>NW_027507748.1:139510304-140172804 GCF_037356315.1 Lithobates pipiens
ATCTCCTTCCAGTTTATTTTTTGCTGTCTGTGTACCATTGGGGAAATTTCTCTTTACTTCCTGCCCCAAGGATGCAAGAGGATGTTAGAATATATATCCCAAAGTGACGGGAATTCCCTTCCTGGACAGTTGTTCCCAGAACAATTCCAATTGTCAATTGTCCCAATTGGAAGATTTCTCCTCACCTTTCTTCTGAGTTCACCTCTACAATTTTGGATTTTTCTTCACGTTCTTTTTTTCAGTGGCATTGGTCACCAGTACAAATAGAGTGGTAAACCTCCCCAATGGGGAAAGTGATAAAAAGCTTGATGGGGGGTCTAACCCTTTCTTCACATTTGCATTAATTGGTGTCTTTTTAATATGCATGGAGTTCAGCATTATTTGGTGCTTGTCGTTGCAGATTAGAACAGTATAATAATAATTTGCAAAGCATTTAACAAGCAGCTTTCTTGAAGACTCTAAAGCACCCTTCAACTCTAGTGCAGCTGTGTTGAACATGGACCATAAAATGAACGTGTGCTTTACTTATCCATGTATACAGTATGTAAACCTAATCGCTAAAATTTCATATAGGCTTTAATAAGTCATTGTTAATATTTGTAGCGATGGTAGACTATAATCCTGATACAATATGTTTCCTCGTCATTCCCTACCAGTTTCTCTTTAATGCTGGGCGCCCGTGACTGTCATCATATTGGTGAGCCCAACCCAAAGGATTGTGGGATTAGTAGTCTTTCTGACCAGCGATTCCATTGCCTAACCATACACTGGGACTATACATCCCAGGGATCTTTTCCACCAGTCGAGGAGACTGCTGGGAAAGCCTATAAAGTATATCGGAGATCTGCCCCACGCTCTCTTCTTCCTGGGCCTTGCAGAATGCATACCTCCCGGAGACGGGGAGAGAAAGGTTGCGGCCTACCACGCGGTGTTGAAGTGATTCCAGCATGGCCTCGGAAGGCCCAACTCTGCTTGCTGTTCGTCAGACATCTACGCAGCACCAACTCAGCAGCTTGACATCACGTTCATCCACGCTCCGTGCCTGTGAGCCATCGCTGGCTGTTCCATTGACGGATGTCTATTATTGGGTTACTGTCTGCAATGGCATCTAGTTTGGTTCAGTCATTTGTGAGATGGCAATAGCCCAGCTTCTGCAATCTTCTCCTGGTTACTTTAGTTGAACACTGTATACAGACACCTTTACCTACAACCATTTCCAGGAGTACCATTATCCTGTTTAAGCCAGTCAGCCTGTTAATGCATCACTGTGCCGTATTGGATATAATCGAATGAGCTCCAACTGCCGGTGAAGACAATCAGGCCTGCACCTTGGACATTATTATCATTATTATTGTTCAGGATTTATATAGCGCAAACAGTTTGTGCAGCGCTTTACAATATGAGGGCAGACAGTACACTTACAATACAAATCAATACAGGAGGGATCAGAGGGCCCTGCTCGTTAGAGCTTACAATCTAGAAACAGGACATTGCTGTTGTTACTATTTAAGGGGCCCTACACTATCCTTATTCTGTCTGATCTCTCATTAGAATTCAAAGGTTGAATAGGCTGGCCTGGGGTCCCCCTTTAGAATGTAACCAACTCCATTCAACATTTAACCACTTGCTTACTGGGCACTTAAACCCCCCTCAGTCCCAGACCAATTTTCAGCTTTCAGCGCTGATGCACTTTGAATGACAATTGCGCGGGCATACAACACTGTACCCAAATGAAATTTTTATCATTTTTTTCCCACAAATAGAGCTTTCTTTTGGTGGTATTTAATTACAGCTGGGAGTTTTATTTTTTGCTAAACAAACAAAAAAAGATGCAAAAAATGAAAAATAAAAAATCATGTTTAATAGCTTGTTATAAAATTTTGCAAACAGGTCATTTTTCTCCTTCATTGAAGTGCGCTGATGAGGCGGCACTGATAGGCTGCACTGGTGGGCACTGATAGGCTGCATTGGTGGGTACTGATAGGCTGCACTGGTGGGCACTGATAGGCATAGTTAAGGCGGCACTAATAGGCACAGTTAAGGCGGCACCGATGGGCACAGATAAGGCGGCACTGATGGGCAAAGATGGGCACAGATAAGATGGCACGGATGGGTGGCACAGATGGGTGGCACGGATGGGTGGCACTAAGGGGCACTGATAGGTACCACTGATAGATGGGACTGATGGGCACTGATAGGTGGCACTGATAGGTGGCTCTGATAGGTGGCACTGCTGGGCACTGATGGGCGGCACTGCTGGGCACTGATGGGCACTGGTAGATGACACTGATGGGCACGGATATGTGGCACTGGGGTGCAGCACCTTTGTTGAGGCAGATTGTGGGCACTGCTGGGTGGCACTGTGGGCACTGCTGGGTGGCACTGTAGGCACTGCTGGGTGGCACTATGGGCACTGCTGGGTGACACTGACGGGGGGCACTTATTTTTTTATCATCTTTATTGATGAGGGGGCAGGTGGGCACTGGCAGGGGGCAGGTGGGCACTGGAAGGGCTGGCCGTGATCGGGACTGATGTCCCGATCACGGCCTGCCGGTGATCGGCTTTTTTTTTTTCTCCTCGCGCTGCTAGCGCGAGGAGGAATAATAGCCGATTACCGGCTCCGTTATATCACATGATCAGCTGTCATTGGCTGACAGCTGATCACGTGATAAGGGGTCGGGATCGACCCCTTGCTCTGATCGGTGATCAGGCGAGTCTCATAGACTCGCCGATCACAGAGCACGCCGCACGCACCCCTCAGGGGGCACGCAGGCCGCTCGTGCACGGGACTATAACCCTGGTATCCCCTTCTTCAGTGGGCGATCAAATCCTTTCCCCTCAACAGCCTGGAGCCAAGTGAGGGAAAGATGGCCCCTACTCGGCTCCATAGCATTAGAGGGTGGAAGCAATGTCAAACATCACTTCCGTCCAATGGTCTTAAAGAGGAATTTTTTTTTGTAAAAAAAAAAAAAAATTACATTTAAGAATTTTTTTTGTTTTTTATTGCATTTTAGTGTAAATATGAGATCTGAGCTCTTTTTGACCACAGATCTCACATTTAGGAAGTCCTGTCATACATCTTTTTTATATTTTTTACATTCCTTGAAAAAAAAGGAATAAAAGTGACCAAATTTTTAATTTTTTTTTAAAAGACAGTGTAAAAATAAAATATAAAAAGTAAAATAAATAAGAAAAATGTTTTTTTTTAAAGCTCCCCGTCTCGCAGGACTCTCACACAGAACCGAGTGCATACGTAAGTCACGCCCGCATATAAAAACGGTGCTCAAACCACACATTTGAGGTATCACCATGATCATTATTGTGAGAACAATAACACTAGACCTCCTCTATTACTCAAAACTGGTAACCTGTAGAAATTGTTAAACGTCACCTATGGAGATTTTTAAGGATCAAAGTTTGTCGCAATTCCATAAGCAGGTGCATTTTTGAAATGTGACATGTTGGGTATCAATTTACTCAGCATAACATCATCCCCATATGTGTGTTTGAATTTGTACAGACGATCCGAATTTCCGATCGGAACTTTTTCCAAGCGAAAAATTTAAAACCTGCCCTCAATCTTTTGCTGGTCGAAATTCCGCCAGCAAAAGTCCAATGTAGCATACACACAATCATATTGTCCAACCAAAAGCTCTCATCGGACTTTTGCTGGCAGAATTTCCAATTGGTGAACGGAGGTGCAGTGTAGTCTGACACACTGCAACTTGGATCGTGGTATGGAGCCTCTGACAGAGGCTTCTTACCACATGATCAGCTGTGACCAATTACAGCTGATCGCGTGCACCAGGAAGTGCCGGTAAATCGGCTTTCCTTGATTTACACTGACAGGGAGAGCGGATCGGCGGCTCTCCCTGTTAGAGGGAGGGTCTGTACTGATAATCAGCACTGTGATCATCAGCACAGCCCCATCAGATGTGTCCATCAGCTGCAAATGATTGCCCATCAGCTGCCAGCCTGTGCCCCATAAAGAGTGCCTGTTAGTGCCCATAAATGTGCCAATCAGTACTCACAAAAGGGCCAATCAGTGCCCCATCAGTAATGCCTGTCAATGCCCTTCAGATGCCACTCAGTAATGCCTGTCAGTAGTCCCTCATCAATGCTGCCTATCCAGTGCCATCTATCAGTGCCCATCAGTGCCACCTATCAGTGCCCATAAGTGCCACCTATCAGTGTCCAGCAGTGTCGCCTATCAGTGCTCATCAGTGTCGCCTATCAGTGCTCATCAGTGCTGGATATCAGTACCACCTATCATTGCTGCATATCAGTGCCCATCAGGTATTTTTTTCAAAAATGTCGGTCTTTTTTAGTTTGTTTAGCAAAAAATAAAAACCCCAGTGTTGATCAAATATCACCAAAATAAAAATTCTAAAAATGTAGTTTGGGTTCAGTGTTGCATGAAAGCGCAATTGTCATTCAAAGTGCTGAAAGCTGAAAATTGTCCTGGGCAGGAAGGGGCAAAAGTGTCTGGTATTGAAGTGGTTAAACATCTGAGAAATTATCTGAGAACTAAAAAGCAGACTTTATGCACCTTGGACCAAGTTCTACTTATGTAAGTTTACACACATTCATAGTATCTAATATATCCCTAGATGTATTGAATTCTATTTTCTCTAAATGCAGCTAAACTGAATGCACCTAAAGGCATGTCAATTCACAGTGTGGATTATACAATTTAAAACTATTACATCAATTTATATGCATTTAGAAATGTTCTATAAAAGCATATATGTCACTGCCAGTGCGATGGATTATTTAGGATAAACTATGTCCTCGTATAAAATATTTCTTATACATGACAATGACAGAATTAGGGCATATTGAGATGTGCCTTAACCGATTCAGCCCTGGAAGATTTTACCCCCCTCCTGACCAGAACACTTTTTGCGATTGGCACTGCGTCGATTTAACTGACAATTGCATGATCGTGCGATGTTGCACCCAAACAAAATTGACGTCCTTTTTTTCCAACAAATAGAGCTTTCTTTTGGTGGTATTTGATCACCTCTGCTGTTTTTATTTTTTGGGCTATAAACAAATAAAGAGTGACAATTTTGAAAAAACGCTATATTTTTAACTTTTTGCTATAATAAATATCCCCAAAAATATATATTTTTCCTCAGTTTAGGCCGATACGTATTCTTCTACATATTTTTGTTAAAAAATCGCAATAAAAGAATAGTGATTGGTTTGCGCAAAAGTTATAGCATCTACAAAATAGGGGATGGCTTTATGGCATTTTTATTATAATTTTTTTTAATTAGTAATGGCGGCTACCTGCGATATTTTTCAGGACTGAGACATTATGGCGGATGCATCCGACATTTTCTACACTATTTTGGGACCATTGTCATTTATATAACGATATAGTGCTATAAAAATGCACTGGTTACGGTGTAAATGACACTGGCAGGGAAGGGGTTACCCACTAGGGGGCGATGAAGGGTATAAATGTGTCCTAGGAAATTATTCTAACTGTGGGGGGATGGGCTTCAACTCACATGACAGTGATTGCTGCTTTTGATGACAGAGAGTAGTGATCTCTGTCATGACACAAACCAGAATGGGGAAATGCCTTGAAATAAGCCCCTTCCCCGTTCTGCGGCTCCGTGATACGATCGCCAGGAGACCGGCGGACATCGAGTCCACCAGTAGCACGGGCACGGTCATGCTGTACCCGGCAGGAGCGTGCGCACGCCTGCTATCCCTGCCTCTTAAAGGGGACGTACAGGTACGCCCATTTTGTCCACCGCTGCCATTGTGCTGACGTATATCAGCATGCAGCAGTCGGCAAGTGGTTAAAGTGGTTCAAACGCCTTAAGGCTGTTTACCTTAATGCATTCTATGCAAAAAGGGAAAAAACCTTCTGTGCCAGAGGATCGGCCCAGTCCCCCCTTATACTTACCTGAGCCCAATCTCAATCCAGCACTGTACACAAGAGCGGTGGCTCTCTCCCTTCTCACTGGGAAGACTGATAGCAGTCAATCATTTGATTGCTATCAATCAAATTCTTTGACAAGGGAGCAGAGTGTGAGGCCGAGCCACCTCGTTTGTTCATAAAGACACAGACAGGGTGACTCAGGATAGAGCCCATCCGATTGCCCCCATAGAAAGTAGTTTTCTATAATGGGTACTCGTCAATTAGGAGTAACGCCAGCAAGGGGACCCCAAAAAAAGAAGATTGGGGCTGCTCTGTGCAAAACCATTGCAGAGAAGGTGAGTATGATACAGTGCCTTGAAAAAGTATTCACACCCCTTGAAATTTTCCAGATTTTGTCATGTTACATCCAAAAACGTAAATGTATTTTATTGGGATTTCATGTGATAGACCAACACAAAGTGGCACATAATTGGGAAGTGGAAGGAAAATAAGAAATGGTTTTCCAAATGTTTACAAATATCTGAAAAGTGTGACATGCATTTGTATTCAGCCCCCCTGAGTTAATACTTTGTAGAACCACCTTTCTCTGCAATTAAAGCTGCAAGTGCTTTTGGATATGTCTTTACCAGCTATGCACATCTAGAGAATGACCTTTTTTGCCCATTCTTCTTTGCAAAATAGCTCTGTCAGATTGGATGGAGAGCGATTTTTAAACTTGCCACAGATTCTCAATTGGATTTAGATCTGGACTTTGACTGGGACATTCTAACCCATGAATATGCTTTGAGCTAAAACATTCCATTGTAGCTATGGCTATATGTTTAGGGTCGTTGTCCTGCTGGAAGGTGAACCTCTGTCCCAGTCTCATGTCTTTTGATTCTTCTAATGCTGTGTACACACGATCTGAGTTTTCATCGGAAAAATCTTAGATAGTTTTTCTGACGGAATTCCGCTCGAACTTGGCTTGCATACACACGGTCACACAAAAGTTCTCTGAACTTTTGACCATCAAGATCGCGGTGATGTACAACACTACGACGAGCCAAGAAAATTAAGTTCAATGTTTCTGAGCATGCATCGAATTGTTTCCGAGCATGCGTAGGAATTTTGCACGTCAAAATTACTACAGACGATCAGAATTTCCAATTGGAACTTTTTCCGTCTGAAAAATAGAGAAACTGCTCTCAATCTTTTGCTGGCAGAAATTCCGAAAAAGTAAAAGTGCAGTGCTTAGCCTCTAAATATGAATGTGACTTAATAGAAAAAATATATATATATATAAATAATGTGAAAAACCTAAATAATGTGAAAAATCATTAGTGAAAAATACTTTCAAAACCCAAATGTCCAATAAAGTCAAAAGACATTTATCTGTAACTCAAATGTCCAATAGAGTGAAAAACAAACTAAAAAAACAAATAATCATAAAAAATTATGTGACACAATATAAAGTCCCATATGAGATATGAAACAAAAAGTGATTAATCTTGTTTGTTCAAAACAACGATAATGATGCTTGACCACGTGGACCCTTCACCTCTGTAAACCAATAGTGAATGGAGGCTTACCAGATCACCAGTGACCCCCTGTTAAGGGAGGTCAGTCTCCGCAGATACGATCACATAGACGTTTCGATACAGGAAGCCAGAAGCCGACCCAATCCTTCAATACAGGAAGCCGGGAAACGACCCAATCCTTCGGATATCACGTAATCTCCAAATCCGCTCGGATCCTCTCATAGGCCTCAAAACGTCATATCACCAGAAAAAACAAGACAAAAATGCGCCCAATCGTGTAATATGGTTTGAGCAGATTTTTATTCAACCGAATAATTTGAGCGCTAAAAAAATGACTCCACCGGGTGAGCACATAACTAATATCTGCAAAGGTTTTGATAAGCACAATGTAAGTAAACACTATGATTTGAGACATAATCGTGACCCAAGGGGCACTACTTTTCTAGCAATTGAGAAATATGTACCTCATTGGCGTGGCAGCAATGCTAAGTGTACCATCTCAAGAGCTGAAACTAATTGGATACATAAATTGGGTACACATATTCCTGGGGGACTTAATGTCGAGTGGGACATCGACTGTTTTATCAATAATAGTTGATGTCCCTCTCTTTGGCCCGTCCCAGTGGTCGTGTTTATCAATTGCTTATTGGATATATAGAATACCTGTATTCTGATGATTGAGCTATATGGAATCTGGCACTATATCTCTTGGAATGTCAGTTGTATCTCCTTATTGTAAAATAATTGTGAAGTTTTCTCTTTATATTTTTTTATTTGTATTTTTTCATTTTTCACAAAGCTATTTTGTAAATAGACTATTGGTAACGTTCGGCAGCTGACGCTGGCGTGTAATTATTAATTTTTCAAACACTAGATAGCAGTATCTTTTTTATATATATTTTTTTAAACATTAGATGGCGATATTCATATCTATGAGTATTTCTATATATATTTTTTATGAATTTTCTAATAAAGTTTCTCCACTATTGGAGACATTGTTACCCATATATCCTGATCGGTCTGTATTGTTATACGACCGTTTTGCTAACGGGATTAATTTTGGTTTTTGACCCCGTTCGAATGTTTAAGACTTCCGGGGGTTAGCTTACTAAGCCCGTGATAGGGCGTTCGTTTTTAACCTATGGCATGGCTCCTTTCCTTACCAGTAGTCTATAAAAGGGTTTGGCACAATGGTGTGGGCGTACCCCTGATGATGTCAGACCTTTGACGAAACGATCGTCGGGTAGCTACGCTCACACCCTTGTGCATTAACATTCGTTCTTTACTCACGTTGTTGAGTTTTTTATATATTTTTTTGCTAGCAATCTGTTCGTTTTTAAACGTTATGTTTACTTTCTGCGACTCGGTGGAGTCATTTTTTTAGCGCTCAAATTATTCGGTTGAATAAAAATCTGCTCAAACCATATTACATGTTCGGGCGCATTTTTTTTTTTTTTTTTCTAGTGATATGACGAAGGATTGGGTCGTTTCCCGGCTTCCTGTATTGAAGGATTGGGTCGGCTTCCGGCTTCCTGTATCGAAACGTCTATGTGATCGTATCTGCGCAGACTGACCTCCCTTAACAGGGGGTCACTGGTGATCTGGTAAGCCTCCATTCACTATTGGTTTACAGAGGTGAAGGGTCCACGTGGTCAAGCATCATTATCGTTGTTTTGAACAAACAAGATTAATCACTTTTTGTTTCATATCTCATATGGGACTTTATATTGTGTCACATAATTTTTTATGATTATTTGGTTTTTTAGTTTGTTTTTCACTCTATTGGACATTTGAGTTACAGATAAATGTCTTTTGACTTTATTGGACATTTGGGTTTTGAAAGTATTTTTCACTAATGATTTTTCACATTATTTAGGTTTTTCACATTATTTATATATATATATTTTTTCTATTAAGTCACATTCATATTTAGAGGCTAAGCGCTGCACTTTTACTTTTTCTGTTTTTGTGTGCCCAGTATCCGGGTTATAGTGTTCAGCTGCTGATTTTATTTTATTTTACTAAGCGCAGATTTTTTATTATTTTTTTGGCAGAAATTCCGCCAGCAAAAGTCCAATGGAGCATACACACGGTTGGAATTTCCAACCAAAAGCTCACATCGGACTTTTGCTGGTGGAATTTACGATCGTGTGTATGGGGCATTACAGGTTTTCTTCTAAGATTGCCCTTTATTTGGCTCCATTCATCTTCCCATCAACTCTGACCAGCTTCCCTGTCCCTGCTGAAGAAAAGCATCCCCACAACATTATGCTGTCACAACCATGTTTCACGGTGGGGATCGGTGTGTTCAGGGTGATGTGCAGTGTCAGTTTTCCGCCACACATAGTGTTTTACTTTTAGGTCAAAAAGTTAAATTTCGGTCTCATGTGACCAGAGCACTTTCTTCCACATTGTTGCTATGTCCCCCACATGGCTTCTCGCAAACTGCAAATGGGACTTCTTATGGCTTTCTTTAAACAATGGCTTTCTTTTTGCCACTCTTACATAAAGGCCAGATTTGTGGAGTGCACCACTAATAGTTGTCCTGTGGACAGATTCTCCCACCTGAGCTGTGGGTCTCTGCAGCTCTTCCAGAGTTACCATGGGCCTCTTGGCTTCTTCTCTGATTAATGCCTTGCCTGGCCTGTTAGTTTAGGTGGACAGCCATGTCTTTGTGGGTTTGCAGTTGTGCCATACTGTTTCCATTTTCGGATGATGGATTGAACAGTGCTCTGTGAGATTTTCAAAGCTTGGGATATTTTTTTATAATCTAACCCTCCTTTAAACTTTATCCCTGACCTGTCTGGTGTGTTTCTTGGCCTTCATGGTGCTGTTTTGTTCACTAAGGTTCTCTAAAAAACCTCTGCGGGCTTCACAGAACAGTTGTATTTATATGAAGATAAATTACACACAGGTGGATTCTTTTTACTAATTAGTTTCCACTAGGTTTTAGTTAGGGGTATCAGAGTAAAGGGGGCAGAATACAAATGCACACCACACTTTTCAGATGTTTATTTGTAAAAAATGGCAAAAACCATTCATCATTTTCCTTCTACTTCACTATTATGTGCCACTTTGTGTTGGTCTATCACATAAAATCCCAATAAAATACATTTATGATTTCGGTTGTAACATGACAAAATGTGGACAATTTCAAGAGGTATGAATACTTTTTCAAGGCACTGTATGTTTAGTAAAACACATTTCTGAAGCTTTAAAATCACTTTAACCTACCTTTCCTTTTTTTTTTTTTTTATTAATAAATTTTATTGGCAGTTTGCAAAATCACCACTAGATGTCAGAACCACTCTTTCACAACCTGTTTGGGATAAGTAAAAAATTGAAAAATCGACTTTGAAATGAGCATACAATCAAACTGGTTATATAATATTCATTGTAGGTACTGTGGTCTTCCTGGATAATTTTGGCGCTACAGTTTAGTCTGGCAGATTGTAATTTGATGGCAACCATTTTTTTTTTGGGGGGGGGGGGGGAGGGGTAAATGCCAGACAGAAGTTCTTTGTACTTGGATGCATTGGAGTATTGATAAACTGCATGATTTGGTATAATTATGAAGCTTTCAATAATTTTTACAAATCCTTTAGTAGCAGCCTTTAAGTTGTGCTGGAGGTAAAGAGGATAGCCAGCTAATATGAGACTCTGTATGAGTAGTCTCACTTCTTCTTAAAAATCAAATAAATGGTGTTGCGCTACCTGCAAAGATTAAACTAAACTGAACTATACTAAACTAAACTAAAATAAAGTGCCTTGTGCTTAAATATATATTACCAATAGTGTTAAGTAACACACTACCAAGGATGATGTCTCCTCCTGTTAGGTGAGTGTGATAAAATCACCCTGAACTGGACAATTATATATTACACACAGTATGTATATATAAAAATAATCCAAATATATAAAGTGCCTCCAACAGATTAAATCGTGAACAATCAAATAGGTGAAAAAAGTGTCCAGTGTTTAAGTATAGCAACAAAGATAACCAAATAATAAAGTGTCATGTGCTTTAAATATTCAAGTAAATATCTCCAAAATAATAAACTCATAAGAATCTTCTTATAATAAAACGTGCAACACACAGTGCATGCTTAAGCAAAGAAAACAAGATGGTACAGTCTTTATGTGAGCTTAGATGAATAAAGTGACCAGTGGCTTTTTCAGTGCTTCTCAGAGTAAAACAAGATGATAGAGTCTTTATGTGAGCTTAGATGAATAAAGTGACCAGTGGCTTATTCAGTGCTTCTCAGAATAAGGTGCCAAGAGCCGTGTCTTTAACTCTTATATCTCCAGTGTTCACGGCACACCAGGTAGAATGGCCCCTTACCTTACTGCTGTAAGGTAAACAGCAGAGCAAACGACCGGCAAGATCCAGGGGTTGTAACCCTATTCCTGGCAGGTAAGTGCTGGCCCCCACGGCTGGTATTTTGTACCTCAAATAGCTTCCACATAGATCTTAAGGCTCAATATTATCCACAAGGATCCCAGCAGTATCACAATCCAACAATGGATCCTCACGCAGGGATAGTCCGTGGGAGTCTATGCCTGGAAGTGGGGGCAAATACCTGTCTTAGACAGGTATCTGCACCCCCCTCCCCCAGAAAGGTGTCAACTGTGACACCGGAGGGGGGGAGGGTTCCGATGAGCGGAAGTTCCACTTTAGGGTGGAACCCCGCTTTTAAGTTTAGATTCAGACATATGCTAAGGCCTGGCAACAGCTCTTCAGTACACAGGCTGCCTCCCAGGGGCAGCAGCCTCAGGAGAATGACTCTGCTGTACAGGCTTCCTAAACATTAGTCTTCTCCCAAGCCACCTTCTGGGTGCTACCTCCCAGGGATTAGCCAAGGTCAGAGGAATATTCATAATTTAAGTGGCTAACCTTCCTACTGTATTTCTGGAAACTTCTTCAAAAGGCAGGCAGGAGCAGTCAGCCACCAGGCTTAGAGACACCTGACCAGACCTAGAAAATAGATCACTGCTCCTTTGAGTACAGCAGAGCCAAAAACTAAAGTAAGCCTCAACAGGGCAGGGTGCTATGTGCGAGTGACGATGTATCTTGTTTATCTGTGACCAGGATCCCGTCTGTCACCGCTTGCTCTCTTTTCTTTGTGCTTTGATTTTATTATGTCCGTAGCTACACTTGCTTGTGTAGACACTGCTGCTTTGGGATGCACCACACAGGGAGCAGCTGAGACTGTGCTAACAGGTACGATTGAAGCTTTCTGTGCTAACTAGTGTTCTGTAGCCTCCTTTAAATAGCCAGCTCGGTGCCATTCCTGAGATTGGGCATTAACGGGCGTGTGCCAATGCGTGCTGACGAGTATGTGCATGAGGATGTGCACAAGAATTAGCAGTATGAGTATTAGTTTCCTGACACACTGGTAACAGCTGAGACCTTACTGATAAAAATGATTGTTGGCTTTGAACAGATTAGTACAGTATATCTGTGGCAGCTCTATCTGTATTCAACAACTTCAGCTCCGGAAGATTTACTCCTCTTCATGATCAGGCCATTTTTTGCGACATGGCTAATAAGTTTAGCTGACAGTTGCGTGGCATGCAATGCTGTACCAAAATAAAATGTATGTCCTTTTTTTTGTGCCATAAACAAAGACAATAAAAAAAAAAAAACTATATGTTTTACTTTCTGCTATAAAACATATCCAATAAAAAGACACTAACTGAAAGTTTTAACACTTTTTGGGGACCAGTGACACCAATACAGTGATCAGTGATAAAAAAAAATGAAAAATGGGGTGCCTACACACCCCCAACCAGGGCTGGACTGGGACAAAAATTTGTCCCTGGACTTCATCCAGACCGGGCCACTTTAATTTTGAGAACACACACAAAAACAGTATATATATACTGTTGGGGAGTGGGGTGGAGGACACAGAGGGACAGCGTGGGTGGTGGAGGACACAGGGGGACACTGTTGGGGGAGTGGAGGACACAGTTGAACACCGTGGGGGGTGGAGGCCACCGTTGGACACAGTGGACAGTGGAGGACACAGGGGGACACAGTGGGGGGTAGAGGACATAGTGGGGGTGGAGGACACAGGGGGACGCAGTGGGGGGTGGAGGATACAGTGGGGGGTGGAGGACACAGTGGGGGGTGGAGGACACAGTGCGGGTGGAGGACACAGTGAGGGGTGAAGGACACAGTGAGGGGTGGAGGACACAGGGGCACAGCGTGGGGGGTGGAGGACAGAGGGGGACAGCGTGGGGGGAAACAGGAGAGTATCATGGGGTCTCCTGTGATCCTGTTGGAGCCATTACTTTGACAGGCTGTCAAAACAGCCCACTGAGCCATCAGCCCACCAGGAAACTCCCAGTAGTCCTAATGGCCAGTACATGCCTGCCCCCCAACCAGGAAGTGCTGGGTCACATACTGGGTACATGATCCAGTGCAGGAGAGCCACCTTGCTGCCTTATATCAGTTCATCAGTTTAGAAAAACGCAGGAGCTCTGGTGCTAAAATTATTTCTCTTACTTTGGCATGTGTGGTCATATGTAACATGTGTGTTACAATTTACATTTTTGTGCATAGATAAAAGTGTGTCTAAAAGACTCCTGATGGCTCGAATGCAGTGCAATCTACACTGCATTAGTTTCTTCTGAGGTTGGGTTCACATATGTGCAAATTGGATATGAGTTTCCCCACATCTAGTTTCGCATGACATGCGAGTGTGCCCAGCTCCAATGTAGCCTATTCACACAGGACCGGGGCAGCTACAGTCCGCATTACAAAAGGGTCCTTTGTATCTGATTCAGGTGCAAATTCAGGCAAAAATTCAGACCTGATTCCGACCTGAACCAGTGAACAGAAATACACTGGACCCTATGCTGGCAACCCGCATTTGTAATTTTGAAAAGCCAGCATGAAGAAAATTATTGGTGAAAGTTGTATGGTATGTATATATTACATAATATAAAATATCAGTTTAAAAAGCTATAAACGTAAGAAAAGGGTTTACCAAAATAAGAAATAGTCCATCCTCCCTAGCCCTGCAACCCAAACTAACCTACGGACCACTCCACCTTGCTCCTCCTCTTGAGACCGTAGACACTCTGTGTACATCCCCTTTTCAAGTTTATGGGGGCTTACTGCACAGAGATACACCCGGATGATGTAAAAAAAAGAAGAGGCCATGGTTGACAAGATCAGCCATGTAAGGAGCTGGATGGGGGTGGTCTAGATTAGTTTAGGCTATGGGGTTATGGAGGGTAGACTTGTAAATTTTTTACTATAAGATTACTTGTACTTTAAGACTTTAAAATACCAGAAATTCTTGAAATGCCATATCACTTTTGCGGGATCAATAAATTAATCTTCTTCTAAAAGGTCACAACAAGTTACTTCAACCACTCAAAGAGTAAAGCGTGGTACCGTGGATATGTAAACGTGTACTTTGCTTTCTTGACAGCTTCAAATGCAATCCCCACTGCAACATTACACTGTAAATGTTAGAGCTGAAGGCAGCAGCACAAACATAGTAGTAATGTAATTTAGTTCACTTATTAGCTTGAAAGACCCCAAAGTCTGTCAGTACTGAAGAAGTATGGAGGCTACCACTGCAAATTCTAGTTCTCTGGTTGTAATGCTGATTCAGAGTCTACAGCAGCTTTAGTTACCGGGATATATTGAAAGTTATAACCTCACTATGACTTTCACAATTTGCATGCTTATTACAGGTCAGTAGTTCATACAGTGCCTTGTGAAAGTATTCAGCCCCCTTGAACTTTTCAACCTTTTGCAACATTTCAGGCTTCAAACATAAATACATTACATTTTAATTTTTTGTGAAGAATCACCAACAAGTGGGACACAATTGTGAAGTGGAACGAAATCTATTGGATAATTTAAACTTTTTTAGCAAATAAAAAACTGAAAAGTGGTGCGTGCAAAATTATTCGGCCCCTTTACTTTCAGTGCAGCAAACTCACTCCAGAAGTTCAGCGAGGATCTCTGAATGATCCAATGTTGTCCTAAATGACAGATGGTGATAAATAGAATCCACCTGTGTGTAATCAAGTCTCTGTATAAATGCACCTGCTCTGTGATAGTCTAAAGCCGCGTACACACGGGCGGACTGTCTGGCCAACTTAGTCCGTCGAAACACATTTCAGCGGACAGTCCACTCGTGTGTGGGCTTCAGCGGACTTTTTCAGCGTGCAGTCTGACGGACTAAGTATTTCGGAATTTCCGTAATATTGTCCATCAGACTTTGGTTTCAGCGGACAATCCGCTCGTGAGTAGGCTAGTTGGACGGACTAAGTATGGCGCATGCTCAGAAAGGATTTACACGGCGGAAGGTTGCATTGCTGTGTATTGGACGTCCTATTTCTAGTCCCGTCGTACATGCTGTACACGTCATCGCGCAAGCTTTCGACGGACTGTTTGTTCATCGTGTGTGGTCAAGTCCGTTCATTCGAAAGTAGGACGGACTGTCCGTCGGATTATCTGACGGACTAAGTTGGCCATACAGTCCGCCCGTGTGTACGCGGCTTCAGGGTTCTGTTGAAAGCGCAGAGAGCATCATGAAGACCAAGGAACACACCAGGCAGGTCCGTAATACTGTTGTGGAGAAGTTTAAAGCCGGATTTGGATACAAAAAGATTTCCCAAGCTTTAAACATCCCAAGGAGCACTGTGCAAGCGATCATTTTGAAATGGAAGGCGTATCAGACCACTGCAAATCTACCAAGACCTGGCCGTCCCTCTAAACTTTCAGCTCAGACAAGGAGAAGACTGATCAGAGATGCAGCCAAGAGGCCCATGATCACTCTGGATGAATTGCAGAGAACTACAGCTGAGGTGGGAGAGTCTGTCCATAGGACAACAATCAGTCGTACACTGCACAAATCTGCCCTTTATGGAAGAGTGGCAAGAAGAAAGCCATTTCTCAAAGATATCCATAAAAAGTCTCGTCTAAAATTTGCCACAAGCCACCTGGGAGACACACCAAACATGTGGAAGAAGGTGCTCTGGTCAGATGAAACCAAAATCCAACCTTTTGCCCACAATGCAAAACGATATGTTTGGCGTAAAAGCAACACAGCTCATCACCCTCAACACACCATCCCCACTGTCAAACATGGTGGTGGCAGCATCATGGTTTGGGCCTGCTTTTCTTCAGCAGGGACAGGGAAGATGGTTAAAATTGAGGGGAAGATGGATGCAGCCAAATACAGGACCATTCTGAATGAAAACCTGTTGGAGTCTGCAAAAGACCTGAAACTGGGACGGAGATTTATCTTCCAACAAGACAATGATCCCAAACATACAGAAAAATCTACAAAGGAATAGTTCACAAATAAACGTATCCAGGTGTTAGAATGGCCAAGTCAAAGTCCAGACCTGAATCCAATCGAGAATCTGTGGAAAGAGCTGAAAACTGCTGTTCACAAACGCTCTCCATCCAACCTCACTGAGCTCGAGCTGTTTTGCAAGGATGGGCAAGAATTTCAGTCTCTCGATGTGCAAAACTGATAGAGACATACCCCAAGCGACTTGCAGCTGTAATCGCAGCAAAAGGTGGCTCTACAAAGTATTAACGCAAGGGGGCCGAATCATTTTGCACGCCCCACTTTTCATTTTTTTATTAGTTAAAAAAGTTTCAAAAATCCAATAGATTTCGTTCCACTTCACAATTATGTCCTACTTCTTGGTGATTCTTCACAAAAAAAATTTTTTTTATATCTTTATGTTTGAAGCCTGAAATGTGGCAAAAGGTTGAAAAGTTCAAGGGGGCGGAATACTTTCACAAGGCACTGTACAGTACTGAAGACACAGACAACCAGGAAACTACCATATTTAAAGCTTAGCAACCGTAACTTCACATGTTTCCTTTAACACAAGTTAAAATGTTCTACATAATAATATTAGCATATTTTCTAGACTGATATGTAAGAGGGCGTAACATGATCGTTGCCTCTGCATCCATCACCGTGGTATGACAATAGAGATTCTATTTTTTGATCGGTGAATGCTTTCCTCAGTAGGACGAAGGGCACCTGTTGCTGAGATGTGAAGGTCATTCTGAACTGGCATTCAGAAAAGAAACAATTTTCTTATGCCAAAAGGTAGCTACATTATGCACAATGTGAGGACTTCATATAGTTTCTCTGTCCTCAGAGAGCACAGGGCTGGGATCATCTTCCCCCAGGGATTTCCAGAGATTCTGAGAGCATGTGAAAGACTCTGGTAAACAGAACTGCTAAACAGCAAGAATGCACCAAACAAGACATGTTATTGACTTTGAAGTGCGTGCATGATCTGAGGACCAAGATGTTATCATGTTCATGGTCCACACTTGAAGCATTTAGTAGAGCACCTAAGCATGAGAATGTCTCAACTTCCATTGCATTTCTCAATGCTACCAAAAGAACCTGTAGGGTGCAAAGTATGTAAGCAGTGGGTGAGGGAGATGGAAGGTTGAGCACTTAGTGAGTAGTGATGGACGAACTTCCGACGGGACGTTTCGCGAACGCGAAATGCGAACGGACCCAAACGTTCGCGAAACCGACCGTTCGCCGCGGGCCCCATTGACTTCAATGGGAGGCGAACTTTGCAAACCTTCATGTCGAATTTGCGGCCACGTGGTAATTATTAGGGGGTAAAACGTAGTCCCACCATCTGGACAATGACATAATACATGTATGAGGTGAATTTGGGATCGATAACTACAAGCATTTTTATTTTATTTGGGAAATTGTTCTAACAATTCAGGACTATGGAGCTAATGAAGGCAATGGAGGAGAGGGAAGGTCAGGGACCAGGGTAGGCAAAGAAGAGGGTGCAGGAGATGATCACCAGCAGCGTGACATACCGGAATGACACATGCACCGTGATAGAGGCATCTGACAGCAGCACCGTAATACAGAGCACTGACAGCAGCACCGTGACATACAGCGCTGACAGCAGCACCGTGACATACAGCGCTGACAGCAGCACCGTGACATACAGCGCTGACAGCAGCACCGTGACATACAGCGCTGACAGCAGCACCGTGACATACAGCGCTGACAGCAGCACCGTGACATACAGCGCTGACAGCAGCACCGTGACATACAGCGCTGACAGCAGCACCGTGACATACAGCGCTGACAGCAGCACCGTGACATACAGCGCTGACAGCAGCACCGTGACATACAGCGCTGACAGCAGCACCGTGACATACAGCGCTGACAGCAGCACCGTGACATACAGCGCTGACAGCAGCACCGTGACATACAGCACTGACAGCAGCACCGTAAGCAGCCCCAGGAGGAAGTCAGCACAGCACAGGGATGGTGTGATCCCCTCATAATAAGAACCCCCAGGAGGAAGTCAGCACAGCACAGGGATAGTGTGATCCCTTCATAATAAGAACCCCCAGGAGGAAGTCAGCACAGCACAGGGATATCATAAGCAGCCCCAGTAGAAATATGACACCGCTCAACCTCTTCAAAGAGGAGGGTAGGGGCATATAGTACGGTGTGCTTTTTTGGGTCAAGGAAGTGAGCCAAATGAATTAAGAAGGTCTGTGTGCTTGATTAAAAAAATAGTTTATAGACATATACATGGTCTACTGGTCACATGTGTTGAATTCCTCCGAGATCCATGCCTCATTCATTTTTAGAAATGTGAGGTAGTTAACACTGTGGTGAGCTAGGCGAGTACGCTTATCGGTCACAATCCCCCCTGCTGCGCTGAACGTCCTTTCGGACAGGACACTGGATGAGGGGCAAGCCAACAGTTCGATTGCAAATTGGGCAAGCTCTGGCCAGAGGTCAAGCCTGCCCACCCAGTAGTCTAGGGGTTCATCACTCCTCAGAGCGTCCACATCGGCCGTTAACCCAATGTAGTCGGACACCTGACGGTCTAGGCGTTCCCTGATGCTGGATCCGGATGACACCTGTCGATGGGTCGGCTGAAAGAATGACCTCATATCCGAAGTCACCAACACATCTTCAAACCGGCCTCTTCTTGCAGGCGCTGTTGGATTGGTACCCGCAAATCCTTCTCTGGGAGTGGGAATTGCTCCTCTGCCAGCGCACGCAAAAGCAGAATGCAGCATTTCTCGAAGCAAGGCCTGGAAGTGCTGCATTCTGACAGCCCTCTGCGACGGCGGTAACATTTCCGCCATTTTGTGTTTGTACCGGGGGTCTAAGTACGTTGCCACCCAGTACTGGTCCTTGACCCTCATGCTTTTTATACGGGGGTCCCTATTAAAACACTGGAGCATGAAGGCCCCCATTTGCACTAAAGTGGAAGCGGTGTGGTGGCCTGGCTCCTGCTCATCATCCAGGATAATGTCGTCCTCTTCATTCTCCTCTCCCCATCCTCGCACAACAGGGATCCCAGAAAGGTTTAAAGCATGCTCTTCTTGCTCCTGCTCATCCGCCCCGGCACCATCCTCCTCTGACTCCTCATCAGACTCCTGTTGTTGACTTGTCTCAGATAGAGTAGCCCCCCCTGGGAATTCATCCAGCATTGCGACTTCCTCATCTTCCCGCTCCTGCTCCTCCACAGCCTGATCAATGACACGACGCAATGCACGCTCCAGAAAGAAGGCATAAGGTACCATGTCACTGATGGCGCCATGGCTGCGACTGACCAGTTTGGTGATCTCCTCAAATGGCCGCAGAAGTCTGCATGTGTCGCGCATGAGCAGCCACTGGCGCGGTGAAAAAAAACCCAGCTCCCCAGAACCGTTTCTTTCGCAGAGTTCATACAGGTAGACGTTAACTGCACGTTTCTGCTGGAGCAGCCTATCAAGCATATAGAAGGTTGAGTTCCATCGCGTCGGGCAATCGCAAATAAGACGTCTGACCGGCAGATGGTGTCGCCGCTGAATGTCAGCAAGGCGAGCCATGGCCGTGTAAGATCTTCTGAAATGGGCCGAGATTTTCCTTGCCTGCCGCAAGATGTCCTGGACCCCAGGGTATTTGACAAGGAATCGCTGCACGACCAAGTTTAAGACGTGTGCCATGCACGGCACGTGCGTGATTTTGCCCTGTTTCAATGCGCTAAGCAGATTGGCACCGTTGTCACACACCACTTTACCAACTGTCAAATTGAGCGGTGTTAGCCACTCATCTGCCTGTGAACGCAAAGCTGAAAGGAGTGCCGGGCCAGTGTGGCTCTTTGCTTCCAGGCACAACAGACGCAGCACGGCATGGCAACGTCTCACCTGGCATGTGGAATAGGTTCTGGGGAGCTTGGGCGGTGCAGTGGAAGAGACGCTAGCAGCGGAAAAGGAGGAGGCAGCTGAGGAGGAGAGGGAGGAGGATGGAGTAGGAGGAGGAGAAGAAGAGTCAGGCCTGCATGCAATCCGTGGCGGTAAAACCAAATCTACACGGGTGCCACGGGTTACATGCTTGACGGCCGTCAGAAGGTTCACCCAGTGGGCAGTAAAACTGATATACCTTCCCTGCCCGTGTTTGCTAGACCACGTGTCTGTGGTCAGATGTATCTTGGCACCGACACTGTGTGCCAGAGATACATTCACTTGCCGCTGAACATGGCCATATAGCTCTGGGATGCCCTTCTCTGAGAAATACTTCCTTCCTGGGACCTTCCATTGTGGTGTTCCAATGGCCACAAATTTGCGAAAGGCCTCCGAGTCCACCAGTTTATATGGCAGTAGTTGGCGGGCTATGAGTTCTGACAAGCCAGCCGCCAACCGTTGGGCAAGAGGGTTATCCGGCATCATCATTTTTTTACGCTCAAACATTAGGCCCACGGAAGCCTGCCTTTTTGCAGAAAAATGTGAGCTTGGCGTGATGGAAGGTGGAGTGGAGGACAATTGTGAGGAGAGAGGAGAAGGAGAAGTAGAAGACGAGGCTGGACGGTGAGAGCCTGCAGTGTGGCTTTGTGTGTTCCGTTGCTCCCACTGGGCTCGGTGATGGCTGCTCATGTGCCTTCTTAAGGCGGTCGTCCCTAGGTGAGTATTGGGCTTACCGCGACTAACGCGTTGACTGCAAAGATTGCAGATGGCAACGCTATTGTCAGCAGCGGACACGTTAAAAAAAGCCCACACTGCGGAGCCATGTGCCGGTGTCCTGGGAGCGCCAGATGTGACCGTACATGGTCGATGACTCGCTCCTGATACATTTGCAGTCTGCTTTGTCCCTGCTGTGCAATGTAAGTCATTGCTGCTTCTCCTCCCTATCTGCTGGTCCATATCTCCCTCTGAACTCCCCTCCTCTTCCTCTCTTGTGGGCACCCACGTGACATCACTAGACACGTCATCATCAACGTCACCTTCCCCACCGCTATAAGTAGAGATCTCGGAGTAGGCAGCAACACCGGGGACCAACCTCCTCCTTGGGCTGATCTGGGTACTGGCGTCAGACTGCTGAGTAGCGCTTGTTGCTACCTCCTCTTCCTGATCCAATACCAAGAGTGGCTGCGCATCAGAAATGTCCTCTTGATATGGATCGGAAAATAATTCCAGTGACTCAAGCGGAAGGTATGTGGTGGTGGTGGTGGTGGTCGTGTTGTTGGTGGTAGTGTCTTTGGGGGTGCACATAGCAGAGAGTGAAGAAGAGGGTGCAGATCGAGAGGATGAGGAGGGTGCAGAAGAGTAAGGCTGAGCGAGCCACTCAACCAAGTCTGGTGCATCCTTTAAAGTAATTGAACGCACCTTCTGCAACTTCCCACTTTGGCTCAAGCCTGTTGCTCCTGCCCTACCCCTACCACCCCTGCGGAAGGGCCTGCCTCTTCCTCTGCATGTCATTTTTTAAATGACCCTGTGACAAAACTCTTAGTCCCTATACCGCTGAAGGACTGCTGCAGTATAGGTGAGCGGTCAGCAGTGGTGCACGTCAACCCTATCTATTGTGGACCTATAGCGGTCCTTACAGAACAGCAGACTGTACCGCACTCAAGCCTATGTACCGTAGCACCCTATACCAAGTTACCAGTCCTTATAAGAACTTTTGTGGACCAAGCAGGTTGTGTATTAGTGTTTAGCAGACTGTACGTCAGTCCCTATACCGCTGAAGGACTGCTGCAGTATAGGGCAGCGGTCAGCAGTGGTGCACGTCAACCCTATCTATTGTGGACCGATAGCGGTCCTTACAGAACAGCAGACTGTACCGCACTCAAGCCTATGTACCGTAGCACCCTATACCAAGTTACCAGTCCTTATAAGAACTTTTGTGGAACAAGCAGGTTGTGTGTTAGTGATTAGCAGACTGTACGTCAGTCCCTATACCGCTGAAGGACTGCTGCAGTATAGGTGAGCGGTCAGCAGTGGTGCACGTCAACCCTATCTATTGTGGACCGATAGCGGTCCTTACAGAACAGCAGACTGTACCGCACTCAAGCCTATGTACCGTAGCACCCTATACCAAGTTACCAGTCCTTATAAGAACTTTTGTGGACCAAGCAGGTTGTGTATTAGTGTTTAGCAGACTGTACGTCAGTCCCTATACCGCTGAAGGACTGCTGCAGTATAGGGCAGCGGTCAGCAGTGGTGCACGTCAACCCTATCTATTGTGGACCGATAGCGGTCCTTACAGAACAGCAGACTGTACCGCACTCAAGCCTATGTACCGTAGCACCCTATACCAAGTTACCAGTCCTTATAAGAACTTTTGTGGAACAAGCAGGTTGTGTGTTAGTGATTAGCAGACTGTACGTCAGTCCCTATACCGCTGAAGGACTGCTGCAGTATAGGTGAGCGGTCAGCAGTGGTGCACGTCAACCCTATCTATTGTGGACCGATAGCGGTCCTTACAGAACAGCAGACTGTACCGCACTCAAGCCTATGTACCGTAGCACCCTATACCAAGTTACCAGTCCTTATAAGAACTTTTGTGGACCAAGCAGGTTGTGTATTAGTGTTTAGCAGACTGTACGTCAGTCCCTATACCGCTGAAGGACTGCTGCAGTATAGGGCAGCGGTCAGCAGTGGTGCACGTCAACCCTATCTATTGTGGACCGATAGCGGTCCTTACAGAACAGCAGACTGTACCGCACTCAAGCCTATGTACCGTAGCACCCTATACCAAGTTACCAGTCCTTATAAGAACTTTTGTGGAACAAGCAGGTTGTGTGTTAGTGATTAGCAGACTGTACGTCAGTCCCTATACCGCTGAAGGACTGCTGCAGTATAGGTGAGCGGTCAGCAGTGGTGCACGTCAACCCTATCTATTGTGGACCGATAGCGGTCCTTACAGAACAGCAGACTGTACCGCACTCAAGCCTATGTACCGTAGCACCCTATACCAAGTTACCAGTCCTTATAAGAACTTTTGTGGACCAAGCAGGTTGTGTATTAGTGTTTAGCAGACTGTACGTCAGTCCCTATACCGCTGAAGGACTGCTGCAGTATAGGGCAGCGGTCAGCAGTGGTGCACGTCAACCCTATCTATTGTGGACCGATAGCGGTCCTTACAGAACAGCAGACTGTACCGCACTCAAGCCTATGTACCGTAGCACCCTATACCAAGTTACCAGTCCTTATAAGAACTTTTGTGGAACAAGTGAGTTGTGAATGTTTAGCAGACTGCAGCAGAAGGGCAGCAGTCAAGTATAATATCCTTTCTATATTTGGAAGAAAGAATATTATACATGTACAAGCCTATTACTGTACCACTGATACCAGTCCTGAAAAGAACCTTTGTGGAACTAATAATAACAGCAAGTCTTTAAAATTACCCTCACTGCCTGACAACACTGCTTCCTTCCTGTCCCTATACAAATTGGCAAAAAAAGAGAACGATTAGTGGTTACTGGAACAGCTCTTTTGTGGACCTTGATAGTAACAGCTAATGATGATGATGATGATGATGATGATGAAAGACTAATCTGGCTGTCCCTGTAGCATACACCGTCCTTTCCCTTTCTCTAAACTAACAAAAGACACTCAGGCTGCTGCAAGAATCAGCAGCACAGCAAACCTATCAACACCTAACACCTATACCAGTCCTGAAAAGAACTTTTGTGTACCAAATAGCTAGTGGTTTATCTCTCCCTACTCCACACAGGAACCTGTCCCTATCTTAACAGAAGAAAGAATGTAAAATGGCCACCGGATCGGGTGTATTTATAGGTTAGGGGGAATGTACAAGTGTCCATGTGCTGTCATGTCTCAATTGGCTGTCCTGTATCACATGATAAACGTGTCACCAAAGGTTAAAGTTCTTGTATACATTAAACACGTAAGTCCGCCGCGGCGAACGACGGAAAAAGGCGTTCGAACGTGCGGACCGCGAATGTCGGAAATTCGCCGCGAAACGACCGCCGGGCGAACCGTTCGGCCATCACTATTAGTGAGGTGTGGAACAGATGCATAGTTGTAATCTGATAGAGAAACGGTTACATAATTAGTTAGGTTGAATAAAGACACCAGTCCATCCAGTTCAATTTGAGTGAGTGTCTACAATTGTCCCTATCCCTGTACATTGCACACTCACATCGGTCCATACCCTCAAGGAGCCCACAATCCAAGGTCCCCATTCATATACCAGGGCCAATTTTGGACAGAAGCCAATTAGCCTACCTGCATGTCTTTGGAGTGTGGGAGGAAACCCACGCAAGCACAGGGAGAACATGCAAACTCCAGGCAGGTAGTGTCGTGGTTGGGATTCGAACCAAAGACCCTTTTTACTGCTAGGCGAGAGTGCTAACCACTACACCACTGTGCCGCCCCAGTAGTTGAACAAAAAAAACTGAGTGCGTGCTTTAGGACTCAAAGATGAGCTTAGAGATTGAAGGGTGAAAGCCATTTTAAAGCGGGAGTCCGCCGGGACTCCGCGTTTTTTTTTTAAAAGCCAGCAGCTACAAATACTGCAGCTGCTGACTTTTAAAATAGTGACACTTACCTGTCCAGTGCGCTCGCGATGTCGGCACCCGAAGCCGATCTGTAGTTCGTCTCTCGGGTGCTGCCGCCGCCATCTTGGGTATGGGAATCAGGAAATGGAGCCTTTCGGCTTCATTTCCCGGTTCCCTACTGCGCATGCGCGGGCCGCGCTGCGCAATAAGGACGGTCCCCGCTGCCTCTGGGATCTGTGTGTTTTCCCAGCAGGCAGCGGGGCACTTGCGGAAAGGGGCGGGCACTTGCGGAAAGGGGCGTAATATACGCCCCTTTCCGCAGAGAGCTATCCCGGAAGTGGGTGCAGATACCTGTACTGTACAGGTATCTGCACCCCCCTCCCCCCTGAAAGGTGCCAATTGTGGCGCCGGAGGGGGGGAGGGTTCCGATGAGCGGAAGGTCCACTTTAGGGTGGACCTCCGCTTTAAGCCAGCAGAGAAGGGTAAGAGGTTGAGTCCCAGATGTCCCCACTCAGCAACTGAGTGCTGCAGAATGAGCTTGAAGCAGTGAGAGTGTGTGGCCCTGGAGGTTTCTGGTGATTTGGGAATGCTCTCTGCTCCCAGTATATGTGTGTAAAATAGTCACCATTCCACTGTTAATTCTGATTAAAGCATTCCAGGCAGCATTATGCACTAATAGTAGCCCCATACTCCAAGCACAAACAGCAAAACTGATCAATGCCACCATACCTTCAACCAGTTTTTGAAACCCTCTCAGACCCAAACCTAACAGAAACCCACTTTTACCACAACCATCTTAAAATTTTTATTTTACCATATTACACAAGACTGCCAGCAACTACCAAGGGTACAGAAAAATTGCCATAATTGCTTCACACACAGCGATTGCTAGAAACTGCATTATGCAGAGATTCTGCCAGATAGAGAAGTACAGAGATTTTGTGCAAATTCATTTATGAGAATTTTTTTACGCATGATGCACTGCATGGCCTTTGAACCATGGCCAGCAGGCTTAGAAGGGCCAGTAAAGGGGCTTTGGGATAAGCCAGATCCTTAGGCACAGATAAGCCATATTGTCAGTGAATTGGAAGCTGTTATAGAGAAAGTGATAGCTTAGTTTAATCATTTTAATTCTGATTACTAGCTTTTTGTTAATCAAACTCTTTGAGGCTTTTTTGTTCTTGATTTTATTTTGTGATTGATTTGTGGTCAGTATTCACTTTTAGCTGCTTTTTAGCTGTGTTTATTTTATAACAGAAACAAAGGGGAAAAAAGTGGTGATTAAATAACACCAAAAGCTCTATCTGTCTCCAAAAAAATATAAAAATGTAATATGAGTACAGTGTTGCATGACTGCGCAATTGTTATTCCAATGCGACAGTACTGAAAGCTAAAAATTGGCCTGGGCAGGAAGGGGATAAAAGTGCCCTGTAGGCAAGTGGTTAAAGCCTAAATTTAGTAAAAAATAAATAAAAAACAAAATATATTCTAAATATATAAACTCACGCTAATTCTAATACAAATGTGAAAAATATATAAATGAAGGTCTAAAGTGCAGCTGCTGTACACAAAGTGCTATTCACTTGACAAACAAAATACAAATATATACTACAGCGCACGCAATCATAACATAAATGTTCATATAATAAAATGAATTGATAAGTGAATGTCCATATAAATGTGAACGATGTGCTCCAATCCAAAAAAGTGCAAAATGCTCCAAGAATTTCAAGGTTCGCAATCACCCACCCCCCCACCGCCCCCCCCGTGGCCCCACTCATGGATGGAATGGACCCTTAGATTTTCAGTCTAGGAGTCACTTTAAGCTTACAATGATGGCCAGGGATGGCAGCTTTAACATCAATTCATCTCATATGCTCATAATATTCATCCAAGATATTAGTATCCAAAACAAAATCAAAGGGAACTATAGTGAAATACCTTTGGCAATGGATTTATTGCGCATATAAATGGATACTTACAGAAGGCAAGACATAAAAAGTCAAAGAATTTTGAATAGGAAACGCCAGCATTAGCGTGCGCTCCACCGATAACGTCTGTTGGTCTCGGAACCAGAAATTACGTCAACGTGTTTCGCCATCCCACAGGCCGTCATCAAGGACCTCCTAATAGGGGCCATGACTTAAAGTTAGTGTCATGTGTTTTTTGTGCTGATACCCTTGTGTTGAATTGCAGTAGCAGTTAATAGACCTGGGGAACCTGTCATATGCACTTATTGAGTGCTGATCATGCCCACCTTTCCTCCCCACTTCTTCTTCATAGAAGCCATCTATGAATGAAGAACAATCTATGAGTGGAGGAAGTGGATATATCATCCATCTGCCCACCCATTATTCATAGATCATTTTTATAGAAGCTATATAATGGCTTCAATGAATGGAGGAGGTGGGTGGAAAAGGATGGCATAGTCAGCACTCTTAATGAGTGCACATGACAGGTCATTAAGCTCTATTAACCCCTGCTGCATTCCCCCCTTCTCGCACTGTAGGGTGGGGAGATTGCAGGATGGAAGATTTCAATCAAAGCAGCAGGCAGCAGTTTAAGGGATGCATCACATTTATAGTAAGTACTGTGTCGTGTGCTTTTTTTTTTTTTACATTTTAGACTAAACTAAGGTTTTAACTTACAGAGAGAAACCTCTTTAAAACTAGATTAAATCTAGAGATGACATCATCTAATATAAGAGGCAGTTGTTGTATTAGTATAGTAGCACATACAACCAAACTGCAATAAAAAAAATATTCTAATATATACAGGCACCTATTTTTTGTTGCCCATTATGATTACAAAAAATAAAAATCCAGTTAAAAAGAAAAACAAAGTCAACCGAAAGTTGCCTGGTATTTATCTAAAGCTGCAGGTTAAATCTGCCATGAAAAATGTACATCATAGCAATGTTATTGACAGTTCCAGATTTCGTTCTTAGACAGTATAATTATTCAAAGTCTCTTCTGTAAATCCTCAAATTTGACTTCACCCTTTTTCTGAAGCATTAAAGCAATGGTATATAATTATGGGAGGTAACATTTTGCTAAATCTGGCATGTTTATCTTATAGGGTTGGCGTTTTAGTGTGACACTACTAAATCTGGGACACACCAATTCATATTTATGATCACAGTTTATCTTCAACAGATCCTCGCATGTTTAATTAGTAAATTTAAAGGCTTCAGAAGTTGTTGGAGAGTCCTGGGCCACACCTTACCCACAAAATTCCCAGGGCGAAACATTATATTTTCCTACTTTTTTATGAGTTCCACATTTTTTTTAAAGAAAACAAAAAGGTAATAATTATATATGTCTACCATTTTTTAAAACATTAAACAAGTATGTTACATGTTTTGAAGCATGTTGAATTTGCATAGAAATCACTTTTGCTGTAAAATTCACCCTGCCATTATCAATGCTTTGGATCACAGCAGAAGTCACAGGACCAAGTGACTCAGTACTGATTTAAAAAAAAAAAAACATAAAAAGGACGCAAAGAGAGGATTTAAAGCTGAAGTTTAGTTAAATTGTATTTATTTTTAAATTAGCACAAGCGACAGTACTTTGAATGAGAAGCATCCCTTGTGCTTGTGGCTATTCTGTTTGGTAAAATCTGCCCCCCGATAGCACCACAGCTGGGATCTTCTGTGGTTTGAGGTTTAATACCAGGCAGCCACCAGACCTGTCAAAAGCTTTCATCAAAATCACCAACTTTACCCACCCATTCCACCCACCTGTTCCATTCATAAAAGCTGTACTGCTGCTTCCCACAATGAAAAGCCCTCCATGAATGCTTCCTCCATTAATTTTGGAAAATGATAGTACAGCTTTTAAGAATGGAGCACAGGGCGGAAAAAGTGGACATAAAGAGGACTTTTAATGAGTGCCTGTGATGAGGAGGATGGGAGAGAGGAATGAAGATTTCATTTCACCAAACAGGGATGTCACCAACACAAGGGAAACTTCTCAATTAAAGTAAGTACTATCCCTTGTGCTGTTTAAAAAAAAAAGAACTAAACCTTTAACGGTAACCTGATCTGTCGTCTATGCCAATGTTTCTCAAATCCAGTCCTCAAGGCGCCCCAACGGATCATGTTTTCATGCTTTTCATTATTTTGCACAGGTGATTTGATCAGTTTTACTGCCTTAGTAATTACCACAGTTGAGGAAAATCCTGAAAACATGACCTGTTGGGGCGCCTTGAGGACCGGAGTTGAGAAACCCTGGTCTATGCCACCAGTTTTCACTTTCAGGAGGAGCTAAACCTGAAGACGAGTCTTCAGCATCCAACACTGATCCATCACTGCATGTTGTAGTTGCTTCTGGTATCCTCAACATCTCCACTGTGTCCTTTAGTGAATAGTGGTTGGTGTAAGGAACCACAAAACGCAACAGAAGGATCCGGCCCTTTTAAGTCTAGATCACCACTGGATAGCAGAGAACTCTAAAGTACAAGCAGCATCTGTTTCATAGGGAGCTGACTGATCTTTAAACATTATTTTGACTATTCAGGGGTCCCAGAGAGCTGTGATTATGAAGACAGCTGACAGAGGCTCCTGAAAGTCTCTGCAACACAAGGTTAATATTCATTTTTATTCCTCCACAGATTTACATTAAAGAATTTAAAGATTTTCTTTGAAGTTTATAAAATAATAATTTATTGAACAGTGAATCATGAACAATAATTCCTCACAGCCTGTGCTCAAGTATTAAAGGATACTGTACTGTCCTGATGGTTAATAGATGTCGAAAGTACCTTCACATGTTCACTTTTAAAATCGAAAAGTTAGGCAATGCTGCCCTGCAGCTCTGCTCAGACTGGATAATCACCAAACAACACTACAAAACAAAAAGAGAGCGCACTGGTCTTGTACAACACTATCAATATGTTTTTATTAATAAAATCTCTTAAAATACTCACAACAGTACAAGTAAATGCAACATTTAAAGTGGTTTTAAACCCTTACATATACCCACTGAAGTGACTAGTCTCAGGTGATACACAGAGATTAAACAAATGCAGCGCCCTTTGTGTTCTACAGCCTTTCAAAGGGCAGAGTTTATACAGCTTCCAGAAAGCAGAGGGCAGGGAGCTCTTGTTTCAGATCTGAGTGAGAAGAACTCTGAGAGCTAATTGGAGGGGAGGGACACACCCTCACACATTACACAGCACACAGGAACAGAGCTAAGGCTGTCATTCACAGGCTGTGTGCTGGAGCTCCCTGTCACCTTTTTTCGCTTTTGGTGTCAGGAAAACTTGTCAAAAGTGACTCATGCAGATTGCAGAGGAACGAGGCAGCAGACAGAAATGACATTTAGTGCCCTGGATTGAGACAAGTACAGGGCATAGAGGGATATGCTTTGTTCATATTTCAGAGATTTCCAACCACTTCATAATACAACATCCATCCTGATATTGATCACTTTAAATCTCCAAAGTACATAGATCTTATTAATATTTTTGGAGATTTTAGGTGATCCATACCAGGAAGGATGCTGCATTTTAAATGCTGCCCTTTCAAGTCCCTTTTGGAAGTATTTAAAGTCATTTTACAACCCCATTTCCAAAAAATCTGGGACGCTGTGTAAAATATGCATATAAAACAGAATGCAATGATGTGCAATCTCATAAATGCATACTTTATTCACACTAGAAAATAGCAAATATATCAAATGTATAAACTGAGAAAATTTACCATTTAAAAAAAAAGGATGGCAGCAACACATCTCAAAAAAATTGGGACAGGGTCACATTTACCATAGTGTGGCATCCCCTCTTCTTTTAACAACACTCTGTAAATGTCTGGGAACTGAGGAGACCAGTTTCTGGAGTTTGGAAGAGGAATGTTGTCCCATTCTTATCTGTTATAGGATTATAACTGCTCAAGAGTCCTGGATCTTCTTTGTGGTATTTTCAATTGGAAAAAGGTCTGGACTGCAAGCAGGCAAGTTAAGCACCCGGACTATACTACTTCAAAGCCATGCTGCTGTCATAGATGCAGTATGCAGTTTAGCATTGTCCTGCTGAAACATGCAAGGCCTTCCCTGAAAGACGTTGGCTGGATGGGAGCATATGCTGTGGTAAAACCTGGATATATCTTTCAGCATTGATGGTGCCTTTCCAGATGTGCAAGCTGCCCATTCTATACGCACTAATGTACCCCCATACCATCAGAGATGCAGGCTTTTAAACTGAGCACTGATAACAAGCCAGAAGGTCCCTCTCCTCTTTAGTCAAGAGGATGCAGGGCCCATGGTTGCCAAAAAGAATGGCAAATTTCGATTTGTCTGACCACAGAAAAGTTTTTCACTTTGCAACAGAGCGTTTTAAATAGGCTTTGGCCCAGAGTAGATGGCAGAGTTTCTGGATCATGTTCAGATATGGCTTCTTCTGTGCATGACAGAGCTTTATCTTGCATTTTTGGATGGCAAACTGTGTTCAAAGACAGTGATTGGTGGAAGTATTCATGAGTCCATGTAGTGATGTCCATCACAGAATCATGCCTGTTTTTCATGCAGTGCAACTTTACGTTGCGGAACATTATTCTGAAATTGTTCAACAATTTTTAGATGCAGCTTTTTACCAATTGGTAAACCTCTGCCCATCTTTACTTCTGAGACTCTGACTCTCTGTGATGCCCTTTTTATACACAATCATGTTACTGACCTGTTGCTAATTAACCTAATTGGTTACAAAACGTTCTTCCAGCTCCTCCTTGTTTGTTTCCCCATCCCAACTTTTTTGAGACATGTTGCTGCCATCTATTTTTAAAATTACCTTTTTTTTTTAAATAGTACATTTTCTCAGTTTAAATATTTGATTTGTTTTCCATTTTCTCTTGAGAACAAAATATGGGTTTGCAAATCATTGCATTCTGTTTTTATATAGATTTTACACAGCGTCCCAACTATTTGGAATTGGGGTTGTATTTATTAAAGTATAGCATATTGATGTAGTACAAAGACTGGAGTGCTCTTGTTTTGTCTTTTATTATGAAACAGTGAATATATAACTACAAGAATATATAACTGCACTGTGATTTTTTTTAAAGCAAATTTTCAATCAGGCCATTGAATTGGAAAGATGTTTGATGGCTTCTTTAAGATGGATACTCTTTGCCTGTATCACTTAGACAGTCACTTCATAAATATTTCAAGCTTGGTGTTCAAAAAATGGATCTGCCAATCATAAAACAGACATGTTTAACTGTGGCCAAATGAGGTGACCAGTGCTTATCTAGTGATAACTGTGCTGTCAGAGCAGGTATTATCTGTCTGCAAAATGACATTTTGGATTCTTTTTCATGAGTGGTATGACAACAGGTTTTAGCAGTCTATTGACACGCTGTCTACCGGTCATACTACTTCTGTCACAACCATTTTGGAATATGCATTATACACAGTGGCCCCAAACAATCACTGCAGAAGTACCAATTCATAGCATCCTGAAATTACCTAGGGTCACCTTATTTTCCTCCACGTTGCTCTATTGTCTTCTTTTTATCTTCTGGCCATTTGTCTTCTCCTCTGTGGTTTAGTGTCACAGCTGAACAATGTACAAAGCACAAGACCTAAGTCCTGTTTGAAAAGAACAATTGTTAGTTGTTCCAAGAGTTACTTGTGTTGTAATGTCGGAAGTAATCTGAACAGAGGCCATCTGTCTCACCATTACTGCCAATCCTTCAGTCTTCAGATTCTGTTATCTTTCTGAATACGGTCATTTGCCATGTGTGCCTTCTTTTGAGATTGATTGACTATCTATTGAAAAGCCAGTACATTTCTCTTAAAGGTGAACACAAGGTGTATATAATAAAACAGCATTTACTTCAGCTATTAATTCTTTTACAGTTTTTTTGCTTACAGCTAGTGTAATTAGCTGATATCTGTATTGATATTAGCTTCCTGGCACAGTAGCGTTAATCACCATCGAAAGAAATCCAGAATTCGCTGAGGTTACGAGCTAGTGCTAGCCACAGCATGAAAAGTATCAACATACTGTACTGTACCCTGCACTGTCTGTGATGTCTTTTGCATGAGGGATCAATAAAGGTGAAGTGTTGCAGTGAATTCCAGATTTCTTTTGATTGTTTATCTGCAGACGCGCTGTACTATCACATTCACTTAAACCCTGGCTATGCTGTGGATGGATGGCTAATGTGCTCACCAGGAGTGGCTTTCTCTTTGGTGGTGAACAGTAACGCTAATACTTGAAAAAGTAAGAACAGTGCTAGGAGCCAATCAGGCTCTGCAGCACACGCACATGCTGACAGGGAACATGCTGAGACGGGGAGAGAGTAGCAAGTGAATAGAGCACTAAGTAGAGATGATGACTTATCAGTGCGTTGCTGCTATCTTATTCATTATTAATTAGCAGGTTGTGGGTGGGTAGGTGACAGCACTGTATGGTATATCATAACGCTAACATATGGGTATTTAGGGGGACCCTCAAGTCAAATTTTTTTTTACATTTGACACGGGGTTCCCCTTAACCACTTTCAGACCGGACCAATTTGCTGGTCAAAGACCAGACCACTTTTTGCTATTCGGCACTGCGTCGCTTTAACTGACAATTGCGCGGTCGTGCGACGTGGCTCCCAAACAAAATTAACGTCCTTTTTTTCCCACAAATAGAGCTTTCTTTTGGTGGTATTTGATCACCCCTGCGGTTTTTATTTTTTGCGCTATAAACAAAAATAGAGCGTTAATTTTGAAAAAAACGCATTATTTTTTACTTTTTGTAATAATAAATATCCCCCAAAAATATATAAAAAAACATTTTTTTCCCTCAGTTTAGGCCGATACGTATTCTTCTACATATTTTTGGTAAAAAAATCGCAATAAGCGATTATTGATTGGTTTGCGCAAAAGTTATAGCGTTTACAAAATACGGATAGTTTTATAGCATTTTTATTAATAATTTTTTATTATTTTTTTTTTTACTAGTAATGGCGGCGATCTGCGATTTTTATTGTGACTGCGACATTGTGGGGGACCCATCGGACATTTTTGACACATTTTTGGGACCATTGTCATTTATACAGTAATCACTGCTATATAAATGCAGTGATTCCTGTGTAAATGACACTGGCAGTGAAAGGGTTAACCAGTGGGTGGCAGTGTAGGGGTTAAGTGTTCCTAGGGGTGTGTTACTAACTGTGGGGGGGTTGGGCTTTCATTTAGTGTACACTGATCTCTGCTCCAATCACATGGAGCAGAGATCAGCGTCACTAGTTGCTAGGCAGAATGGAAAAATTTTGTTATACAGCATTTCCTCCATTCGGCCGCTCCGTGAGACGATCGCGGGGATGCCCCGATGGCACGGCGGCAACGAATATTGGACGTACATGTACGCCAATATGCCTGCCCGTGCCATTCTGTCGACGTACATCATCGTGTGCTGGTCGGGAAGTGGTTAATATCCATACCATACCTGAAGGGCCTAGTAATTGAATTTAGGGGAACCCCCACGCTTTTTTTTTTTTTTTTATCAATGAATGAATTGTCGGCTAATACAGAGAACACTTGTTGAGTGTTCTCTGTATTACGGGAGCCGACAATATAGCCGCAAGTGATTTTAAAAGACTTTTTTTCCTGCACAAATGACACTTTGTGCAGGGACAGTTCTAAGCACGGGAAACATGCACCCCTTCACAGGCATACTATAGACACCCCCCAGGTACGAAATTTAAAGGAATATTACACTTTTATTGTTTCACTTTAATCATTATTAAAATCACTGCTCCTGAAAAAACTGCAGTTTTTAAAACTTTTTTTGCATTGATCCATGTCCCCTGGGGCAGGACCCAGGTCCCCAAACACTTTTTAGGACAGTAACTTGCATATTAGCCTTTAAAATTAGCACTTTAGATTGTGAACGTTGGAGTCCCATAGACTTTAATAGAGTTCTAAAGTTCACACAAAGTTTAGGTCTGTTCACAGGTTCTGGTGCGAACCGAACAGGGGGTGTTCGGCTCATCCTTAGTCATAGATTTCGACAGGCTGCAGGCAACGGGGCTGGATGCTCCACCTATACCTCCTGAGTGGACTAAGCCCCTGTACACACGGTCGGAGATTTCCACAACCAAATCCGTCGGATTTTGCCCGTCGGATTTTGTCCGTCAGATCTTGTCCGAAACTGTTGCATACACATGGTCAGGCCAAGTTGGCGAAAAATCCGATCTTTCAGAACGTGATGACGTAATTTCGTTATGATGGGACTACGTTCAGGCTAGTAGCCAATAGCTTTGATGTAGGAATTTGATCTGAGCATGCGTGGCACTTGGTCCGATCAAAATTCTCTACACATGATCGGAATATGTCCGACCGGCCCAGTTGATCGGGAAATATTTCCAACATGTTGGAAAATTGGGTCCGACGGAGATTCGGACGGAATCAATCCGATGCATACCACACACAGTGGGATTATCTGACGACACGGTCCGATAAGACGCATTCCGACGGATTCTACGACCGTGTGTATGCTGCAAAAGATGACATGATTTCACTCACAGCAGCTAGAAGTCCCATGAGCAAGTGGTCTTATTATAATATAGGAATATTACAGCTAGATATAGATGACCTAATTTTCTAAATATTGACAATAACTTAAAAAAAAAAAAAAAAAATCTGATTAAACACATTTTAAAAGTCTATTAATATTTATAGGTAATTTCTGGCAACATCTCCAGGCTGGCTCAAAAGAGTAAATGTAATGCTGATTTTAATGCTCATTACTACCTCATTACTAATCCATCATTACTACCAGAACCACCAATTCCCAAGACAGATTATCCCTAGCCACTCCTTTTCTCCAACTGTGCAGCCACCCTTCTCACTGACAACATCAAGTACAATGCAGGACCACTGGCCCTACATTGTACATGACGACATCAAGGGTCAGCCCTCAAAGAGAAGAAGGTTGGCACATCTGCTCCCATGGGTCCTAAGAATAAGGTGTTACTCTTTATTGTATACTACCTAGACTAAGCAAACATGTTATTTTAAATATACGAGGGACACAGCCACACCTCTTTTTTCTCAAAGTGAATAGAGTTCTGCTTTAGGTCTCCAGCTACAGTGATAACTTGAGCAAAGTTAGGTGCTGTTGACACTGTTTATTGGCTGTATACTCTAGCAACTCTCCCGTATTTCTGAGATGAGAAAGAACACCTTTCAGTGCAAATATGTTTAGGAAAGAGACATGGCATTACTTCACCTCATGCAGACCATGAAGAATTCATGAGCAAAGGACACATTTTTGTACATTTGCTCATACTGACAATTGTCAAAATCAGCAAAAAAGTTGCTATAAAAAACAAACTATGTAAGTGAAAAAGCTTTAACAAAAAAAAATAACTAAAAAAGACCATTCATGCTTTTTTTCAGCAAAACGCATACCTATTACTGAAAATATATGTGATATGTAAATACTATTCATTTGATTGTGGTTGGCCACACAGTGTTCATAATTATAAAAAATAAGGAATGTAACATTTTTGTGTGTTTAAACACGTCAAATCGAGCCATTAAAATGAATGGTTAATGCACAAATAACAAAACACATATCATGTTTTATTAATATAATCATAAAAAAATTCTAAAGGTTTTTCCCTCCTTTTACATAATGTTTGCACAAACAAAATATTCACAAAAAATGCAGATTTTAAAGACACATAAACAAATGCAGTAACACCTGTCACCTTCCTCCAAGAGGAAGATCCCACTTGGAGAATCTCAGTTTTCTTTGAGGTCTGAGCCTTATTGCTCCTCTGAAGAAACTGCCTAGTAAGAGGGTGTTTGGCCCATGATACGCCTGTGAAGGCAGAGATTGCAGGAACCTGAACCCGTAAAGAACTACCTGATAAGGACAGATCCAGGCCTGTTTGTAGAAAACCCAAAATATCCTGTAACTTTGGGTCTTTATAGGAAACATTAGTGGAGGCAACACAGTCCACAAACTTAGACCAAATTCTTTGGTAAACTCTGTTGGTGCCCACTCTTCTGGCATTCAGCAATGTAGCAATAGCTGTACTTGGACATCCTGGCATTTCCAACCTTCCCCTCTAAACCACCAAGCCATCAGGTGGAGATGGGATGGGCATGGGTGAAGAAACGTTCCCTGCAGCAGGAGATCTGGTCTGGTAGGGAGAGTAACTGGATCCCGGTAACTAAGCTGTATCAGGAGGGGAAACCATGGTCTGTTGGGCCAGTACGGAACAATTGCCACTACTTCAGCTTCTTCACACCTGAGCCTCAATAGAAATCGTAGAATGACTGGAACTGGGGTAAAGGCATAAGCCCTGTGGAATCTCCACTGGTCCGTCAGGGCATCCACTCTGAAGGCCTGGGGACAACAACATCTCGTGTAATATTTCCTCAGTTTGAAGTTGCAAGGGGGTGCAAACAGATCTACCTCCAGCATCATTCCCAGAGACTGGAACCAGTTGAAAACTTTGGTGTGGAGAGACCATTTGTTGTTGTCCAGGGAGACCTTTGAAAGGAAGTCTGCCTGGACATTTTGAATCCCAGGAAGATAAACAGCTGTCAGATTTGTCAAGTTCGCCTGGACCCTGGACATGATCAGACTTACTTCCTTCAGTAAGGAGAGACTGTGGGTGCCCCCCGTCTCTTGATATATGACACTGAGGTCGTATTGTCTAGCCTTAGGAGAACTGGGGCTCTTGATGTGAAGTGGTGAAATGCTTGTAGAGCACGGAAGGCAGCTTGGAGCTCCAGAACATTCGAGACTACACCTTGGGATGGGAAATCCCATTTCCCTCGGGCTACTTCTATCCGACAGAGAGCACCCCAACCTCTGTTGCTGGCATCCGTTATCACCGTGATCCAGAAGACAGGTGCTATGGAATGGCAATTGAGGAGATTTTTCCACTGCAGCCACCAGGGGAGGCTCTCCCGCATGGAAGGGGTTATCCGGACAAGATGGTCTCGAGACCCTGGATCCCACTGTTGGAGAAAACCCTTCTGAAAAGGCTGCATCTTCCATTGCGCCCATTTCACCATGGGAGCTGTGGCTACCATGGTGGCAATTATCTTGAGACAGTGTGAGGCTCTGAGAAGGGATGATGACATTGCGAGATGAATTCTGCCCCGGATCAATGAAAATTTTTCTAGAGGCAAGGAGATGGTGCTCTTCAACGTCTCGAATTGGGCTCCGAGGAATATCAGAGACTGGGTCGGCTCTAGATGGCTCTTCTCCCTGTTCAACAGCCAACTGAACTCTGTTAGAGTAGAGATGACCTGATCCCGATGTGACAATAGTTGCTTCTTGTCTTGTGAAAGCAGGAGTAGATCGTCCAGATAGTGGTGCAACCAGATGCCTCTGACCCTGATTAAAGCCACGACAGCCAGTAAGAGCTTTGAAAATACCCAAGACGATGTTGTAAGCCCGAACGGGAGACATGTAAATTGAAAATGTCTTTGGTCTACTGCAAATCAGAGATACTTCTGGAATTCTTTTGCAATTGGAACATGAAAATAGGCATCTTTCAGGTCTATTGAGACAAGCCAGTTACCTGTTTGTATTGTCTGACGTATTGTTAGCAGTGTTTCCATCTTGAATTTTTCCTTCTTGATAAAGGAGTTCAGGTGTGTCAAATCCATGACTGGCCTTCAGGAGCCATTCTTTTTGAGGACCATGAAAAGGGTGGAGTAAACCCCTTGAAATCTTTCCTCGGTTGGTACCAGAAGAGCGGCACCTTGAGCCATCAGGGAGTCTGTATAAGACAGAAGAACTTGTTTCTTCTCTGCTAAGTGTGGTAGGACTGTGGGAACAAACCAGTGTGTGGGTGGAGTGCTGAATACCCAAGTATGTCCTGAGGAGACCGATTTGACGGTCCAGTAGTCTCGAATCGAGGGTACCCAGACGATCTGGAAACAGAGTAAATGAGCCCCGACTTGCTCCGTCTGGACAGGTTCTATGTCAAAAGGACTTCAAAGCTTCTCGTCCCCAAGAAGAGGCTGTTTTTGAGGATTTCTGTCCTGAAGGTTGATTTCTCTTCCAGTTCTTTCTGAATTCATGGCCAGGCCTGTAGTGATGTGCATCTCTAGCATGCTCCGGGTCTGGGTTGAGCTCTCAATCTTATTCCCAAAGAGGGAGGAGTCCTCAAAGGGGATTCTACACCATGCCTTTTTAGAGGCAGGATCCGCAACCAAGGCATGCTTAGCTGTGACTGAAGAGTGCTTGACACATGCCACAAGGAGGCTAATGTCAAGGGATGCTTCTCTTAAAAAGACTGATGCCAGCTTCAGCTCATGTACTGGTGAGCTCTTGACCAACTCTTCGGAGATGCTTCCTAACACTGCATCCATATCATCCATCCAGGCTTCCATAGCTTTAGACAAGGCTGCAAGAGCTAGGGCTGGTTTACAAGCCATGCATCTTTGAAAGAAACAGTATCTTCCAGAGGATGTGTGACATGTCTCACCAACCTCCTTAGAGCTGCATCGATGAGGGGAGCCGACTTGAATGGGTACATTTTTGCTATAGGAGGGTTGCAACAAGAGGGCTGGTTGTTCGGTCACAATCCGTTCTATTCAGAGATTCCTGAACCACTTTTCTGACCAGAGCTTCACTTGTTGGTCTCCAGCTCCTCTTTCATTTACAGCTCGAGAATAGCATAACTCACAGAGAGATTTACCCTCTGGAACCTGAGCTCTACATCCCCAGCATGCTTTCCTTTCAGAGCGGCTGGAATGGCGATGAGAATGACGACTGGATGTGGACTTTCTGGAAGAAGATCTAGGATGTTTAGAACTTGACGTTGATAGGCGATGTTGTGATCTAGAATTGTCATTATCTTCACATGCCAAAGACCGGTGGTCAGACCTAGATGGGCTGAGGGGAAAAGAAAGAGTTAACATGCACCTGACTAGTAGGGATGAGCCGAACACCCCCCGGTTCGGTTCGCACCAGAACTTGCGAACGACCCCCGCGTTCGGTACGAACGTTAGAACCCCATTGAAGTCTATGGGACTCGAACGTTCGAATTGGAAAGTGCTAATTTTAACGGCTAATATGCAAGATAGTGTCCTAAAAATGGTTTGGGGACCTGCCTCCTGCCTCAGGGGACATGGGTCACTGCAAAAAAAAGTTTTAAAAACTACCGTTTTGGCGGGAGCACTGATTTTAATGACGATTAAAGTGAAAAAAAAAAGTGAAATATTCCTTTAAATATGGTGCCTGGGGGGTGTCTGTAGTATGCCTGTGAAGTGCCACGTGTTTCCCGTGTTTAGAACAGTCCCTGCACAAAATGACATTAAACGGAAATAACACCATTTAAAACTGCTTGCGGTTTTAATGTTATATCTGGTTCCTGCAATATGGTTGAAAATCATTGAGAAACATGGCATGGGTAGCCCTCCCTGCCCATTACCAGCCTATTTGGGTCTTGTACGCATATTAAGGGGAACCCCGTACCCATATTAAAAAAAGGAAATGCGTGTGGCCCCCAGGCCCTATATACTCAGAACAGCAGTATACAGGCGGTGCAAACAAGACAGGGACTGTGTAGGTTTGTTGTGTTAAGTTGAATCTGTTTGTCATTTTCAACCGGTACATTTTTAAAGTGTAGCTCCAGTCAAAAAAACTATCTTTAAGCTTTTTGGAAAACATAGGCAAGGGTTATCACCCCTGTATAAATTTGTTTTGTCGTCCATCTTTTTTCATCTCACTTGCTGCTGTCTCCTTGCGTTTGCAAGTAGGAGATGTTTGTAAGTTGGATGTTTGAAAGTAGGGGCCTGCCCTATATTATAGCGGTATGTACTGGGTACAGAGCACGCAGACAGCACGCACTATCTCCTAACACTACTGACTGCAAGCTCTATTATTAACCACTTGTTAGCCCAATGTTTGCATAAAGTGAAAGATGAAGTTATGCTGAGTAAATAGATATCAAACATGTCACTCTTCAAAGTTGCACATGCCCGTGGAATGGCGCCAAACGTCGCTACTTAAAAAATCCCCATAGGCGACGCTTTAATTTTTTTTTTACTGGTTACATGTTTTGAGTTGCAGAGGAGGTCCAGGACTAGAATTATTACTCTCGCTCTAACATTCTCGGCGATACCTCACATGTGTGGCACATGCGAGCACATGGGGACATGGGCGCTTTAATTTTTATTTTATTTTTTTATTGTTCATTTTACTTTATTTATTTTAGTTTGACATTTTTTTCCCCAAAAATATATTTTTGATCACTTTTATTCCTATTACAAGAAATGTAAACATCCCTTGTAATAGGAATATGGGGTGACAGGTCCTCTTTACAGTGAAATCTGGGGGGTCAATATGACCCCACATCTCACCTCTAGGCTGGGAAGCCTGAAATAAAAAATAAAAAAAAGATTCTGGCTTTGATCGTACTGGCGAGTTGGTAGAAGCACCGGAGGGCGGTGAGGGGTGGGGGGCGTCTATGGCTGGGTATTTCAGGATATCACCGAGTATGGCTGGGTATCTCTGAGTATGGCTGGGTATGGCAATTTATGGCAGGGTATTACAGAGTATTGGCGGGGTATTGGCGGGGTACTACAGAGTAATAGCAGGGTACTGCAGAGTATTGGGGGGTACTACAGAGTAATGGCAGGGTACTGCAGAGTAATGGCGGGTACTGCAGAGTAATGGCGGGTACTGCAGAGTATTGGGGGGTACTGCAGAGTAATGGGGGTTACTGCAGAGTAATGGGGGTACTGCAGAGTAATGGCAGGGTACTGCACTGCAGAGTAATGGCAGGGTACTGCAGAGTATTGGGGGTACTGCAGAGTAATGGCGGGTACTGAAGAGTAATGGCGGGTACTGCAGAGTATTGGGGGGTACTGCAGAGTAATGGGGGTTACTGCAGAGTAATGGGGGGTACTGCAGAGTAATGGCAGGGTACTGCACTGCAGAGTAATGGCAGGGTACTGCAGAGTAATGGCGGGTACTGCAGAGTAATGGCGGGTACTGCAGAGTATTGGGGGGTACTGCAGAGTAATGGGGGTTACTGCAGAGTAATGGGGGGTACTGCAGAGTAATGGCAGGGTACTGCACTGCAGAGTAATGGCAGGGTACTGCAGAGTAATGGCAGGGTACTGCAGAGTATGCACTGGTATTGCAGAGTATTGGCAGGGAATTGAGGGGTTAAATGCGGTGAGCAGCGATGTGGCCACTGCAGATGCAGCCCACATCGCTGCTGACACCGATCTCTTTCCCCTCCGCTGTACCGATCGGTACAGAGAGGGGAGGGAGGAACAGGCGTCATAACATGACGCCGGTTTGTTTCCAAGTGATCACTCCATCATTTGACGGAGCAATCACGTGGTAAACGGCCGCTATGAGCGGCCGTTTACCGTGATCCGTGATGCGACCAGGCGGTCACGGATGCTCTCGAGTGCGCACACCTCGGGGCACGCGAGAGCAGAATTCTGGGAGGCCGTTAATTAACGGCCTCTCAGAGTTAAACAACCCCCCTGAAGCCGTTAATTGGCAATGGGCAGTTGTTAAGTGGTTAAAGCTAGATCACTAGCTATATAGGTGAGGTGAATATAGTGGTGTATACTGCAGTCAGGGCACAGACAACAACCACTACACAGCAGCAAGATAGGAAATCAGCCAAAAAAGATTGGTGTGTACTGTGTTGAAGGTACACAGAACACCCACTGCTTCAGATGCTAAGTAACACACTACACGAGGCCGCCTCAAAGGCGGCCTTATATAGTGTGGGGCGTGCACTACACAGCCTGAGCTATGATTGGCCACAGGCAGGATGCCTGTGGCCAATCATGGCTCTCCTCGCTGCCGGCGCTGCGATTGGCCAAGCATGCGGGGTCACAGTCCATGCTTGGCCAATCATGGGGCAGCAATGCACTGCGCCACCGCAGTGCATTGTGGTCCGCGCGCGCGTCACTCGAATTTTGACGCGAACGGCCCAAACGTTCGGAATTCGCCGAACGGCCAATGTTCGAGTCGAACGTACGTTCGACTCGAACACGAAGCTCATCCCTACTGACTAGTAAACCCAAAACCAACAGGCAGAGGAAAATTAATTCCATCCTACCTACAGTGTAAGGGTTGGCCACTGGGGGGGCGGTGATACATCTATGGCAAGAGGCTCAAAAAGACACTGAAAGTAATCAAGGCATAGAAGGAAAACAAATAACTTAGCAGTAAGTTAAAACCATAGTCAGGCAGTGCAGCATAACCTCTTACCTTAACCCCCCGGCGGTATTCCCGAGTCTGGCTTGGGATGAAAATTTAGTACCATTAGCGGTAACCCCCGAGCTAGATTCGGGACCGCATCGCTGGATCCAGGAAGAGGTTACTTACCTTGTCCCCTGGATCCAGCGATGTCTCCCCGCAGTGCGAGCGAGCCATCCTCCGCTCGATCTACTCCTCTCGATCTATCACATCGCCGCGCGTTGCGATGCACGGGGATGGAGAACGGCGCCAAATTCAAAAAGTAAAACACACACATTACATACAGTATAATGTAATCTTACAGATTACATTGCTGTATGTAATTATTTCACATCCCTTTTGTCCCTAGTGGTTTCTCCAGTGCCCTGCATGCAGTTTTAAATTATAAAAACTGTTCTTTCTGCCTGGAAACTGGAGATTGTCCATAGCAACCAAAACTGTCCCTTTACATCAAAAGTGGTTTTAGACCAGCTAGAAAACAGCGATAATAAATTAGAATCACTGAGCAAATTTCAGTGTTTTTGATTTGATTACATTGTTGAATAATTTTTATTATTGTTATATTATTATTATTTGGTATAAATATGTATAGTTATTTATTATTTATTTTTCAAACGTTATCATACCCAAGATGTCTGCTAGACTCTTGTTTGGACAGATTTAAGTGAGTTATTCCTAAGAATTACAGGACTACAATATAAATGCCAAATTTTCATGCAAAATAATTGTACCGCTTTCAGCACCTAAAATCTGAAATAATCATACCGCCAGGAAGGTTAAACAGCAAAGCTACGTGTCCGGGGAAGCAGCTGCTAAAGCCTGCAAGGCATCCCAAAGAATAAATCTGCCGCCTTAAGATGATGTCATTGTGCATTCAGTGCACCTGCACTGTGCCCGACGCCACCCCATGGACCTCGCGCGCATGTACGACCACCGCCATCTTGCCCATACCGCACACACACAACCAAGCCTCGACCTAGATCACGGCTCGCACATGCGCAGTCGGGCTGAAAAGCTGCGAGCTGGAGCGCAGATGCATCCCAGCCGCCATGGCCAGAAAAACTGAGCTAGAGAGAAAAAAAACAAAAACAAACACAGCTGCCATGTGAGCAAATATTAAGGTTGTATACATTACCACCACGGCACCAATTTGATCTGGCCTGGAACTGGGAGCTATGTTTGCTCATACTGCACGACCAGGGCATCTCAAGAAGGTGACTTGTTTTTTTTTTTTTTGGTTCATAATATTATGTGAGAAATTTTTTTCACGTATATATTTTTATTATAATTTACGGTATACATATGTTTGATCACTTATGTTATTTGCTATGGTTATTATTTGATGACACAAGTTTTGGGAATTTTTCACACAATTCTATTACTTTGTGACACGGGTTTAGCGCAACTCTTTATAATTTTTGTTTACTTTTTACTGTAGAATATGTTGTACAGTAGAGTTGCAGCTTCCCATAGAGCCTCATAGAAGATCTATTTGTTCGGATATCTCTTTACACTTCAGTGCAGTTTTTCCGTAGCGCCTGTCTGGAGCCTGCAGCTATCTGGTTAGGTGGATATGATTTGCAGTTAGGTGAATCCTTTAGTTTTTTTAAAATATATTTTTCACTGTTGTCACCAGAGCTTAATTAAGAACAAACAAGGATGATAACGTTGGGTATCCCTGCTTTCATGTATGTCCTTAATGCTTTAAAAATTGTCAAGATGAAGAAAAGCTTTGCTGGACAAAAGCACAGAACTGTAAATGAGGCCATAAGTGCTCTTAAAAACACTTTTTTGGTATTGCATTACCATGTGTTGTGGTGCTCTTCAACACAGATACAGTGCATTGGAGTTCATTTTGAAATTAAAGTTGGAGTAAAGTCTTATGGACATTTTTTACCTACAGGTAAGCCTATAATAAGGCTTACCTATAGGTACAGTAAATATATCCTGAACGTGCACAATTTAGGAGATATTTACTTGTGAAGCCACTGGTGACATCACCGGTGCATGCACTCTGAAGGAACGGCATACCGTGGTGTTCCCTCACAACCCTGTGGCGTGAACAGCGGCTCCCCCGCACATGCGTGGGAGTGACATCATTGTGGCTCATCCAATCAAAGGACCGGAGCCTGCCAACCCAGAAGAAAGACTGGGTGAAGATGGAAGCCCTGTCAGCGGTGACAGCGCACCACTGGAGGGCTTCGTTTTAGGGTAAGTTTCACATAATGTGCTAGTATGCGATGCATTCTAGCAAATTATAACTTTGCATTGTGAAATGAGGAGCATCTTAACCTGCTTCGTTTTAATTTTCCTTTGAAATGAGGAGTATCTCCACCTTCTTATTTTTAGGGCAAGTTTCACAAAATGTGCTAGTATGCGATGCATTCTAGAAAATTATAACTTTGTGTTGTGAAATGAGGAGTATCTCCACCTGCCTCGTTTTAATTTTCCTTTGAAATGAGGAGTATCTCCACCTGCTTCGTTTTAGGGTAAGTTTCACATAATGTGCTAGTATATGATGCATTCTAGCACATTAGAACTTTGCCTTGCAGGTTTCAAAACAATAAAGCAACGGTTTACTACCGCTTTTTTGACACCACAATGAATTAAATAATGTATTACTATTGCCTGTTATCACAACGCAAAACTGTAAAACTGCTCTGAGGAATTGTTGCATTTCTGGCATCACACTGGCAGTGTTTTACATGTATATACTGTCCAATGATAGTGCCGAAACAAGCAATCAAGCGTTCAACATTTGTATTGATTAAATTGGTTCATAGCAGAAAACATTTAATGCATTTCGGGGGGGCGAAATAGACCCCCTTTATCAGTGTTCAGGATTTTGACTGTAATTAAGTTGATATCAGACAAATCTGTATTCAGCTTGGAATGCTATCAAAAGGAAGGGTATGTCAGTGTTAACAAATGCAGCAAAGGCTTGCATAATCAGAATTGCTGAGCCTGGATGAAGGGGGAAGCTGTTTGGGCCCCAAAACACATTGAATTTTCTGCTATAAACCAATTTTATAAACGAAAACTTTGGACTCTTGGACATTTGTTTTGCATTCTCATTGGACTGTATATACTTGGTTTCTGAACTCTGGGCTTCCCCTACACCCAATTTTTTATTGCGGAGTGGTACCAAAGTATAGCTAGTGTTGATAATTGATTGATAATTGATAATTCAATTCATTCATGTAAAATTTCCAGAATCAAATTGTTCTTGTGTGTGGCATACATGTGGCATTATAAAATGTTTATTCTCTTGTCAGGAATAGTAAAGGATCTGGACCTGATCTGATTTGTGATTGATCTACAAGTGATCACAAACAGTTGATTCATCATTTAAAATACCAAATGGTACAACAAGCACAGTATTAATCTGTTCTTTGAAATCAATAGTAAAAAACGTTGATCAATGTTAAAAATCAATCATAAATGTAAACGATTAGTTAAAAATCTGTATTAGAATTTTTTTCTCTGGCATTCACACACAGATATTTATTCAAGAGACAACATTCCATCACTGTTGATCGATTAGGTAAAGTCTAAATCAAGCAAGATCTCTGTAAATTCATCAAATAGAGGGTCTCTGATTTTTATATATATTATATCCAATAATCGATTGAATTATTCTGTCAAGACGTGTGTGGCTCCCCATTAGGGAGATTTTCCAACAAGCTGGAATTTTTTCCACCTGCTTGGGAAGCCCCTTTTTGCAAATTGCATTTAAAAAAATACCAGATAAGTGCAAGCAAATCTAGAAATAATGCAAGAATTAATCTTTGAATTACTTTTAAACATGCATTAATTGTAAATCGTTAAGTAGTTGATGTTACTGCAAAAATGGTAAACATAAAAAGCTGTGACTTTTCATGACCATTTCTCTCACTGTAGATGTCTGGTGTAAGGAGGAATGTGTTAAAATATACAGCACCATCTTATCAGCATTATTTCTCCTCTAAGAAAAAAAAAAAGTTCTCCTTTACTCCCTGATATTAAAGAATTAATGGTATCAGTTAACTCATTGACATATGAGTATGTAGAAGGCCTGAACACAAATTCTGTGATTTACGCTCCATGTTGGGAGTCCATCTCCACAAACAGCAAATCCGCTGAGGGCTGGAAGATACAGTGTCTTGAAAAAGTATTCAAATCCCTTACAGTTATCCACATTTTTTCATGTTACAACCAAAAACATAAATGTATTTTATTGGGATTTTATGTGAGAGACCAACATTAATGCCACGTACACACGATCTGATTTTCCGACAACAAACGTTCGATGGGAGATTGTTGTCGGAAATTTGGACCATATGTAGGCTTCATCGGACATTTCCGACAACAAAAATTTGAGAGCTGGATCTCAAATTTTCCGACAACAAAGCACGTGTACACAATTCCGATGCACAAAATTCCATGCATGCTCTGAATCAAGCATGAGCCGGAATCGCTCGGTCTGGTAAAACTAGCGATCGTAATGGAGATAGCACATTCATCACGCTGCAAATTTTGAAGTCTTTCAATGCAGCGCATTCTGTTCTTCTTTATAATGCTAGAAAAAGTTATTTTGCAGCTGATATTCACACAGAGTTCTGACAAACTGATTTCTTTCTTATTTTTTGTGATCTCATGAATAATTTTTTTTTGCCAGATCTCCAGAATAATGTTTTGAACTTTTGTTTATAGTAATCTCCCTCTTTTTTTTTAATCACGATCTCCTGTTTTTTTTTGTGTTTTTTTTTCTAGTGATCTCCATAATATTTTTTTTTTTCGTTTTGTGTGTCAAGTTACCACAACACCATTATTATCTTATATTTTTTAACCTCAAGGAGATTGGTTGGTGTTGGTGTCCCTTGTTAATTTTACATTGTCTTTTTGAAATGTACCTGCCTACTCACAAATAAACTGTCCTTTTTTAATTATAACACATAGCCAATGATTTAGGAAAAAAATATACATTTATTAGGGGTCATAACAAAATAAAGAGGAAGGCAACACTGGATAAACTGGTGAAATTAGCAAAGCCTTTGTACCCCAGGGCACACATCAACTATTTGACAGGCAAAATTGGGAGCCTGAGAAGTCGATTTAATAGGGAGCACAATCCGGTCCAGGACTCCGAGAGATCAGGAACAGCAGCAGTTTACATATATGTCCCCAGGCTGTGGGCTTACAACAGCCTGTGTCTTTTGCCAGACCAGACTGAACCCAGGCCATCACTCTCTTGTCTTCCTTACATGCTTGCTTCCATGCCTGCTTCCAGGCTGTGGCTCTGGTGTTGGAGTTGTGGCAAGAGATGGAGGAGGAGGATGGTCCAACTCACACAGGTGGGTTTTGCTTGGGAGTTCGCCCCTCAACCCCTTTTTTAGGGCCATATATAGCACTTCCTCACAAAAGAGGCATTGGCCCACCTCCATTTCCTGCATTTTGTTGGCAGCCATGCAGACATAGGCTTCAAGAAGACTGGTGGGGGTTCTGAGGGCCGCAGAAGCATGCCAAATTAACCCAAGTGCTGACTCCTCCATGCTCCTCCCCTTCCTGGGCCTTTTTTGTTGAAGGCAGAGGGGAGGGACCTGGGATTCAGTCAGGCTACCGGTCTCAGCCTCCTGGCTGCCACTTAGCCCTGCAACCTCCTGGCTGCCACTTAGCCCTGCTACCTCCTGGCTGCCACTTTCCCCTGCCACCTCCTGGCTGCCAATTTCTACAGCCTCCTCCTGGCTGAGGATTTCCTGTGTATGAAAAAGGGACATAGTTTTAGTTTATTGATCATCAATCACACACAATTTTGAGAAATATGTTGAACAATGCTATAAATGACTCAAGCTGGGCCCCTCCACGTCTTCCTGAGTGTAAGGCCCAGGTTGGACATCGGAAGCCTCAGCTGGGGTGGAAGGAAGAGTGGAAGGAAGGGTTGAGAGTGATGGCCTGATTTAAGTCTGGTCTGACAGAAATCACAGTCTGTTGTAGTACCTCAGCCTGGGGACATAAAGGTCATCTGCTGTTGCTCCTGATCTCTGGGAATCTTGGACCTTCTTGCGCTCTCTATTATATGTGCTCCTCAGGAATTTACCATAACCCAAATGTCAGAAAGGCCAAGATCGTGATTAAAGTTGTGAAAAGTCTGCAGAAGAATTTTGGGGTACGGCCATACAAGGATCAATTGAGGAAAAAATGGTCAGACCTCAAATTGAGGGAGCAGGATTAGTACAGAAGAATGAAGAGTGTGCTGCAAAAAAGTAATTTGTTGTGTGTTTCTATTCTTCTTATTATGTTTGTGCTGCTCCATGTGCTTTTCTTTACTGTTGTACAGTTTAAATGGCAAGTTTCAGGTTCATGGGCACAGTAATTGTTCGCAGTAAACATTGTTCGTTCGCCCACTAATATGATGTTTTTTGGCAGACAAACTACATTTGTTCAGGCCTATTTGGTTTAGCACATTGTTGTCTAGATGGGTTTGTAACTAAAATGAAATGCAAACTTGATTCACTGTAAGGAGAGAACACTCAGCAGCTGTTTACACATCTGGACGCAGGAGCACTAGTGTGGGACACCAGAACAAACTTTTTAGGGTGTCCCACACAGGTTCTCCAGTGGATACTAGGGGTGTCTCCATGTGTGAAACTTTACCCAAAAAGGTAAGTATTCAGCTTTAAGAAAGGAAAAAATCATGTCTTCAGCTTGGAACTCTGCCAAAACAGAAAATTGTACGACACTTCCAAGCAATGTTTCATATTCCTATTTTTTGCTTCAAATATCTGTCTGCTAAGTATTATATTTAATTTTATTCACTTAAGGGAGAAAAGAATCGGGACGTCAGAGGACACCAGGGACCCCCAACCTCCTAAAGAAGGGGAAGTCACCAGAGCACTACCTCAGGATGTGGGGGAAGGTGTGGTTTATGAAGTGGGCGAAATAGTGACCACAACACATGAGTGTCTCAGACCACTGCTTCAGGTAATAGATGCATGCCTGCATATTACTAATACATGGTGTGTTGTTTTCTTTTAGGTGATGTGGAGGCTATGAAAGAAGAATCTCATTTCACAAGTGCAAGTGCATAGGTCCTCATCGGGTTAGATCATGGTGTGCAATCAGGATTTATAGAAGATGAAGGAAGACATCAATGATGTTGAAATAAGACTCAAAACATCATTGATGTTTTAGGCAGAATATAAAACACACCGTAAATTTAGAATTTTTTTATTTTTATGCATACGTTTCTAAAAAATGTTAAAAGCCAAATTTTGAAGATGCAAACAGTGTGTCAACATGTGCTAGCTGCCATAACGGGATAACAATGTGCGCATTTTGAGGGTGCAACCCCTTCCTCGCAACTCATGGAAGGGTTGTACCCCCGAAACATGTCCATTGATCCCCCATGATGGTAGCTAGCACATGTTGACCTTAGGCATGGGATCAGGAGTGGAATCCCCATTTTGACTCCCAATTTGTGTGGATCTTTAAAACTTGCCTTTCACAGGGGTGATATCACCCCATATGATGAAGGCAAGATCAACACAATTTGGACATACTAATGTCTGATATTGCCTTCAATTTATCAAAGTTGAACTTTGTAAGTTCCTGAGTTGTGTATTGTTTTATGTTTTGAAAAACATGCCAGTTTACCACAATAAAGGATATTTCTACTCTCCCCAAAAAAATATATATTCCAAAAAATATGTTGGTTTGTTCAAAACCCCTTTTCTAAACACACACGTGAATGTACACGGAGTAAAAAATGTTCTACTCAACAATGTGTGGCTTCTTCTTTCAATGCTCAATAGCAGTTTTTTGCTGAAGTTGGTGTTTACAGTGACAATGGGGGTCATTTCCTAAAGGCAAATCCACTGTGCACTACAAGTGCACTTTCAGTGCAGTTTCAGTGCACTTTTGTAGTGCACTTGTAGTGGAAAGTGGATTTTCCTTTGGTAAATAACACCCACAGTGCTTTATAATTTGCATCAATCAGGCCATTATTGTCACTCTAAAAAATTAATTCAGGGTGCTGAAAATGATGAATATTATTATCATTAATGCATTACATACATTAACATCAAAAAGAAGGTGTGTGCATAGCAGACTCACAACATAAATAATAGTTAGCTGAAGAAGAGATTGAAACCTCATGTATCAAAGAAATTACATTGGAACTATTGAAGAATATGGACAAAATAAAAAAAAACATTGGAGAACCTAGGAGACAGCTAAAAGAAACACAAATCAAAGGAAATATTTTTCAGTTTAAAATACAAATTTATTTTAAAATACATGTATTTAAATTCATATAATGTGTTGTTAAAGGATAAAACTTACCCTAATATAGTCCTACTGCAGGACCTGAATGATGGCAGAGCAAGTCTCTGGAATAATGATTCCCAGAGCCTGGGGGGAGATGCCTGTCGAGAACTTGATGTCCTGCAGACTTCCCATCGCCAAAGTATCGCAAGGTGGAGACGAGTCTCTGCTTGGGAGTGAGGGCTTGCCGCATGCAGGTGTCCTGCTTCGTAATATAAGGGGACAGCAAAGCCAACAGACGGTGAAAAACAGGGTCCGTCATCCAGAGATAATTCCTGAAATAATCAGAATTATTCTCACGAATCTCTTGCAACAAAGGCATATGAGAGAATTGGTCATGCTGGAGCAAACAATCCATGAACTCCTCCTTGCCCTGTTCATGGATTGGTCCACATAAGAACCCCAACACCAAGCCCCTGCACAGCACGAACTCTACGATGAGTACATACTCATAACATGGCTTCAAAACGTTTGACTGGTCAAAACTAACTAACAGAAAGCACTGAAAATCAGAAAGGCCTAAGAAGAGCGAGCTGAAAATCAGAAACTAGCGGACAAGAACGCACTGAAAATCAAATGTGTAATATAAAAATATGCAGTGAAAACCAGATACGAATCCACAAGCACAAACTGAAGAGCAGTAGTCTCAGCATAAATATAACTGTTCTGTGAAACCCTCATAGGTTTGTTAGAGAACCTTAGTGAACAAATAGCATCATGAAGGCCAAGGAACACACCAGACAGGTTAGAGATAAAGTTGTGGAGATGTTTACTCTCCCTGGCGGTAGGATTATTTCGGATTTTAGGTGCTAAAAGCGGTACAATTATTTTGCATGAAAATTTGGTGTTTTATATTGTAGTCCTGTAATTCTTAGGAATAACTCACTTAAATCTGTCCAAACCAGAGTCTAGCAGACATCCCGGGTATGATAAAGTTTTAAAAATGAAATCATAAATTATAATATAATAAATAACTATAAATATTTATACCAAATAATAATATAACAATAATAAAAAATATTCAATAATGTAATCAAATCAAAAACACAGAAATTTGCTCAACTGGAGAATTGTCACTGTCATTACTTTTCAGGATTTGATGACGGATCTCCCCACAAATCGCTATCGCCCATTTCTTGCGAGTGATTCCAATTTATTATCGCTGTTTTCTAGCTGGTCCCTTTACATCATTTTTGATGTAAAGGGACAGTTTTGGTTGCTATGGACAATCTCCAGTTTCCAGGCATAAAGAAAAGTTTTTATAATATAAAACTGCATGCAGGACACTGGGCAGACCACTAGGGACAAAAGGGATGTGAAATTATTACATACAGCAATGCAATCTGTAAGATTACATTATACTGTATGTATACTGTGTGTTTCACTTTTTGAATTTGGCGCCGATCTCCGTCCCCATGCGTCGCAACGCTTGCAGGGAACGGAGATCGGCTCTGTGATGAATCGAGCAGAGGACAAGCCGCTCGTACAGCGGGGGGACATTGCTGGATCCAAGGGAGAAGGTAAGTAAATCTCTCCCTGCATACAGCGATGCGGTCCCGAGTCTGGCTCGGGGTTACTGCTTTTGGTGTAAAACTTCCACCCGAGCCATATTCGGGAATACCGCCAGGGGGGTTAAAGCAGGGTTAGGTTATAAAAAAATATACCAATCTTTGAACATCTCACGGAGCACTGTTCAATCCATCATCCGAAAATGGAAACAGTATGGCACAACTTCAAACCTACCGAGACATGGCCATACACCTAAACGAACAAGGATAGCACTTATCAGAGAAGCAGCCAAGAGGCCCATGGTAACTCTGGAGGAGCTGCAGAGATCCACAGCTCAGGTGGAGGAATCTATCCACTGGACAACTATTGGTCGTGCACTCCACAAATCTGGCCTTTATGGAAGAGTGGCAAGAAGAAAGCTATTGTTGAAAGAAAGCCATAAGAAGTCCTGTTCAGTTCAGTTTGCAAGCAGTCGTGTGAGAGACACAGCAAACATGTGGAAGAAGGTGCACTGGTCAGATGAAACCAAAATTGACCTAAAAGCAAAATGCTATGTGTGGCGTAAAACTAACACTGCACATCACCCTGAACACACCATGGTGGTGGCAGCATTATGTTGTGGGGTTGCTTTTCTTCAGTAGGGACAGGGAAGCTGGTTAGGGTTGAATAGAAGATGGATGGAGCCAAATATGGGGTAATCTTAGAAGAAAACATGTTAGAGTCTAAAAATTAATTGAGACAGGGGCGGAGGCTCACATTCCAGCAGATCAACGACCATAAAACATACAGCCAAATCTACAGTGGAATGGTTTATATAGTAATCAATTAGGGAGAGCAACAAGGGTGGCACTTTACATGAAGTGTGTGAGTGCAATAAAGTAAAATTTGGTGAACAATTGAGAAAATAGAGAAAATGAATTGATTGGTTTATAAAGATTAATTAATAAATAGACAGTATACATACAATATTATCAATTCCATATAAGAATAGATATGTACAGTAAACAAAGTAAAACAACTATGCATAATAATATGAACACAATTTTTTTTCCACAGTACACCAACTTGATGTTGATATAAAACCATAAATATGAGGTAGTGGCTGCATGACAGGTAGCTTGAATATCCAGTGGAGAAGACATTAATGACAGTTATGGAAAGTTAGGTACAGTTTGTAAGGAACACGACAGCTCTACGCATTTTGTGGCTGAGGTACCACTCGTCAGGAGCAAGCATGTGTCTTGTCTAGAATAAAAATAGTATAGAAATAGTCTGTTAATTGCAGACATAGAGCATAGGTGGGGTCATAAGAAAAAACCCCACCCAGAGTACATGCTTACGCATAGTGGTTAAGTGAAGATGGCTGAAAGTCGGGCGCTGCCAGCCATTCAGAGACACCATCCCCGGGAGCTGAGGTGAACAGGTCAGCGAAGGCAACCCGCAAGGTGTCATCCAGCCGGCATACACTCACGAGGCAGATCTGCATGTAAAGTGAGAAGTTTAGTGAAAGTTCAAAGCAAGAAGTGCCACCAGGCAGTGAGCTGGAGTGAAAGTGTGAGCTTAAAAAATGTAGTGGTGATGGGAAGGAATGAGAAAAAGTGAAATGGGAAAAGATAAGGGGAAAAGGGAGTGCAACCATGAGTGAAGTAACCCAGGAGTGAATACAAGAGGATTGCTGATAAAAGAAGGAGAAAACCAAGTGCCACTGAAAAACCATAAAAAAGAATGGAGGGAAGTGAGGAGGAAAACAAAGGGGGAGTGGAGCAGTGACAGTACCTGGTGAGAGGAATAGGCCAAAAGGAGGGGAGTGACTTCCCCAAGCATATCGAGCATCCAGTGTATTGAGGCCTCGAAAGCCAGCACCACCAAAGTGCCACCCATATAGGCATCCCCACAAGGGCCGCCCATCAATGTCATGCCGCACACGTGGGGGGGGAGGGCAGGAGGAGCACCGCTGAACAGGCACAGTAGCGCACAGCCAATCAGCACAAACACACCTCCCTGGAGTGTGCGAGTGTGAAGGTCACCTGATCGGGTACGCCGGCGTCCAGAAGGGCACGCATGTCCGACAAGGGAAGTGTGGCGGCAAATCTACCCCCCCCCCCAGAAAGGGGGAGGGGCACCAGACGCATCACAGCTCCCAGATGGAAGGGAGTCCAAAGACTGGCAGGGCACCCGGCCAGTCATACCACCACCAATATGGTAGGACCAAGAGAGATAACTAATGAAATGGTAACAGATTATTGTCAATTAGAAAAATTGGTAAAATAAAATAGAAAAATCCAACAATTAACCTCAGAAGGGATAAACAGCAGGTCAATGCATAGCAAAAGTTCTATCTAGACATAGAAAATTTAGAGTGAACACACGTACTTCCATCCCTATTCAATAATTAATTGGGGTAGAGAGAGTTTAGGGACTTTAAGGAAATTATGGCCTGGTAAGGCCACCTATTTCCATCCCGTGGGACTTTGAATGAAACAATGATCTGGTAGGGTCATATGTTTCCATCCCTATAGTACTCAATTGGGGAGAGCAACGAGGGTGGGACTTTACATGAAATGCGTGATTGCAATAAAGTAAAATTTGATGAACAATTGAGAAAATTTATTGATTGGTTCATAAAGATTAATTAATAACTAGACAGCATACATACAATATTATCAATTCCATATAAGAATAGATATATACAGTAAAGAAAGTAAAACAACTATACATAATAATATGAACACATTTTTTTTCCCCAGTACACCAAATTGATGTTGATATAAAACCATAAATATGAGGTAGTGGCTGCATGACAGGTAGCTTGAATATCCAGTAGAGAAGACATTAATGACAGTTATGGAAAGTTAGGTTCAGTTTGTAAGGAACACGACTTTTGGTAGCTCTACGCGTTTCATGGCTGAGGTACCACTCGTCAGGAGCAAGCGCGTGTCTTGTCTAGAATAAAAATAGTATAGAAATAGTCTGTTAATTGCAGACATAGAGCATAGGTGGGGTGATAAGAAAAAACCCCACCCAGAGTACATGCTTACGCATAGTGTTTAAAGTGAAGGTGGCTGAAAGTCGGGCGCTGCAAGCCATTCGGAGACACCATCCCTGGGAGCTGAGGTGGACAGGTCAGCGGAGGCAACCCGCAACTATTTTTGTTCAAACAAGCAAGATTCATTATTTGGGCATCCCATGTCCCTTTCCCCATCCAAGTTTAATCCCTTAAATAAAATAAAAAAACAAGCTAAAGGACTGTTTATTTACTGGTAAAGTGTGCCTGAAGTGAATGCCTGGCCAAGCAGGGTGACATGTGGAACTACTACAAGCAACGACCACACGGTGGCACCGCTACACTAGGTCAGGTAATCTGTCTCTTTTGTCAACTTTGCCTGTACAATAGGGATGAGCGAATCTGCTCAAGTTTGAATTTTGGGGAAGTTCACCAAATCCAGCTTGAAATCCAAAGAACCCAAACTTAGTATCAAGCCCTATTGAAGTCTATACCGTAAGGGGCAAATTATGATATTCTCATAAATAAATGTGTTTAAGCATTACTTTAGCACTAAATATTGAACACTTTCAACACCAATAGAGTGCACAGTTAATAAGGCAATAACGTAAAACGAAAATTGTATAATGGCTATAAGTCAAAGTAATATTAGTGCAGATTTATTAAGTGAATCCTTTCAATTTTTTTTTCTCCAATCACCACAACTCCTTCACCATGATTCTTGTGAGTTTATTATATACAGTAGATGGAAGCTCACCAGAAAATATTGGCCCCTTACTAATAAGCGAGCCAAGAAACATTTTCCTCCACTGTGAGGAGGAAAATGGTGAATGGGAGTCAAGTGTTGTAAACGACATCCTTGGGGTGACCTGGACTGAGAAATGGATCAGTCAAACTGTGAAGACACTAGTCCCAGATCAGAAGGCGTGGGTGATAGATGTCAAGCCAGATCAAGAGAACTCCCGCACGTATGCCCTGATAGAATGGAGGAAAGGAGGAAAGGGATCCTTGGAGCAGTCAGGATGATCAAATAAAGTACTTCACTGGATGGATTCACTTCAAAGGCACAAACAGGCTCAGTTTTTTTGCTCCTCGATTTAGAGACAAGTTAGAACAAAAACATCTCCATAGTATTGTATATTATAAACAATTGGAAAAAACTCAGACTATTGTACTCACAAAGCAGACTACTATCACTATCTCATCAAAAGTAGGGTCTCTTAACCACTTCAGCTCTGGAAGGTTTTACCCCCTTCATGACCAGGCAATTTTTTGCTATTTAGCACTGGGCTATTTTAACTGGCAATTGTGCGGTCATACAATTGGGACTGAGAACTTTGAACAGATAAGATATGCCTCAAACCCAGGGTAACAGCAAACATGAACCACATCCCACTGTATACATGGTATATTGATGTTTTGATGCAAAGAACGTCTTCTGTTTCCAAACTTCAGCCACATGGCGGCACTCTTCAATTAGTCTACTGCAAATTTAATGGAGAATATTTTATGGTAACTCTCTTCATGTTAATGTATGTATGTATATATGCCAAGCAAAAACATGCCAAACGCTGGATAAAATATCATATATTTTACTAAACATTTACAGGAAGATAAACACACGTTAACTCCAAACCCCAAAATAAGATGTTATTTCTTTAGTATCAGTTTTCTTTCAACGATGTTTTGCCCAGATGGTAATATGGCATCTGCAGAGCTCTGTTACTTGTTTTAAATGATTTTACACTTCTTTTTCTTAGGGCATAATTGACGTTATTATCAAGTCAGAATTTCCACAGTGCAACAGCCCTCCTCAGTCACAGGTGCAGATGGGCGCCAGCATGCTGAACAGATCAAATTTTCCATTTAAAAGGGCAGTGTAATTATAAGCGATTAAGCATACCTAAGCCAAAAAGGCCTTAGTAAAATGAAATCAATGGTGTAAATCCACTTACAGCACACACCTATAAACCTAGTTATGACTCTGCAGAGCTCAGTGCTAAGTGAATAGTGCAGTTAACAAGGACAATAAACTTTACCGTATTTATCATCTATTAAAAAATAAACTGTCAAGGACAACTGATTTTGCATTTTTCTCATTAGATTTTATTTACTCACAATGTATGGACCCATCTGCACTGAATATTGTACGCATAATAGAGCAGTAACTTATACAGTCGGAGGGTTAGGAATTGTTTCTGGAAGACAAACAGGGCTGTGTTTATCATAATGGCACTCTTGGGCCTGTGTCTAGGGCAGCATTTTAAAAATGAAAGTTTGTTAAAGTAAACAACTTTATTGTTATTCAACTTTCCTCAAACTTTTTTTTCATGAAAGTACTGGTAAAACAAATTTCAGTTTTCATGGAACTCCCCACTAAAATTCCTTTTAATGGTACATTAGCATAATCAATAGGTTGTCGAGTCGTTTAAATAAAATATGGAATTCAGTGTTTTATCCCCCTTCCCCCCCAATCATAGAATGAAACTTAATTATTATAATGGGCAAAAACAGGCAGTAAAAATTATACTGACCCCTTATTTGGTGGTAATTTTAGAAGTCAAGGCAGCAGTCAAGGAAAGAAATTATCCTTTACAATAGTGGTCAGTGATGAAGTGACCCCTTACAGTGTAGGCAGGAGGAGATCAACCTGCCACCAGTCTCTCCCTTAAAGTGGTTCTAAAGCAGGGGTGCCCAACCAGTGGCCCGGGGGCCACATGTGGCCCGCGGAGCCCTCTGATGTGGCCGGCGACCTCCTTCTGTGGGATGGCAGATTGGCAAACCCAAATCATGGGTTACAGACCAGCCATCCCAGAACATCTGTGTTGTTAATGAAGCCGGCAAAGCAAGCCGCTGGGGAGCAGAGCTGTATAAGCTGATGCTTCCTGTATAGTGCCGTCTCTTGCCACAGGCGGAGTGATACCAAATGCACTCTGCCGGGGACAGGAACAGCTGGCGATACCTGAATGGGAGACTTTTATTAAAGGTCAGTTTATTACTAAAATTGCAGTGTATATATGGGCATATCTGCACAGTGGTTACTGGGCTGCTGTCATACTGACCCGCAGGTGCAGTGCACGTTCAGGTTACCTGCACTGAGGCATAGACTTCTGTTATTACCTGCGGGTTTGGTGAGCTTTCAGAAAGTGCACCACACCTTCAGGATATAATAGAAGTCTATGGCAAAGTGTAGCTAACCCGTGCACTGCCCTGCATTAATATGAAAGGCTCCTTTCACACAATCGGTCTGAATCAATCAGACCCTCCATTCACCTCTATGAAACGGCAGATGTAAGCAGATTTTTGTCCTTTTACAACTGCCTACCTCCAAAATGATTCACATAAAAAAAAAAGAAGGGGATCAATCCCCTTCTGCCAGGGCGAATCGGATAGTCGGACTCATAGAGTAGAGTGGGCTGTGTCCGATGTCCACTCTGCATGGATCTGTCATCCGTCTACTCTGCTCATTGTGGCTCGCGACCGGATACCATGTCGATTAAGTGGCCCTCGCTCTTCAAAAGGTTGGGCACCCCATTCTAAAGGCATTAAGATAAAAACTCTTTTGTATGCAGCAGCCCCCTTATACTTACCTGAGCCCCATCTTGATCCAGCGATGTTGCACGTGAGCCTCCTCTGTTGGTAGACTCTCCCTCCTCATTGGCTGAGACAGCAGCGGGCGCCATTGGCTCCTGCTGCTATCAAAGTCAGTGAGTCATTGAGGAGAGGAGGGGGGCGAGGCCAAGCCGCAGCTCTGTGTCTGAATGGATACATTTGGCAGGAGGGAGGGGCCGGGAGGGCCAGCATAAAGAGGAGGATCTGGGCTGGTTTGTGCAAAACCACTGCACAGAGCATGTAAGTATAACAGGTATGTAAGTATAACATAACAATCCAAAGACATGCAGGTAGGTTAATTGGCTTCTGTCCAAAAATGGCCCTAGTATATAAACAGGGACCTTGTATTGTGGGCTCCTTGAGGGTAGGGACTGATGTGAGTGTGCAATGTGAAGGGACAATTGTAGACACTCACTCAGGTTGAACTGGATGGACTGGTGTCTTTATTCAACCTTACAAACTATGAAACTATGAAACATGTTTGTTAGTTTTGAACATTAAAAAGTGGAACTGTGGTCAATATGTAAAGCCATATATTAATTTCTACATTGTGTCTCAATTATTTCTAGCCTACTCTTATTAATCTGAAGGATCTTGAAGTTTGTAAACTTACTTTGTGAAGAATTTACCTCCTTGAATTCTGTGGCTTGTATTCACTATGCCCTGTGAGCACTCACTGCCATGTCATACATTTCACAGAGCCTGCCTTCTGAACTACAGAGGAGCTGAGAGGTGAAGTTTCAAGTGGCAGAGTCACTACAGAAATCACAGACAGCGTGGTACTATGGGATGTGTAGTTCTTAGAAATCAAAAGTGAACAGCAGAGGAGGAGCTGCAAAGCAACAAAGAGATGACCAGCAGGCAGGCAGCACTCATAACATGAAAATATATTTTTCAAGTGAGCTTATATTGGATTGTCAAAAATACCTAATGCCATTACAATGCTGGTGTTATAAAATGACAGTGTATGCTGTAATTATAGAATCTCTTTAAAGAATGCCTAGCAACCTCTTGAGGAACCCCAGGACCCCATGGAACCTTGGCTGAATAAGACTGAACTAAAAAATTTAAGGCCCCCAGCCTAAACAGATTTTACAATCTGTTTCCCAAATCCCAGAACGTGAAGTCAAGTGCCTCCATCTCCTAACGGAGGGAAGGGGGGAGGAGTCCAGTGACATTGAAGCTCTGATTGAACGTAATGTGTACAAGGGAGGAGCTACCTATGGCGTCACCCGCTGCTGCCTTACGGAACTAACACGATTGTTGGCTTTACATGCTGTGTTTTTATCATCTTTATGTGAGTAGTTTGTGTTTGAACACAAAAATTAAATCTTATACTTAAGCGGCGAACACTTAGATCTTTTGTTTCTATTCATGACCTGGCATCCTTGCTGAGATCTAGGGAGACGTGAGAGAAGTTTATGGTCCGTGTTAACCCTTTTGATACCCGGTGGCATGACCATCTATAGAGTGATTAGTTAGACCAGAGGTGGAGGGATTGTCACGCTACTGTGGAAAAAAAATTACTTATGTCAGTGCTACAGTTTGAATTTAAAATGTATTTGTGTGAACTGTGAAGTTAAGTCATGGATTGTGGAAAGTAACTAGTCTTGGATGATTGTATATAGTGTATACCACATTTAACACTGACTAATGCAGAGTTGCAATGCAAGGAGATCAGCTAAAAGTAGTGGGATCTGTATGTGTGTTACAATTAATCTAAATTAGTCGATTAATCGATTAAAAAATCGATTAATCGAGCACGAAAATTTTAATCAGTAACAGCCCTAATATATATATATATATATATATATATATATATATATATATATATATATATATATATATATATATATATTGTAGAGGGTCAACCTGGGGCAGGGTTAAGAGGGGGTTAATTGAAGAAGGCAGGTACTTCCCCTTCAGACCTGCTTATGGTCAGCTGTTCTGAAAGTGTCAGTGTGGAGTTGTTGAGTAGGAGAGAGAGACACAGCAGCATGCTGTGTGGTAACGTCCAGAAGCGCATTCGTAAGCTTAGGCACTGATGTTGGAGAGGAGGCGACACAGGGTGATTAGGGTGTGCACAGGCACAATTGGCACATCCCAAGCACAATAGGCACACCTGTATGGGCAAAGTACAACATCATCAATGCAAAATTGATGCATACACCAAGCAAGGGTATTTTCAGGTCTAACTTCCATGATGAACACCGAGCATAAATAAAGTGCTAGAATAATTTCAATCAAAATGGTGAAATGTGATATATAAACATAGAAACTAACCCACAATACAAAGAAAGAAAACAACACTATATTCTCAAATACATATGTATTACACAAACAAAAGCAGAAAACCTAGGCAACTCATCACTAAGAAGGAAGAATAGTCCCTTTATTTATGGTTTGGGTTCTTCATACTATTTATACCCATGTCTATCCTCACTTGCCATATGCTAACCAGGTAAGAATATATAAATATCTAATATGCACTGTGAAAGGCCACTAACAGAGTAGGCTGTTATACAAAACCTACAGTGCCAAAGATTGTAAATGGCTGCAGCGCCAAAAAAATACAATATACAATCAAAAATGTGGGGTGTGTCTTCCGCTGTCATGGACGGACATGGACTCCTCACGAATGATCCGGCAATATCCTGGAGATAACCCACCTCCCTACCTGACCTGATCGAGGAGGGTCCTGAGACAACAAGGGCATGTTCCACACAGTATGCGCAGTGGAAGTGGAACTAACAAGGACCGCTATCAAACATCGGGCAACAAACCGGGGGTAACCACAACACTGAACACATCAGTAAATCCTATAGATCGTATGCTGACCCCCAAGGATCGATTGAAGGCTGAAAAAAGAATCTGTAATCTTGAGGATACAGTAGCCCCAATTTCTGATAAAATCTCAGCGTATGAAAAACAAATGTGTCAACAAAAAGCTGATGATTTAGAGAATCTTATGAGGCGTAATAACGTTAGGATTGTTAGGCTGCCCGAAAAGGGTGGAAGGCCAGGATCCAGGGGATTTTGTGGAAAAATGGCTGAGATCACTGTTTCCTGATGCTGACTTCTCACCAGCGTTTGGGATTGAGCGGGCACATAGGATACCAGCTATAACCCCTAAACCTGGACCACCCCCAGACAATTATTGGCAAGATTATGGAACTGTAAAGATAGGAATGTGGTGTTTCGCAAAGCAAGACAGAAGGGGACAACTAAATATGAACACGTTAAAGTATCCATTTTCTCAGACTTCTCTTTGGAACTCCAAAAACAACAAGCAACTTTCAATGAGGTCAAATGGAGACTTAGAGAAAAATAGATGATATATTCAATGGCATACCCTGCACGGTTGAGAGTAATTGATAAAGATAAGGTCATGTTTTTCTCCACCCCAGACCAGGCCCAGGAGTGACTTAGGACACATGACACGAGATGACAACAGTCAAATAATTGAAGGGTAGAGAAAATTAGAAAGGAAATTACTGATCAATAAGAAAAATGCCTTACTTCATAAGATTGAATGACTGAACTTGGCACTATATTAAAATTGGAGGGACATTAGTATATATTCAGATGGTAATGTGCAAGGTGTTCTTCCTTCTTGTTGTTGTTTGTCTGTTTGTCTGATTTTGTCTGGTACTGTTTGTTTTGATTTAAGAACATTAAGGCGGGTCAGGGTTGGGAGAAGGACGGTGGAATGTGGGAGCACTACGTATTGCAGTGTGTAAGAGTTAAGCCGCGTACACACGGGCAGACTGTCTGTCCAACTTAGTCCGCTGAAACACATTTCAGCGGACAGTCCGTTCGTGTGTGGGCTTCAGCGGACTTTTTCAGCGGACAGTCTGGCGGACTAAGTCTTTCGGAATTTCCGTAATATTGTCCGTCCAACTTTGGTTTCAGCGGACAGTCCGCTCGTGAGTAGGCAAGTTGGACGGACTAAGTATGGCGCATGCTCAGAAAGGATTTACACGGCCGAAGGTTGCATTGCAGTGTATTGGACGTCGTATTTCTAGTCCCGTCGTACGTGCTGTACACGTCATCGTGCAAGCTTTCAACGGACTGTCTGTTCATCGTGTGTGGTCAAGTCCGTTCATTCAAAAGTAGGACGGACTGTCCGTCGGATTGTCTGACGGACTTAGTTGGCCAGACAGTCTGCCCGTGTGTACGCGGCTTAAACATACTGGGAATGCCTCTATTTTTGTATAGAAGACATGCTTTTTATTGTTTGTTTTTTTGGTACATTGACCAGGTTAAATGGGAATAGTAAACAGTGAATACATGTATACATATAATAGCACTGATGTTGACAGAGGTTTCAGCTGGGCCCTTGAACAAGGGGAATTACCAAAATGAATGGACAAAGCAACGATAGTGTTAATTTTAAAACCAGGTAAAAATGGGAATGAATGCTCCTCATATAGGCCAAATTTACTCTTAAATAATGATTACAACATTTTGGCAAAAATTCTAGTGGGGATATTAAATACAGTGATCCATTCCATTATCAATGATGACCAGACCGACTTTATGCCCGGGAAATTAATCTCAAGAAATATTAGAAGAACACAACTGATGAGAGAGCATGCTTCTGAGTCGAGTGACCTGGCATCATTGGAGACGGCAAGGGCATTCGACTCAGGGGAGTGGCTCTTTTTGCAGAGTTCCCTGAAAAAGTTTGGATTTGGGGAAGGCTTTAGGAAATGGATTAAGATATTATATAAAACCCCGATATCAAGCCCTCTGGGGAAGGGATCACTGTTCCTCCCCCCCGATTCGATTATATAGAGGAAGAAGACAGGGGTGTCCTCTATCCCCACATTTATTTTCTATTGTAACACAGAACAATTGGACTTATTCACCATTTAAAGTGGTAGACTCCTTTAAATAACTGGGAATATATATTACTCTTCAACCCAAGGAATCTATAACAATTAATGTTAATCCTTTGCTAGATTACATTAGGGAAAAGTTGACAATATGGAAGAAATTGCCTATATCAGTAGCAGGAAGAATTGGATTAATAAAAAAAGATACTCTTGCCAAAATGTTTATATATCTTTTCGCATTCCCCAGTTATTATCCCTAAAACTCTATTCCAAAAATGACATTCTTATTTTAAAAGATTTATATTGGCAAAGTGTAGATGTAAATTGAAAGTAACAACACTACAAAGGCTAAAGATGGAAGCTGGACTTGCACTCCCAGATATTTATTTATATTACTTAGCTGGAAAATTGAAACATCTAAAGACATGGGTGACACAAGATCAAAGAAATGGAGTGGACAGACATTTATTAGTCATATTACAGGTGTAAGATCCGCTGATTGGGTTGGAAGCTAAAACTAATAGCCTACCTAGAATAAAAATACCTATAGTAACACTAGCCAGAGCAGTATGGATAGAGGTAAAAAAACTAACAAGTTTTAGAGATACCCCCTAGAGACCCCTATGTGGAATAATCCCTCCCTAGAGCATTTGAATATGTCTTTGGATAGTAGATTTCGTACAAAATTCGGAAGCATAGCAATTCGTATTTCGGATCCTCCCTAATGTACGAATTTCCATAAATTTGTACGAATTTTCGATTCGTACGAAACTAATCGCACATGTCTATCGGATAGTGTATCTTGGAGGAAGAAGGGAATAGTCATATAAAACAGATATATGACCATAAAAAATTGCAAACATTTGAATTTTTAGATGAATATGATATTCCCCAAAAGTTTTTTTTACAAGTATTTACAGCTGAGATATATGATCTAGGTACAGTTTGTAAACCAAGACCATAAAGCAGGGGCGTTGCTAGGTGGCAAAAGGACCAGGGGCCTGGAGTCCAAGGCCTGAACGGGGGGGGGGGTGTTGTACACAACGTTTTTTTGGGCTGGCCCGTGACACTGACGGTAGTGACTTAAATACACTAACCTACCTACACTGACGGTAGTGACCTACCTACCTGACCTACCTACACTGACGATAGTGACCTACCTACACTCACCTGCCTAGCCTACATACACTGGACATATACATACACTGACCTACATACACTAACGGTAGTGACCTACCTACACTCACTGACCTACACATACACTGACCTACCTACACTGACATTAACACACACTGACCTACCTACACTGACCTACCTACACTGACATTAACACACACTGACATTAACACACACACTGACCTACCTACACTAACATTAACACACACTGACCTACCTACACTGACATTAACATACACTGACCTACCTACACTGACCATAGTGACCTACCTACACTCTCCTGCCTGACCTACATACACTGGACATATACATACACTGACCTACATACACTAAACGATAGTGACCTACCTACACTGACTGACCTACACATACACTGGCCTACTTCACTAACCTTAACACTCACTGACATACCTACACTGACCTACCTACACTGACATTAACACACACTGACCTACCTACACTGACATTTACACACACTGACCTACCTACACTGACCTACATACACTGACATTAACACACACTGACCTACCTACACTGACCTATCTACACTGACCTTCACACACACTGACCTGTCTCAGCCATGGTGTCACAGCAGCCAGTCCTCAGAGGAGGAGCCAAGGAGGAGAGGAGAGCGGCTCGCCAGAGCGCCAAGAGGGGATGTGGCGTGGCAGCCGCTTTGTAATTCCCACCTTCTGGAGCCAACAGCGCCTATGATGGATGTCACACGTCCCGTGGTCCCGGCACTGGACCAGTGGGACTTCCATCATAGACGTGCAGGCTCCAGAAGGTGGGACCTGCTCTGGCACTCGGCCGCACTCTGTGGCGCTCGGGATCAGATTGGTCCCGGAGCTCGCCGCAGCGCTCGGGGCTAACAATGAAGACCCTGCAGAGCTAAAACTCGGGGCTTTAGGGGTCACATTCAGGGCTTCAGCCCCCCTAGCCACCCCCTCCCAACGCCCCTGCCCTAAAGTATCCAAACATTCCTTAATAGGTATACTACAATCACAAGGACCAAAAGGTTTAATATCAGTTTTATATTCCCAGTTGTTGAGGGCTAAGTTAAATGGCATGCCACTTAAAATAAAAGATAAATGGCAGGAGGCACTCCCTGATATGACAGAGGAGGAAAGGGGCAGCATTTGGTCTTCGCATATGGCAGTGTCTGCTGCTATTAATAATACATTAATCGAATTACATATGACTCATCAAACATATCTGAAAATGTATAGAATTGGAAGTATGACCTCATCTGATTGTAGACGCTGTCGGTATCCAGGGGCATACTTTATGCATTACAGCCTTGTCAGTCATTTTCAGCCTTGGCAGTCATTTGCAGCCTTCCATTGCAGCCTTGTCAGTCATTTGCAGCCTTTCATTGCAGCCTTGTCAGTCATTTGCAGCCTTCCATTGCAGCCTTGTCAGTCATTTGCAGCCTTCCATTGCAGCCTTGTCAGTCATTTGCAGCCTTGCATTGCAGCCTTGTCAGTCATTTGCAGCCTTGTCAGTGTCTTTTGCAGGCTTGCCGTTTAAAAATGGCACTGCTGAGAAACAGAGCGGATGTCCTGTGTATCTCGGCGGCATTCGGTAGTTGTCGGCCGACCTCGGTGGTTTTCGGCCACACTTGGACGCTCTCGACGGCTTTCGGCCGCTCCCGAGAGTGGCCGAAAGCTGCCGAGAATGGCAGAGTGAAGCCAAAAATAGCCGAAAGCCACCGAGAACAGCAGAAAAGCCACAGAGAATCTGGCAATCAGCGGGGGATCGGTGTATAACACGCAGCCATGATTTTCCCCTGATTGTAAGGGGAAAAATGTGCGTGATATATGCCGATAAATACGGTATATACTTTTTCTGTAAACTTATGCAATAAAAAGTTTATAAAATAAAAAGTCTGCAGCACCATAAAATTACAATATACAACCCAACATGAAAAATATTTTAAAATGGCATCCACATGCCTTAGTGTCACCTAATACCTAAACTGCAAGTGATTGCCACATATTAAAAATATCGACATAATCATATACATATATAGTGAAAAACAAACATCTTGAAAGTGCCTAAGTGCTTTTGTACATAAAAAGTGCAAAACAGAGAAAGGATTAAAGTCAAGAAGACCAACTGCTTCTTAATTGGGTTTCAAGAAAATTGAAGATAAAGTGGATTGTGAGGGATCTGAGATAGAAGAAATAGGTCCTCAAGATTTGAGGAAGGTGAGGTAGTATATCCATTTTCAGAGTTGATGCAACACGACCAAACCAAGACAACCCTTTACCAGTCTATTTGGAGAGGTCGCAAGAGATCTCACCCAATAGTTTTGGGTAATTAAGAGTGTTTAGTGCAAATAGGCCCAATGAAATTTGTATGCCCATGTATTTTATACAGTTAGTTCATTTGAGGTAGTTGCTTTATAGTTGGGTTTGCACAGCCATGGATAGGTTAACATTAAGGATCTCCAGCTTGATTAAGTTCACTTTAAAACTTCTTAAGGAGCCAAATTGATCAAATTGTTGCATGTACCGTTATGTATGTCACAGAAGCTAGTCAGTGTCAGGGTAACAACCATTAATAAGTCATCTGCCATCAAAGTCAAATTATGGTGTTTGGTCTCCACAGTCAGTCAGTTTCTGGATGAAATTGTTGATGACAATTGGTAGCCCAGACATGTGCCCTTTTGCATTTTAAAGTGATAGGAGAGTATGCCATAGGTTCTGGTCTTAGCCATAAGATGGTGAAGGGGGGACATAATTTTTTGAAAGAGGGAAACAATTTGTTAAAGGGTGGCAAAAAAGGCCAGCTAACCCTATTAAGGCCTTTTTGGCATTTGTGCTACATGAGCAAAAGTGAATAGCTTGTTTGTGGGTGTGGGAAATTAGTTTTATAATTCCAGTAGTATTGTCTTTCACCTCACATTGATGGATGAAGCTCATCTGTTCTTTGTGGATTGGCTGGGAAAGGTGGAATTGCATATGGGTGGCTATCAACTTGGTGAATAGTTTGGCATCACACTGATAAGGGAGATTTGGCTGCAGCTTCTACAATTGCTCTGGTTCTTTCCTGGCTTGAGAAAAAGTTTTTATTTTTTTTCTGGGTTAGGGTAATTTATTATTCTTTATATTAAATTAACAATACAGTACAGTGCTGGCGTAGTCCATTGTGTCCTGACTGTGCATGAGAGGTGCCGATCAGCTGACTGGGAAGTGAACTACGGTGGCTCATATGTTAGTAAAGCATGCTTATCCATACAGACCAAGGGAAGATGGCAGTGCGGGAAGACCACACACACATTCACTGGGGCATATGGTAGAGCATGAAGCTACCTCCGTCGATGCATTTTCCACACGTAACAGTTTGGTTGAGAGCACAATCAATATGACAGTTAGCATTTCTGGCATGCTAGGAATGTAACTGTTTTTTGGAACTATTAAATCGATGGGTTTACTTCCACTTTAAGTATTCTTGTCAAATGTATTTGAATTGGTTAATCTTAAATTGCAGTTGACACTTCCAGCTTTCCCAGAGTTGGCCCTTCTGGCAATTCATAAGGATGAGCAGTGCTCCCATCATGCTAAATTGCTAATCTTATATCTCTTATACTATGCAAAAAAAGAAATCCTCCTTAAGTGGGACTTTCCAACTCCCCCTGTGGTATCCTCCTGGGAAGCAATGTTGGATGCTGCCCTGTCTATGTATAAACTTATGTATATTAACCGAGGCTGCCCCTCGGTTAATATACATAATATCCTCTTTCTCCCCAACTCTTTTCTCTTTCCCCTACCCCCCCTTTTTTTGTGCTACCCCCTCCATCTTTTATTCTCTTTGCTGCCCCCTTACCTGTTTTTACAGTCATTTTTGTTGATGGATGGATACTTCATTACTTACGTTATTTTGTGTCTCATGTGTTCGTCCAGATTTTTTGTTTTCTGTTAGTGTATGTGGTATATGCTCCATGGCATTGTATGGTTGGCTGACTTGCTCTTAATTGTTAATAATGTATGGCACGGTATTCTGTTTATGTGACTATTTATGCTGTATTGTCATGTTTTTCAAAAACGCACTCCTGATTTGTAGCAAAAAAAGTGCAGAGTCAGGGAATACAAAGTGCTGTTGCTGGTGTTTTATTTTGTCCAAATTGTTTCCTGTTTTAGTTGTTTTTAAACATTTTATAGCATTTAGTCTAAGTGTCTTTAACCTACATGTACAGTTTCACACCCCTCCCTACAGAATTGTAGTTTATACTGATAATTTACTCAGTTCTAATTATTAGCAGTCAGTAGCAGCCATTTGCACATGCTGATGATATGCAACATATCCGCCAAAATCAGGAATGTATTAGCATCTGCAGAGTCCAAGTTTGATGTAAAATGTTTATTCTACTTAGTACAGTTAGTGGTTTCCTAGGGAATGCAGTGCATTATAATGGTCATGATATGCAATCTCAGACGTAACATCATAATATCAAGGTATTTAAACTAGACGTAAGACCCCACAGACAACTCAGATTGTGGTTGATTCCTGTTGAATCAGTCAAAATTTGAGCTGTGGGTGATGCTGCAAGGACAACCTGGCTCAAAAAAATTTAATTTCAAGATCTACGGAACTGAGTGGAAGATTACTATACCAAAAAGTATCTGCATCTTATCAGCAGCCTCCCTGTATTCAGGCAACGAGGGGGTGACACAACTGCTTAAGCCGACAATGGAGATTCCTCCACCCATGCATGGATGGGGGAAATGATTAAATGATAGAAATTTAACAATAATTACTGCTTTTTTCTCCTCCCTAATCTGTGTTCCCTCAGTACAGTCTGTGTTATTCCTGTTGTTTTCTCTCCCCTCAGAAGCAGTAAATCTTAAAGCTGTCAGCAGATCGGCCTCTATTGGCTCACCGATTATCAGCACCGTGCTGAGAATACAAGCCAACTGATCATTTGCAGAGCCTGGCGAGACAAGGCCTGAAAGTGTTTTTAACTGTATAGACACCTAGTTCTGAAGTTTTTACATAGCTATATACCTTCAAAAGGGGCCAGCCTGAAGTAATCTATTAGGACATAATTTTCTGTCTAAAGTTCCACGTAAAGGAAATCTGTACTAAGAGGTGTATGGAGGCTGCTGTCACAGGTATATAGCATGCATAAAGTTAAATGTACATGCAATGTTTATAATCTTATGGAAATATTTTTGTTGAAACATGATCTGGAGACAGGGTCGCTACAATATGTTATCACACTGCAATGAAATGACAGTTTGGAGGAGGCATAAAAGGTATCAGGACATAAATACTAGAGCTGCCATTTCTGATTTAATTTTAAAGACAAATTTGAGTCAGATATAAAAGGCACACAATACATTAATGCAGCTCTGTAGTCATTAGTACATCACTTAGGGATTGATTTATAAGGAATTCACATACCTATTCTCTCAGTAAAAGTACATGTATATTTAAGCAAGGGAAGATTTTTTGGGGGGATTTTTGGAGGTGCCAGGCAAAAAAATTACTTTCATTACTCCAATTTATAAAAAAATAACAAAAAGTTTATTACATGAAACACAAGTTTTAAAAGAATTGGCTATAACACCAAGTAGGCAGATACAAGAAAACATCTAAAAGTCAAGTCAGATGGAGAAATTGGTCACTCTACAGTCATATTGGGGTGACTTATCCCAACATGTTTCGACCCTTAAGGCTTCTTCGGGGGATGTTTTTGAGAATTAGATGTGGTACTGCATAAAACAAAGTACAGTTGGAAACATTCCAATAAATTTAATACAGAAAAAGACATATATACAATATGCTGTTTGGCCGCCGCGCCCAATACCCATCGGCCTTTCAAAGGGAGATCTTTTTACCTGCGAATTGGTGTTGAGCCAAGTAGATGGCAGATACTAGGTAGCATACAAATGAGCTGGCCAAAAAAGGAACCCAAATGGGGTTACATAACCGGAGTCTATCCAAAATGAAGGGTAAAAAAATATGAATAATTACCTAAATTAGTAAGATCATAACATATAAAGGAAGGGTTGGCTAGGGGGTGTGTGGAGAGGAAGAGGGGATAGAGAGGCAAAGGGATGGGGGGGAAGGGGACCAGACGGGGGGGGGGATAGGTGGGGAAAGAAAAGTAGGGAAGACAGGAAGGGGAAGGGGGGCCAGAAAGAGGGGGGCGAAATAGGTGGGGAAAGAAAGGAAAAGGGAGGAAAAGAGAGGAAAAGGGAAAGGGGAAGAAAGAAAAAGGGAGGGGGAGGGGGAAAGGAAGGAATAAGGAGGGGGAAGGAAAGAGGAAGGGGAGAGAAAGGGGAAAGGGGGGAAAGGGAGGGGGACCAAGGAATAGGGGGGATATAGGGGGGAAGGAAAAGGCTTAGGGGGGGGGCAAGAATGGGGGGAGGGGGAAGGGTAAGGAATTGGAAGGGGTGTAAAGGTGATTAATGAGTTGTGGAAATGTTTGTTCAGATAAGGAGTAGCTACAGAGGGAAATGTGATGGTGTGGGGTTGTGGGATATGGGAAAGATGAATAGTGATGGCTTAAGGCTTAACAATAGCATATACTTACATATAACCAGACAAGGATTATAAATCCAAGGGTGCCTAGATTGTAGACTGGTATCTGTTAAGGATGGTATATATAGAGGTAAATAGTCTATACTTAAACGGAAAGGGAAAAGTTTTTAAATAAAATAGATTCAGTGTGGAAAAGCTACTAAAGATTCCAATTAATTGGTATAGAGGTAGGTTTTCTTATCTATGAAAGGAAACCGGATACCAGTTTGCGAATCGTCTGTCCCCTTTAAAGAAAAGTAGACGGTAACAGATAAAAAGTATATAGTAGGGCTAAGAGCAAATACATTTTAGATTGGACAGGATTGATGGAATGCAGCAGCACACAAAGGGAGAAAGAAGAAAAGGGAGGACGTTTTACTATGTAGTTACCTCGTATATGGAGATGTTACAGTATGGCAGCCCTTGTGGTGTCTGACAGGGTGTAGTGGTGGAGGAAAGTATTTATGTGTGCACACGCCATGCACGTGATATCCGGCATCAACACGTGATGTGGAAATGCACACGGCGCAGCACAGAGCAATGAGTGTCATAAGGATCGGATAGTAACAGCAGTACTACAATACCCATAAAGCTTTGTGGCCAGGGGGCGGAGAGAGAGGTGACACAGCAAGAGCTGACATGCCCCAATCAGTGGGTGCACGTCTTGCTCCCCTCCGCTCATAGGGCGACAAGTGGCAGTGCATGTGTAAACACAAGATTTAATTCATTTCAAACAGTCCCAGCTTGAAACCTCAGTGGTCAAGCCGTGGTCAAGCCGGAAGCACAGCAATTGTATAGACACTTGAACCCAGTTAAGAGGTTGGAGAATGGAAGTAAAATATATAAGTAAATTATATATATATATGCACATAAATACATATATATGTATATACATACCTATATACATATTAAAGGCCACGGGTTTCCAATAATGGAAGGAAAAAAGGGAAAAAATTCCCCCAGAAAATCTTCCCTTGCTTACACATACTTACAGGGATGTTTTTTGACACTGTTGCCTATCCATACCACCACTTCTTACTACATGTATATTTGTTCTGTGTGAATGGGGTACAATACCCAATTTAGCTCCATCTAGTGACCAAATGTGGTATTTTCTGTTTAAAATATATGATTTACATGTGTAAATGTGTAATAAAAAAAAGAGTACTGCAGGGAAAATCTCTGGGTTGAAGGTGAATATTGCAGCAAAAGCTGCTTCAGGTATTTTGTCTTTAATGGATATTAATTTTTATCTTGTTAATTTTGTCTGGAGTTCCACTTTAAAGGCCAGAAGACAAATCCCTGCAAATATTAAATTATTGTTGCATTTTAGTGTGATTTACTGCATGCACAGTAACATACTGAGCCACAGCACAGTGTGTTGCAGAGCCAGTAATTTTGAATGACGCTCCAGCACAACAATTTGCAGGAACACCTTGATGCACATGCATTTCAGCACACCATAGCATATAGCTGGAAAAAAAACGTCTGTGCCCATCACATCATCCATGATCTGTTTTAGCAATGGAGGCACATGGCCCTAGTTTGCTATGTGCTTCATTCAAAGTCCCAAACTTCCCCCTCCTTTATTATTGATTATGGATGGAAGTGTGAATGTGAGCACAGCGGGTAGCCTTAATGATAGCGTTATGGCTATTATTTAGCTGGTAAAGTCGACCTTTGGTGGGTTATAATATATCAAATGTATGCATATATGCCATCCACCCTATAGTTATTTAATTTGGTCACATGTGATGTGGACATATACGGTGCTGGTTTGCTGTTTGTTTCCAGGAGCTGCAATGCGTTCTGGGTGACTTCCCCCTCCCTCTGCATTTTTTGTGACGTGTGGGCAGGTCTTTCTCAATGCGCATTGGCGTCACGCCTCCTGCGCCGGACGTATGACATCCACATTTGTGTCATCATCACACTGACGCGTGGCTCTGTCACCAGTATTTACTACACAAGGGAAGTTTTGGCTCCAAACGCTTGGATATCAGTGCTGTTTAGGTGCCTCCCATCATTGCGAATGCTGAAGTGATGTTGGGAGATGAATTGTTCATGCTAAGGGACCAGGGTATATGTAACATCATTCTGAGGACACCACACACTTTTCTGCTTTCCTTCTCTACCCTCCCGGGATAATTTTAACTATATATAATTTGAAGTATGGCTACATAAAAATCACTTATTAAAGGTAATTCATTTGGTTATTGTCTCTTTATATATTCCTTTTGTTTAATTTATCACTTATTCAAATTTTTCCCTGGGGGGTATCCGCACTTTGGTGTTATAACTTCTACATTCCTTATGGTTTTTCTCTTCAATTTGGGAGTAGGCTCTTGCATATACTTCTCATGTTTTACAGTTCTTACTCTAATCTGTGCCCTACCTGCCCCACATTACATTTCTTCATACTATTTCTCACCACATTTATGCTGAGTGATTTTTAGCAACATTTTCTTCACTGGGGTTTCTTTTCCCTCCTTGGCAGTGCTAATTTTGGCAGCAAATTTCGATTTAGTTTTATTCTTAGGACTAAAATGGCATTTTAGTCCCATTTTAGTCTTCTGGAATTGTTTTAGTTTTAGTCGAAATTGGTCGACTAAATATCCAGTACATTTGAGTAAAATCTCCTACATTTTACTGGACTAAAATCTCCAGTAATCTCCATTTTAGCGGACTAAAATCCAATGTGTTTAGTTAAACAATGCATTATTTAGTAATTTCTCTAGAATTTCAAAACTCATTATACACTTGTGGAGTAAAAAAACCCCACCTAATATCATATTATAATTTATGGTTTGAAAAAACTACACAGACACAGATTTAGCCACTCTGGATGGGCTGAGGAGGCCTGTAATGCTGCACAGTGCTCTGGAAGGTGGTGTGAGTAGGCCTGTAATGCTGCAGAGTGCTCTGGATGGTGGTCTGAGGAGACGTGTAAAGCTGCAGACAGTAAAGAGTGTTCTGGATGGTGGTCTGAGGAGGCCTGTAATGCTGCAGTGCTCTGGGCGGTGGTCTGATGAGGTCTGTAATGCTGCAGACAGTGTAGAGTGCCCTGGATGGTGGTCTGAGGAGGCCTGTAATGCTGCAGAGTGCTCTGGACAGTGGTCTCAGGCAGGTTTGAGGGATGGCCTATAATGCACAGTGTCCTAGATGCAGGTGGTCTGAGGAGGCCTGTTGAAATGCTGCACAGTGCTGGATGGTGGTCTGAAGTATGGCCTGTAATACACATTGCCCTGGATGCCACTGCCAGTGATCAGAGGAGGCATGTAATGCTCCACAGTGTTGGATGATGGTCTGAGGCAGGGTCTGTAATCCACAGTGCCCTGGATGCCACTGCCAATGATCAGAGGAGGCCTGTGTAATGCACACAGTGCTCTGGATGGAAGGTGGTCTAATAGGGAAACCTCAGGCCTCAGCCTGCTGTAATTGTAATGTACTACACACTCACAGTCTGCTCTCTGCTCTGGACATGGGTGCCTGGCGGTCATCTCTTGAGTCGGGACTTGGAAGTGGGACAGTCTAATAGGGACTTGGGAGGCCTGGCTGTAATTCACGGTGCTGCTCTGGTCTCTGGCAGTCATCACGGTGCACACAGTTGCAGGCATGTACTGGCCATTGGGACTACAGGGAGTTTCCCGGTGGGCCGGTGGCTCAGTGGGCCACTCTGATGCAAGGGGGCTGGTGATGGGACACTCTGATGTAAGGGGGCTGGTGATGGGACACTCTGATGTAAGGGCGCTGATGGGACACTCTGATGTACGGGCGCTGATCTGACACTCTGATGTAAGGGGGTGCCGATGAGACACTCTGATGTAAGGGGGTGCTGTTGAGACACTCTGATGTAAGGGGGTGCTGTTGAGACACTCTGATGTAAGGGGGTGCTGTTGAGACACTCTGATGTAAGGGGGTGCTGTTGAGACACTCTGATGTAAGGGGGTGCTGTTGAGACACTCTGATGTAAGGGGGTGCCGATGGGACACTCTGATGTAAGGGGCTGCTGATGGGACACTCAAAATGTAAGTGGGCCGGTCTAAGGATGAAGTCCAGGGCCAAATTTCTTTCCCAGTCCAGCCCTGCACAGTTGCTATCTTCAACACGCTCGCTTTCTGGGAACAGAAGCAGGCAGAGCTCTGTGAAAACTAGTTCGAGGGTAAACGTCCCTGCCTCACATTTTCATCCTGTTTTTTTTCGTTAACGAAAACATATTTTATTTTCGTCATAATTTTCGTCAGTGGACAAAAATGTACTGTACTTTTTGTTTCGTTCTCGTCACTGTAAAAGTGCCGCTGACAAAAACGTTTTTGTTGACGAAATTAACACTGCTCCTTGGTCGGGGATTGACCACACTACTCTTGGTATTTTGGTGAGATCCTCATGTTGTCTGCCTTGGCGCTTACAAGTTATATTCCCACAGTTCCTGGTACAGACTTTGCCAGTTAACCCCCTGTCCATTACAACATGTATCCAATCTAGAGCTGACCTGTGAGTAGTCATTTTTTCAATAGGTTTGGGTTTTCTTTTTCCTTTTTCCTTTCCCTGTTTCTTGCTATACTACTAGACTACAATGCTTTTTATATGTTTTTTTTTCAGTTTCGCATGTTACATCTTCTCCTGAAGAAGTGGCGTATAGTGATGGACGAACTTCCGAGGGGACGTTTCGCGAACGCGGACCGCGAACGCGGCCGATAGTTTGCGAACCGGAACGTTCGCGGCGGGCCCCATTGACTTCAATGGGAGGCGAACTTCGCAAACCTACAGGTCAAATTTGCAGCCACAAAATAATTAATAGCTGTGCAAACATAGTCCCACCACATGGCCAATGACATAACACATGTATGAGGTGAATCTGGGATCGACAACTACAAGCCTTCCTTTTTTTATATGGGAAATTGTTGTGACAATTCAGGACTGTGGAGCGCATGAAGGCAATGGAGGAGAGGGAAGGTCAGGGACCAGGGTAGGCAAAGAAGAGGGTGCAGGAGATGATCACCAGCAGCATGACATACAGCAATGACACCTGCACCGTGATAGAGTCATCTGACAACAGCACCGTGATAGAGAGCACTGACATCAGCAGCGTGATATAAAGCACTAACACCAGCACCGTGATATACAGCACTGACAGCAGCACCGTGATAAAGAGTACTGACATCAGCACCGTGATATACAGCACTGATACCTGCACCGTAAGCAGCCCCAGGAGGAAGTCAGCATAGCACAGGGATGGTGGGAACCCCTCATAATGAGCATAGCACAGGGATGGTGGGAGCCCCTCATAATGAGCATAGCACAGGGATGGTGGGAGCCCCTCATAATAAGCAGCCCCAGGAGGATGTCAGCATAGCACAGGGATGGTGGGAGCCCCTCATAATAAGCAGCCCCAGTAGAAATATGACACCGCTCAACCTCTTCAAAGAGGAGGGTACGGGCATATAATACGTGTGCTTTTTTTGGACAAGGAAGTGAGCCAAATAAAGAAAGAAGGTCTCTGTGCTCGATTAAAAAAATTGTTTATAGACATATACATGGTCTACTGGTCACATGTGTTGAATTCCTCCGAGATCCATGCCTCATTCATTTTTAGAAATGTAAGGTAGTTAACACTGTCGTGAGCTAGGCGAGTACGCTTATCGGTCACGATCCCCCCTGCTGCGCTGAACGTCCTTTCGGACAGGACACTGGATGAGGGGCAAGCCAACAGTTCGATTGCAAATTGGGCAAGCTCTGGCCAGAGGTCAAGCCTGCCCACCCAGTAGTCCAGGGGTTCATCACTCCTCAGAGCGTCCACATCGGCCGTTAACCCAATGTTGTCGGACACCTGACGGTCTAGGCGTTCCCTGATGCTGGATCCGGATGACACCTGTCGATGGGACGGCTGAAAGAATGACCTCATATTCGAAGTCACCAACACATCTTCAAACCGGCCTCTTCTTGCAGGCGCTGTTGGATTGGTACCTGCCACTCCTTCTCTGGGAGTGTGAATTGCTCCTCTGCCAGCGCACGCAAAAGCAGAATGCAGCATTTCTCGAATCAAGGCCTGGAAGTGCTCCATTCTGCCAGACCTCTGTGACGGCGGTAACATTTCCGCCATTTTGTATTTGTACCGGGGGTCTAAGTACGTTGCCACCCAGTACTGGTCCTTGACCCTTACGCTTTTTATACGGGGGTCCCTATTAAAACACTGGAGCCTGAAGGCCCCCATTTGCACTAAAGTGGAAGCAGTGTGGTGGCCTGGCTCCTGCTCATCATCCAGGATAATGTCATCCTCTTCATTCTCCTCTCCCCATCCACGCACAACAGGGATCCCAGAAAGGTTTAAAGCATGCTCTTCTTGCTCCTCCTCATCCGCCCCGGCACCATCCTCCTCTGACTCCTCTTCAGACTCCTGTTGTTGACTTGTCTCAGATAGAGTAGCCCCCCCTGGGAATTCATCCAGCATTGCGACTTCCTCATCTTCCCGCTCCTGCTCCTCCACAGCTTGATCAATGACACGACGCAATGCACGCTCCATAAAGAAGGCATAAAGTACCATGTCACTGATGGCGCCATGGCTGCGACTGACCAGTTTGGTGATCTCCTCAAATGGGCGCAGAAGTCTGCATGCGTCGCGCATGAGCAGCCATTGGGGCAGTGAAAAAAAACCCAGCTCCCCAGAACCGGTTCTGCCGCAGAGTTCATACAGGTAGACGTTAACTGCACGTTTCTGCTGGAGCAGCCTATCAAGCATATAGAAGGTTGAGTTCCATTGCGTCGGGCAATCGCAAATAAGACATCTGACCGGCAGATTGAATGTCAGCAAGGCGAGCCATGGCCGTGTAAGATCTTCTGAAATGGGCCGAGATTTTCCTTGCCTGCCGCAAGATGTCCTGGACCCCAGGGTATTTGACAAGGAATCGCTGCATGACCAAGTTTAAGACATGTGCAATGCGCTAAGCAGATTGGCACCGTTGTCACACACCACTTTACCAACTGTCAAATTGAGCGGTGTTAGCCACTGATCTGCCTGTGAACGCAAAGCTGAAAGGAGTGCCGGGCCAGTGTGGCTCTTGGCTTCCAGGCACAACAGACGCAGCACGGCATGGCAACGTCTCACCTGGCATGTCGAATAGGTTCTGGGGAGCTTGGGCGGTGCAGCGGAAGAGACGCTAGCAGCGGAAAAGGAGGAGTCAGCCGAGGAGGAGAGGGAGGAGGATGGAGTAGGAGGAGGAGGAGAAGAAGAGTCAGGCCTGCATGCAATCCATGGCGGTAAAACCAAATCTACACGGGTGCCACGGGTTACATGCTTGACGGCCATCAGAAGGTTCACCCAGTGGACAGTAAAAGTGATATACCTTCCCTGCCCGTGTTTGCTAGACCACGTGTCTGTGGTCAGATGTATCTTGGCACCGACACTGTGTGCCAGAGATACATTCACTTGCCGCTGAACATGGCCATATAGCTCTGGGATGCCCTTCTCTGAGAAATACTTCCTTCCTGGGACCTTCCATTGTGGTGTTCCAATGGCCACAAATTTGCGAAAGGCCTCCGAGTCCACCAGTTTATATGGCAGTAGTGGGCGGGCTATCAGTTCTGACAAGCCAGCCATCAACCGTTGGGCAAGAGGGTTATCCGGCGTCATCATTTTTTTACGCTCGAACATTAGGCCCACGGAAGCCTGCCTTTTTGCAGAAAAACGTGAGCTTGGCGTGATGGAAGGTGGAGTGGAGGACAATTGTGAGGAGAGAGGAGAAGGAGAAGTAGAAGACGATGCTGGACGGTGAGAGCCTGCAGTGTGGCTTTGTGTGTTCCGTTGCTCCCACTCGGCTCGGTGATGGCTGCTCATGTGCCTTCTTAAGGCGGTCGTCCCTAGGTGAGTGTTGGGCTTACCGCGACTAATGCGTTGACTGCAAAGATTGCAGATGGCAACGCTATTGTCAGCAGCGGACACGTTAAAAAAAGCTCACACTGCGGAGCCATGTGTCGGTGTCCTGGGAGCGCCAGATGTGACCTTACATGGTCGATGACTCGCTCCTGATACATTTGCAGTCCGCTTTGTCCCTCCTGTGCAATGTAAGTTTTTCCTGCTTCTCCTCCCTATCTGCTGATCCATATCTCCATCTGAACTCCCATCCTCTTCCTCTCTTGTGGGCACCCACGTGACATCACTAGACACGCCATCATCAACGTCACCTTCCCCACCACTATAAGTAGAGATCCCGGAGTAGGCAGCAACACCGGGGACCAACCTCCTCCTTGAGCTGATCTGGGTACTGTCGTCAGACTGCTGAGTAGCGGTTGTTGCTACCTCCTCTTCCTGATTCAATGCCAAGAGTGGCTGCGCATCAGAAATGTCCTCTTGATATGGATCGGAAAATAATTCCTGTGACTCAAGCGGAAGGTATGTGGTGGTGGTGGTGGTGGTGGTGGTGTTGTTGGTGGTAGTGTCTTTGGGGGTGCACATAGCAGAGAGTGAAGAAGAGGGTGCAGATCGAGAGGATGAGGAGGGTGCAGAAGAGTAAGGCTGAGCGAGCCACTCAACCAAGTCTGGTGCGTCCTTTAAAGTAATTGAACGCACCTTCTACAACTTCCCACTTTGGCTCAAGCCTGTTGCTCCTGCCCTACCCCTACCACCCCTGCGGAAGGGCCTGCCTCTTCCTCTGCCTGTCATTTTTTAAATGACCCTGTGACAAAACTCTCAGTCCTTATACCGATGAAGGACTGCTGCAGTATAGGGCAGTGGTCAGTCATCAGTAGTGCACCTCAACCCTATGTATTGTGGACCTATACCAGTCCTTATAGAATGGCAGACTGTACCTCACTCAACCCTTTGCACTGTAGTACCCTATACCTTACCAGTCCTTATAAGGACCTTTGTGGAACAAGTAGGTTGTGTGTGAGTGATTAGCAGACTGTACGTCAGTCCCTATACCGATGAAGGACTGCTGCAGTATAGGGCAGCGGTCAGCAGTAGTGCACCTCAACCATATGTATTGTGGACCTATACCAGTCCTTATAGAATGGCAGACTGTACTTCACTCAACCCTATGTACTGTAGTACCCTATACCTTACCAGTCCTTATAAGGACCTTTGTGGAACAAGTAGGTTTTGTGTGAGTGATTAGCAGACTGTACGTCAGTCCCTATACCGATGAAGGACTGCTGCAGTATAGGGCAGCGGTCAGCAGTAGTGCACCTCAACCCTATGTATTGTGGACCTATACCAGTCCTTATAGAATAGCAGACTGTACCTCACTCAACTCTATGTACTGTAGTACCCTATACCTTACCAGTCCTTATAAGGACCTTTGTGGAACAAGTAGGTTGTGTGTGACTGATTAGCAGACTGTACGTCAGTCCCTATACTGATAAAGGACTGCTGCAGTATAGGGCAGTGGTCAGCAGTAGTGCACCTCAACCCTATGTATTGTGGACCTATACCAGTCCTTATAGAATAGCAGACTGTACCTCACTCAACCCTATGTACTGTAGCACGCTACACCAGGTTACCAGTCCCTATAAGGACCTTTGTGGAATAAGTAGGTTGTGTGTGAGTGATTAGCAGACTGTACGTCAGTCCCTATACTGATGAAGGACTGCTGCAGTATAGGGCAGCGGTCAGTCAGCAGTAGTGCACCTCAACCCTATGTATTGTGGACCTATACCAGTCCTTATAGAATAGCAGACTGTACCTCACTCAACCCTATGTACTGTAGCACCCTAGACAGACCAAGTTACCAGTCCTTATAAGGACCTTTGTGGAACAAGTAGGTTGTGTGTGACTGATTAACAGACTGTACGTCAGTCCCTATACTGATGAAGGACTGCTGCAGTATAGGGCAGCGGTCAGCAGTAGTGCACCTCAACCCTATGTATTGTGGACCTATACCAGTCCTTAAAGAATAGCAGACTCTACCTCACTCAACCCTATGTACTATAGCACCCTACACCAGGTTATTACCAGTCCTTATAAAGGACCTTTGTGGAACAAGTAGGTTGTGAATGATTAGCAGACTGCAGCAGAAGCGCAGCAGTCAAGTATAATATTCTTTCTATGATTGGAAGAAAGAATATTATACGTGTACAAGCCTATTACCATACCACTGATACCAGTCCTGAAAAGAACCTTTGTGGACCTAATATAGTAACAGCTACTAATTAAACTGACCCTCACTGCCTCACACACTGCTTCCTGCCTGTCCCTATATAATCTGACAAAACAGAGGCTGCTGGAACAATAACTGGTTACTGGAATAGCACTTTTGTGGACCTGATAGTAACAGCTACTGATTAAACTGACCCTCACTGCCTCACACACTGCTTTCCTGCCTTTCCCTATATAAACTGACAAAACAAAGGCTGCTGGAACAATAACTGGTTACTGGAATAGCACTTTTGTGGACCTGATAGTAACAGCTAATGATTAAACTGACTCTCCCTGCAGCACACACCGTCCTGTCCCTTTCTCTAAACTGACAAAAGACACTCAGGCTGCTGCAACAATCAGTAGCACAGCAAACCTATATACACCTAACACCTATACCAGTCCTAAAAAAGAACTTTTGTGTACCAAATAGCTAGCGATTTGGGTCACTGCAATCTCTCCCTGCTCCACACAGCAACCTCTCCCTATAGTGACAGAAGAAAGAATGTAAAATGGCCGCCGGATCGGGTGTATTTATAAGTTAGGGGGAATGTCCAAGTGTCCATGTGCTGTAATGTCTCAATTGGCTGTCCTGTACCCCATGATGGATGTGTAATCATAGGTCAAAGTTCTTTTACACAGTAAACACGGAAGTCCTCCGGGCGAACGGCGCTAATAGTCCGGCGGACCGCGAACAGCCGAAATTCGCTGCGAAACGACCGCCGGGCGAACCGTTCGGCCATCACTAGTGGAGTGTAGTCCACGAAACGCGACAAACTCTAAGGATGTAATTTTGTATACTACTATCATGCATTTTCTTATAAATTTTGACCTCATATATTAATTTTTGCCTATTATGAACTCACTATGTACTCTTTTTTCTATCCACACGATCAACTCTTTACTTAACATTTATATGTGATAACATGTTATTACCTAACCATTGATAAATGTGTTTTTAAAGTGTATATGAATTGTTTCAATTATGGATACATGTTTTACAATTGCTGATGAGGTTTTTTTTTTTTTAATTCACACTCAATATTATTTTCTACAAAATCTACCTGTATGCATGTACATTTTTGTACTATTTATATATTGTGACCTAGCCGGGACAGAGGCTGTTGGAGGGGACAGAATGCGAGCCTCTTGCCTTGCGATTATGGGCCCTCGCATTTGGGAGAACGGTGCTCTTTGTGAGCTGTATGCCTGGGGACCCCTGAGGTGGTATTACGTGGATTCAGATCCATGTCCCCCCAAGACACACAGACTCTGGATATGTATTTGCCATATTAGCAATAGACTGAATCACACTGTTGGGACACAAACTGTTAGATGCTAATGTCATCAACTCCAGCCACCTGTCTGTTGTGTAAATGAGTCTAGTCTGGCTTGTAAGAATTTTCCACACATTGTTGGTTGTGCTAATTAACCCTGTGTTTATGTTTATGGTAATGTATATTGAATAGTCAATCAGTGAGCTAGGAGACAAAGTCTTACCCTGAAAAGCCCTATCTCGCAGACAACTAGTCTGGGTCAATGATTAGATAATTAGCTCATGCTAATTAGGTTAGGTTTTAGTCTTCTACTGTATTATAAATACTTGTCTTTTTGGTTCTAATAAATCAGTCCATGTTGAGCAGCTAAGCAAATGTCGTCTTGTTTTGTGCTTGTGAGCGGTTGGAATATCTGATATCTATATTCAGACGCGGTATACTGATGGAAGCACTCTATCGGAGTGTGGGATCGGTTCTGTTACATTGGTGGCAAGCAGTGGGTTGCTTCCTGCAGTCTGGGACATCCAAACCTCCACTGGGATCCAAGATCAGGATAGCAGACTTAGGTCACCCCAGTGGAGATATGCACTGCATACCTGGCATCAGAGTTCCCGGGGCTGCTGCGGATCGTGCTTTCAGCATACACCAGGACTGTGTCTGAGGATGAATATCTGGAGCTCAGGCAGCAGATTCGGGTGGAGGTCTGGATTGGAGCCCTCCAGCTCGCTGGTATAAAACAGGGCAAGTGCTTTCCAACCCAAGAGCAACGGGCCAGTGACCAACGGGCATTGCGGATTGCATCCCTGGGAGAGCGGCCCAGGAGCAATGGGTGACTGAGTTGGTCAGGCTGGTCCAGCAGGAGATAGAGCTGGACAATCATTATCGGGCTCTGCAATGGCACGCAGAGCAGGGATATTTAGGGGAGACAACAGAATGCTCTCCGAAGGGATATGATTTTGAAGGCCCTGGATTGCTGTGGGAGAGCCTTACAGATCGTTTTGTGTTTGAAGATGAAGGGGAACCTACCCTTGAGGACCTGCGAGAATATAGAGAGGCTATGTTCGGTCTTGCAGGGGTCTCAGAGCTTAAACCTGATCTGGACCATTTGTTAAGGAAGGAACAGCATCTGGAAAGGGCATACAGGGCAGAGCTCTGCTAACCTCTGCTCAGCACCGATAGCATCTTCTGGGTTCCACGGACAGGAGATGGTGAAACTCCATCCCCAGTCACCAGTTGCAGTGACAGGGGATTTGATAGACTTTTATGCTGAGGAAGAAGAACCTGATGAGCCTCCAGCAGAAGAGCTGGTATTAGCGCCAAACTTCACTGTGCTCTGCCCAGCACCAACAGCAGTATCTGTGGAGTTGCAAGGAACTTCCCCATCTGAAGCGCTGGTCTCCGGACAGAGGGTCCAAGACCTCCACCACACCTGTGGCAGTTCTGGTGGCTCAGGGTGAGAAGGTAGCGATCCCTTCCCAGCAGATACAGGGGGAGAAGGGAGAGGAGGTGTTGGTTGTCCCTCCTCAACCGTCGGCCAGGGTGGAGAAAGCAGTCTTTCCTCCCCAGCAAAGATTCGTGCACCTGGGAGACAGTACCACAGACATGTCATCCCAGCAGCCAGATGAGGGAATGGAAAGGGAAGCAGACAGTTAGGGAGTGGAGGAATCCAGCCTCTTGCCCCAACAGTTAGCCAAAGCGGATGATGTGGAGCCCCCAGCAGAAGGGCTGGCAACAGGGCAGAGTGCTATCAAACTCTGCCCAGCACCGGTAGCAACTGTGCAGTTCCAGGGAGCTGGGGCAGTTGGCCCATCTCTCCAGCCACAGATTACAGAATTTATAGACTTAATGTCCTGTTCATCAGAGGATGTCATAGATTACGCATCACCTGCTCAAGTACTTGCAGCAGGACAGAGTACTGCAGACCCCTGCTCCACACGCGTGGCAGTTTCGGAGGCCCAACGTGAGAAGGTGATGGTCCCTCTCTCCCAGTGGATTTCAGAGACGAAGGGAGGAGAAGCAGACATTTTCCCTCCCCAACAAGGGTTCATGCACCTGGGAGACAATACCAGTGAAAGGGAGTTCCAACAGCTGACGGCACCCCAGAATGATGACACCAACTCAGCTGAAGCGCTGGCAATTGGGCAGAGTGCTACCAACCTCTGCCCAGCACTTGTAACGGCTGCAGAGTTCCAGGGAGCCGGGGCAGGCAGCCTGACTCCCCAAAAGTCAGCTGGAGTGGATGATGTGGGGTCCTCAGCTGAAGTGCTAACAGGACAGAATGCTACTGGACCATACACACAACTGCAGCTTGAGCTGATATTGATGGATGGAATTTTAGTCTCCACTTGAATACCCCAGGGATGCTGGGCGGTCGGCCCAGATCCCCAACAACTTGATGGAGGGAGCTCAGTCACCCTGTCTTCTCTTCAGCGGCTGAACAGACTTCAGGGAGAAGGGCCAGTCCAGGCCTCTCCCCAGCGGCGGATATGTTCTCTGAGAGAGGCAGAGGTTGGCTGGGTGAGGAATACTCTGTTTGGACCAATTTGTTTGGGGTACTGTGTGGATACCAGCATTGAGGGACTGGAATCACTGACTAACTTCGGAGTCAACCCGTCTGGGGTCTCCTCCTGTGTTAGTCTCCTGCCGAAAGGGGAGAAATGTCACAGACCTAGCCGGGACAGAGGCTGTTGGAGGGGACAGAATGCGAGCCTCCTGCCTTGCAATTATGGGCCCTCGCATTTGAGGAAACGGTGCTCTTTGTGAGCTGTATGCCTGGGGACCCCTGAGGTGGTGTTACTTGGATTCAGATCCATGTCCCCCCAAGACACACAGACTCTGGATATGTATTTTCCATATTAGCAATAGACTGAATCACATTGTTGGGACACAAACTGTTAGATGCTAATGTAACTCCAGCCACCTGTCTGTTGTGTAAATGAGACTAGTCTGGCTTGTAAGAATTTTCCACACATTGTTGGTTGTATTAATTAACCCTGTGCTTATGTTTATGGTAATGCGTATTGAATAGTCAATCAGTGAGCTAGGAGACAAAGTCTTACCCTGAAAAGTCTTATCTCGCAGACAACTAGTCTGGGTCAATGATTAGATAATTAGCTCATGCTAATTAGGTTAGGCTTTAGTCTTCTACTGTATTAGAAAACTTGTCTTTTTGGTTCTAATAAATCAGTCCATGTTGAGCAGCTAAGCAAGTGTCGTCTTGTTTTGTGCTTGTGAGCGGTTGGAATATCTGATATCTATATTCAGACTTAGGAAGCGGTATACTGACGGAAGCACTCAATCGGAGTGTGGGATCGGTTCCATCACATATATATTTCACCATTTACTAACTTTTTGCGCACAAACATTTAAAGTCCCAACCTTTTCCTTACTCATACACAGGAATGAGCCGAAAAACACTGGTTCGGTTCGCATCCAGAACATGCGAATAGGCAAAAAATATGTTTGAACATGCGAACAGGAAGAAGCCTTGGGTCTTGAGCTTCGGGAAGAAGCTCAAGACCCATCTCTTCTGAAAACCCAGACGGACACTAGTGGCAAAAGCGCCCTGATTTAGTTTGCATATGTAGCGCTAGACAAGTTATTCATTCATTCGAACACCATTAAAATCTACGGGACACAAACATGAATAATCAAAAGTGTTAATTTTAAAGGCTTATATGCAAGTTCTTGTTATAAAAAGTGTTTGGGGACCCGGGTCCTGCCCCAGGAGACATGTATCAATGCAAAAAAAAAGTTTTAAAAACTGCAATTTTTTTAGGGAGCAGTGATTTTAATAATGCTTAAAGTGAAACAATAAAAGTGTAATATTCCTTTAAATTCTGTACCTGGGGGATGCCTATAGTATGCCTGTAAAGTGGTGCATGTTTCCCGTGTTTAGAACAGTCTGAGAGCAAAATTACATTTCTAAAGGAAAAAAAGTAATTTTAAATTACTCGCAGCTATAATGAATTGTCGGTCCCGGCAATACACATAAAAGTCATTGAAAAAAACGGCATAGGATTCCCCCACAGGGCAACCCCAAACCCCGAAAATTAAAGAAAAAAATGTGTGGGGGTCCCCTTAAATTCCATACCAGGCCCTTCAGGTCTGGTATGGATATTAAGGGGAACCCCGTGCCAAAATTAAAAAAAAAATGGTGTGGGGGGGTCCCCCTCAAAATCCATACCAGACCCTTATCAGAGCACGTAACCTGGCAGGCTGCAGGAAAAGAGGGGGGACAAGAGAGCGTCCCCCCAACCATACCAGGCCACATGCCCTCAACTTTGGGAGGGTGATTTGGGGTAGCACCCCAAAGCACCTCGTCCCCATGTTGATGGGGAGAAGGGCCTCATCACAACAACCCTTGCGCGGTGGTTGTGGGGGTCTGCAGGCGGGGGCTTATTGGAATCTGGAAGCCCCTTTTAACAAGGGGACCCCCAGATCCCACCCCCATGTGAATTGGTAATGGGGTACAAATGTACCCTTACCATTTCACAAAAAAAGTGTCCAAATGACAAATGACATGTCGGTTTTTGACAATTCCTTTATTAATGTCTTCTTCTTTCCCCGCTTCTTCTTTTATCTTCTTCTGTTCTTCCTTTGGTTTTCTTCTTCTTCCTCCATCTTGTTCTTCCCCCGCTTCTTCCTCTATCTTCCTCTGCTTCTTCTTCTGGTCTTCTTGTCCGGCATCTTCCTCAGGCTTATTCTTCCCTGCTTTGTCCTCTGGACGATCCGCCTCAATGGGAGTCTCCCGCTGTGTGATGCTTCTGTTCAGGTGACAGCTCTTATATAACGGAGGACGACCCCGTCCCCTCTGACTCCACGGGGAAATAGGGAAGTCCCTGTGCTTCAGAGGGGGGTGGGGTCACCGGGGGCCCCGCCCTCCATTATATAAGAGCTGTCACCTGAACAGAAGAGTCACAAAGCGGGAGACTCCAATTGAGGCAGATCCTCTGGAAGAAGACGCTGGAGGAAGTTGCGGGGCGAGAAGACTGGAGGAAGAAGCAGAGGAAGATAGAGGAAGAAGCGGGGGAAGAACAAGATGGAGGAAGAAGAAGAAAACCAAAGGAAGAAAAGTAGAAGATGGAAAAAGAAGCGGGGAATGAAGAAGACATTAATAAAGGAATTGTCAAAAACCAGCTATTGTATTTTTTTAAAATTTTTGACACTTTTTTTGTGAAATGGTAGGGGTACATTTGTACCCCATTACCAATTCACACGGGGGGTGGGATCTGGGGGACCCCTTGCTCTCTCGCCCCCCTCTTTTCCTGTGGTCTGTCAGGTTGCTGCTCGGATAAGGGTCTGGTATGGATTTTTGGGGGGACCCAAAGCCATTTTTTTAAATTTTGGCACAGGGTTCCCCTTAATGTCCATACCAGACCTGAAGGGCCTGTGTCATGGTTATGCAGTGATCTTCCTGTGTTTGCTTACCCCCTCTCATGTGTTCAGACTAAGAGGCCAGCCACTTCCACCTGGTGGTTTTTATAACCTCTCCTCTAAGCATGGCTCCACCCCAGGCCCTATCAGGGAGCCCTATATTAACCTGTGCACTGCAGGCCATCAGGGCTGATCAGCCATTGTGTATTCCTTTGTGTGTTAGCTTCCTGTTACCTGCGTGTGCTCTTCTACTGTTTTCCGTTACCGACTTTGGCGTGTCTTTGACTATCCCTGTTTGCCTGTGATCCTGACCTTTTGGCGTGTCCCCGACTATTCTTGTCTGTTTGTGGCCCCGACCTTGGCTTTGTCCCTCACCATCCCTATCCTCCTGTTTCCTAATGTGGGTGTGAGCTGGGGGACCCTGGGGGTCGCGACCTGGAGCCAGTTGCAGCCAAGTCCATCTTTCACCACTCGAGGCTCTGGTGAACACCTGCTGGCTCTTAGACTCCGCGCCCCAGGGAATCTTACGCTCTAACCCCGGTGGGACCTGTCAGCCATAGGGTCCACAACCTTGCGGTGCACTCCTGATCCCTACGGTGTGCATCTGTCACCTCGCCTTAAGGTGACCTGACAGTTTGATCAGCCATGGACCCGACTGACGTGCCGCTTCCTGCAGATGATCCATTGCAGAGCTTAGTTCGCAGACTTGAGACCCAAGAATCGCATCAGACCCAGGTGATGCGATTCCTTCAGGATTTGGCATCGCCTGTTGAACAGGTTCAGGCCTCATTAGGACCCCCGGTTCAACAACCTCAACGGCTATCTGCCGCTGCACCTATCGCATCAGTCGCAGCCACACATTCATTACAACTACCAGCTCCAGTCCGTTTCTCTGGGGACTCCAAGGCTTGCAGGGGGTTACTTAGCCAGTGCACAATTCATTTTGAACTTCAGCCCCAAAACTTCCTGTCCGATCGGGCAAAAGTCACATATATCATATCCCTCCTGTCCGGCGAGGCGTTAGCTTGGGCCGCCCCTCTGTGGGAACGGAATGATCCAGTGGTTTCTAGCCTGTCTGATTTCTTGAAACTTTTTCGGAATATCTTCGAGGAACCGTGTCATGTCTCCTCAGCGGCTAGCGCTCTTTTATGTCTCCATCAAGAGTCTGCGTCTGTGGGACAGTATGCTCTTCAGTTCTGTATCCTTACAGCTGAATTGAGCTGGAATAATGAGGCCCTAGTTGCAACCTTTTTACATGGCCTCTCTGATAGAGTGAAGGATGAATTAGCAGGAAGATCCCTTCCTGCTGATCTGGACAGTGTCATCACCTTGTGTAACCAGATCGATATTCGCTTTCAGGAGAGGGCCCTGGAAAAAAGACGCCAGCACTCCCTGTTCTTTAGGCAGCCTGAGCTCCCAGTCCCTTCTCTTCGATCCGAGGAACACCCCCTGCCTAGTGAGGAACCTATGCAGTTGGGCTGGACTAAATTATCTCCCGAAGAACGTGCTAGGCGCAGAACTCTGGGCCTATGCCTCTATTGTGGGGCCAAAGGTCATTTCCGTGACACTTGTTCTCTTCGTCCGGAAAAACGCTCAGGGGTAATACATCTGGAAGGTGGAGTATTAGACCCTGAAATATCACCTTCACCTTCTCGTCTTCTCCTTTCTGTGTTGCTTCATGTCGGTGCTTCCTCACGTTCGGTCTCAGCACATCTGGATTCCGGAGCCACTGCCATTTTCATGGATTGGGAAACTGCATCCTCCATGAGACTTACCCTTTTGCCCCTTACCACGCCATTGGTGGTCTTGGCGATTGATGGCACGGTTCTCCCAGGGGGCCCTATCCGCTTTCAGACTCTTCCTGTTAAGATGTCAGTAGGGAACCTCCACCAGGAGTGGATAGCCTTCCTTGTCTTACCTAAGGCTTCATCTCCTATCATATTAGGTCTTCCTTGGTTACGGCTCCATTCTCCACACGTTGACTGGTCTGCTGGACAGATCTTGGCTTGGGGTTCCTCCTGTTCCTCTTCCTGCCTACTCAAGGGTACCCCAAAGGAGAAACTTCCTGTTACCACCATCCCAGTATCTTCTGCTCTTCCCACTGTATATAGCGATCTCTGGGATGCGTCCTGCAATAGTCGGACTGATGCACTCTCTAGGTCATGTGGTACTCTGGATGAGGGGCCCACCTATGAACCTGAGTCGATCATTCACTCCAGTTCGCATAACCATTTACCTTTGTCTGTCCCTAATCTCCCTTGGACGCACAGCCAAGCTAACTTGTCTGCAAGTTCCACAGTTGCTATGCCCTGTGATGCGATTGAGATGGTCGCTACACCTGACAATACTATTCAGTCGACCTCTGCACCAGTTATGCCAGTCCAGCCCATGCCCAATGAGCTTCCTGCTTCTTGTTCAGCACATTCGGTGACCTGGCCTCACCCTACTGCTACTATGTCCGTTCAAACCCGTTTAAGAGGCTCAATCCATCCTTTGGATAGAATACCTAATTCGGCCAGGAGGGGTTTTTAATCTTTTTCTCAGGGTTCTCTGCATTCTGTTTGTGTTGCAGCTATCCAGCTTGACTCTTGTGACATGTCACTTTCTAACCAACCTGACCTCAGGGATCCCCTGACCTCTGCCCAGTCTGGTGGTCCTGTTATGGATGCCCAGCTCATCTTTAAGGGTGTGAGGGACCCTGCTCAGACTCCTGATCTTATCATGCCCTTACCCATTCCTAAAAAGCCTTTAGTCCTCAAGTCCTATCGTCCTCTCCCTACCTCTGTTTCGGTCTCTGAGGATAATCTAAAATACGAGGTTAGTCAAGTTTTGGATTCCCGGCTCCGTAAAGGCATTCTTCAGTACCTCGTACTTTGGAAAGGGTTGGGCCCTGTGGAGAGGTTTTGGATCACTGCATCTGAGGTCTTTGCTCCCTGTCTGTTAAGGAGGTTCCATCTGGAGTTTCCCTTTAAGCCTGGACCCAGGCGGGGGAGGGGGAGGCCTCGTAAGAGGGAGGGTACTGTCATGGTTATGCAGTGATCTTCCTGTGTTTGCTTACCTCCTCTCATGTGTTCAGACTAAGAGGCCAGCCACTTCCACCTGGTGGTTTTTATAACCTCTCCTCTAAGCATGGCTCCACCCCAGGCCCTATCAGGGAGCCCTATATTAACCTGTGCACTGCAGGCCATCAGGGCTGATCAGCCATTGTGTATTCCTTTGTGTGTTAGCTTCCTGTTACCTGCGTGTGCTCTTCTACTGTTTTCCGTTACCGACTTTGGCGTGTCTTTGACTATCCCTGTTTGCCTGTGATCCTGACCTTTTGGCGTGTCCCGACTATTCTTGTCTGCTTGTGGCCCCGACCTTGGCTTTGTCCCTCACCATCCCTATCCTCCTGTTTCCTAATGTGGGTGTGAGCTGGGGGACCCTGGGGGTCGCGACCTGGAGCCAGTTGCAGCCAAGTCCATCTTTCACCACTCGAGGCTCTGGTGAACACCTGCTGGCTCTTAGACTCCGCGCCCCAGGGAATCTTACGCTCTAACCCCGGTGGGACCTGTCAGCCATAGGGTCCACAACCTTGCGGTGCACTCCTGATCCCTACGGTGTGCATCTGTCACCTCGCCTCAAGGTGACCTGACAGCCTGGTATGGAATTTGGGGGGACCCCCATGCATTTCTTTTTTAAATTTTGGTTCGGGGTTCCCCTGTGGGGCAATCCCATGCCGTTTTTTTCAATGACTTTTAAGTGTATTGCCGAGACCGACAATTCATTATAGCCGCGGGTAGTTTTAAATTACTTTTTTCCCTTTAGAAATGTAATTTTGCTCTCAGACTGTTCTAAACATGGGAAACATGCGCCACTTTACAGGCATACTATAGACACACACCCCCGGTACGAAATTTAGGGGAATATTACACTATTTTTTTCACTTTAAGCATTATTAAAATCACTGCCCCCGAAAAAACTGCTGTTTTTAAAACTTTTTTTTGCATTGATCCCCTGGGGCAGGACCAAGTCCCCAAACACTTTTTATGACAATAACTTGTAACCTTTAAAATTAGCACTTTTGATTTCTCCCATAGACTTTTAAAGGGTGTTCAGTGGCTTTCGAATTTTCCGCGAACACTCCAAATTGTTCGCTGTTCGGTGAATGGGCGAACAGCCAATGCTCGAGTCGAACTCATGTTCGACCCGAACATAAAGCCCATCCCTACTCATACATTCATGCCGGACTTCTCATACATTGTGGCGTATAGGCATTTAAATTGAACAGGCTGCCCTAATGTAATTCCCTTTGGTCAATGGGCATTTAGGGAGGCCGGGAAACTTTGTTTTATGACTAACTATGCAAAGCCAAGTATAACCTCACTTCTTCATTCCTTATTGTAACACAAATAAACCAATCATCTTTCATTGACTTGAACACATAAAATGTAACCCCAATTAATGCATTGCTGTAGGTTACTGCTCTTTTTGTTGCTTTTTGAACAACTTTACTTAATAAGCTTGCTGGTGTAATTGTTTTTCCACTTAATAATTTACAGGAACAGGCTATAATTTTCATGTACTTGTGAGAACAATTGTATTTAAAATGTATGCAGTGTTAAAGATGATAGATTGCCATATGTGAAAGGGAGAAGCTGACAGCACATTGTGTTGTAATTGATTTGCTTGCTTCACCTACGAGTGATAACCATACAATGACACGGAGTAGTAAGAGCTGGGGTGGATGCTCATTTCCCAGGCACCATTGCACCAGCCATTGATGGAGATCCTGCTACTTAGAATCCATACCACACAGTGTACAGGACTTTTCCTTCTCCTCAATGGGTCTTTCTTTGCAGACAGTTTACATCATAGGAGGGGGTGGGGTATTAAGTGACATGCATGCCTGTTCAATTTCTCTCCAGACACATTTATAGTCTATGATGCTATTAAAATGCAGTGCTAAATCTTCCAGAAAACTGCTAGTGTAATCACATTTGGGCTCCTGCCATCTTGGCAGATATGGATAAGCCTCAGGCATTCCGTTGACTATCAAACACACATAGACAACAAAATGAATGCGTTCAAACAGCAATTGGAAGCACTACCCGTGTTATCATAAATTCTCCTTCCCAGTATTTCTTCAGACTTGTTACACAACTCTCACTTATTTAAATCTTTGCTAGAATTCAAGAAACAAAACCATTATTTTAAGTGTATAATTACTTCCATGTCGCACCTGATTGTTAACAAAATTTTTAAGCCGTGTTTGTGGAATACAGCGCACCAATAAAAAATGCAATTGCTTATATGGATTGTCTTGTCAAGCATAAAATCATTCCTAGTGAGGCTGAAACTTGTTATTTTTGGATTGTTACACAATTAATCTAGTTGTATTTAAAATACATATAATGCCACCTACACACGACCGGACTTTTCGAGGGACTCCGACGGAGTTCTGACGGAGTTCTGACAGAGGTCTGACGGACTTTCTGAATGAACGGACTTGGCCACACACAATCACACCAAAGTCCGACGGATTCAAACGTGATGACGTACGACTGGACTAGAATAAGGAAGTTCATAGCCAGTAGCCAATAGCTGCCCTCTCGTCGGTTTTTGTCCGTCGGACTAGCATACACACGAGCGGATTTCTCAGTAGGAACTGGGTCCGGCGGAGTTCTGGCGGAAAAATTTGAAACATGTTCCATTTCTAAAGTCTGTCAGACTTCTGCAAATCAAAAGTCCGCTGCAGCCCACACACGATCGAATGGTCTGCCGGAATTGTTCCGTCGGACTTTTGATGTTGAAAAGTCTGGTCGTGTGTACGCGGCATTACGCGTTTATTTTAAAGTTTTGTAAAGCCTAAGGAATGTTTTTTTTTTTTTTGGGTTGGATGTTGAAATGGATATTTTGATGATAGGCAACTCCTATCCTCATATTGATTAGTGGTTCCAAATTAATAATAACTACTGCAGTAGGGAACAGACACAAAAGATACGCTCAGCATCTTTCCAAATAACCATTCTCCTTTATTATGACGCATTTGAAGGTTTTTATACACATGATTACTTAGGTATCACATTAATATTACAATTGTATGTTTATGGTAACAAGGGGCATTACATAGGCAGGCTAATTCTAATCAGGACTCAAAAGAATGCAAAACATGTACTGAAAACATTATTAATGCCGTGTGCACAGTGAGGGCATTGTGCAATACATATAAAATAGAATACAATTATATACAGAATCTACAAATGTCCATTACAGTCTCCTCTCTTTTGATCAATATTTTGATCACTAACGATACCTGCTATCACCTTTAGCCTGGAACCTTTTTTCATTACAAAATGACCTTTCATTGTGAAAAACAAAGACATATTTACAGAGTACTGGCTGTACACTCCTGTGGCCAGAATAGCCTTCTAGCTTAATTGTTGGTATGCTGACTTATCAGCATATGTAAACACAGACAATTCTACATAAAATGGAAGAGGTACAAAAGACAAATATGACTTCAACATGGCTAAACTACTTTTCAAATATATATATCCCTTACAATTAAAGTAATTGAATCAAAAAGTACCCTAGACTGTGATTGCAAGAGGGAAACAAATCAAACACAGAGATTTCTTTAATTTAGTCATTTTTTGCAGGGCCTGGTGTGGATCTAGGTGACTTTTCCTTCAAGTTTTGCAAAACTGTACATGAAATAGATGCTGTATTGAGTCTCCAAACATTTCCTTATATATAAATGTCTCTTAACAATCCACAAGTCACCTGGCTTTAGTTTTAGATCCTTCCAAACTTTTAGGATCTGGAATTGGGGAGAAAACACGTAAATAAGTTTGTCAAAAACCTTAAAAGATCAGCAACATTCTCTGTGAGATCCGAATGGAGGACTTCAGCTGCTGAGACAAAATATAAGCAAGTGAGTAACACACTCCCAAACCAATTCCCATAGGGAGAGAGTCCAACATCCACTTAGGGGCTTGATAAAATATAAGAAAACATTCAGGCGAAAGTTTTCTATTTTCTTACTCTACTTTGTCTGCTACATTGTAGACAGTAGGGGTGTAAAAAATAAAACCTCAAAACTTGTAGTAAGGATTCTCCTATAAAAATGATTTCCTCTGTTACTCTCTGTAGATTCTGCACTCTGTACTTACGAACTACTTCTGATAACACTTTTTACTGTGGCCTTTGCAGTAGCATTTGCCACTGGACATCCAGAAAACATGTCCATACAAACAAAATACATACTGGTAAGATTCTGACTTGGGCATCTGGATATATCTTTTTGTTATCTCTGGAAGGGATGTTCAGCTTTTGGTAACACCTTTGGTAACAGGTAAAACAAGAAGTGGTATGTTATAAAAACAAACTGTGGTGAACCCTGGCTCTATCCCATGCTCATTTACTAAGGCAGCCATAACTGCTTGTGACTGATGACACGGTCCATGTGTCAAGCTGAAGGGAAAAGAGTGTCTGGCAGACATAAATGATCACCTTTTCCAAACTCTTGTTTCGTAAGAAGTTGCCCTCTGTGGACCACTTGTGCTTCTCGTTCTGGGGTCCATAAAGTTGAATTATTAATCCCAGCTATACTGGGCCAGAACTAGGATGGAATCTGCGAGTTGCACATACTCAGCAAGTGTCCGGGGCTGTAAATGCAGCATCCTTAGAGTTGCCTGGTCTGCTTCCATGTGTGAGTTTTACTGTTAGTATGGCTACCTCAGCAAGAACCTGGAAGGCTGAAAACAGCCAATCAAATTAACTTGGCATGCTTGATTGGTTTACCTGCCGAAGTAAAAACAAACTTATGTCCCTTCAAATGGAACCAAAAGCTCTCTATATCTTGATTATGTATATAAATATACTCTTTTTATAGCTCACAGGCTTTGCTAAAAAAGGGAGCTCTGCTTCTTGAGATGGGGGAAAAAGGATCCATTGACTCTGAATACAGAGTATCTATAATACTCAGGTCTTCAGGGAGTGTGTCCTGCACTGGGCTCACAGCAGCTGATTCCTACGTCATCAATTTAACACATGTGGTTTTTCTTTGTCTCCAGCCTCCACCAATAGAGGCAATAAGATGGCTGGAGTCAAATGTACGCATTTTTCATTGTTAGATTTGTACATAAACAAACAAAACAAATTCATATTTTGAACCTTTCAGTAGACAAACATTTAGTTAGCTATATATTTGCTGTGCAGAATGTCAGACCATTAAAAATTTAATATTCAACCAAAATAATGTCTGTAACTTTGTCTAAAAGCAACTTTGCATAAAAGCAACAGCTCTGATATATCAGAGTGAACCCTTGATTACTGGGTCCAGCTTGCATAAATATAACAATGGCTTGTTTTCTATCATGCTGTTTGTGTAAGAACTCCAGTTTCATGTTTTAAAAAGACAACTTTTCCTGGCAATATTATAATAAATAATAAGAAGACCCTGCAGTCATGCAGAAATGTCCATAAACCCTAAGTATTCTTCTACTTATACCCACTGCACTTACAAGGAAAAGGGGCACATCATTTCACAATCCACACATTCTGCTTTGGATTTCAAAAATAAAAATACATAAAAACAAAAGGACCAACAATATGTATGATGGACCAGAAAGCACTCGGCCATCAAAAACTATAAACCAACTGGCTGCAGGTAGCATCTATCCTAACAGGGTGTGTGGACTTGATGTGATGGGTCTGTTATATTTACATTTTATTTATTATTACTCTCACATCATGGACCGCACAACGGTTATTATAAGACTTTAAGATTTCATTTTTGTAGAAAAACTTCTTATGTATCCCATCCATCTCGGCTTTGTTAAACATTATGGCAGCTGTATTCAAATTAACAACCTCATCTTAAAGCGGAGGTCCACCCTAAAGTGGACCTGCCGCTCATTGGAACCCTCCCCCCCTCCGGCGCCACAATTGGCACCTTTCAGGGGGAAGGGGGGTGCAGGTACCTGTACAGTACAGGTATCTGCACCCACTTCCGGCGTAGATTCTGCAGAAGCTACGCCCCTTTCCGCAGAATCTACGCCCCTTTCCGAAGGTCCCCCGCTGCCTGCTGGGAAACACACGGATCCCAGAGACAGCGGGGACCATCCTTATTGCGCAGTGCGACTCGTGCATGCGCAGTAGGGAACCGGGAAATGAAGCCGCAAGGCTCCACTTCCTGATTCCCATACCCAAGATGGTGGCGGCAGCACCCGAGAGACGATCGAGAGATCGACTTCGGGTGCCGACATCGCGGACACGCTGGGCGGGTAAGTGTCATTATTTTAAAAGTCAGCAGCTGCAGTATTTGTAGCTGCTGGCTTTTAAAAAAAAAAAAAACGCCGGACTCCCGCTTTAATCTTTTTTTTCTCTCCACTCAATAAATGTAAAATTACAAAATTGTTATCTTAATCTAAACTAATCCCCTTTTTACCAATTTCCCCATTAACCTGGATTTAATTTCCAACCAAAGGTTGTCTAAACCAGTTTCAATATATCTATATTTATTAATAATATTGTTAAACTCATATTAGAAATTAATACTCATATGATAATTTCAATATCACACACTAAAATATATGCACAGATAAATGTCCTTAAAGGGGGACATATTACATATTACTGGGTGATAAACTTCATCCACAGTATAAAACCAGGAATAACACTACAAAAAAGTAAATACTCAGGTCTTCAGGGAGTGTGTCCTGCACTGGGCTCACAGCAGCTGATTCCTACGTCATCAATTTAACACATGTGGTTTTTCTTTGTCTCCAGCCTCCACCAATAGAGGCAACAAGATGGCTGGAGTCAAATGTACGCATTTTTCATTGTTAGATTTGTATATAAACAAACAAAACAATTCATATTTTGAACCTTTCATTAGACAAACATTTAGTTAGCTATATATTTGCTGTGCAGAATGTCGGACCATTAAAAATTAAATATTCGTCCAAAATAATGTCTGTAACTTTGTCTAAAGCACCTTTGCATAAAAGCAACAGCTCTGATATATCCGAGTGAACCCTTCATTACTGGGTAAAGCTTGCATAAATATAACAATGGCTTGTTTTCTATCATGCTGTTTGTGTAAGAACTCCAGTTTCATGTTTCAAAAAGACAACTTTTTCCTGGCAATATTATAATAAATGATAAGAATACCCTGCAGTCATGCAGAGATGTCCATAAACCCTAAGTATTCTTCTACTTATACCCACTGCACTTACAAGGAAAAGGAGCACATCATTTCACAATCCACACATTCTGCTTTGGATTTCAAAAATAAAAATACATAAAAACAAAAGGACCAACAATATGTATGATGGACCAGAAAGCACTCGGCCATCAAAAACTATAAACCAACTGGCTGCAGGTAGCATCTATCCTAACAGGGTGTGTGGACTTGATGTAATGGGTCTGTTATATTTACATTTTATTTATTATTACTCTCACATCATGGACCGCACAACGGTTATTATAAGACTTTAAGATTTCATTTTTGTAGAAAAACTTCTTATGTATCCCATCCATCTCGGCTTTGTTAAACATTATGGCAGCTGTATTCAAATTAACAACCTCATCTTAAAGCGGAGGTCCACCCTAAAGTGGACCTGCCGCTCATTGGAACCCTCCCCCCCTCCGGCGCCACAATTGGCACCTTTCAGGGGGAAGGGGGGTGCAGGTACCTGTACAGTACAGGTATCTGCACCCACTTCCGGCGTAGATTCTGCAGAAGCTACGCCCCTTTCCGCAGAATCTACGCCCCTTTCCGAAGGTCCCCCGCTGCCTGCTGGGAAACACACGGATCCCAGAGACAGCGGGGACCATCCTTATTGCGCAGTGCGACTCGTGCATGCGCAGTAGGGAACCGGGAAATGAAGCCGCAAGGCTCCACTTCCTGATTCCCATACCCAAGATGGTGGCGGCAGCACCCGAGAGACGATCGAGAGATCGACTTCGGGTGCCGACATCGCGGACACGCTGGGCGGGTAAGTGTCATTATTTTAAAAGTCAGCAGCTGCAGTATTTGTAGCTGCTGGCTTTTAAAAAAAAAAAAAACGCCGGACTCCCGCTTTAATCTTTTTTTTCTCTCCACTCAATAAATGTAAAATTACAAAATTGTTATCTTAATCTAAACTAATCCCCTTTTTACCAATTTCCCCATTAACCTGGATTTAATTTCCAACCAAAGGTTGTCTAAACCAGTTTCAATATATCTATATTTATTAATAATATTGTTAAACTCATATTAGAAATTAATACTCATATGATAATTTCAATATCACACACTAAAATATATGCACAGATAAATGTCCTTAAAGGGGGACATATTACATATTACTGGGTGATAAACTTCATCCACAGTATAAAACCAGGAATAACACTACAAAAAAGTAAATACTCAGGTCTTCAGGGAGTGTGTCCTGCACTGGGCTCACAGCAGCTGATTCCTACGTCATCAATTTAACACATGTGGTTTTTCTTTGTCTCCAGCCTCCACCAATAGAGGCAACAAGATGGCTGGAGTCAAATGTACGCATTTTTCATTGTTAGATTTGTATATAAACAAACAAAACAATTCATATTTTGAACCTTTCATTAGACAAACATTTAGTTAGCTATATATTTGCTGTGCAGAATGTCGGACCATTAAAAATTAAATATTCGTCCAAAATAATGTCTGTAACTTTGTCTAAAGCACCTTTGCATAAAAGCAACAGCTCTGATATATCCGAGTGAACCCTTCATTACTGGGTAAAGCTTGCATAAATATAACAATGGCTTGTTTTCTATCATGCTGTTTGTGTAAGAACTCCAGTTTCATGTTTCAAAAAGACAACTTTTTCCTGGCAATATTATAATAAATGATAAGAATACCCTGCAGTCATGCAGAGATGTCCATAAACCCTAAGTATTCTTCTACTTATACCCACTGCACTTACAAGGAAAAGGAGCACATCATTTCACAATCCACACATTCTGCTTTGGATTTCAAAAATAAAAATACATAAAAACAAAAGGACCAACAATATGTATGATGGACCAGAAAGCACTCGGCCATCAAAAACTATAAACCAACTGGCTGCAGGTAGCATCTATCCTAACAGGGTGTGTGGACTTGATGTAATGGGTCTGTTATATTTACATTTTATTTATTATTACTCTCACATCATGGACCGCACAACGGTTATTATAAGACTTTAAGATTTCATTTTTGTAGAAAAATGTCTTATGTATCCCATCCATCTCGGCTTTGTTAAACATTATGGCAGCTGTATTCAAATTAACAACCTCATCTTAATCTTTTTTTTCTCTCCACTCAATAAATGTAAAATTACAAAATTGTTATCTTAATCTAAACTAATCCCCTTTTTACCAATTTCCCCATTAACCTGGATTTAATTTCCAACCAAAGGTTGTCTAAACCAGTTTCAATATATCTATATTTATTAATAAAATTGTTAAACTCATATTAGAAATGAATACTCATATGATAATTTCAATATCACACACTAATATATATGCACAGATAAATGTCCTTAAAGGGGGACATATTACTTAATTTTACTCAATTTCTCTCTTTTTTTTTTTAATGCACTGGATATCACAGGATATTCAACTTGTGTAAGACATGGTTAAATGGAACCTTCATTTTGCCATGTTTGGAAAACAGATTAAAAAATAATAGTGATCACATTGTTTATCATTAGATTCGTTAACCCAGCACATTTTGTTATAAATGTTTTGTCTAAAAAACTGAAATAGGCATGGTGTCCTTCCAGCTTATCACCAACCTCTCATCCCAGCTACATTCTTTCATGAGAGCACAAAGGAGGGGGTCACATTTGCATACACGACACACACAAGAGATAGAACTAAAGGTTCCAGCATTCACAAACATACACAAATATATCTCTAAAATTGCTTACATTATTCCCATTTGCACACAACACATGCATATCATTCTGTCACTTTATTTTAACTTTAATACTTCCTTGCTTAAACTTCTGCTTTCTTTATTTTGTTCTGATATCCTTTGCATCCAATGTATTGTAATGCCATACTTCACATACTGTACCTTCTATGATCAGACGGGCAGCCATAGTGCTCATCCCATCTTCCCTCTCTGACAACATATAAAGCATTCTGTTTTAACTCTCATTACTGTTTCTTGACTTTACTAGTTGTAGTGCCTGACCCCAAATTCATCCCACAACTTAACATCAAAATGTCCCTTTCTGTCTATTGTTAATTGTCACCCTTGATCTATCCTGCTCACATAGATAGCTGTTTCTCTAGCTGTATACTCTGGATGATTCTTTGTCCCTGTGGACTTTGGTGGTAAACCAGTTACCCTTTGTGGATCCCTGTCTACTTTAACCATTAATCTAGGGGCTCTGTATAGGTGGAACCGCACCTTCGGTTCATATATCCTCTTGCGCTGGGCATTTTTGAGGGTCTCTTACCCTTCATTCCCTTACTTAATTTAATGCCCATAATGACTGGCCAGTCTTCTCTACGTGTGCCCATACCCTCTTGCCTCTAAACTACTTTATCTAGCAGATGTACTACATATACCTGTGAACAGCACTATTCTTCCCTTTCTCTATAACACTCCGATGGACAGTAGACAGTGACAACATAACATATAACCACCAATCAATACAGTTCGATTAAGGGGAGTAAAATAGGTACTCTTTGTCCCGAAAATGCCTTACCGATCAAGGAAGTCTGATAACTCAAATGCAAGCAAAAGGCTTACCTCAGCCGGCTAATTATCAGAAATTCCCGGATCGTCTCAAGCTCCTCGTTTCGAATACTTGGGGTCACCTGGAAACCCCTGCTGGCCAAGCTCGCCACTGAAATGGATATTTTGATGATAGGCAACTCCTATCCTCATATTGATTAGTGGTTCCAAATTAATAATAACTACTGCAGTAGGGAACAGACACAAAAGATACGCTCAGCATCTTTCCAAATAACCATTCTCCTTTATTATGACGCATTTGAAGGTTTTTATACACATGATTATGTAGGTATCACATTAATATTACAATTGTACGTTTATGGTAACAAGGGGCATTACATAGGCAGGCTAATTCTAATCAGGACTCGAAAGAATGCAAAACATGTACTGAAAACATTATTAGTGCCGTGTGCACAGTGAGGGCATTGTGCAATACATATAAAATAGAATACAATTATATACAGAACCTACAAATTTCCATTACAATGTGTACCTGTTAGGAAATTTCATCACAGGGAAAACTGAAAGACCAAAATCTATATTATGAGGAGGAACAGGGGGTTTGTACCAATTCTCAGTACTGTAAAAGGAATACAAATATAAAATAATTGGTGGTTATAGTGCAAGAAGGGCCCAGATTCACTGTCTGGTCATAGCCATATGTGTATCTATTTAAAGACAGATGTAATTCTCACTGGCTGCTACAGGTATGAGGGGGGATCTGATTTGCCAGTGGTGTAATGCAGATTGTTTTAAAGGGTTGTGTTGGAAGGCAATATGGTTTAATATCATATGTGTGGAGTTTCTTTCTGGTTGATACAACCAAGTTGGAATGCAACAAGTTGCACATCAAAGCTTTGTAGCATATCAGAATATTAATCTGAAAGAAGCAAGGCTGAACAAAAGCTTGGCTCCTGGCCGACTGGTGTGATAACTCTATGAAAGCAAGCTTCAAAAAGGACCATGGCTGATAAGATGATTGATGAATGTCCTGCTACAGAAGATCAAAGGGCCAGATAAGACTGAAGGACCCAGGTCACGTAGTGATGATACATGGACGAATGCTGCCTCTAGAGGCCAATACAGCAGGACAGACAGGAATATAATATATTGAGAAGGACTACCTCTTGGCAATATCTTATTGGACAGGAGGGTAGTGGGGTGTGGTTTAAGAGCAGGTCTGAATGAATGTATAAAAAGTGTACACAGAAGGAAAATCGCCCTTTTCGCTCTTGGCTCGTGTCTGATGGCTCTCTGAGCCTCATGGCTCTCTCTGTTACCGTTATCATCTTGAGCCCAGCTGATGTGACCATGTATAGGGGAGCAGCCTTGCGATAAGTATCTTTGATGTTCTTGTGTTTTATGCTCTATAGCATTTTCATGTTAGCATCTTCCTATTCTTGGGAACTAAATTAGACATTGTTTTATTAACCTCTAGGGATCCGTGCTATAGCCAAATGATGGCTACAGCTCAGACCAATATTGCCCAGACTACGTCTATTGATGTTGTCCCGTGCACGTGCAGCCTGTGTGCCCCCAGAAGTCTATGAGACTCGCTGGATCACAGATTGGAGTAAGGGGTCAATCCCGACACCTTTCCACGTGATCAGCTGTCATCCAATGATGAAAAAAAGGAGATCAACGGTGGCAGTGAGCGGGACATCAGTCCCGATCACTGTGATGTGCCCAGATCCTCAGTGCCAACCTGTGCCCCCTAAAAGTGCCACCTATCAGTGACCACAAGCGCCACCTGTCAGTGCCCACCGGCACAACCGGTCAGTGCCCACAGTGCCACATGTCAGTGCCCACAGTGCCATCTGTCAGTGCCCACAGTACCACCTATCAGTGCCCACAATCAGTGCCTGGACAGTGCTGCACATCAGTGCCATCTATCAGTGCCCATCAGTGTCACCTACCAGTGCCCATCAGTGCCACCTATCAGTGCCCATCAGGGCCATCTACCAGTGCCCATCAGTACCAACTTATCTGTCCCCATCAGTGCCACCTTATCTGTGTATATCAGTGCCGCCTTAACTGCGCCTATTAGTGCCCATCAGTGCAGCCTATCAGTGCCCACCAGTGCAGCCTATCAGTGCCCACCAGTGCCACCTCATCAGCACATATCAGTGAAGCAGAAAAATTACCTGTTTGAAAATTTTTATAACAAACTGTTAAATTTTTTTCATAATTTTTTGTTTGTGGTATGTAACCCCAGCTGAGTTACATACCACCAAAAGAAAGCTCTATTTGTGGGAAAAAAATAATAAAAATTTTATTTGGGTACAGTGATGTATGACCGCGCAACTGTCATTCAAAGTGCCTCAGTGCCGAAAGCTGAAAATTGGTCTGGGCAGGAGTAAGTGCCCAGTAAACAAGTGGTTAAGCAGTGTGTTTGTTTTCATAGCTAACCTTATATTATTGTGCTATCAACAGTAACTATCAGAGTTTTATAGACTAGCTAACTATAGGAATAGATAAATTAATACATATATGGAATAAATAGAGGGAATCTGTAACCACCTTCAGATAATAATATTTAATATAGAATTCATTTCAGGTTGGTTCACCTTTAACAAAAAATCTGCCTAAGCAGATAAGGGGCACCTGTAGATAAAAACAAACTGTGCAGCTTTGACCAAAGGTAAATAATGCCCTTGCTATAGGTCTAGACCGTTTACATACTTCCCAAAGCCAGGACAAGAAACCCCCAGAGTTGGCATCATCTCATTCTGCCTTGTTGCTAGGATGTTACTAAGACACTCCCAGCTGATCCATACATCGCAACATGAGCTCAGTTCTGCTACAATTAAGGAGATTGTGGACCACACATATGCAAGGATTTGAGAGCTATCTCCTATGATTGTGGGGCTGAGAGTGTCTTAACTAGGGATGAGCTTCGAGTTCGAGTCGAACTCATGTTCGATTCGAACATTGCCTGTTCGCCTGTTCAGCGAACAGTGAACAATTTGGGCTGTTCGCAGCAAATTCGAAAAAACGGAACACCCTGTACAAGTCTATGGGAGAAATCTAAAGTGCTCATTTTAAAGGGTAATATGCAAGTTACTGTCCTAAAAAGTGTTTGGGGACCTGGGTCCTGCCCCAGGGGACATGGATCAATGCAAAAAAAGTTTTAAAAACGTCAGTTTTTTCAGGAGCAGTGATTTTAATAATGATTAAAGTGAAACAATAAAGGTGTAATATTCCTTTAAATTTCGTAGCTGGGGGGTATCTATAGTATGCCTGTGAAGGGGCGCATGTTTCTGGTGCTTAGAACTGTCCCTGCACAAAGTGTAATTTGTGCAGGAAAAAAAGTATTTTAAAATCACTTTCGGCTAAATTGCCGGCTCCCCGTAATACAGAGAACACTCAATGAGTGTTCTCTGTATTAGCCGACAATTCATTCATTCATTGATTAAAAAAAAAGCGTGGGGGTTCGGCTCATCCCTAGTCTTAATATCGTCCTAGTAACAGACTAGGACAGGAGGAGTTTTTCCACCAGGCTTTGGGAGATACATAAATCACCTAAACATATAGCAAGGGCATTATCCACCTTTAGTCAAAGCTTCACAGTTTGCTTATATCTACAGGCACCCCTTACCTGCATAGGTATTTTTTATTTTTTTGGTAAAGGTAAACTAACCCTTTAAAACAGTTTGGTTGATCTTGCTTCTTGCAAGCCAAAGCTGTAAAAGGAGTGTGTGACACTACTGGCAAATCATATCTGTAGCAGCCAACCAGAAATTAACTCTGTTTAACTGCTGTGTCTTTAGATCCAAAATCCCCCTTGTATTCCTCCTCATAGTAAAAATGTTGGTCTTTTTTGGTGAACAAATCCTTTAAAGACAATTACTGTATTTATTGGCGTATAACACGCACCTTTTTCCCCCTTAAAATCAGGGGAAAATCGTGGGTGCGTGTTATACACCGACCCTCCATGATTTTTGAGCCTCTGAGCGGCTTTCAGCTGCCTTCGGCCCTTCTCGCGACTTTCGGCTGATTTCGGCCATTCTAGGATGGACAGGCTGCATGACAAGGCTGCAAATGACACTGATGAGGCTGTATTGATGTTCCTTCTACATTATTACTGAAGTATGGTAAACATAACCCTCACTTCCTGACATTTACCTTCACACCCCTTATGCCTCTACTTGCTCTGTAACTGACCCTGGCTTGTTATTCGACCATGCTTCTGCCTACCGATTCTGTTTGTACCTCTGCCTGATCTGGAACTGACCCTGGCTTGTTATTCAACCATGCTTCTGCCTACCGATTCTGTTCATACTTCTGCCTGATCTGGAACTGACCCTGGCTTGTTTGTCCACGCTTCTGCCTACCAATTCTGTACATACATCTGCCTGATCTGGAACTGACCCTAGACTGTTTGACCATCCTTTTTGCCTGCCTCTTGGACTGATCTTGTACCCTGCCACTGGACTAGTGGGATTCATAACACAGGGTTCTCACATATGTGAGGGGCTCCAGAATTGTTTTTCTGGATGAAGAAAACATTTTTTTTGTTTTCTCATTCCTAGATTAGGGTCGTGAGATGCCTCTGCCTGTCGCATGAACTGACCACACCACATGGATGGACCATGTTCCTGCCTTCTACCAGGTTCAATATTTTGCCACTGCTGACATTCTCTGCCTGCACTGACCCTGGATTGTATCCCTGCCTGTACCGACTATGGAAAGTGTTCCTGCCTGTTGCCTGGACAATTGCTTTTGCTTTTGCTGACCAAGTCCCTGCCTGCTGCCTGGACCAGTGCTATCCTAATGTGGACAACTGTGCTACTAAAACCATAGGTAATCTTTTTTTTAGTCTTTGCTCAGCAGAATGTTTTTTGGGGTGTAATTATTGGTATGTGCATGCTATGTGTCCATAGAACACCTGACGGTGTTCCTTGTATGTGGCCAGGCTGTGTAAAAGTCTCACACATGTGGTATCGCCATACTCAGGAGAAGTAGCAGAATGTATTTTGGGGTGTCATTTTTGCTATATACATGCTATGTGTTGGAAATATCTTATAAATTGACAACTTTGTGTAAAAAAAAAATGCGTTTTAATTTTTTCCCACATTTTCCAAAAACGTCTGTAAAAAAATGAACCATTCAAAAGACTCATTATGCCTCATAGATTATACATTGGGGTGTTAGATTTCCAAAATGGGGTCATTTTGTAGGCGTTTCCATTGTCCTGGTGCTCCAGGGCCTCCAAAAGTGTAATAGGTGGTTGAGAAATGAGATGTGTGATTGATGCTCCTAAAACCCTTGAAAGTGTTGGGCCTCTGTATGTGGCCAGGCTGTATAAAAGTCTCACACATGTGGTATTGCCGTACTCAGGAGGAGTAGCAGAATGTATTTTGGGGTGTCATTTTTGCTATGTACATGCTATGTGTTGAAAATATCTTATAAATGGACAACTTTATGTAAAAAATAAAAAATACATTTTCCAAAAACTTCTGTAAAAAGATTAACCATTCAAAAGACTCATTATACCTAATAGATTATACATTGGGCTGTTAAATATCTACCAGACTCTGATCTTGGGGTCTGAAGGTGATTAGTGATACAGCAGATAGGAAAGAAAGGCTGTTACAACCAGCTATGCTTCATTGTATATGAGGTGATAGAGGGCCCCCTCCCTTTCCAGGGGCATCAGAGTAGAGTAAAGAACACTAGCCATGGAGAAAGTGAGGAATAATTAAGTACTGTGCTTATTCCTTAGCCCAAAGACAAAACACATATTTAACCCATGAAGTGTGGGGGGGGGGGGGGGGGGGGAGTGGGCATGACTGCAATGTGAATTTTTAAAGATGCATGAGGACTGATTTACTAAAACTGATGCACTAAGAATCTGGTGCAGCTGTGCATGGTAGTCAATCAGCTTCTAACTTCAGCCCCATGGAGTTCAGCGTTAACATTTCCAAGTGCTGTAGGGAGGTCATACCTAGAGGAGGTACTTTAATTTTGAGGAACCTTGGGTAAAGTAAAAACACAGGCATGAGATCTAGAACAAGGTGCAGTGACTGATGTGTATTATACTCTATTTGCTCCTTTAGTGGAATGCAAGATGGCAGCACTGTACTTGCCACTGTATTTGAGCAATACAATATTATCTTAGGTATATAGATCCAGTCATTAATGTTTTCTTTAAGTATATGTTGAAATATTTCAGAAAGGTGTAAACAAATAATATTAAAGCAAACACATGAATGTAATGACAGATGTGGTTTAAGAGAACAATTTTTAGTGTTGCTTGACAGGCTTTTAAATAATCAGCAACGTTAATAGTTTTCCAGTTAAAGACATGTCGTACCAGGAATAATTATTTTCTAATTTCCAGACTACACCAGCCAAGGGGCGAAGGCAGATAAATAATAATTAAATCAATTATAGAGAATAGTTAAGGGTGTGTTCCTTTTTATTGTGTTTAGGTAACTAAATACGTTTTTGTCAATGCATGATTTCTTATATTTCAGAAGTAGCAGACTTTTTAGTCACATAATGTGCAAGAATTGTAAACCTGAATAAAAACCTCAGGAGTCAGGACAGGTACAGTGATGGGGTTTAAAGAGGAATTGAAAATACAAATACATGCTTTTTATACATCCCCTTGCGCTACAGAGCACACCCAATATCAAAAAGAAAAAAGAAAAAAGGTAAACAAATATCAGATTAGGCATGTCAGTTGAGAAGCTTGCAGTAGCCTTGTGTCCCCGAGCTTGATGACCATGTACTATATGATTTCAGTGACTAACCCACCCCCTCCAGAGGTCTGTGCAACTTACCAATGCAGGTGCAGTATTGTGGTCAGCCAGCTTAGGACAGCTGATGTGCACAGAGCTACTGCAAGCTTCTAAAGTTAAATTCCTTATCTGATGGTCTGCATTTTTAGTTAATACAGATTTTGGGAATGATAAGGGAGGGACATGTGTTCAGATTTCAGTTCTACTTTGGTCTCAGTGCTATTAATGGAAATTGTAAGGACCTCTTGTAGCCGCAATGCATGGCAACACACATTACAGGCACTAATGAGTTTGAGCACCATTCATTTTCACAGACAGCAATAAAAACTTTGTTAGAAGTTTTAACTCTTCCACATTCAACTAAAAGTGTATTTCTTAAAGGAGAAGTACGGATCCTAGGAGTGTAGCTTGTTCTTCATTCCTGTGACCCGTTTTAAGCCAACAGGAGACTAAAGACCACTGTTGGCTGACATCACTCAGCTGCTCCAGGTGCTGGATCAATCCAACCAGCAGCCTGGATTGGTATCTGGCTTAGCCTCTCAGCACGTCACTTGGAGACTGTAAGGTACCCGTCGTAGCTAGTGTTCGAAGTGGAACTTGTATGCTGAGGATTCAGACGAAGACGTAGTCAGGCAGGTCAAGTTGACAACAGATCAGGGAAAGTGGTACAAAATTGAAATCCAAAGAATGGTCAGGCAGGCGGAGGTCATACATGAGCTTTGGTGAAGAACCAAATCAGCAGGCTGGAGAATCGTCAAGAATTCAGGCAGAGGTTCAATACATGGTAGTCAAAATCACAGCACTATCAATACATACAGGGAGCTAGTCCAAAAAAACGGGCACTGAGTAACAGGAAGTGCTGTGCTGGGTTATTTATGGGCTGCTTGATTATACATTATCCAAGGCAATGCATCAAGCTGGAAAAACATTGCAATAACTCCAGAGCTCCTCAGTGGCACAACAGGTAAGACTGCAGTTGTGGGACCAGGAACATCCCAGTTCCAAGACACCCAAGACTCCCAGGTACATGACAGAGACTGATCCAGCCCCCTACACAACCCAGTGCTCTAGTGAGTGCTGACAGTCATGGCTCTCTGCTCAGAGTGGATGGGAGAAATGAGTGATCGCTCAGTTCTCAGTGTAGAGGCAGCGGGGGCAGATGCAGCATTGGATCTATGCTGCATCCACCTAGGTGAGTTTTTTTTTTTCACGGAAAAGCCTCTCTTTCAATTATATATTAAGGGACATGGCATGATGTATTCAGGTACATTGAGTTATGCTACTATCTTCAGAAGATAGGACACTGCCAAACTAAGGTAAAAAGGACAGCCCAATATAACCCCTCCTACTCCCAGCAAGCCTCAGTTTATTTCTAGTGTCTGGAACCTCTCATTACTTGCAGTATCTGGGCCTGAGTTTGTCCATACCCTGGACAAACACCAGGCTTTCTGGATCCTTCCATACTCCAAACCAGCAAAACCAGGCTTGCCCTGACAAGGTGAGTCATAAGATTAACTCTGGAATCAGGGACATCCTTTCTCCTGATGGTTTTGGTGGCAAGTTTATCAGGCTGAGGAGGGGCCCTAGAAGTTCCTCGTAGAATCTCCTAGAAGCTTGTCTCCTGACTAGGGATGAGCTTCGTGTTCGAGTCGAACATACGTTCGACTCAAACATCGGCTGTTCGTCCGTTCGGCGAAGTCCAAACATTTTGGTCTGTTTGCGCCAAATTCGTGTGGCGCTCACAGCCCACAATGCACTGCGATGGCGCAGTGCATTGCTGGCTCATGATTGGCCAAGCATGCACTGTGACCCCGCATGCTTGGCCAATCGCAGCGCCAGCAGCGAGGAGAGCCATGATTGGCCACAGGCAGGATGCCTGTGGCCAATCATAGCTCAGGCTATGTAGTGCACGCCCCACACTATATAAGGCCGCCAGCGCGGCGGCCTTGTGTAGTGTGTTGGCGTCTGAAGCAGTGGGTGTTCTGTGTACCTTCAACACAGTACACACCGATCGTTTTCGGCCGATTTTCGATCTTGCTGTTGTGTAGTGGTTGTTGTCTGCGTGCCCTGAGCGCAGTATACACCGCTATATTCACCTCACCTATATAGCTAGTGATCTATCTTTTATAATAGAGCTTGCAGTCAGTAGTGTTAGGAGCTTGTGCGTGCTGTCTGCGTGCTCTGTACCCAGTACATACCGCTATATCCACCTACATAGCTGTTCTCTATTTGAGCCCACTTGCCATCTGCAGGAGTTATTGGAAGTTGTGTGTGCCTCCAGCACAGCACAGTATACATCTGTATATACCCCTTTATCTCTGGTGTTCTATAATAAAGGCATCTGCAGGAGTTAGTGGGTGTTCTGTGTACCTTCAACACAGTACACACCGATCGTTTTCGGACGATTTTTGATCTTGCTGTTGTGTAGTGGTTGTTGTCTGCGTGCCCTGACCGCAGTATATACCGCTATATTCACCTCACCTATATAGCTAGTGATCTATCTTTTATAATAGAGCTTGCAGTCAGTAGTGTTAGGAGCTTGTGCGTGCTGTCTGTGTGCTCTGTACCCAGTACATACCGCTATATCCACCTACATAGCTCTTCTCTATTTGAGACCACTTGCCATCTGCAGGAGTTATTGGAAGTTGTGTGTGCCTCCAGCACAGCACAGTATACATCTGTATATACCCCTTTATCTCTGGTGTTCTATAATAAAGGCATCTGCAGGAGTTAGTGGGTGTTGTGTGCCTCTAGCACAATATACATTACCCAACTGCTTTTTTACCCAACTCCCTTCAGGCCATTACCATGTCTGGAAGGCCAGCAAGGAGAGGCAGACAGGCGCGAGCCGATAAAAGAGGGCAAGCAGGCTCTGTGTCTAGAGACAACAGTGCTGGTCGTGGACACGGTGCATTGTCATCAGCACGTGGCCATGGGACACGCTTGTCCTTCTTTTCGGGCAGCTAGACATGTTGAGCCGCATCATGCCGACGACTTGGTAGAGTGGATGACCAAGCCCTCTTCATCCTCCTCATCCTCTCTCACCCAGTCTCAGGGTACGAGCAAAGCAGCTGCCAACGCATCGTCTTCCCTCCTCTCAATGTCATCATCAGTGACTCCTTCCCTAGACCCACCACGTCCTCCTGAGGAGTCTCCTGAACTCTTTGAGCACAGTGTTGGGTACATGCTCCAGGAGGATGCCCAGTGTTTTGTGGGCTCTGATGATGACACTCAGCTAGAGGAAGGCAGTAGCATGAGCGCAGAGAGAGGGGATGCTCAAGAAGGACAGCAATCTGGGTTTGCTACAGCGATGAAGAGGGAGGGGATGATGAGGGCACTGACTCCACGTGTGTGCCTGGAAGGAGAGAGGAGGAGAAGGAGGAGGCACATGTCCAACGAGGCAGGATGCCCTCCGGGGGCCAGCTTAGGGGCAGCACACCGACTGAATCACACCGCAGAGCTCCGCCTGTGCAGGGCGCTGCCTCTGCGCGTTATTCTAAAAGTTCTTTGGTGTGGGCCTTTTTTGAGACGAGTGCATCATATCGCACCGCTGCTATTTGCAACATATGTCTCAAGCGTATCTCGCGTGGCCAAAACATCAGCCGCTTGGGCACCACATGCTTGACCAGACATATGTTGACCTGCCATGCAGCTCGTTGGCAAGCGTACCTCAAAGACCCACACAAAAGAACAAAGCGGACCTCTTCTTGCTCCTCATCAGCTGGCATCTCCAACCCCACTAGACCTTCAGTCCTCTCTGAAACCTGCTCTGAGAGGAATGAAGGTGTAGAATTAGGTGTGTCACAGCCAAGTGCTTCCGGGAACTCTGCTAGCGGTACACCCACGTCCGATTATAGCAGGCAAATGTCCCTGCCCCAGCTGCTTGACCGGCGAAAGAAGTTCACTCCCAGCCATCCACATGCCCAGCGGTTGAATGCTAGCTTGGCTAAATTTTCTAGCACTTCAACTGCTGCCTTTTCAGTTGGTAGACTCGGCCCCCTTCCGTGAGTTTGTACAATGTGCGGTTCCTCAGTGGCAGGTCCCCAAACGCCACTTTTTCTCACGGAAGGCGATTCCGGCTCTCTACCGGCATGTGGAAGGCAATGTCCTTGCCTCGCTGGACAGGGCGGTCAGCGGTAAGGTGCATATTACCGCTGACTCATGGTCCAGCAGGCATGGACAGGGACGTTACCTGTCTTTCACGGCCCATTGGGTCACTCTTCTGGCAGCTGGGAAGGATGCAGGACAAGGTGCAGTAGTGTTGGAGGTTGTTCCGCCACCACGCCTCCAAAATGCTACTATTGGTTGTGACACAACTCTCTCCTCCACCCCCTCCTCTTCTTCTTCCTCCATGGCCTCTTCCAGTGCTCTGTCCTCAGAACCAGCGGTGCTTCGTAGGCGTTCCAGGGGCTACGCAAGTACGCAGGCAAAACTATGCCATGCTGGTTTGTTTGGGGGACAGGAGCCACACTGGGGCAGGTGTTTTGTCAGCTCTGCAGGGGCAGGCCGAGAGGTGGTTGACGCCACGCCAGCTTAAGCCAGGAATGGTGGTTTGTGACAATGGCACCAACCTCCTCTCCGCCCTCCGACAGGGACAACTGACCCATGTGCCCTGTGTAGCTCACGTCCTTAACCTGGTGGTGCAGCGGTTCTTGGGCAGGTACCCCGGCTTACAGGATGTCCTGAAGCAGGCCAGGAAAGTCTGTGTGCATTTCCGCCGATCATTTAATGCCTGTGCTCGGCTGGCTGAGCTCCAAAAGGAGTTGAACCTGCCCAAGAACCGCCTTATATGTGACATGCCCACCAGATGGAACTCAACGTTGGCCATGCTGCAGCGGCTGCACACGCAGCAGAGGGCCATCAATGAGTACCTGTGCGACTACGGCACCAGGACAGGGTCAGGGGAGCTCGGTTTTTTCTCACCACGCCAGAGGGGCATGATCAGGGATGCATGCACTGTCCTGTCACCGTTTGAGGAGGCCACAAGGATGGTGAGCAGTGACAATGCATGCATCAGTGACACTGTACCTCTTGTCCACCTCTTGGAGCATACGCTGCGTGGAATAATGGACAGGGCACTTGAGGCAGAACAGAGGCAGGAAGAGGAGGACTTCCTTGCCTCTCAAGGCCCCCTTTATCCAGGCAGTGTTCCTGCTGTGCCACCCATCACACAGGAAGAGGATGAGGAGGAGGAAGAGGAGGAGGAGGATGATTGTGTCAGCATGGAGGTGGAGGCTGGCACTCAGCATCAGCAGCAGCAGCAGCAGTCTTGTAGGGATGATTTACAGTCCCAAGAAACACGTGGACTTGTACGTGGCTGGGAGGAGGTAGCTGCGGATCATGTTGTCCTTAGTGACCCAGAGGACTCCGGAACGAATGCCTCAGCTAACCTACACTGCATGGCCTCCCTGATCCTGCAAAGCCTGCGGAAGGATCTTCGTATTCTTCGGATCAAGGAGAGGGACCATTACTGGCTGGCCACTCTCCTTGATCCACGGTACAAGGGTAAGGTTGCCGACCTTATCTTGCCATCGCAGAGGGAGCAGAGGATGAGACATCTCCGGGAGGCCTTGCAGAAAGGTCTGTGCAACGCATTCCCAGAGACTGGGAGGTTACAAACTCCTGGTCCTGGACAACGTTTTGCTGAGGCATCGGTCAGAAGGAGCGGTGGAGAAGGTGGCCGTCTGACTGATGCTTTCAGACAATTTTTTAGTCCGCAGCCCCAAGGTATGATCGGTTCCAGCACCCATCGCCAGCGTCTGATTTACATGGTGCAGGAATACCTAGGGGCAAGGTCAGACTTGGACACCTTTCCCACCGAAAATCCTCTGGCTTACTGGGTCTTGAGGATGGATCACTGGCCAGAGCTTGCACAGTATGCAATTGAGCTACTGGCCTGTCCTGCATCCAGCGTTCTTTCGGAACGCACCTTCAGTGCTGCTGGTGGCTTTGTTACCGATCACAGGGTGCGCCTGTCCACCGAATCAGTTGATCGACTGACCTTCATCAAGATGAATCAGTCTTGGATCACCCACAGCTACCAAGCACCTGAAGCTGATGTAACAGAATAATTTTTTTTGAAATATCACATCCCTTCAAGACTGCCTATGCTGATGCTGAGTGACTGTCCTGTTGATTGTCTATCCTCTTCCTCCTCCGCTGATATGTTGGAAGAACATTTCTGGTTCTGGTTGATGCCATCAGCCCAATTTTTCTGCCCCTGTTTAACAGGAGTGTTTAAGTACAATTTTTGATGCAATGCTTTGCAGCAGGGCTAATTCCTGCAATCAAACAAGAGTATATGGGAGAGGTTGCAGTGTGGTGGCACCAGCACCAGTGCCTAAGGCCCAATTTTTCTGCCCCTGTTTAACAGGGGCGTTTAATTACAATTTTTGATGCAATGCCTTGCAGCAGGGCTAATTCCTGCAATAAAACTAGAGTATATGGCAGAGGTTGCAGTGTGGTGGCACCAGTGCCTAAGGCCCAATTTTTCTGCCCCTGTTTAACAGGGGCGTTTAATTACAATTTTTGATGCAATGCTTCGCAGCAGGGCTAATTCCTGCAATAAAACTAGAGTATATGGGAGAGGTTGCAGTGTGGTGGCACCAGCAGCAGTGCCTAAGGCCAAATTTTTCTGCCCCTGTTTAACAGGGACATGTAATTACAATTCTTGATATAATATTTCACAGGAGGGCCCCTTCCTGTGCCCACCCAGAGTAACGGTGAGGACTTATAGTGTTGTGGCACCAGCACCACAACCACCAAAGGTCAATTTTTCTACCACTGTTCAACAATGGCATGTAATTACAATTCTTGATATAATCATTCACAGCAGGGCGCTCCAGCGCCCACCAAGAGTCACTTTGAGGGCTTACAATGTTGTGGCAAAACCAACACCTTGTTCCGCCATTTCTGCAGAGCATATAGGGCAGGCCCCTACTTTCAAACATCCAATTTACAAACATCTCCTACTTGCAAACGGAAGGAGACAACAGCAAGTGAGATGAAAAAAGATGGACGACAAAACAAATTATACAGGGGTGATAACCCTTCCCTATGTTTTCCAAAAAGCTTAAAAATAGTTTTTTTGACTGGAGCTACACTTTAAAAATGTACCAGTTGAAAATTACAAACAGATTCAACTTAACACAACAAACCTACACAGTCCCTGTCTTGTTTGCACCGCCTGTATACTGCTGTTCTGAGTATATAGGGCCTGGGGGCCACACGCATTTCCTTTTTTTAATATGGGTACAGGGTTCCCCTTAATATGCCTACAAGACCCAAATAGGCTGGTAATGGGCAGGGAGGGCTACCCATGCAATTTTTCTCAATGATTTTCAACCATATTGCAGGAACCAGATATAACATTAAAACCGCAAGCAGTTTTAAATGGCGTTATTTCCGTTTAATGTCATTTTGTGCAGGGACTGTTCTAAACACGGGAAACACGTGGCACTTCACAGGCATACTACAGACACCCCCCAGGCACCATATTTAAAGGAATATTTCACTTTTTTTTTTCACTTTAATCGTCATTAAAATCAGTGCTCCCGCCAAAACGGCCATTTTTAAAAACATTTTAGGCATTGACCCATGTCCCCTGGGGCAGGAGCCAGGTCCCCAAACCCTTTTTAGGACAGTATCTTGCATATTAGCTGTTAAAATTAGCACTTTTAATTTCAAACGTTCGAGTCCCATAGACTTCAATGGGGTTCTAAAGTTCGTTCGAATTTGGGGTCCGTTCGAAAGTTCTGGTGCGAACCGAACCGGGGGGTGTTCGGCTCATCCCTACTCCTGACCATTGTTCTAGAATTCAGGGTGATTCCATTTTCTTTTCATTACTGGACCTCTCATCTGCAAGGTTATCTGACTACTATTTGGTCAATGTTAAGGCAGCGTCTTACATTAAGCATCAGGGAGGAATCAGTAGTTTAGTGGCTCAACAAAGAGAAGCAGATCTGTGTCTGGCTTGGACGGAACTTCACATCTCAGTTCAGTCTGCTTTGCACATTACATGCTTGATAAACTGTCTGGGGGAATTCCTCAGCTTGGATTCTGGAGAATGGCTTCTTCACCCTGAGGTGTTTCAAGATCTCTGTCACAGGTGGAAGACACCAGATGTGGACCCCCTAATTTCCAGGTCCAACAACAAGCTGAATAGGTTTGTCTCCTTTCGACCTACTCCATGTCTTCGCTCCTCTCAAACTCCTCCCTTGCTGGCTCCAAGAAATTCAGCTGAATGGCATTCTGGTGATTCTCTCACTCCTTAGTAAAGCCTTCATGCAGGGTGTTTCTCATATTATTTCTGCTGTGACTCTGTGGGATCTCAACCTAGATCTGTAGGTTCTTCAGAAAGCAGTGGCGGCTGGTGCTCAAATCTCTTGGGGGGTGGCCTGCGCCCCTCACCCAGCAAGCCAGACACCCTCCTCAGCCAGCCATCTGACACCACCAAACCCCCTCCCACCCCCATCGCTTGATCGATCGTCACTATCCTCCCACCACAACCCCCTATTGATCACTGCTTCGCTCGCTCGCCCTTCACCCGCCAGGCCCCCCGCCAGGCCCCCCGCCAGCCCTGCTCTTAGCTTCATCCCTGTGTCTCTCTCCCCCCAGGTCGTCTCCTCCCTGCCAGTCAGGAGTCCTGGAATCTGGCCATTGGGGTCTTAGGACTCCCAGCCAATCAGTCCCTCTTCCTTATTGTCTGGGAGGAGAAACGGAAACAGGAAAACATTAGTGAATATTAATTTGCTAATGTCACACAACTGGGTGGGCTCGGAAGGCACTGCACTTAAGCACTAAAGCCAATTGGAGCCTCAGGCTCTAATCACGTGCTTCCGAAAAAAAATACCACATTAAAATCCATGTGTCCTGAGGTTGCAGCCTTGTCCTCTAAAGCATTCTAAGGAGATTTCCCTCCATTTTCTGGATATGGTACACGCACCTTGAGCCTATAGGGTTGATTTACTGAAGGGAAATAGACTGTTCACTTTGCAAGAGAAGTTGCACTTTGCAAGGGAATTTTTCCCAGAATTTAGTGGATAAGGTGAAGCCCTGCTGACTCCCATCATCCAGCCATGTGCAAGCAAATATGTTGCTTTTTTTCCTTGGACTTGGGTATTCTTTGAAAATTGAAATTTCACCACATTGACCACAAAATGAGCCTATAGCCCCACCTGTTGAAACAATTTATATGCAACATTTTACATTTAAATACATAAAAACAGAATATTATTTCTTTAACCACTTAAGCCCCGGACCAATTTGCAACCAAAGGACCAGGCCCATTTTTGCGATTTGGCACTGTGTCCCTTTAACTGACAATTGCGTGGTCATGCGACATGGCTCCCAAACAAAATTGGCGTCCTTTTTTCCCACAAACAGAGCTTTCTTTTGCTGGTATTTGATCACCTCTGCGGTTTTTATTTTTTGCGCTATAAACAAAAATAGAGCGACAGTTTTGAAAAAAATTCAATATTTTTTACTTTTTGCTATAATAAATATCCCCAAAAAATATATAAAAAAACATTTTTTTTCCTCAGTTTTGGCTGATACTTATTCTTCCACATATTTTTGGTAAAAAAAATCGCAATTAACGATTTATTAATTGGTTTGCACAAAAGTTATTTATATTACTTTTATTATTTTTTTTTTTACTAGTAATGGCGGCGATCAGCGATTTTTATTGTGACTGCTACATTATGGCGGACACATCGGAAATTTTTGACACATTTTTGGGGCCATTGCCATTTATACACCAATCAGTGCTATTTAAATGCACTGATTCCTGTGTAAATGACACTGGCAGTGAAGGAGTTAACCACTAGGGGGCGGGGAGGGGTTAACTGTGACATGTGTGTGTTTTTTTACTGTTGGGGCGGGGCATGGCATGTGACGTCACTGATCATCTTTCCCTATAACATGGAACCGACAGTCGGTGACAGCCACACTAGGAAGCATGTGGAGAGGTTTGTTTACACATACCTCTCCTCGTTCTTCAGCTCTGTGACCCGATCGCGGGACACCAGTGGCGATCGAGTCCTCGGGTACCGCGGCCATGGTCACGGAGCTCAGGACCGGCTCGCGAGCGCGCTGCCGGCGGGCACTTAAAGAGCAACGTACCTGTATGTTGATGTGCCCAGCCGTGCCATTCTGCCGACGTAAATGTGCAGGAGGCGGTCCTTAAGCGGTTAAGGGCCAGTTGACATCAGGAAGTGCCCAGGAACACCCTGCGTGTTACACAGCAGCTGTATAACAAGGCCATATACAGTATGTTTCTCCAAACGCAGGTTAGGCTATAGAAGGAGCCATTCTCTGACTCACAGGCTAAAAATGATCCCCAGTGCATTGACCTAAAGCATTTGATACCTCAACACTTCATATTCATGATATGTGCCTGCTGTACTTTGTATTGCTTCCATATAAAAAAATGACCACACCAAGCTTGAGAGCACCTCATGGTCAATTCTCTAGCTATGCTGGGAACTCAGTGCACTCTCCACCAATGATCAGACTTTTCCTGACATGACCTCCCTGCACAACCATTTACTGGAAAGCTCAGTGTGTTGTTGCTTCGCCTCCCTCAGCTCTTATGCAGCTGAGAACAGAGGGAATGTGATCACTTATATAAAAAAAAAAGGAAAAGAGTATTTATAATGTTTTTTATGTCTATAAAAAAATGTTTGCCTTTAATTTTTATTTTAAACTGAATGGGTTGTTTTACAAGGTGATTATTTACAATCACTTTAACTTGAAGCTGTTCAGGTTCAACATCACTGCAACAGGACTAGGATGCGGCTTGTGAGTCTGTCAAGGGCAGCTTCCATCTGAGGTTTTTAAATATATATATTGCTTTTTGAATGTTCTTTTTAAAATCATGTCTGTATAGATCAAATTAAGTGAATATAAAACACCTATGCAATGTAGATAGATTTGCACTCTACTGTAGTGACAGCTGTACATATTATCCCTCAGACCAGAATAGCCTGCCATGATGACAGGTGTCTAGTATCTCAGTTTAGCCTTAAAGATTACTATGGAATCAAAAGAATGGATTTTGAACAATACTTTGTTTTTATCTGCTTCAAAATAACATTAGATGCAAATGAGCAAACATTCAAAGTATGTAAGAAGCTTTTGGTCAGCCTTTTAAGGTCTTTCTTCAGGCAAATATATTCATATGAGGAATTTGTTAACTTCAATGGAACGTTTTCTGCAGAAATTGCTAATTAATGCAGCAGCAGATATTTCACTGAACACGTTTACTGGTGATTTGTACTGCTGTGATGTATGTGTGCAATTAGGAAACAATTCTTCCGGATAAAGGCTATCAATAAAATGGCTTTGTTCTTTTCTTGTGCTTTCAAAATGAAATATGAAATAAATATGCCTTAACAGATTTATGAATGGAAACAATCAGATGAAATTGCTTTAATTAAACAAATTATTGAGGCTCTCTAGCAGAGGCGAGCAGGTCTTCCGAAATCTCTTTCGCTGAATTGTTTGTCCCTTTTTTCACCCCTCAGGCTCTTGCTAATATGTATTGCCTGTGTGTAATCACATCATGATCAACTGAATTCAGATGATGAGTACATTAACTTATATCACCATGAGGTTCATATGCTTTTCCATGGCACATTGGTTTTCCATAGTAGTAAACAAACTGGTAACCAACCTTAAAGTGAAGGTAAACCCTCTCCTATACCCAGTGAAGTGAACAGCTGATACACAGGAATGAAACAAATCTCCCTACATAAGTTTACATGTATATCTGCTGTTTTCAGCTTGCTAGACTCTTTATAAAGTGCACAATGTGTTAGAATTTTTTTTTCTCATTTATCAGTGGGAGGGGAGTCTGGGCAAACACTATGGGAGAGGTGATTGGAGGAAAGCCCCCCTCCACATAGACAGAGGAACGAAGAAACTTGCAGCGCTGTGCTCTGAATAGACAAGCTGTCTGCTTATCTGTCTCTAAGTTCCCTCCCTGATACAAATTTCCTGCTGCTTTTATATCCTGTGTCTGAGAACTTGTCAGAAGTTATTATGCGGATAATGGAGGAACGGAGCAGCAGAAAGACATGGGACTTAGAGCTTTGGAGAGCGATAAGTAAACACTACAGATATATGTGCCCATATCGGATTTCATGAATAGGGTTTGCATCCACTTTATTTTGAATGAAACCGATTGTAGCTGACAATCTGTTGTGACATTTTTTCATAGTTTATTTTTTCATGTTTTTCATTGGCAAGTTGAATGTACAACAGCAAAGTTCCTAGGCCAGAGCCTAAACTGTAGTATTTTTTTGGGGGATCTATTCTACTTGTAGTGGGTGGATTCTCCAGCAACATACAAGAAAAAGAACCGCTGCTCCAGGTGTAGGGATGAGCTTCGAGTTCGAGTCAAACTCATGTTCGACTCGAACATTGCCTGTTCGCCTGTTCAGGCCAATTTTGGCTGTTCGTGGCAAATTCGAAAAGCCGGAACACCCTGTACAAGTCTATGGGAGAAATCTAAAGTGCTAATTTTAAAGGCTAATATGCAAGTTACTGTCCTAAAAAGTGTTTGGGGACCTGAGTCCTGCCCCAGGGGACATGGACCAATGCAAAAAAAGTTTTAAAAACGGCCATTTTTTCAGGAGCAGTGATTTTAATAATGATTAAAGTGAAACAATAAAAGTGTAATATTCCTTAAAATTTCGTACCTAGGGGGAGTCTATAGTATGCCTGTGAAGGGGCGCATGTTTCCCGTGCTTAGAATTGTCCCTGCACAAAGTGTCATTTCGCAAGGAAAATTTCTGCGTTACACACTGCGGGAACCCAATGGCTTCCCTCACCAGCGTCAGAGGGGGAGGGGTCAGGTTATGGGTGGCCCCCCCTCCTAATATAAGAAACGCCAGTGCTGGGATCCCCGCAGTGTCTCTGCAGTGGTGACAGAAGACAGATGCATGTATTGACAGCGCTGGACTGAAAATCACCCATCGCTGGATCAGATCAGCCATCGCTGGACAACGGAGAGATGATCATCTGGATAGCAAGAGTGGATTACCACCACTGGAATCTTTTTTTTATTTTTTTTTATTTTTAATAAAGGAATTTTTCAAAACTGTGTTTGTCTTATTTAACCATTTTTTACACTTTCTTTGTGAAATGGTAGGGGTACTTTTGTACCCCTTACCATTTCAAACAGGAGGGGCCGGGATCTGAGGGTCCCCTTGTTAAAGGGGGATTCCAGATTCTGATAAGCCCCCCTGCCCGCAGACCCCCACAACCACTGGCCAGGGTTGTGGGGATGAGGCCCTTGTCCCCATCAAAGTGGGGACATGGTGCTTTGAGGGGTCACAGACCCCCAAAGCATCCACCCAATGTTGAGGGCATGTGGCCTGGTATGGTTCAGGAGGGGGGGCGCTCTCTCGTCCCCCCTCTTTTCCTGCGGCCTGCCAGGTTGCGTTCTCGGATAAAGGGTCTGGTATGGATTTTTAGGCGGACCCCCACGTCAAATTTTTTTTTTAAATTGATGCGGGGTTCCCCTTAATATCCATACCAGACCTGAAGGGTCTAATATGGATATTTAGGGGGACCCCCACGTCAATTTTTTTTTTAATTTGACACGGGGTTCCCCTTAATATCCATACCATACCTGAAGGGTAATTGAATTTAGGAGAACCCCCACACTTTTTTTTTTATTTTTTATTTTATCAATGAATGAATTGTAGACATGTGCATTCGTTTTCGTCCGAATGCATTTTCGTCCGAATTTCACCTATTTTCGTTTTCGTTTTGATAAACGATAACGAAAGCACAGAATCCGAAAAACGAAAGATCCGACATAAATAAATGCTTTATTTTCGTTTTCATTGTTACAACAGTTCGATATAGAATAGGAGATTCGACGTGACTCTGACAATAATAATCTGTGTCTATAGAACCTGTGGTCGAATGTGCCTAACCTTACCTCTATTAGTCCAAGATTATATAGAGAAAATATTCGACAGAGAAAAAAGATTTGACAGAGAGAAAAGATTCTGCAAGTTACTGTCCTAAAAAGTGTTTGGGGACCCGGGTCCTGCCCCAGGGGACATGTATCAATGCAAAAAAAAGTTTTAAAAACGGCAGTTTTTTCAGGAGCAGTGATTTTAATAATGATTAAAGTGAAACAATAAAAATGTAATATTCCTTTAAAGTTCGTAGGGGGGGGGGGTCTATAGTATGCCTGTGAAGGGGCGCATGTTTCTGGTGCTTAGAACTGTCCCTGCGCAAAGTGTCATTTATGCAGGAAAAAAAGTCCTTTAAAATCACTCGCAGCTATTATGAATTGTCGGCTCCGTAATACAGAGAACACTCATTGAAAGTCATTGATAAAAAAAATTAAAAAATTTAAAAAAAAGCGTGAGGGTCCACCAAATTCAATTACCAGGCCCTTCAGGTCTGGTATGGATATTAAGGGGAACCCTGCGTCAAATTTAAAAAAAAATTGATGTGGGGTTCCCCCTAAACCACCGGCCAGGGTTGTGAGGATGAGGCCCTTCTCCTCATCAACATGGGGACAAGTTGCTTTGAGGGGTCACAGACCCCCAAAGCATCCTCCCAATGTTGAGGGCATGTGACCTAGAACGGTTCAGGAGGGGGGCCGCTCTCTCGTCCCCCCCTCTTTTCCTGCGGCCTGCCAGGTTGCGTGCTTGGATTAAGGGTCTGGTAGGGATTTTTAGGAGGACCCCCGCGTCAATTTTTTATTTTATTTGACGCGGGGTTCCCCTTAATATCCATACCAGACCTGAAGGGTCTGGTATGGATATTTAGGGGGAACCCCACATCAAATTTTTTTTTAAATTTGACGCAGGGTTCCCCTTAATATCCATACCAGACCTGAAGGGCCTGGTAATTGAATTTGGGGGACCCCCACGTTTATTTATTTATTTCATCAATGACTTTCAATGAGTGTTCTCTGTATTACGGAGCCGACAATTCATAATAGCTGCGAGTGATTTTAATGGACTTTTTTTCCTGCTTAAATGACACTTTGTGCAGGGACAGTTCTAAGCACCAGAAACATGCGCTACTTCACAGGCATACTATAGACACCCCCCGTACGAAATTTAAAGGAATATTACACTTTTATTGTTTCACTTTAATCATTATTAAAATCACTGCCCCCGAAAAAACTGCAGTTTTTAAAACTTTTTTTTTGCATTGATACATGTCCCCTGGGGCAGGACCCGGGTCCCCAAACACTTTTTAGTACAGTAACTTGCAAATTAGCCTTTAACCACTTTCAGACCGGACCATTTTGCTGGTAAATGACCAGAGGTCTTTTTACACTTTGGCACTGCGCTGCTTTAACTGGTAATTGCGCGGTCATGCAATGTTGTACCCAAACAAAATTTGCGTCCTTTTCTTCCCACAAATAGAGCTTTCTTTTGATGGTATTTGATTGCCTCTGCGATTTTTATTTTTTGCGATATAAACGTAAAAAGACCGCAAATTTTGAAAAAAAATGATATTTTCTACTTTTTGTTATTAGAAAAATCCAATAAACTCAATTTTAGTCATACATTTAGGCCAAAATGTATTCAGCCACATGTCTTTGGTAAAAAAAAAGTCAATAATTGTATATTTATTGGTTTGCGCAAAAGTTGTCACATCTACAAACTAAGGTACGTTTTCTGGAATTTACGCAGCTTTTAGTTTACGACTGCCTATCTCATTTCTTGAGGTGCTAAAATGGCAGGGCAGTACAAAACCCCCCCAAATGACCCCATTTTGGAAAGTAGACCCCCTAAGGAAATTGATAAGAGGCATGTTGAGCCCATTGAATATTTTATTTTTTTGCCTCAAGCGATTGAATAATGACAAAAAAAAAATTTATTTTTTTTTTTACACAAAGTTGTCACTAAATGATATATTGCTCACACATGCTATGGGCGTATGTGAAATGACACCCCAAAATAAATTCTGCTGCTTCTCCTGAGTATGGGGATACCACATATGTGGGACTTTTTGGGAGCCTAGCCGCGTACGGGGCCCCGAAAACCAAGCACCGCCTTCAGGCTTTCTAAGGGCGTAAATTTTTGAGTTCACTTCTCACTACCTATTACAGTTTTGAAGGCCATAAAATGCCAAGATGGCACAAAACCCCCACAAATGACCCCATTTTAGAAAGTAGACACCCCAAGCTATTTGCTGAGAGGCATGTTGAGTTCATGGAATATTTTATATTTTGCCACAAGTTGCGGGAAAATTACAAACTTTTTTTTTTTTTTTTTTTTTTTAACAAAGTTGTCACTAAATGATATATTGCTCATGCATGCCATGGGCATATGTGAAATGACACCCCAAAATAAATTCTGCTGCTTCTCCTGAGTACGGGGATACCACATATGTGGGACTTTTTGGGAGCCTAGCCGCGTACGGGGCCCCGAAAACCAAGCACCGCCTTCAGGCTTTCTAAGGGCGTAATTTTTTGATTTCACTCCTCACTACCTATTACAGTTTTGAAGGCCATAAAATGCCAAGATGGCACAAAACCCCCACAAATGACCCCATTTTAGAAAGTAGACACCCCAAGCTATTTGCTGAGAGGCATGTTGAGCCCATGGAATATTTTATATTTTGCCACAAGTTGCGGGAAAATTACAAACTTTTTTTTTTTTTTTTTTTTTTCACAAAGTTGTCACTAAATGATATATTGCTCACGCATGCCATGGGCATATGTGAAATGACACCCCAAAATAAATTCTGCTGCTTCTCCTGAGTATGGGGATACCACATATGTGGGACTTTTTGGGAGCCTAGCCGCGTACGGGGCCCCGAAAACCAAGCACCGCCTTCAGGCTTTCTAAGGGCGTTACAGTTTTGAAGGCCATAAAATGCCAAGATGGCACAAACCCCCCCCAAATGACCCCATTTTGGAAAGTAGACACCCCTAAATTTAGGGGTACACTAGTGAGACTAGGTAATAAATGGCGGGTGCCCTGAAACTATAAAAAAATAACTAACCAACCAGCGTCACCTGTAACAGTTATATGGTGATCACTGGTGAAAGGGTTAACTAGGGGGCAATTAGGGGGCTTTATGCGGTAGTATATGGGGGTCCCTGGCGCTATAAAAAGCTGCAGCGAACCTAAATACCTACCTGCCTAACTAGCGTCACCTGTGACACTAATACAGCGATCAGAAAAACGATCGCTTATTAGGCTGGGTTCACACTGGAGCGATGCGGGAACGCCACGAATGCGCGGCGGGTTCCCGCATCGCATGCCTCCCGGCGGCAGTTCACACTGCCCTATGCGAACTGCTGGGAGTGTCAGTGAAATGTTACTGACACCCCCAGATCAGTTCGCATATCGCAGTGCGATCTGCAAACTCGGATCGCATGGTGTGAACACCCATGCGATCCGATTCTGCTGCGGGCCAAAAAAAGGGTCCCGTGCGAATTTGCGGCGGGTGCGGCGGGTGCGGCGAATGGCTGAACTCGAATCGCACAGAGATCGGATGTGATTTGCACTGCAGTGCGGTGCGAATCACATCCGTTCTCATAAACCGCTGCAATGTGAACCCAGCCTTAGTGACACTGGCGACGGGGGGTGATCACGGGGTTAAACCTTTATTGGGGGGGTTAGGGGGGTACCTTAGAACTAAAGGGGGCTAACCCTAACTGCCCTAACAGTTATTAGTCACAAATGACACCCGCCGGGTGATCAGGGGGTTAAACCTTTATTAGGTAATAAATGGCGGGTGCCCTGAAACTATAAAAAAATAACTAACCAACCAGCGTCACCTGTAACAGTTATATGGTGATCACTGGTGAAAGGGTTAACTAGGGGGCAATCAGGGGGCTTTATGCGGTAGTATATGGGGGTCCCTGGCGCTATAAAAAGCTGCGGCGAACCTAAATACCTACCTGCCTAACTAGCGTCACCTGTGACACTAATACGGCGATCAGAAAAATGATCGCTTATTAGGCTGGGTTCACACTGGAGCGATGCGGAAACGCCGCGAATCCGCGGCGGGTTCCCGCATCGCATGCCTCCCGGCGGCAGTTCACACTGCCCTATGCGAACTGCTGGGAGTGTCAGTGAAATGTTACTGACACCCCCAGATCAGTTCGCATATCGCAGTGCGATCTGCAAACTCGGATCGCATGGTGTGAACACCCATGCGATCCGATTCTGCTGCGGGCCAAAAAAAGGGTCCCGTGCGAATTTGCGGCGGGTGCGGCGGGTGTGGCGGCTGCGGCGGGTGCGGCGAATGGCTGAACTCGAATCGCACAGAGATCGGATGTGATTTGCACTGCAGTGCGGTGCGAATCACATTCGTTCTCATAAACCGCTGCAATGTGAACCCAGCCTTAGTGACACTGGCGACGGGGGGTGATCACGGGGTTAAACCTTTATTGGGGGGGTTAGGGGGGTACATTAGAACTAAAGGGGGCTAACTCTAACTGCCCTAACAGTTATTACAGTCACAAATGACACCAATGCAAAAAAAAAAAAAAATGACATTGGTGTCACTGTGACTGGGGGGCAGGGGTAATTGGGGGGGTGATCGGGGGGTAAAGGAGGGGTGTGAGTGTGCCTGGCATGTTCTACTGTGTGTGTGAGTGTTGGTGCAACTTACTGATCCGCTCTCCTCCGTGTCGGAACGAAAAATACCGACACGGAGGAGAGAATACATCACTTCCTCTCCTGTGTTTACATTACAGGAGAGGAAGTGATGTCACCGGGGATTTCTATTCGTCGGGAGCGATCGCGAGGGGGTGGCCATGAATGAATGGCCGTCCCCTCGTCCGGGATCGCTCCCGTACGAATACCGACCGCCGCAGGCACCGGGCGGGGGCCCGATCGGGCCCCCGACCCGCGGGAGGCAAGGGACGTACATGTATGTCCTTATGCCTGCCCGTGCCATTGTACCGACGTACATCGGCGTGCGGCGGTCGGCAACTGGTTAAAATTAGCACTTTAGATTTTGAACGTTGGAGTCCCATAGACTTTAATAGGGTTCTAAAGTCACACGAAGTATGCTATATACTAGCTCCGTCGAATCTTCTTTATACATTCGACAGACACCATAAGCCTTCAAAGACAGATTCTACCATAATTCATGTGGATTTTTGGACGAATGCAATTTTTGAACGAAAAATGAAATAAATAAAAACAAATTTCGGGAGTAACTAAATAAATAAATTTTTCGGATGAAAACAAAATTCCGAAACAAAATATTTTACTCTGCACATGTCTAATGAATTGTGCTCCGTAATACAGAGAGCACTCATTGAGTGTTCTCGGTATTACGGGAGCCGACAATTCAAAGTGATTTTAAAAGACTTTTTTTCCTTGCGAAATGACACTTTGTGCAGGGACAGTTCTAAGCACGGGAAACATGTGCCCCTTCACAGGCATACTATAGACACCCCCCAAGTACGAAATTTTAAGGAATATTACACTTTTATTGTTTCACTTGAATCATTATTAAAATCACTGCTCCTGAAAAAATGGCCGTTTTTAAAACTTTTTTTGCATTGATCCATGTCCCCTGGGGCAGGACCCAGGTCCCCAAACACTTTTTAGGACAGTAACTTGCATATTAGCCTTTAAAATTAGCACTTTAGATTGTGAACGTTCGAGTCCCATAGACTTTAATAGGGTTCTAAAGTTCACACGAAGTTTAGGTCTGTTCGCAGGTTCTGGTGCGAACCGAACAGGGGGATGTTCGGCTCATCCTTATCCAGGTGTATAAAGATAAGGCTGATTGGAGTATCTTGCAGAGTGCTAGACCCAGCCTGCCTCTGTGGGAAACATGGAAAGAAGAAAGAAATGGCTGCACACCCAGAACTTCCGATTGCCTTTTATTTTGTTTCACAAAGATAACACCAAAGACAACAAACTGTGGTCACATAGACGCGTTTTACACATACATCTTGTGCTTAATCATTACTACATCTCCAGCCACAAAGTTGGCAAACGGTCAGCAGCTTTCTGGGACATATTTTAAGTATTGACACATTGGGGTTGATTTACAAAAATTGAAGTGTGCAAAATCTGGTACAGCTATACATAGCCTGTACAACCAATCAGCTGCCAGATTAGTTTTTTTTGTCAAAGCTTAATTGAACAAGCTGAAGTTAGAAGCTGATTGGCTAGCATGCAGTGCTGCATCAGATTTTGCACTCTCCAGTTTTAGTAACTCAATCCTTCTGACTGGTCCTTTCTGGCTATAAAATTTTCCTAGTGGTTCCCCTCTAATTCCTCTTCACTTGTTGCTGCTGACTGTAACTTCACCTGCTGTTGCTAATTCTGCTGTCACCTCTTGATCATCCTTTCTGTAGACATTCATGTACACCAATGAATGCCTTATATTTCAGGCAGGCTGTGTATTTGGATGGACATCACTGAAAATGCACTTGTGTCAGAAAGGCATTTGCGTTTGTCCTGATTGGTCCGGCCTTATTTTTTAAAGACACTAAATTCCCCATTCTGGTTGTCCATTGTTCTGCAGCATGTGATTGTATATTTTCTGGATTGACCTTGTTGTTTACCATGCTTGCCCTGCTTAAGGTCTACCTTCCTGGACCTCACAGTACTTCCCGCTAACCCTTTGTGTATCATCCTATTGAAAGATTGATTGCACATCTCATCCAAATACTGCCCCATGTATGACATGCACCCCTGTTGGCAAAAACAAGAAGAACAAGTCTATAGTTTTTGAGAGTAACCTGAAAGCCCAATGATGCAGGTTATTCGTGGAAATAAAACTTTATGTGCTCTCTGCAGTATAGTATTGCCTTGTCCAGCCCCACGATTGCTTGCGCACCAGCAGATAAAAGCACTCTACGCAACAATCTAAACTCTAAATGCTTGTGACACCATCAAGCATTATGTCACTGTGTCCTACTCCCTGTGTGATTCAAGATTAAACTTTATCAGGGAATGAGTGGGTTTTGAGTATTGGGCAAGGTATTATTATTGGAGATGGTATTGCCATTCCTAGAATTCAGTTTGATGACTTGGAAAAAAAAAGGATCTGCACAATTAACCTTCCTGGCGGTATGATTCAGTCTGGAATTAGGTGCTGAAAGCGGTACAATTATTTTGCACGGAAATCTGGCTTTTATTTTGTAGTCCTGTAATTCTTAGGAATAACGCTCTTAAATCTGTTCAAACCAGAGTCTAGCAGACACCCCATGTATGATAAAGTTTATAATATAATAACGAATAATAAAAATTATTCAATAATGTAATCAAATCCAAAAACACTGAAAAATTTACACTTTTTGGTTGCTATGGACAATCTCCAAATTCCAGGCAGTAAAAAACAGTATTTATAATATAAAAGTGCATGCAGGGCACTGCACAGACCACTAGGGACAAAGGGGGTGTGTATTTTTTAATACAGCACTGTAATCTGTAAGATTACAGTGCTGTGTGTGTTTTGTGTCTTTTTACATTTTTAAATTTGCCGCCGTTCTCCGCTCCTGTGCGCCGTAACGCCGCAGGGAACGGAGCTCGGCGGCATTCGGCACTGTGAATCGAGCGGAGGACGGCTCGATCACACAACGCGGTGGACATCGCTGGATCCTGGGGACAAGGTAAGTAACTCTCCCTGTGTCCTCCCCTGCATCGAGCGAAGTCATCCTGAGTCTGGCTCGGGGTTACCGCTCCTATCAGTATATTCCTACCCCGAGCCAGACACGGGATTACCACTAGGGGGGTTAAGACTGGCCATAGACAGTTCGAATCTCAAACCATGTGTAGGCAGGCTGAATTTACCATGCTGATCGATCAATCAACTTGGGTACAACCAGCCTGCCAGATTTTACATGTGATTATAGCTAGAGGCTGGTATAGCCACTAGTAATAATCAGTTTTTCTCTCCTGGCAGGGATGGCTTGCTCCGCCCCCCACCGGGAGAATACAATGGCTGGGTGGGAAGGATTCTCCTGTCAACACTGTCTGTCTTGATGGGGGAATCAAATTAATTTCTTCAAAATCAAAAGAAATTCGCTCTGTGTATGGTCTCTATAAGTCTGGGACTGAATAATGAATTGCTGGAAGTCCCAAATATACTTGCACTTGTGACCTGCTCTATTAATGAGAAGGCATATTTAGCATGAGTTTTTGTCCAATTAAAGGTTGAGGACTGTGGTTTTGTAGGTGGAACTAATTCATTTGATTCACTTGGAGAACAGAAGCCAATAATAAATACCTGTTTCCTTGTTGACACATATACAGTACGTTGTGATATTTAGATACTTAAAAAACCCCACAATATTTTGTTATGTGTTCTCAGTCCCACAGCATACCTAAAATATCTTTTTTTTTATTGAAAAACCTACCTTTTAAGGTGTTTATTTAAAACAGGCCTCAAGCAGACAAGCTACTCTGAAAAATTTTAAATGAGAGGAAACTTAAAGCGGTGTTCCAGCCTACCCCTCCAAACATTAAAGGGTAACTCCACCTTTGTTGAGAAAAAAACATTCCCCTCTGGGTGATCTATGTACATTGCAAGGATTGTAATACATTTTGTTGCAGATTCCTACTTTTTTTATTCTGAAGAAATCCATGTGTGTTTCTCTGTGTTTCTGTTCTGAGTGAGTCTAATGGGAGTAGTTTCATAATTATCAGTCAGCTGTGGCAGCTGCAGGGCACTTATGAGGAAATCTGCTGGGCCTGCATCCTTTTAGACGTGTTCCTATTGAAAGTATGTCAAAAAATAACATTTTTGTTGCAAGGGATGCCTGAAATCTGACTTGTATCTTCGACAGACTTCTGGGAAAATTGGTGAGCCAATCACACAAGCAGGAAATTGTGTCCCTGGGGAGTGGTTAGTAAACTGCAGGTAGCCATATTGCGTTGTAGTCTCTGAAAATTACATTGGCTGTAGATTGAAAAGGAAAGGTCATTTTTAATAACATTCAATTGCAAAATGATTAGTGTCGCAATTATATGCGCTATATTATTTTTTCTTTATTTACTATTTTTTTCCCCATGAAGTGGAGTTACCCTTTAAAACTTAGCAACTACACATATTGTAGCTTCGGACTTTTATTATTAGGGCACATACCTGTCCTGAAATCCAGCAATGTCAGCAGCCCAGCTGATGTTTCCATTGGCTGTCAGGTGCTGACGCTGCCATTGCTGGTAAGGGAACCCGGCAGTGAAGCGTTGCGGCTTCACAGCCAGGTCCCTACTGCGCATGCGCAAAGCACACTGCTCTATCACTGGCCTGGAAGCAGGGGAAGGATGGAGCCGAACTTCTGAAGCACCTCGCTGCGACGAGATCAGACAAAAGTGGGGTCAAAAACAGGTACCCGCTCCCCCCCAAAGGTGCCAAAAACAGGTAACCGCTCCCCCCTCCCCCCAAAAGTGCCATAATTGGCACCGGGGGGGGGGGGGGGTAAATCAGATAGGTGGAAGTTTCACTTTTGGGTTGGGTTGGCTTTAATCCTCACTGAAGGAGGGACACACTGGGGGTTATTTACAAAAGTCAAATCCACTTTGCACTACAAGTGCACTTGTAAGTGCAGTCACTCTAAATCTAAGGGGTAGATCTGAAATGAGTGGATATTCTGCTGAATATCATACAGTCATGTACAAGCTGAAATGCTTTTTTTTTTCCCCCTCGGATCTACAGCGACTGCACTTCCAAGTGCACTTTCAGTGCAAAGTGGATTTGACTTTAGTAAATAACCCCCATTGAGTTTTCCATCATTAATACAGAATTTAGAAGCCCAGCTTCTAGATCATTAACCCTTAGAGCCGGTTCACACAGGGGCGACTTGTCAGGTGACTTAGCCGCCTGACAAGTCACGTCCCATTCTGTACTATGAAACCATTCTTATAGGAGTGACTCAAGTCGCTCAGACTTAGAAAAAAGTTCCTGTACTACTTTTGGGGCGACTCTATACAGAAGTAATTTTGCAAGCCTCCGCTGAAGTCGTGTCCAGGTCGCCTGAGGCAGTCGCGCTGCAAGTCGTGCTGCCTCAGTGTGAACCGAGTCTTAGGGCAGACCATGTTCAATCTAGTTTACAAACAGGGCTGGACTGGGACAGAAATTTGGCCCTGGACTTCATCCAGACTGGCCTACTTACATTTTGAGTGTCCCATCAGCACTCCCTTACATCAGAGTGTCCCATCAGCAGCCCCCTTACAACAGAGTGTCCCATCAGCACCACCTAACATCAGAGTGTCCCATTACCAGCCCCCTTACATCATAGTGTCCCAGCAGCACCTCCTTACATCAGAATGTCCCATCAGCACCCCCTTACATCAGAGTGTCCCATGAGCAGCCCCCTTACATCAGAGTGGCCCACTGAGCCATCGGTCCACCGGAAAACTCCCGGTAGTCCCAATGGCCAGTACATGCCTGTTTACAAATGATAATGAGATCTGCCACCACAGTACAAAGAGGTATAATTATGATCAACATTAACCTCCCAGCCCCCTCTGCATAGCAGAGGAATACCTCAGTTTTAGGGTTTTCAGAAAAGAGCAAGTAATATGTAAGCAGCAATTTTCATTTTGTTTAAGCTATGTGAATGAGAACAAATAAGTAAGGTGTTTTCCCTATTTGGCTGTAGAAATGAAAATATATTTTTAAGTGGAAGTTCAGCTAAAACCTAATGCTAAACCTACGCACAGCCCTATTCTAAACCTTCTCTATCTAGCCCTGTAAAAAAGTGATTGTGATACATATCTATTCTGCAGCCGCTCTGGTCTGGTCCCACGCTAAACTGTCAGCAGTGGCTTCTGTGTGAGTGTGCAGGAAAGGCAGCCGACAACAGAAGCCCCCATAGTACGTCTATGGGTGATGTCACTTCCTATTCATTTCACAGCCCTTGTAGAATTTCTCTCAGTACACAATAGCCACCGATGGAGACCGTACTGAATTGGCTTCAGAAAGGCAAGTTTTTTCTTTAACTCCTGGCAGCATTCCCGGATGTGGCTCTGGGTTGATTTTCAGTACCATTAACAATAACCCCGAGCCACACTTGGGATTGCATTGCAGAATCCTGGTACAGCATACTTAGCTTGTCACCAGGATCCTGCGATGTCCCCCCAATATTTCCTCCACCGGAACATCTGCCTGATGCCTCTGTGTGCCGGGCTCCATTCCCTGCGAGCGTCATGGCGCATGGGGGCAGAGCCCGACGGCAAATTCAAAAATGTACAAAATACATAACACATACAGTACACTGTAATCTGTAAGATTACATTATTGTATCAAATCATTTCACTTCCCTTTTGTCCTTAGTGCTTTATCCATTGCCCTGCATGCACTTTTATATTATGCAGGTATATACTGTTCTTTCTACCTGGAAACTGGAGATTGTCCATGGCAACCAAAATGTGTCAGTTTACGGTAAAAGTGGTTTTAGAGCAGCTAGAAAACAGCGATAATAAATTAGAACACTTGCAGAATTGAGTGATAGTGAATCATGGGGAAATAATTTTTATTATTTTTATATTATTATTTTTTATAGTTATTTATTATATTATAATTTATGATTTTGTGTTTCAAACTTTATCATACCCGGGATGTCTACTAGACTCTTGTTTGGACAGATTTAAGTGTGTTGTTACAAAAAATTACAGGCCTACAATATAAAATGCCAAATTTCTATGCAAAAATCTGACATAATCATACCACCAGGGAGGCTACAGGGCTAGGTAGATTAGGTTTAAAATGTGTCTGAGAGTAGAATTAGCGTTAGATGGCTGAACTTCCACTTCAAGTATTTCTTTTGTTTGTTTTATTTTTAATATGTAACGATTTTACAAATTGTATAAGATTTTGACACTAATTTACCAGTGGATGGAATCATTTTTGCACTGTGCTTGTATTTTTGTGCGATTCCATGAAGCATTAAACTGTATATTTCAACTGGCTACTTCAGCACACCTTAGTATAAATTCTTACAGCTGGCATATGATATAATAAGGGCATTATAGATCGGTTGGTGAAATCCAGTTACACTCCTGTGTCAAATGCTGAGCCACTAAAAGATTGTTCTTAGTGCTACTTGTTGTCTGTGACATGCAGTAATAAATTGTGGGGGTTCCTTTTACATCCCTTCTCATTCAGGTTAATAAATCCATATTAGAGGGATCATATACATCAATCTTTCTATGTAGTATACGGGTACATATTGGGGAGTTTATGCTAAAAGTTAAGGATAAATTGAGGAAATTAACATTTTATTAACTCCAATCAGATGTCCATTTCTGAGCCATTTTGAAAAATTAGGACATTCTGAGAACCACTTACAATATTTAGTAATTGATCATGTGCTTTCTCCTTATTTGCTGGGAATAATACACTTACGCTAAGAAAAAAAGACTTTAAATGGATTTACAGACCAGACGCGTTTCCATGGTATGAATTATGATAATTTATTTTTGTTCCTGTGAACCCTTGTTATTTTGATGCAAATACTTACATTATTCTTTGCAGATGCTTATTTGCTTACATACATGTAAACATAAGAGGATGTTTGTAGAACTGAATTCATTTTACAGTATGCCATTGTTTTGCAGTGCTTGGCCCAATTACATGCAATGATTCTGAGAATGTCATTATGGGTATTGTACGCTGGTTGTGCTGCATGTTGCTTTGGTTACACTTTTGTTTTACATTTAATTCGTGAGGGTCACTTAACTTATTAAAAAAGAAATTTCAGGCAACAAGTAAAATTCTGTATTTATTTGGTCCTGACAGCCAGGGAACACTAAAGGGGCACATAAATTAGAAAAAACACAATTTTTATGTAAACCCATTTTTAAAATCCTTTCCAACTTTATGCAAAACCAATTACAGACACTTACAGACTGGGGGGGTGGAGGGATTAAGGATGATGATGAACAGATAAATGGCCATAACTGAAAGTACTCACATAAGAACTGATACTGAGACCATGCGATACCACCTGCCAGAGGTCAGCCAGATAATTATGTCCAGCACAGGAGCTGAGGAAAGGACCCAAGCATGAACCAGGAGCACACACGCAGTTCCCCAAAAAGTGTGTATGGAAAAATCTTGATGTAGCTGAGGATGGGGTTTCTATATTGTATACAATTATAGTGATATAGTGAAAATTGTATACAATTTTTACTATATGGACACCTTATTTTTTCACTCTGTTCACCTTGATAATATGCTCCACAATATACTTCTATACTGTGGTGATGGGTCTACTCTATATGACATTTCTTTTTAATTTTATTTTTATTTGTAGCAATATGGTAACAAACCACTTACCTTATTGTATACTATATAGAAACCCCATCCCCAGCTACATCAAGATTTTTCCATACACACTTTTTGGGGGACTGCGTGTGTGCCCCTGGTTCATGCTTGGGTCCTTTCCTCAGCTCCCGTGCTAGACATAATTATCTGGCTGACTTCCGGCAGGTGGAATCGCATGGTCTCAGTATCAGTTCTTATGTGAGTACTTTCACTTATGGCCGTTTATCTGTTCATCATCATCCTTAATTCCCCCCCCCCCCCCAATCTGGGGTTATATCAAACTATAATGGTGATTTTTATCCCTTTTTCAGTATATGGATGCAATCGTCCTGATGAGTGGATAGAAGTCCATGAAACGTTGTTGAGCTTATTTAGATGCATCCATTTCATATTTACGATTCTAGATGATTTTATTGCTTTACCACCCTGATATAATGTTATGTCTACTCCCTTTGGGGGACTGTGATTTACAATATTTATTTTCTGTGTCATGTTGGTAACTATCCTCAATATGTATGTTGATACTTTATATTTTATATTTTATGTGCTACTATGCATTTATATGGGTTGATCCATGCCCTATATTTGGTCTAATAAAGAATATAATTTTTACATATGTATATGGTCTTGTTTGGCTCTAGCCCATGCACCTCATCTAAGGTACCACCCTCCCCCTCCTCTTTCCCCCTCCTCTTTCCTACTGAAGTCATAGATGATGTAAGGGAATTTCCCTTTAAACCACAATGTGGAAGCATTGTTGTTTTTTTTGTTTTTTTTTAGTAAAGGCAAATGCAAGGGAATTTGCTCCAGAACTTAAGGGAGTAAATTAAGGGAAGCTTTACTGACTTCCATTATCTAACCATGTGCAAGCAAAAATACAGTTATTTTAATTTTTCATTCATGTGATTGAGTATTCTTTGCAAAATGAAGTTTCACCTCATTTACTAATCTCTGGAGCAAATGCGCTTGCAAAGTGCACAGTCTGTTTGCCTTTAGTTTAGTTGATTACAATTTTTTACACAATGGGGTTGATGTACTAAAACTAAAGAGTGCAACATCTGGTGCAGTTGTGCATGGTGACCAATCAGCTTCTTCAATTAAGCTTTGACAAAAAAAAAAACCTGGAAGCTGATTGGTTTCCATGCAAGGCTGCACCAGATTTTACACTGTCCGGTTTTAGTAAATCAGCCCCAGGACTCTTATGAAATGCTCTGTAGCAAGATAGAAGCTGATCAATTCAGTTGTTGGGCAAAAAGCAATAGCGAACCCAAAAACAACATATATATTACAGTTTACCAATCCTTAAATGCGTTGGCTGCATCAGTTTTCTTTTTTTAGGGTTTTTTTCCTTTATTTTCACCTGGAGATCCGGCTAGTAATACACATTCTGTCTTTGTTCTTGATTGAGGTACAATGAAGACACCATTGTAAAGATTTAGTTTACATTTGGGAGAGGGTAGTGTTACATGCACTAGCAGATTTAAACATAACTAACAAATCCGAACACAAGGCCAAACTCCACCTAACGCCTGTTAAACAGTTACAGAAACTGTTTATTTTATTTTGTGATAAAATTTTTGCATAAGTCACTAAAAGATGACCACTCTAAGCACCCCTGTCAGCAGTAATTGGTTTGTCTCAACCCTCTATCTGTTACTTTTGCTGGTGAACTTGGTCTGGAAATTGAAAAATAACTTATTGGCCAAATAACGTAAAAAAAGAAGTCTAAAAAAAGAGAACCAATGTAGCAACCACATCTAATTAAATTGGTAATGCAATATAATACATTTTATTTTTTTAGTTTATTACCACTTTAATACTGGACCCAGGCTGTCTTAGACTGAAAATAACTGTCACTTATGCCTAGTATCCTTTTTTAGAAACACAACTGGAATAGAAGGAATGCTAGTGCATTACAATAATAAAATGGCACCTGGGAGGTAAATGGTTAAACTGATGTGAGCACTATGAGAAAATAGCTACTACTAAATCTATCACTGTACTATATATAGGCACTGTTTCATTTGACTAAATATTAGCAGTTTTTCTCTGCACTGAAATAGCTAAAATGTGACCACATAACCCATTGGATATTAATTTGATGTCATATTATGATACATCCAAGTATGATAATGTATGGAATACACGGGATCTACTTTCATATCCTTTTACAGACTTTGTCATACAATTATTCTGGACCAAACATTTTACAGAGCATGAGGTCAGATTTATGGCTTCACTGATTTAGACCCTTAGTTATTTCCACATCTGTGCAACAACGATGACTATTTGAGGTCATTCCTTTTTACATTTCCCACAAGTTAGGTATTTTCTGTTAGATTTATGTTCCGATCTATCACATGACTTTTGACTGGTTGAGGAAAAGCAATTAAAATATTTGCAGAGTTAGACTAGTTTTTTTTAAAGTAATTTCTCTTTGCATACCTTCTACATTTAGGATTAATTTACACTGTGGTCAAGGTGTTATCATAGATTATAAATTAAGTAAAACTAATCATACTAAGCTTTGTTGCATTTCAGATGCAATTTATGTAAATATGTAAATGTAATCTATGTAGCTTGTTTCTGGAATTGCTAAAGGAGAACTCAGGTTGGCACAGTAACGGGAATAATAGAGGTATTGGCTATTACAAGCCTTGGACCCCCTGGAGCCAAACTTTGTGCCAGACTATGTAAAGCCACCCTCTTGTCCTTTCATTTAATTTATGATATCAATGTCATGGAGTTTCGTTAGCCATAAGAACCTTTCATGTTTGCAAGTGTCAGCGCTTTGTGAAGTACAAGTATGTGAATGAATGAAATACTTATATAGCGCACAATGCGAACTGAATCGCCTCTAGGCGCTGTGGCGAGCTTTGATCATCTGCTAAAAGAGGAAGGTCTTGAGTTTTTTCCTAAAAGCCAGGTGATTTTCTTCCTGGCGGATGTTGATTGGTAGAGCATTCCATAGCCGAGGCCCTTGGACAGCGAATCTCCGATCACCCTTGGATTTATACCGGGCTTTGGGCACGAGGAGGAGGTTTTTGTTGGCTGATCGAAGATTGCGGTTTGGTGTGTAATGATTTATTTTCTCCATTAGGTATTGCGGAGCTTCTCTATGCACACATTTGTGGGTGAGGCAAAGGGTCTTGAACATGATCCGATTTTTTACGGTTAGCCAATGTAAGCTCCTCAGTGAAGGAGAAATGGATTCCCAGGGTTTTTTTTCCTGTTATCAGCCTTGCCGCCGTGTTTTGGATCAGTTGTAATTGCGCAAGTTGATATTGTGGTAATCCTATGTAAAGCGAGTTTGCGTAGTCCAGTCGTGAATTAATGATTGTTCCAACTACCACTGCTTTGTCATTCTTTGGGATAAAAGGGATGAGTCTGCGAAGCATGCGCAGCAGATGGTGAGATCGACTGACTACAGATCCTATTTGCGCATCCATTGACATTTGTGCGTCTAAAATAACCCCGAGACTCTTCGCTTTGGTCTTTGGGGAGATAGTCTGCCCAAAGACGGTTGGTGGAGACCAGGAGGTTTTGGTTGCGGGCTTATGATTTGGGTGTAAGATAAGAAGCTCTGTCTTTGATTGGTTCAGCTGGAGGGAGTTGGTGGTCATCCAGTCCTCTATTGATTTGAGGCAGTTTTCAAGTTGTTGTTGGTGATCTTTTTTTCCATTGATCCGGAAATAAAGTTGCGTGTCGTCAGCGTAAGAGTGGAAGCAGAGATCTGAGCATCTGATGATTTGAAGGAGTGGGCGAATGTAAATGTTGAAGAGAACGGGTGACAACGGAGAGCCTTGAGGGACTCCGCAGGTGACTGCCCGAGTTTCGGAGAGGAATTTTCCTAGTTTCACTGTCTGTGACCGATTTCCTAGGAAGGACGCGAACCAATGGAGATCTATGTCTTGGACTCCGGCTACTTCTGTGAGGCGGACGAGTAGAGTATTGTGATCTACTGTATCAAACGCTGCACTTAGGTCTGCACTTAGGTCTAGCAGTACGAGGAGACACGGCTCTCCGTCATCTGCTGCTTCAAGGGCGTCATCCCAAATCTTGAGGAGAGCTGTTTCTGTTCCATGACCCGGGCGGAAGCCTGATTGCAGCGGGTCCAGGAGTTTGTGAGTATCCAGGTGAAGGTGTAGCTGATGTACTACAGCTTTCTCCATGATCTTAGAAATGGTGTTGAGGCTTGTAATCGGCCTACGGTTGTTTGGATCCTGAGGGTCCAGGTTTGGTTTCTTGAGTAGAGGTTTGACGATGCCTTGTTTGAGGATGCTGGGAACAATCCCTTCGTGGAATGATCGGTTTATGAGGTGGGTTATGGTTGGAGCCATGATGTCGGAGCATTCTTTCAGTAGTTTTGTGGGGATGATGTCAATAGGTGAGGTACTGTCACGCAGTTTATTAATGATGTTTTTTGCGGTGTCTATGGTAATTGGGGATAGTGAAAATTTTGGCGGTTGCGGTATGTTGGTGCGGACATCCTCTTTATGTATTTGCTGGCTGAGGTTGGATGTTTTCTTCTGACAAATTGTTTCCCTGATGGTTTTGACTTTATCGATGAAAAAATCCGACAGTTTGTCACGGTAATCCTGGGATTCGCTTTCTGGGGGTTCTAGGCACACCGGATTCATTGATTGATTAACCAGTTTAAACAGTTCCCGTGGTTGGTTTGCAGCCGTTGAGATTGTATATGAGAAGTGGTCCTTTTTGGCTTTGAAGATTGCTTTCCGATAATTCTCTGTCAGACCTTTGTAGTTAAATAGGTTTTCCTCGGTGGGATTTCTTCTCCATGTTCTTTCCGCTCTTCTGCGTTCTTGCTTTAGTACGGAGAGGGAGCTATTAAACCATCCAGCATTTTTCTTCCTGATGAGAGCCCTGCGTTTTGGTGCTACCGAGTCTGCTGATTGCAGTAATGCCTTGTTCAGGGAGTTGAGTGTTTCCTCCGTAGAGTGGTTTAAAGTTATTGTAGATATTTTTTTGGACAGAGTGGTTTTGAAGGCTTCGGAGTACAGTTTTTTATGCGATCTGGTCCAGTGCATTGTTACAGGTTTCCGTTTTGCGTTGGTGATGTTGGTAGTGATTTTGAATTTGATGGCGTGGTGATCCGTCCATGGCAGAGTTATGTTGTCGAGTATGTTGACGTCGATGTTCTGTTTGAAAATGAGGTCCAGGGTGTGTCCTGACCCATGCGTGGGAGTCTTTATCAGTTGCTGTAGACCCAGTTCTTCTAGTTGATTGATGCAGGCAGTCGCGATGGGGTCTTTAGGCTCGTTTGCTCAAAGGTTGAAATCTCCGAGTGCCAGGAAATTTTTGAATTTTAGGGTGTGCATTGCAAAGGATTCCGTGAGGGGTGAAAGAAGATTGGACTTTGGTCCCGGTGGTCTGTAGCACAGTAGAATATGAGTGGTGTCATGGGGTGTTGGTTGAAAATGTAGCGTCTGGGTTCTGAGATGATGGTTTAGTGAGATCCAGGTGACCTTTAAAGATCACTGCTAGGCCTCCTCCTTTTTTCCCTATCCGGTGTTCGGTTAGGATCCTGTAGTTTTCCGGCACCAATTCGGTGAGGATGGTGTTGCAGTCAGAGGTTAACCAGCTTTCGGTGATGAAGAGGCAGTCTACATTGTTCTCGATGATGAAGTTGTGTACTTCCAGTCTATGTTTGACTGCAGACCTGGCGTTAATCAAGGCGCAATCTAATTGTAGTGGTCGAGTAGATGTCTTCCTGTGGTTGGGAGCTGGTTGTCGTCCGGTTTTTAATAGTTGTTCTCTTTGAAGTATTTTTTGTATGGAAGATGGCAATGTGGTGTTGATGTTCCTTAGTCTGTGCAGAACTTCAGCTGAGTATTTGAAGTAGCACATGGTTTGTGGATGCTGTTGATGGTACTATGGGCCTAAGATGATGATCCTGATCAGGGTATTGATCCTGAGGTGGGGCTAGGTATCAGACTTGCCGCCGTGCTTGAGGCTATTAGCGCGCAAGTTGAACAGGGGATGCCTATATCGATGCGGAAGGAGTTGTTGTATTCGGTTGCTGATCTGTTCCAGCTGCCTTTACTTAGGGTGGAGGTCTCCGCTTAGAAAAGAAGTCTGGCTGTGATCTGTGATGTATGTCCTGTAGAACAATTTTAGGCTTTGTACCTATCTATAAGTTGTGCATTCCTGCTGCAAGCCACGCAGCATTGACCATAGTGATTATTGGCTGTTGTGAGAAAGGGTAAAATCCCATACACACTATCCGATTTTCTGCTGATTTTTTCCTTCAGATTCATCAAAACCATATAATATGAGGTCAAACCTGAGGAGATTCAATGTGTATGCAATCAGGCAGGCCCCTGCACTACATGGTTTTGGTAAATCTGAAAGCAAAAATCAGCAGAAAATCTGATGTGTAGACATGTGCAGAGTAAAATATTTTGTTTCGGAATTTCGTTTTCGTCCGAAAGCTTAATTTATTTAGTTACTCCCGAAATTCGTTTTTATTTATTTTGTTTTTCGTTCAAAAATTGCATTCGTCCGAAAATCCACATGAATTACGGTCGAATCTGTCTTTGAAGGCTTATGGTGTCTGTCGAATGTATAAAGAAGATTCGACTGAACTAGTAGAACCCCTATTAAAGTCTCCAACTTTCAAAATCTAAAGTGCTAATTTTAAAGACTAATTTGCAAGTTACTGTCCTAAAAAGTGTTTGGGGACCCGGGTCTTGGCCCAGGGGACATGTATCAATGCAAAAAAAAGTTTTAAAAACGGACGTTTTTTCGGGAGCAGTGATTTTAATACGTCACAGGGAATGTGAAGGGTCTGGTTATGGATATTTAGGGGGAACCCCACGTCAAATTTTTTCTTAACCCCCACGCTTTTTTTTTTTATTTTTATTTTTATTTTTTTTATCAATGACTTTCAATGAGTGTTCTCTGTATTACGGAGCCGACAATTCATAATAGCTGCAAGTGATTTTAAAGGACTTTTTTTCCTGCATAAATGACACTTTGTGCAGGGACAGTTCTAAGCACCAGAAACATGCGCCCCTTCACAGGCATACTATAGACACGCCCCCCCTACGAAATTTAAAGGAATATTACACTTTTATTGTTTCACTTTAATCATTATTAAAATCACTGCTCCCGAAAAAACTGCCGTTTTTAAAACTTTTTTTTGCATTGATACATGTCCATTGGGGCAGGACCCGGGTCCCCAAACACTTTTTAGGACAGTAACTTGCAGAATCTTTTCTCTCTGTCAAATCTTTTTTCTCTGTCGAATATTTTCTCTATATAATCTTGGACTAATAGAGGTAAGTTTAGGCACATTCGACCACAGGTTCTATAGACAGATTGTTATTGTCAGAGTCACGTCAAATCTCCTATTCTATATCGAACTGTTGTAACAATGAAAACTAAAATAAAGCATTTATTTATGTCGGATCTTTCGTTTTTCGGATTCTGTGCTTTCGTTATCGTTTGTCAAAACGAAAACGAAAATAGCTGAAATTTGGACGAAAATGCATTCGGACGAAAACGAATGCACATGTCTACTGATGTGTGTATGGGGCTTCAGTGTCACCAAGGCCAGGGTTCTTATCTAAACAGGTCAAGGGGCTAAGGAGGAAAATGTATGTTTAACCCCCCTGGCGGTATCCCCGAGTCTGGGTCGGGGTGGAATTTCAGTACCATAAGCAGTAACCCCGAGCCAGACTCGGGATCGCATTGCAGGATATAGGGAGAGTTACTTACCCTGTCCCCTGGATCCTGCGATGTCCTCCCCGCTGTGTGTGAGAGCCGTCCTCCGCTTGATTCACACAGTGCCCGAGTGCCGCCGATCTCCGTTCCCTGCGACGCTGTGACGCACGGGAACGGAGATCGACGTCAAATTCAAAAAAGTAAAAACACACAATACACATACAGTACTGTAATCTTACAGCTTACAGTACTGTATAAAAAAATTGCACATCCCCTTTGTCCTTAGTGGTCTGTCCAGTGCCCTGCATTAGGTTTTATATTATAAATACAGTTTTTACTGCCTGGAATTTGGAGATTGTCCATAGCAACCAAAAAGTGTCCCTTTATGTCAAAAGTGGTTATAGACCAGCTAGAAAACAGCGATAATAAATTATAATCACTTGCAGAATTGAGCGATAGCGATTTCTGGGGAAATTCATCATCAAACACTAAATCTAATGACAGCGACAATTCTGCAACTGAGCAAATTTCAGTGTTTTTGATTTGATTACATTATTGAATATTTTATATTATTATTATTATATTGTTATTTGTTATAATTATTTATAGTTATTTATTATATTATAATTTATGATTTTGTGTTTCAAGCTACTATCATACCCGGGATGAGTTATTCCTAAGAATTGCAGGCCTACAATATAAAAAGCCAAATTTCCATGCAAAATAATGGTACCGCTTTCAGCACCTAAAATCTGAAATAATCGTACCGCCAGGGAGGTTAATGTCCTGGGTCCACAGCCCTTGAATTATGTTTAGCTAGTACCCAGCACCATAAAGGGGTACGTGTGCACAGTCCTTATGAATTGGGTGTATGCAACTGGTCAGGGATCCTCCGTTCCCAAGGTGCCTGTGTGATCTGCAGATGAAGGATCTGAGTGGACAGAGACTGCAAGGAGGCTGAATCTAAACACTCCTATTAGGGTAACTTTCTTTAATGCTTTGCGAAACTTTTTTTTAATAAAAGTGGACAAGGAAAGCTCTAAAAAGAAGAATTAGCAAGTCACTGGAAGGCCTAGCTTGAGCTAATCTTCTCCCCTTAGCCCAAAATAGTGTTGGATGGTACTGCTAAAGAGGTCCCAGTCATATTTGGGTATTTGTAATAATCTGTATCTCCAAATTATTTTAATAGTTAAACTTACAACCCAAAGTTACCCATGTCTCTTGTAATGCATTTACATTATTTACCCTTAAGTTTAATGTAGTGTAGTCTCCAGTGGCGGCTGGTGCTAAAGCAATTTTTGGCGGAGTGGGGGCACTAACAAAAAAGCCCAAAACTGACTTTTATCTGTAGAAGAACAATTGCATGCAATACACAGCATGCCACTGCTCAGGACACCTTGCAATCCACGGGACGAGAGGCCGGATACCAGAAGTGACGGATGGGATGCTGTTTAAAGCACCACCTTACATGGTGAGAACCATCCAATCACATGTGACCAAAAATAAAAAAAATATAGATTTGCTAAAATCAAAAGTGGGAGGGGAGACTGCACCCCGAGGACAATCTAAAACAAGCCAACTGGCTCTCAGCTTCAATCACATGCTTTTCAAAACTTTAAGGACCTAATAGACACCCATTAGTCCGGCACCCCACACACACTTCATGAACGAAATACATTTTTTTTTAAATAAATGATAATATACAGTATTTTACAAAAGTGAATACACCCCTCACATTTTTGTAAATATTTTATTATATCTTTTCATGTGACAACACTGAAGAAATTACACTTTGCTACAATGTAAAGTAGTGAGTGTACAGCTTGTATAACAGTGTAAATTTGCTATCCCCTCAAAATAACTCTATCTTGGTCTCATCAAACCACAGGATGTGGTTCCAGTAATCCATGTCCTTAGTCTGCTTGTCTTCAGCAAACTGTTTGCGGGCTTTCTTGTGCATCATCTTTAGAAGAGGCTTCCTTCTGGGAGGAAAGCCATGCAGACCAATTTGATGCAGTGTGTGGCGTATGGTCTATGGCTAATCCCCCACCCCTTCAACCTCTGCAGCAATGCTGGCAGCACTCATATGTCTATTTCCCAAAGACAACTTCTGGATATGATGCTGAGCATGTGCACTCAACCGCTTTGGTTCGACCATGGCGAGGCCTGTTCTGAGTGGACCCTGTCCTGTTAAAACACTGTGTGCTCTTGGCCACCATGCTGAAGCTCAGTTTCAGGGTCTTGGCAATCTTCTTATAGTCTAGGCCATCTTTATGTAGAGCAACAATTCTTTTTTTCAGATCCTCAGAGAGCTCTTTGCCATGAGGTGCCAGGTTGAACCTCCAGTGACCAGTATGAGAGAGTGAGAGCGATAACACCAAATTTAACACACCTACTCCCCATTCACAACTGAGACCTTGTAACACTAACATGACACTGTGGAGGGAAAATGGCTAATTCGGCCCAATTTGGACATTTTCACTCAGAGGTGTACTCACTTTTGTTGCCAATGGTTTAGACATTAATGGCTGTGTGTTATGTTATTTTGAGGGGATGGCAAATTTACACTGTTATACAAGCTATACACTCACTACTTTACATTGTAGCAAAGTGTCATTTCTTCAGTGTTGTCACATTGAAAAGATATAATAAAATATTTACAAAAATGTGAGGGGTGTACTCACTTTTGTGAGATACTGTATATTACTAAGAGTTTTTTAACATGTTAAAACTTTGGTGGGGGTGACACCCCTGAGCCCCTTATTGACTGGCCGACACTGGTACTTTCCTTATAGGATGTGTATGTCTCTATAAAGGATGTCATTTTTTCCTGACTGAGTTGTGCTGAAAACAGACTTTCTTTTTTTTTTACATAAACATTTTATTAACCAGTTGCCGACCGCCGCACGCCGATGTACGTCGGCAGAATGGCACGGGCAGGCATAAGGGCTTACATGTACGTCCCTTGCCTCCCGCGGGTCGGGGGCCCGATCGGTGCCTGCGGCGGTCGGTTTTCGTCCGGGAGCGATCCGGGACAAGGGGGCGGCCATTCATTCATGGCCACCCCCTCGCGATCGCTCCCGACGAATAGAAATCCCCCGTGACATCACTTCCTCTCCTGTAATGTAAACACAGGAGAGGAAGTGATGTATTCTCTCCTCCGTGTCGGTATTTTCCGTTCCGACACAGAGGAGAGCGGATCGGTGAGTTGCACCAACACTCTACACACACAGTAGAACATGCCAGGCACACTCACACCCCCCCTTTACCCCCCGATCACCCCCCCCAATTACCCCTGCCCCCCAGTCACAGTGACACCAATGTCATTTTTTTTTTTTTTTTTGCATTGGTGTCATTTGTGACTGTAATAACTGTTAGGGCAGTTAGAGTTAGCCCCCTTTAGTTCTAATGTACCCCCCTAACCCCCCCAATAAAGGTTTAACCCCGTGATCACCCCCCGTCGCCAGTGTCACTAAGGCTGGGTTCACATTGCAGCGGTTTATGAGAACGAATGTGATTCGCACCGCACTGCAGTGCAAATCACTTCCGATCTCTGTGCGATTCGAGTTCAGCCATTCGCCGTACCCGCCACACCCGCCGCACCCGCCGCAAATTCGCACGGGACCCTTTTTTTGGCCCGCAGCAGAATCGGATCGCATGGGTGTTCACACCATGCGATCCGAGTTTGCAGATCGCACTGCAATATGCGAACTGATCTGGGGGTGTCAGTAACATTTCACTGACACTCCCAGCAGTTCGCATAGGGCAGTGTGAACTGCCGCCGGGAGGCATTCGATGCGGGAACCCGCCGCGGATTCGCGGCGTTTCCGCATCGCTCCAGTGTGAACCCAGCCTAATAAGCGATCATTTTTCTGATCGCCGTATTAGTGTCACAGGTGACGCTAGTTAGGCAGGTAGGTATTTAGGTTCGCCGCAGCTTTTTATAGCGCCAGGGACCCCCATATACTACCGCATAAAGCCCCCTGATTGCCCCCTAGTTAACCCTTTCACCAGTGATCACCATATAACTGTTACAGGTGACGCTGGTTGGTTAGTTATTTTTTTATAGTTTCAGGGCACCCGCCATTTATTACCTAATAAAGGTTTAACCCCCTGATCACCCGGCGGGTGTCATTTGTGACTAATAACTGTTAGGGCAGTTAGGGTTAGCCCCCTTTAGTTCTAAGGTACCCCCCTAACCCCCCCAATAAAGGTTTAACCCCGTGATCACCCCCGTCGCCAGTGTCACTAAGGCTGGGTTCACATTGCAGCGGTTTATGAGAACGGATGTGATTCGCACCGCACTGCAGTGCAAATCACATCCGATCTCTGTGCGATTCGAGTTCAGCCATTCGCCGCACCCGCCGCACCCGCCACACCCGCCGCAAATTCGCACGGGACCCTTTTTTTGGCCCACAGCAGAATCGGATCGCATGGGTGTTCACACCATGCGATCCGAGTTTGCAGATCGCACTGCGATATGCGAACTGATCTGGGGGTGTCAGTAACATTTCACTGACACTCCCAGCAGTTCGCATAGGGCAGTGTGAACTGCCGCCGGGAGGCATGCGATGCGGGAACCCGCCACGGATTCGCGGCGTTTCCGCATCGCTCCAGTGTGAACCCAGCCTAATAAGCGATCGTTTTTCTGATCGCCGTATTAGTGTCACAGGTGACGCTAGTTAGGCAGGTAGGTATTTAGGTTCGCTGCAGCTTTTTATAGCGCCAGGGACCCCCATATACTACCGCATAAAGCCCCCTGATTGCCCCCTAGTTAACCCTTTCACCAGTGATCACCATATAACTGTTACAGGTGACGCTGGTTGGTTAGTTATTTTTTTATAGTTTCAGGGCACCCGCCATTTATTACCTAATAAAGGTTTAACCCCCTGATCACCCGGCGGGTGTCATTTGTGACTAATAACTGTTAGGGCAGTTAGGGTTAGCCCCCTTTAGTTCTAAGGTACCCCCCTAACCCCCCCAATAAAGGTTTAACCCCGTGATCACCCCCGTCGCCAGTGTCACTAAGGCTGGGTTCACATTGCAGCGGTTTATGAGAACGGATGTGATTCGCACCGCACTGCAGTGCAAATCACATCCGATCTCTGTGCGATTCGAGTTCAGCCATTCGCCGCACCCGCCGCACCCGCCACACCCGCCGCAAATTCGCACGGGACCCTTTTTTTGGCCCGCAGCAGAATCGGATCGCATGGGTGTTCACACCATGCGATCCGAGTTTGCAGATCGCACTGCGATATGCGAACTGATCTGGGGGTGTCAGTAACATTTCACTGACACTCCCAGCAGTTCGCATAGGGCAGTGTGAACTGCCGCCGGGAGGCATGCGATGCGGGAACCCGCCGCGCATTCGTGGTGTTCCCGCATCGCTCCAGTGTGAACCCAGCCTAATAAGCGATCGTTTTTCTGATCGCTGTATTAGTGTCACAGGTGACGCTAGTTAGGCAGGTAGGTATTTAGGTTCGCTGCAGCTTTTTATAGCGCCAGGGACCCCCATATACTACCGCATAAAGCCCCCTGATTGCCCCCTAGTTAACCCTTTCACCAGTGATCACCATATAACTGTTACAGGTGACGCTGGTTGGTTAGTTATTTTTTTATAGTTTCAGGGCACCCGCCATTTATTACCTAGTCTCACTAGTGTACCCCTAAATTTAGGGGTGTCTACTTTCCAAAATGGGGTCATTTGGGGGGGGGTTTGTGCCATCTTGGCATTTTATGGCCTTCAAAACTGTAACGCCCTTAGAAAGCCTGAAGGCGGTGCTTGGTTTTCGGGGCCCCGTACGCGGCTAGGCTCCCAAAAAGTCCCACATATGTGGTATCCCCGTACTCAGGAGAAGCAGCAGAATTTATTTTGGGGTGTCATTTCACATATGCCCATGGCATGCGTGAGCAATATATCATTTAGTGACAACTTTGTGAAAAAAAAAAAAAAAAGTTTGTAATTTTCCCGCAACTTGTGGCAAAATATAAAATATTCCATGGACTCAACATGCCTCTCAGCAAATAGCTTGGGGTGTCTACTTTCTAAAATGGGGTCATTTGTGGGGGTTTTGTGCCATCTTGGCATTTTATGGCCTTCAAAACTGTAATAGGTAGTGAGAAGTGAACTCAAAAATTTACGCCCTTAGAAAGCCTGAAGGCGGTGCTTGGTTTTCGGGGCCCCGTACGCGGCTAGGCTCCCAAAAAGTCCCACATATGTGGTATCCCCGTACTCAGGAGAAGCAGCAGAATTTATTTTGGGGTGTCATTTCACATATGCCCATGGCATGCATGAGCAATATATCATTTAGTGACAACTTTGTGAAAAAAAAAAAAAAAAAAAAAAAGTTTGTAATTTTCCCGCAACTTGTGGCAAAATATAAAATATTCCATGAACTCAACATGCCTCTCAGCAAATAGCTTGGGGTGTCTACTTTCTAAAATGGGGTCATTTGTGGGGGTTTTGTGCCATCTTGGCATTTTATGGCCTTCAAAACTGTAATAGGTAGTGAGAAGTGAACTCAAAAATTTACGCCCTTAGAAAGCCTGAAGGCGGTGCTTGGTTTTCGGGGCCCCGTACGCGGCTAGGCTCCCAAAAAGTCCCACATATGTGGTATCCCCGTACTCAGGAGAAGCAGCAGAATTTATTTTGGGGTGTCATTTCACATACGCCCATAGCATGTGTGAGCAATATATCATTTAGTGACAACTTTGTGTAAAAAAAAAAAAAAAATTTTTTTTTGTCATTATTCAATCGCTTGAGGCAAAAAAATAAAATATTCAATGGGCTCAACATGCCTCTTATCAATTTCCTTAGGGGGTCTACTTTCCAAAATGGGGTCATTTGGGGGGGTTTTGTACTGCCCTGCCATTTTAGCACCTCAAGAAATGAGATAGGCAGTCGTAAACTAAAAGCTGCGTAAATTCCAGAAAACGTACCTTAGTTTGTAGATGTGACAACTTTTGCGCAAACCAATAAATATACAATTATTGACTTTTTTTTTACCAAAGACATGTGGCTGAATACATTTTGGCCTAAATGTATGACTAAAATTGAGTTTATTGGATTTTTCTAATAACAAAAAGTAGAAAATATCATTTTTTTTCAAAATTTGCGGTCTTTTTACGTTTATATCGCAAAAAATAAAAATCGCAGAGGCAATCAAATACCATCAAAAGAAAGCTCTATTTGTGGGAAGAAAAGGACGCAAATTTTGTTTGGGTACAACATTGCATGACCGCGCAATTACCAGTTAAAGCAGCGCAGTGCCAAAGTGTAAAAAGACCTCTGGTCATTTACCAGCAAAATGGTCCGGTCTGAAAGTGGTTAAATACATTTGAATAGAACAGGGGTCTCCAAACTTTCTAAACAAAGGGCAGGTTTACTGTCCTTCAGAGTTTAAGGGCTCTGGACTATGGCCATCAGGAGTACAAAATCCCAATCACTGGTGTTAGTGGGAGGAATTCTGCCCCATAATTGGTGTCATTGGGAAGAATTCTGCCCCATCATTGGTATCATCGGGGCCCATCAATGGTGTCATTGGAAGGAATTGTGCTCTTCATTGGTGCCATGTTAATAAAATAGCACCCCAAGGGCCGAATAAAAGCAAGCAAAGGGCCGTATCTGGCCCCCGGGCCGCAGTTTGGAGACTACTGGAATAGAGCATAGACATAAATGATTTTATGAGCCCAAAATAGTTACATAGGTAGATATCAACAGAATAGAAATAAAACATCTCTAAACATCTCTAAACAGTAAACCTATTCTCAGATGGGGTAACGATGGTTAGATGTACATACCCTAGGAGAGGGAAAGAAGAACTCTAGAACAAACAACCAACAACAAAAAAAGAAAAGGGGGGAATGTGGAAGATGGAAGAATGTGCTTTATTAGTCATGGCTAGGGATGAGCCGAACACCCCCCGGTTCGGTTCGCACCAGAACTTTAGAACGGACCCCAAATTCGTACGAACTTTAGAACCCCATTGAAGTCTATGGGACTTGAACGTTCGAAATTAAAAGTGCTAATTTTAACAGCTAATATGCAAGATGCTGTCCTAAAAAGGGTTTGGGGACCTGGCTCCTGCCCCAGGGGACACGCCTCAAATGTTTTTAAAAATGGCCATTTTGGCGGGAGCACTGATTTTAATGACGATTAAAGTGAAAAAAAAAGTGAATTATTCCTTTAAATATAGTGCCTGAGGGGTGTCTGTAGTATGCCTGTGAAGTGCCACGTGTTTCCCGTGTTTAGAACAGTCCCTGCACAAAATGACATTTAACGGAAATAACATCATTTAAAACTGCTTGCGGTTTTAATGTTATATCTGGTTCCTGCAATATGGTTGAAAATCATTGAGAAAAATGGGTAGCCCTCCCTGCCCATTACCAGCCCCTTTGGGTCTTGTACGTATATTAGGGGAACCCCGTACCCATATTAAAAAAAGGAAATGCGTGTGGCCCCCAGGCCCTATATACTCAGAACAGCAGTACACAGGCGGTGCAAACAAGACAGGGACTGTGTAGGTTTGTTGTGTTAAGTTGAATCTGTTTGTAATTTTCAACTGGTACATTTTTAAAGTGTAGCTCCAGTCAAAAGAAACTATTTTTAAGCTTTTTGGAAAACATAGGGAAGGGTTATCACCCCTGTATAATTTGTTTTGTCGTCCATCTTTTTTCATCTCACTTGCTGTTGTCTCCTTCCATTTGCAAGTAGGAGATGTTTGTAAGTTGGATGTTTGAAAGTAGGGGCCTGCCCTATATGCTCTGCAGAAATGGCGGAACAAGGTGTTGGTTTTGCCACAACATTATAAGCCCTCAAAGTGACTCTTGGTGGGCGCTGGAGCGCCCTGCTGTGAACGATTATATCAAGAATTGTAATTACATGCCATTGTTGAACAGTGGTAGAAAAATTGACCTTTGGTGGTTGTGGTGCTGGTGCCACAACACTATAAGTCCTCACAGTTACTCTGGGTGGGCACAGGAACGGGCCCTCCTGTGAAATATTATATCAAGAATTGTAATTACATGTCCCTGGTGCCACGAAACTGCAACCGCTCCCATATACTCTAGTTTTAGTGCAGGAATTAGCCCTGCTGCAAAGCATTGCATCAAAAATTGTAATTAAACGCCCCTGTTAAACAGGGGCAGAAAAATTGGGCCTTAGGCACTGGTGCTGGTGCCACCACAATGCAACCTCTCCCATATACTCTAGTTTTAGTGCAGGAATTAGCCCTGCTGCAAAGCATTGCATCAAAAACTGTAATTAAACGCCCCTGTTAAACAGGGGCAGAAAAAATGGGCCTTAGGCACTGGTGCTGGTGCCACAACACTGCAACCTCTCCCATATACTCTAGTTTTAGTGCAGGAATTAGCCCTGCTGCAAAGAATTGTATCAAAAATTGTAATTAAACGCCCCTGTTAAACAGGGGCAGAAAAATTGGGCCTTAGACATTGGTGCTGGTGCCACCACACTGCAACCTCTCCCATATACTCTAGTTGTAGTGCAGGAATTAGCCCTGCTGCAAAGCATTGCATCAAAAATTGTAATTAAACGCCCCTGTTAAACAGGGGCAGAAAAATTGGGCTGATGGCATCACCCAGAACCAGAAATGTTCTTCCAACATATCAGCGGAGGAGGAAGAGGATAGACAATCAACATAACAGGACAGTCACTCAGCATCAGCATAGGCAGTCTTGAAGGGATGTGATATTTCAAAAACAATTATTCGGTTACATCAGCTTCAGGTGCTTGGTAGCTGTGGGTGATCCAAGACTGATTCATCTTGATGAAGGTCAGTCGATCAACTGATTCGGTGGACAGGCGCACCCTGTGATTGGTAACAAAGCCACCAGCAGCACTGAAGGTGCGTTCCGAAAGAACGCTGGATGCAGGACAGGCCAGTAGCTTAATTGCATACTGTGCAAGCTCTGGCCAGTGATCCATCCTCAAGACCCAGTAAGCCAGAGGATTTTCGGTGGGAAAGGTGTCCAAGTCTGACCTTGCCCCTAGGTATTCCTGCTCCATGTAAATCAGACGCTGGCGATGGTTGCTGGAACCGATCATACCTTGGGGCTGCGGACTAAAAAATTGTCTGAAAGTATCAGTCAGACGGCCACCTTCTCCACCGCTCCTTCTGACCGATGCCTCAGCAACACGTTGTCCAGGACCAGGAGTTTGTAACCTCCCAGTCTCTGGGAACGTGTTTCACAGACCTTTCTGCAAGGCCTCCCGGAGATGTCTCATCCTCTGCTCCCTCTGCGATGGCAAGATAAGGTCGGCAACCTTACCCTTGTACCGTGGATCAAGGAGAGTGGCCAGCCAGTAATGGTCCCTCTCCTTGATCCGAAGAATTCGAGGATCCTTCCGCAGGCTTTGCAGGATCAGGGAGGCTATGCAGCGTAGGTTAGCTGAGGCATTCGGTCTGGAGTTTCTTGGGACTGTAAATCATCCCTACAAGACTGCTGCTGCTGATACTGAGTGCCAGCCTCCACCTCCATGCTGACACAATCATCCTCCTCCTCCTCCTCCTCATCCTCTTCCTGTGTGATGGGTGGCACAGCAGGAACACTGTCTGGATAAAGGGGGCCTTGAGAAGCAAGGAAGTCCTCCTCTTCCTGCCTCTGTTCTGCCTCAAGTGCCCTGTCCATTATTCCACACAGCGTATGCTCCAAGAGGTGGACAAGATGTACAGTGTCACTGATGCATGCACTGTCACTGCTCACCATCCTTGTGGCCTCCTCAAATGGTGACAGGACAGTGCATGCATCCCTGATCATGCCCCACTGGCGTGGTGAGAAAAAACCGAGCTCCCTTGACCATGTCCTGGTGCCGTAGTCGCACAGGTACTCATTGATGGCCCTCTGCTGCGTGTGCAGCCGCTGCAGCATGGCCAACGTTGAGTTCCACCTGGTGGGCATGTCACATATAAGGCGGTTCTTGGGCAGGTTCAACTCCTTTTGGAGCTCAGCCAGCCGAGCAAAGGCATTAAATGAACGGCTGAAATCCACACAGACTTTCTTGGCCTGCTTCAGGACATCCTGTAAGCCCGGGTACCTGCCCAAGAACCTCTGCACCACCAGGTTAAGGACGTGAGCTACACAGGGCACATGGGTCAGTTGTCCCTGTCGGAGGGCGGAGAGGAGGCTGGTGCCATTGTCGCAAACCACCATTCCTGGCTTAAGCTGGCGTGGTGTCAACCACCTCTTGGCCTGCCCCTGCAGAGCTGACAAAACATCCGCCCCAGTGTGGCTCCTGTCCCCCAAACAAACCAGCGCAAGCATGGCATGGCATCGTTTTGCCTGCGTACTTGCATAGCCCCTGGAACGCCTACGGAGCACCGCTGGTTCTGAGGACAGAGCACTGGAAGAGGCCATGGAGGAAGAAGAGGAGGGGGTGGAGGAGAGAGGTGTGTCACAACCAATAGTAGCATTTTGGAGGCGTGGTGGCGGAACAACCTCCAACACTACTGCACCTTGTCCTGCATCCTTCCCAGCTGCCATAAGAGTGAAACAATGGGCCGTGAAAGACAGGTAACGTCACTGTCCATGCCCGCTGGACCATGAGTCAGCGATAATATGCACCTTACCACTGACCGCCCTGTCCAGCGAGGCAAGGCCTTCCACATCCCGGTAGAGAGCCGGAATCGCCTTCCGTGAGAAAAAGTGGCGTTTGGGGACCTGCCACTGAGGAACCGCACATTGTACAAACTCACGGAAGGGGGCCGAGTCTACCAACTGAAAAGGCAGTAGTTGAAGTGCTAGCAATTTAGCCAAGCTAGCATTCAACGGCTGGGCATGTGGATGACTGGGAGTGAACTTCTTTCGCCGGTCCAGCAGCTGGGGCAGGGACATTTGCCTGCTATAATCGGACGTGGGTGTACTGCTAGCAGAGTGCCTGGAAGCACTTGGCTGTGACTCTCAGAGCAGGTTTCAGAGAGGACTGAAGGTCTAGTGGGGTTGGAGATCCCAGCTGATGAGGAGCAAGGAGAGGTCCACTTTGTTCTTTGGTGTGGGTCTTTGAGGTACGGTTGCCAACGAGCTGCATGGCAGGTCAACATATGTCTGGTCAAGCATGTGGTGCCCAAGCGGCTGATGTTTTGGCCACACGATATACGCTTGAGACATATGTTGCAAAAAAGGCCCACACCAAAGAACTTTTAGAATAACGCGCACAAGCAGCGCCCTGCACAGGCGGAGCTCTGCGGTGTGATTCAGTCAGTGTGCTGCCCCTAAGCTGGCCCCCGGAGGGCATCCTGCCTCGTTGGACATGTGCCTCCTCCTCCTCCTCTCTCCTACCAGGCACCCACGTGGAGTCAGTGCCCTCATCATCCCCTCCCTCTTCATCGCTGGAGCAAACCTGGCAGTATGCTGCAGCTTGTGTAACATGACTGCCAGATTGCTGTCCTTCTTGAGCATCCCCTCTCTCTGCATTCACGCTACTGCTTTCCTCTAGCTGAGTATCATCATCAGAGCCTACAAAACACTGGGCATCCTCCTGGAGCATGTACCCAACACTGTGCTCAAAGAGTTCAGGAGACTCCTCAGGAGGATGTGGTGGGTCTAGGGAAGGAGTCACTGATGATGACATTGAGAGGAGGGAAGACGATGCGTTGGCAGCTGCTTTGCTAGTACCCTGAGACTGGGTGAGAGAGGATGAGGAGGATGAAGAGGGCTTGGTCATCCACTCTACCAAGTCGTTGGCATGTTGCGGCTCAACATGTCCAGCTGCCGAAAAGAAGGACAAGCGTGTCCCATGGCCACGTGCTGATGATGACGATGCACCGCGTCCATGACCAGCACTGTTGTCTCTAGACACAGAGCCTGCTTGTCCTCTTTTATCGGCTCGTGCCTGTCTGCCTCTCCTTGCTGGCCTTCCAGACATGGTAATGGCCTGAAGGGAGTTGGGAAAAACAGCAATTGGGTAGTGTATATTGTGCTGGAGGCACACACAACTTCCACTAACTCCTGGGGATGGCAGATGGCTCAAATAGAGAAGAGCTATGTAGGTGGATATAGCGTTGTATACTGAGTTCAGAGCACGCAGACAGCACGCACAAGCTCCTACCGCTGACTGCAAGCTCTATTTAAAATGAGCAAGATAGTTTGCTATATAGGTGGATATAGAGGTGTATACTGGGTTCAGAGCACGCAGACAGCACGCACAAGCTCCTACCGCTGACTGCAAGCTCTATTTAAAACGAGCAAGATAGTTTGCTATATAGGTGGATATAGCGGTGTATACTGGGTTCAGAGCATGCAGACAGCACGCACAAGCTCCTACCGCTGACTGCAAGCTCTATTTAAAATGAGCAAGATAGTTTGCTATATAGGTGGATATAGCGGTGTATACTGTGTTCAGAGCACGCAGACAGCACGCACAAGCTCCTACCGCTGACTGCAAGCTCTATTTAAAACGAGCAAGATAGTTTGCTATATAGGTGGATATAGCGGTGTATACTGGGTTCAGAGCACGCAGACAGCACGCACAAGCTCCTACCGCTGACTGCAAGCTCTATTTAAAACGAGCAAGATAGTTTGCTATATAGGTGCATATAGCGGTGTATACTGGGTTCAGAGCACGCAGACAGCACGCACAAGCTCCTAACACTGACTGCAAGCTCTATATAAAAGATAGATATATCGCTAGCTATATAGGTGAATATAGCTGTGTATACTGCGGGCAAGGCATGCAGACAACAACCACTACAGAAGAGCAAGAACGAAAAATTGGCCCGATAACGATCGGTGTATACTGTGTTGAAGGTACACAAAACACCCACTAACTGCTTCAGACGCCAACACACTACACAAGGCCTTATATAGTGTGGGGCGTGTACTACACAGCCTGAGCTATGATTGGCCACAGGCATCCTGCCTGTGGCCAATCATGGCTCTCCTCGCTGCCAGCGCTGTGATTGGCCAAGCATGCGGGGTCACAGTGCATGCTTGGCCAATCATGAGCCAGCAATGCACTGCGCCATCGCAGTGCATTGTGGGCCGTGAGCGCCACACGAATTTGGTGCGAACGGCCCATAACGTTCGGAATTCGCTGAACGGGCGAACAGCTGATGTTCGAGTCGAACATATGTTCGACTCGAAAACGAAGCTCATCCCTAGTCCTGGCCTATAAAGGAACAACTTTATCAATCTCATCATAACTTATTGTGTTAAAGCAGTCCAATCTCCTTTGGCCGTGTCCCTCAGTAGCAGGAAACTAGAGAAAGAGAACAGACTTTCTGTAGATTATGCAGAGTGGACACTTCTGCTAAGAGAAAGAGAGAATTTTGGACATAAACAGTTCCTGGGACATTAGGCTGCACCACTGTTGGGTTTTTTGATTGATAAAAACTGATGACTGGTTCTTTTTAACCGCATGCCGACTAGCTGCTGCAGTAAAACTGTGGCAGCATGGCTCGGCTGCATGAATCGCTGTTATGTTACGTCGGGAACATAGACGTCCACTAGGGGGCAAAGCTCGCTCCCCGAGCCAATGCGAGTGCCGGCGGTCTTGATCGGCGCCAGGCTCCCGTGATCGCTCGGGGCACACGGAGAACCGGCAGCTATGTGTGTAAACACACAGTTTCTGGTTCTCTAAACAGGGAACTGTCAGATTGTCTGTCCATACAGAGTATGGACAGCGATCTGTTAGTTTCCCTGCACAGTCCCATCCCCCCTTTAGTTAGAACAGAAATAGAGTACACATTATCCCCTCCCCTGCCCCCCTTCACTGCCAGTGACATTTTTACAGTAATCAATGCAGTTTTAATCGCACTGATCGCTGTATTAATGCCAATGGTCCCAAAAATGTGTCAAAATTGGCCGACGTGTCCGCCATAATGTCACAGTCATGATAAAAATCGCTGATCGCCGCCATTACTAGTAAAAAAAATATTTATAAAAATGCCATAAAGCTATCCCCTATTTTGTATAACTTTTGCGCAAACCAATCAATAAATGCTTATTGCGATTTTTTTTTTTTAACCAAGAATATGTAGAAGAATACGTATCAGCTTAAATTGAGGAAAAAATTTTTTTTTAGATATTTTTGGGGATATTTATTATAGCAAAAAGTTAAAAATAAGACCGCAGAGGTGATCAAATGCCACCAAAAAAGCTCTATTTGTGGGAAAAAAGGACGTCAATTTTGTTTGGGAGCCACGTCGCACGACCAAGCAATTGTCAGTTAAAGCAACGCAGTGCCGAATCGCAAAAAGTGGTCTGGTCTTTGGCTTGCAAAATGGTCCGGGGCTTAAGTGGGTTTATATATATATATGCGAATTGGATGCGGTTTTCCCCACTTCCAATTTGCATGACGTGAAAGTGTGACTGGCTCTCAATGGTCAATGGTCACACAGGTCCAGGGCGGCCACGGAGTGGACTGCAAAAGGGTCCTGTGTGTGTTTGGGTCTGGCTCAGATGCAAATTCAAGCAAAAATTCAAACCTGAATTGAACCTGAACTGGTGAACATACATGCACTCGACCTCAGGCCACACATATATGAACCCAGCCTAAAAGAATGTACTTCAGCACTTGATAGCCAATTATTGTAAGGGTTCATTGAACACACACAGTGGTTAATTTACTAAAACTGAAGAGTGCAAAGTCTGGTACAGCTGTGCATGGTAGCCAATCAGGTTTCTAATTTCAGCTTGTTCAATTAAGCTTTGACAACCAAACCTGGAAGCTGATTGGTTTCTATTCGAGCTGAACAAGATTTTGCACTTTTCAGTTTTTGTAAATCCACCCCACGCTCTCAGTACAGATGCACACTCTACATATCCTCTAATGGCAGGAAGTATACTGTAGGAGCCACCCTGTAATTGATAAATAACTCCCAGGCCTAGGGGTACTGTGCATATCAGTGTGCCGGAGGGAACACAGGAGAAAAGAGTGGTTGCCTGTCCCATACCACAATAGGTTATATCACATTGTTTTTATTATTGCTTATTATTGGTTTGACTTTTGCATGCTGCAATATGGTCCAGGGTACAAGGCACACGAGCAACAAAAATATATCATGTAGAAGAAAAGCCCAGATGGGGCCCTTTGGATTCCTAAAAGCATACTTTGGTACAGATTTCAGTTTTCAGGTAAGATGTATTTCTGCACAGGCTCTTTGAGAAGCAGCACTAGGGAACAGGGGAGGTGCTACTAGTGAGTGAAAGGGAATTTTCCAATCTCCAAGCATATAAACATAACGGTAATTTACTCCACCAGCTGTTTAAATTTAACGTTTTTATAAATCAACAGAAGCTTAAATTTGAAACACTTCCCTGACATTTGCAGAGAGAAGTAATACAGGAAAAAAGCCAATGGGGTTAATTTACTAAAACTGGAGAGTGCAAAATCTGGTGCAACTCTGTACAGTACAGAAACAAATCAGCTTCTAATTTCAGCTTGTCCAATTAAGCTTTGACAAAAAAAAATCTGAAAGCTTATTGGTTTCTATGCAGAGCTGCACCAGATGTTGAATTCTCCAGTTTTAGTAAATAAACCCCAATGTGTTTTTGTTGTGTTTGTCCTGATTGACAACCTGGCCTCAATTTTTTTATGCTGAACAAGAAGCAAGATGCTGACTTTCCGGTGAGGAATAACTTGGTCTTTAGGGAAAAACTGAAACAGAGTTTTTGTTCTTTGGCTAGGCAAAGGTGTGTTTTTATATGCCTAATAAGCCATACCTGGATGAGGTTTCTGTAAACAATGGCAATGGAAAGGATTGCTTTAAAGCACATCTCTAGGCACACTCCTTTATTCCACTGTGTCTTTTTTTTCTTTTAAATACCTTGTGTAGCAGAGATCCACTTACTTAAAATTATTATGATTATTATTCACTATTTGCATAGCGCCAACAGTTTACACAGTGCTTTACAATGTAGAGGGGGACAGCACAATTACAGTACAGTTCAATACAGAAGGGACAGAAGCAGGGCTGTCTTTAAGGTAAGGCAAAAAGGGGCAGCTGCCCTGGGCCCTGTCATTGTTGTGGGGCCCAAAGCAGCTGCCTCATACTTGCCAACTATCCCAGTTTAAATTCTCTTGTCCCTTGAAGATTTAGTCCTGTGCTGTGTCCTGATATCTCAGTGTGAAGTGCTGCTACTAATGGTACCCAGCTCTGCCCTATTGTTGTGTACTGATGACTCACCAGCATATCCTGTGTTAACATGTAAATAACCGGGCATTCAGCTGCATTCATATGTAAATATCTGTGGCCGGCAGCATTGCTATGTAAATAAAGGTGCATATTCATATGTATATCATGCCACTCTCTAGTGAGGAGGATGTGCTGTAATCTATAGCAACCAATCAGTGAGCAGTATTACTATACAGTAATCTCTAGCAACCAATCAACAAGCAGAAATCATATGCTGTAACTTCTAGCAACTAATCACTGACCTTAGTGTGTGCTGTAACCTCTAAAAACCAGTCAGTAAGCAGTTAGGATAAGCTGTAACCTCTGGCAACCAATCGCAATAGCTGCCTGATCTGATTCAGTAAACTGATTTTAAGTCTAGCTGCTATTTATTATATGTCTCAGAGCAGGTGGAGACTGAAATTGCATGGGGGGGGGGCAAGAAAATTCTTGCCCAGAGTCCAATCAATGTTAAAGACGGCCCTGGACAGGAGGGCCCTGTTCGTAGAGCTTACATTCTAAAGGGAGGGGGTGGTGGTACAAAAGGTAATAGATGCGGGAATAACTTGATGGGGTTGTTAGGTGAGTGTGGGATAGGGATAGGGTGTGGGATAAAATGATACTTCACCCATAACAACTTGATAAAAATGAACGTTCTTTAAAAACTACCAACATTACTGTGTGCTGTACATTGCCTCCAGCATTGCTCCTGTTTCTTCTTGCTGGAGGCTGAAATTTTGCTAAAGCCCAGAGCCCCTGAACAGCAGCAAATCATAAAGTGGAATTAAACCAGTCCATTTAACGGTTTCAAAAGATGGTTATATTTCTGGAACACCAGGATTGCTAATTGTCACATTTACTTGTGTCCTCAACCAAACCTAAGACAGGAAGTGTATTACTGGCAGAATCACCAGGTGAAATAAAGGGAAAAAAAAAGAAAAGTAATTCAAGCACCACATTCAAGAATTGGTAAACTGCAATATAATACATTTTTAATTTTTAATACCAATTTAAAAAATGGGAAATGTCCAATATGCTAGCAATTTGCTGACAATGTTTTATTGATGTAGGTATTCTTGACTGTAATAATTAAATACACATGTAAAGCCTATCATACAAGATTATTTATTGCTTGCCTTGCTAAAAAAAAAAAAAAAATGCATCCAGTGCTAATATAACTGGCATGGAGAATCTTTTATGCTTCTACAGTTCTCATGTATCGAACAAAGGTTACATTGGGCAACAGGGGTTCCTTATATAAAATATTTCACATATATTTAACCTCAAAATCATTTAATGTGAAACATTAGTCAAGCATTTCCAAATAGCTTTCAGCCAAAAAAACATCCCTGTGCACTCGCTAAAAGAACTCATGAGGGTAAGTTGATAACCAGCATGGGAATTCACACTCATGCGTTGCAATGCTGATGAAAAGGACTTTAAACATATTGTAGAGTTTCACGTTTTGTTATCCTAGTGCTGAGGAACAATATGTCATGTAATGGAAAAATGAAAGCATTAATAGGACAATTGTTTTTTTGTTTCTGTTTATACTTTATTGCCCTTTGTTCTTGTCTTCAATGAGTCACATGTGCAGCTATTGAACATTCCTTTTCAGCATGGCACTTATTACAGGGCAACATTTTCACAGCAGAGAACACATCAATTGATGTGGCGATTCTGTTGTTTAATTGAAAAATCAAAACCTTCCTGTTATGTTTGTTTTAGAAAGACTGACTTCTGAAAGTTATTTGCTTTCCAAAGCAATGGAATAAATATTTCCATAAAGACAGAAAGTTGGAATTTGCCAGTCTGGAATATAGGCCTGTTTTCGATCATATTGTTTACTATAGCTATTTTCTCCTGTTTATTTCTCCAGGTATATAAAGGTATCTCAAAGTGGAAATGTTGTTGTTTATCCAATCAGATGTGGTATATGTATCTATATAGGTGACATTCATGGAATATCATGTTTCCACATAATTAGAATTTTATTTATATTTAGAAAATTTCATTCTGGTCATTCGGTTAATTTACGTAATTACTAAGGTCTCTTGACTATTTTTACTTCTAATTACATTAAATCACTGTATATATATATATATATATATATATATATATATATATATATATATATATATATATATATATATATATATATATATGTACTACTTGTCATTCATTTTTTATTTTATTTATCTATTTATTTATTTATTGTTTTCTCCATCAATGTATGTTTATTTATTGGACTGTGATTGATTTTGTACCTTATATATGTTTGTTCTGTGATTCATTGTATAGAGGCTTGATGCCCCAAGTGTTTTTTTAAAGGCTTGTTGCCCAAAATACTTGTTGACAATGTATGCATTATAAAACATAAATAAATTAAATTTTCCCAGTCACTTGACCAATCCATTTTACTGCTGTGTGCTTCAATCAAAGTCCCATCCTTCTCTCTCCTCCCCTTATAAACTATTGACAGGGATGGAGGTTGGCGTCCCTTTGATGCTGGCTTCATTTAAAGTCCCAAAATGTACTTTTCCTTATTTGATATATAGGTGATATTATTGTGCAAAGATGACTATTAGACTATGGGGGTTATTTACTAAAGGCAAATCCACTTTGCACTGCAAGTGCACTTGGAAGTGCAGTCGCTGTATATCCGAGGGGGACATGCAAGGAAAATAAAAAACAGCATTTTAGCTTGCACATTATTGGATGATAAAATCAGCAGAGCTTCCCCTCATTTCAGATATACTAGAGCGACTGCACTTCCAAGTGCACTTTCAGTGCAAAGTGGATTTGCCTTTCGTAAATACCCCCCTATGTAAATTACATTATTTTTATTTCATTGGTGTCTTAAAGTGTAAGTCCAAGCAAAACTAATTAACTTTAAACTTGCTCTCTGCCAAATTCTAAACCCAATCTACCTAACCTTGTAAAGTAAAAATCACTGTGTTTACCTATTCTGCAGCCAATCCGATCCGGTTTCCAACAGCGGGTGCTATGTGCAGGAGAGAACTGACAAAAGCTTTGAAATGGCTGGGCAATGATGTCCCCCATAGATTTAATGGGGCTTTCATTGTCGGCTGCCTCTTCTGCACACGCCTCCGCACTGAAGCCACCGCTGACAGTTGATGCTGGGACCGGCCTGGAACAGCTGCAGAGGTATAGTGATTTTTGCTTTACAGGTTTAGATTGTGGTAGTGAGTGAGGGTGAGAGGTTTTGTGTGAACTTCCACTTTAAATGTACAGTATGTGTTCATCTTAAATGTCCCATTTATTTTGATGCTTGGGGCTACTGTATAACCATAAATATGAACCAGTTATATTGAAGATTCGGGCACCACTACTGACAAAAGGGTAGTGGATAAAATGGCTGGTTTTGAGTATTTCAAGGATTTTTTTAAGGAATGTGCAGTCTATTCAATGTGATTTTAGAGAAAGTAAAGGAGTTCAGTTTTATTTAAAGGCTAAGTTCACCTTTTAGAAATAAATAAAATAAATGCACACCTTTTGACAGGTAAACAATGTACATTTTATATATTTTTTTACTCTGCAGCCTGTAAGGCAAGGGTAGGGAACCTAGGCTCTACAGTTGTTTTGAAACTACAAGTCCCATGAGACATTGCAAGACCCTAACAATCACAGGCATGACTCCTAGAGGCAGAGGCATGATGGGATTTGTAGTTTCAAAACAGCTGGAGAGCCGAGGTTCCCTACCCCTGCTGTAAGGCATTGTACACATAATCACCAGATGGCTGTGCAATGTCTAGATTATGCAGACTCTCAGAACATTGTCTGCCCATACCTCACACAGGCCAGCATTTGCTGAATGGCAGGAAGAATCACTGGACTACTAGTGCACTCACCAGCACCCTCGCAGTTCATTGAGAACTACAAGCAGTTGGCCGCAGAGTCTGACGGTACTTGTAGTTCTTTTATGCACAGAACTCTCTGGATGAATAATGCAACCGTATGGGCAGAGCCCCTCATGGCCGTGCTGTTTTTAACTTCTGACAGCAGGTGTAGGATAAGATCCCCTGCTTATGTCACAGGAAGGGGGGGGGGGAGACAGAAGCTGGAATATGTTAACTGTTCCACCCTAAAAATGGTGAACTTGTTCCAAAGGTGAACTTAACCTTTAAATAAAAAGTTAATATTTCAAAAAGCTTTGTTTTTGTGTATTATTACATAGGCAGATTCTGCTTCCTACTTTACAGTGCTATTCAATGTTTCTACTTTACAGCTTCTTCCAATAATGTAAGCCTATGGGACCAATTTACTCAAAGGAAATGCAGGAAAGCAGGGAGAAATTGTTATTTCATACTTGTGTGGCAAATTCTCATGTGTGTATATTCGGGAGAATACAATTGCTTAAAGCAGATGTAAATCATATTCCCAAAAAATAATCAGTAACATGCTTACCAGTGCTTTTATGTTCCTTCATTTAAAAAGATTTCAAATAAAACGTGCAAATACTTATTTCAAACCAATTTTATTAGCAGTATTGTGACTGTTATCTTCTCTCCTCAGCTCCGAGCTACAAGGGTTGTGGGAAGAGATTATTATTGGTGCTCAGCTACCTTTAAAGTCACTGGCTGATTACAGGAATGTTGTGCATCAGAACGGCATCCTGTAGTGAGATGAAGGAGTGCACTTGGCAAGCTAACAATACGACCAAATAAATTGGACCCTGTAATTAGCATTGTCACCTGCAAGCAGAAAATACTGGCAAGATCAACTGATATTTCAAGGTACTAATTACTCACACATAAAAAAATCTTGCTATGATATATGTAAAATAATAAAAGGGACCATGTTTTGGGGTTTGCAAACAATAGCTTAGACTCATCATTGCTCTTTCTGATGCATTGAATATTGAAATAGTGCTTTATATGCAGATAAGTTGAATTAAGTAATGTGTGTTAGGTTTTTACCCTATAAAAACAAATCATAATGTGACATGCACCATGCTTACTCATTTTCCCTTTCCATCAATAAAAAGCAATATATGAATAAAGAATAGGCAGATGAATGAAAGGTCCTCCTTCTCCATTCGTAGTGCTGTTTCATTTTCATGCATAAGTAACAGTATAGCGTCTATGAATGGAGGAGGGGAATGTAAAGGGTAGACATTGAACATACCCTTACTTATGCTGATTTAAAAAAAAAAGTTTGACAAAATTTAGGCCTTAAAGAGGTACGGCTCAGGGTGGGGGGGGGGGGGGGCGCTCGCTCGCCCCCCTTTCCTGGCCAGCCGGGTAGAGTGCTCGGACAAGGGTCTGTTGTGGACTTGGGGGGGACCCCCACGCCGATTTTTTTCGGCGTTGGGGTTCCCCTTTAAGTCCATTCCAGGCGGCGGGGCCAGCGACGTCTCCTTCGCGGGCCCCGCCTACCTGGAGACGCGCTCGAAATGAGCGGACTTTCCTCCGCGTGTGTGGGCGAGTCCGTTCATTTCAAAAGTAGGGCGGATTGTATGGCGAACTTAGTCCGCCGTATTAGTCCGCTCAAAAAGTGCCGTGTGTGGGCAAGTCCGTTCATTCAAAAGTTGAACAGACTGTCTGTCGGATTGTCTGACGAACTTAGTTGGGCAGACAATCCGCCCGTGTGTACGCGGCCTTACATGAAAAAGATATTGCCATAAAAAGTGTTTGGGGACCCGTGTCCTGCCCCAGGGGGCATGTATCAATGCAATTTTTTTTTTAAAAAGGGCGTTTATTCGGGGGCAGTGATTTTTTTTAATGTTTTACATCTTGCCGTCTGCGCTATAGCCGAATGACGGCCACAGCGCAGACCTGAATTTCCGGGGAGGCCGCCTTATGACATCCTCCCCTTTGCAATGCGTGCTGTGATCACAGAGTCACTGAGACTTGGATGATCACAGATCCGAGTAAGGGGCCGGTCCCGGCCAATGACAGCTGATCACATGATATAAACAAAAGCTCGGTAATCATTTTTTTTTCTCCTCATGCTGACAGTGTGAGGAGAAAAAAAGCCAATCACCGGCTTATCTGCAAGGGACATAGTTTCCGAAGAGGAAGAGGCAATTCTGGCTCATCTTTGCCACCAGTACCCCCTGCTAGTGCCTCTTGCCATTGCCCACAGTGCCCACCAGTGCCACCTATCAATGCTCATGAGTGCCACTTATCAATGCCCACAAGTGCCACCTATCAATGCCCACCAGTGGTGCCGATCAGTGCCACCTAGCAGTGCTTTCTTATCAGTGTAACCAACCAGTGCCCATTATTGCCACCCATCAGTGCCCATCACTGCCACCCATCAGTGCTCATCACTGCCACCCATCGGTGCCTCATCAGTGTACATCAATGAAGGAGAAAAATTACCAGTATGCAGAATTTTGTAACAAAATATAAAAAAATAAAACATTTTTTTAAAAATTCTGTCTTTTTAAATTACAAAAAATAAAAAACACAGAGGTGATCAAATACCACAAAAAGAAAGCCATATTTGTGGGAAAAAAATGATAAAAATGTATTCATCTGGGTACCGTGTTGTATGACCGTGCAATTGTCATTCAAAGTGCAACAGTGCTGAAAGCTGAAAATTTATCTGGACAGGAGGGGGGTGCAAGTGCCCAGTAAGCAAATGGTTAAAGTGAAACAAAAATAAAATATTCCTTTAAATATCATGTCTGGGTGGTGTCTATAGTATTTCTGTAAAGTGGCACATTTTTCCCATGTTTAGAACAATACCACAGCAAAATGACATTTCTAAAGGAAAAATTGTAATTTAAAACTGATTGCGGCTGTAAGGAATTATTGGGTCTCGGCAATATAGATAAAACTAATTGAAAAAAAGAGCATGGGATCCCCTCCCCAGTCCATTACCAGGCCCTTCGGGTCTGGTATGAATATTAAGTAGAACCCTGTACCAAAACTTTTAAAAAAATGTGTGGGGGTCCCCCTAAAATCCATACCAGGCCCTTCAGGTCTTTTATGGAAATTAAGGGGAACCCTGCACCAAATAAAAAAATGGCATAGGGGTTCCCCCCAAAATTCATGCCAGACCCTTATCCGAGCACGCAACCTGGCAGGCCACAGGAAAAGAGTGGGGACGAGAGAGCGCCCCCCCTCCTGAACTGTACCAGGCCACATGCCCTCAACATAGGGAGGGTGCTTTGGGGTATGAGGACAAGGGCCTCATTCCCACAACCCTTGCCCAGTGGTTGTGGGAGTATGCGGGTGGGGGGGCTTATCGGAATCTGGAAGCCTCGTTTAACAAGGGGACCCCCAAATCCCAGCCTCCCCCTCTGTGTGAATTGGTAACGGGGTACAAGTACCCCTACCATTTCACAAAAATGGTAAAAAAGACAAGAAACAGCTTGTGACAAGTCCTTTATATACTTCTCTTATAGGTTATAGGAATGCAGTTTGTTCTGCTAAAGTCCGCTTTTGGATGACATTACTCAGTTGGTCCAGGCTCTGAAAAGATCCTGACCATATGATCAGGATCTACCCAGAACCCTGGATCAGCACCTGGCTCAGCCTTTCGGTGATTCGCGAGAGCCTGAGCCAGCCTCTCCCGCCCCCTTCACAACTCAGCGCTCCAGTGACCGCTGGAGGGGAGAGCAGAGAGCCATTGACTGATAGTCCCAGCTCTCTGCTCAGAGCAGAGTAGGAGAACAGAGCGATCAGTTGTATTTAATCACTCAGTTCTCACTACAGAGCCAGCGAGGGACAGATGCAGCATTGGATCAATGCTAAATCCACCTAGGTGAGTATACATTTTTTTTTTTTTTTGTCTTTTAAATACTGAGCCTCACCTCTGAACTTTCTTCTATTTTTGCTTTACATTTGTGTCTTTTTTTCCTTGCTGCGACAGCACTTTCTGTCCTGTTCATTAATAAGGTTAAACATTTGTAAGTAAGGCATTCACAAATCATGCCAGCGGTGCGTGCTGACTAATGTCACTTCTGGGACCGGCTTCCTGGCCCCCTGATATGTTCTGAACGATATGAGAAAAATGTGGCTTCTCAGAAAGTAAACAAATAATTCAGATTTTTTCTCACATCAGATTTAATATTTTCAGAAAAAGACTGGCACAGATTTCCTTGCATCTCAGTGCAGTGAAGAAATTATAATATGGACCATTTCACTTGAGGCTTAATTTTTACAGCATATAACGAAAATGAGTTTATTAATAAGGCACCAACAGAGGCCATACTGTACAACCAACAATTCATGTGACTCCACTCCCCTAAAATAGCTTGCAGTCTAATGTTCCTGCCATGTTCATATACACACATGTAGGGCAAATTCAGTCAAACACCACCTATGCTACAGTATGATATTTAACAGATTCTCTTTATTGAAATATTGCAATGCAGGGATTCTGGTGCCATACACCAACCACGTCAACTTCACTGGTATTCAGAGGTATAAGATATATCTTTTACTCCTATTCAATGCTCTGTATTCACTAGAAAATAGTTGAAGCTTAAAACTTAAGCATGATACATACTGTATAAGGATTTTCATGGAACCACTTTTAGACAATCTTAAAGGTCATATTCACAGTCACCTTTGTTATAACCTTTGCTGCTCTCTAGCCATGGCAAAAACATATTTTATAACTTCTCTGGTCAATTTCTGCTCAGATATGTTAACTCATATTATCTGAGGTGTGAGTTTGGGTAGGCACTAATGTTTTTTTCTGCCTGTATATCTAAAACCCCTAAATAAAATTACAATTGACTTTATTTTAAAAATAAATTAAATGCTCATTGTTAAACTATTGCACCATCACTATTGCAGAAAATACTGCATTCTTAAAACTACATGCTATAAATATATGTAATGCTAGTGCTAGGTATATCAATCCTCTTTTTATTTCAAGTGCCATATATATGTGGCTATATATATACAGTGGTGTGAAAAAGTGTTTGCCCCCTTCCTCATTTCCTGTTCCTTTGCATGTTTGTCACACTTAAGTGTTTCGGAACATCAAACCAATTTAAACAATAGTCAAGGACAACACAAGTAAACACAAAATGCAATTTGTAAATGAAGGTGTTTATTATTAAAGGTGAAAAAAAATCCAAACCATCATGGCCCTGTGTGAAAAAGTGATTGCCCCCTAAACCTAATAACTGGTTGGGCCACCCTTAGCAGCAACAACTGCAACCAAGCGTTTGCGATAACGTGCAATGAGGCTTTTACAGCGTCCTGGAGGAATTTTGGCCCACTCATCTTTGCAGAATTGTCCTAATTCAGTTACATTAGAGGGTTTTCGAGCATGAACGGCCTTTTTAAGGTCATACCACAACATCTCAATAGGATTCAGGTCAGGACTTTGGCTAGGCCACTCCAAAGTCTTCATTTTGTTTTTCTTCAGCCATTCGGTGGTGGACTTGCTGGTGTGTTTAGGATCATTGTCCTGCTGCAGAACCCAAGTTCGTTTCAGCTTGAGTACACGAACAGATGGTCGGACATTCTCTTTCAGGATCTCTTGGTAGACAGCAGAATTCATAGTTCCTTTTATCACGACAAGTCTTCCAGGTCCTGAAGCAGCAAAACAGCCCCAGACCATCACACTACCGCCACCATATTTTACTGTTGGTATAATGTTCTTTTTATGAAATGCAGTGTTCCTTCTACGCCAGATATACTTGGACACACACCTTCCAAAGAGTTCCACTTTTGTCTCATCGGTCCACAGAATGTTGTCCCAAAAGTCTTGGGGATCATCAAGATGTGTTGTGGAGAAATTGAGATGAGCTTTGATGTTCTTTTTGCTCAGCAGTGGTTTTCTCCTTGGAACTCTGCCATGCAGGCCATTTTTGCCCAGTCTTTTCCTGATGGTGGAGGCATGAACGCTGACCTTAACTGAGGCAAGTGAGGCCTGCAGTTCCTTGGACGTTGTTGTGGGGTCTTTTGTGACCTCTTGGATGAGTCGTCGCTGCGCTCTTGGGGTAATTTTGGGCGGCCGGCCACTCCTGGGAAGGTTCACCACTGTTCCATGTCTTCACCATTTGTGGATAATTGCTCTCACTGTGGTTTGCTGGATTCCCAAAGCTTTGGAAATGGCTTTATAACCCTTTCCAGACTGATAGATCTCAATTACTTTCTTTCTCAATTGTTCCTGAATTTCTTTGGGTCTCGGCATGATGTGTAGCTTTTAAGGATCTTCTGGTGGACCTTACTGTGTCAAGCAGCTCCTATTTAAGTGATGCCTTGATTGTGAACAGGTGTGGCAATAATCAGGCCTGAGTGTGGCTAGAGAAATTGAACTCAGGTGTGGACAACCACAGTTATAGTATGTTTTAACAAGGGGGGCAATCACTTTTTCACACAGGGCCATGATGGTTTGGATTTTTTTTCACCTTTAATAATAAACACCTTCATTTACAAATTGCATTTTGTGTTTACTTGTGTTGTCCTTGACTATTGTTTAAATTGGTTTGATGTTCCGAAACACTTAAGTGTGACAAACATGCAAAGGAACAGGAAATGAGGAAGGGGGCAAACACTTTTTCACACCACTGTGTATATATATATATATATATATATATATATATATATATATATATATATATATATATATATATATATATATATATATATATATATAGATATAGATAGATAGATAGATAGATATAGATATATATTTATATATATTGTATGCTTAGCACAGACATAAGCTTTCATTGCATTTGTTAAGCGCATACAGTTATGAAATTACAATATTTGTCACAATAGCACAAAACATAGTAACACAATCATATTTGACCAATCCAAATGTATCTTCTAATGGTATGACTTTAACAAAGTACATTGTGATTGGTTGCTGTTAATAGGAATAAACACTTTACAATTTGCCCTCTTAATAGATACAGTGATTTGAAAAAGAATTGATACCTCTTGACATTTTCAACATTTTATCATGTTACAACCAAAAACATAAATGTATTTTATTGAGATTTTATGTGATAGACCAACACATAATTGTGAAGTGAAAGGAAAATGATACATGGTTTTCAACATTTATTACAAATAAATATCTGGCGTGCATTTGTTTTCGGCCCCCTTTACTCTGATACCCCTAACTAGAATCTAGTGGAACCAGTTGCCTTCAGAAGTCACCAAATTAGTAAATAGAGTCTACCTGTGTGTAATTTAATCTCAGTATAAATACAGTTGTTCTGTGAAGCCCCCAGATGTTTGTTAGAGAACCTTAGTGAACAAACACTATCATGAAGGCCAAAGAACACACCAGAGAGGTCAGGGATAAAGTTATGGAGAAGTTTAAAGGAGTTTTAAGTTATAAAAAAAATATTATAAGCCTTGAAAATCTCAGGTCGCACTGTCCAATCCATCATCCAAAAATAGTGTATGGCACAATTGCAAACCTACCAAGACATGGCCGTCCACCTAAACTAACAGGCCGGGCAAGGAGAACATTAATCAGAGAAGCAACTAAGAGGCCCATGGTAACTCTGGAGGAGCTGCAGATATCCACAGCTCACATGGGAGAATCTGTCCACAGGACAACTATTAGTTGTGCACTCCCCAAATATGGCCTTTATGGAAAAGTGGAAAGAAGAAACCGTAGTTGAAAGAAAGCCATAAGAAGTCCTGCTTGCAGTTTTCAAGAAGCCATGTGGAGGACACATCAAACAAATCGAAGAAGGTGCTCTGGTCAGATGAGACCAAAATAGCAAAAACACTATGTGTGGCAGAAAACTAACACTGCACATCACCCTAAACACCCCAGGGACAGCGACAGGGATAGGGAAGCTGGTCAGAGTTGATGAGAAGATGGATGGAGCCAAATACAGGGCAATCTTAGAAGAAAACCTGTTGGGGTCTGCAAAAGACTTGAGACAGGGGTGAAAGTTCACTTTCCAGCAGGACTGCGACCCTAAACATACAGCCAGAGCTACAATGGAATGGTTTAAATCAAAGCATATTCATGTGTTAGAATGGCACAGCCAAAGTCCAGACCACAATCCAATTAAGACTTGAAGTCTTGAAGTTCACAGACGCTCTCCATCCAATCTGAAGGACCTTGAGCTCTTTTGCAAAGAAGAATAGGCAAAAATTTCACTCTCTAGATGTGCAAAGCTAGTAGAGACATACTCAAAAAGACTTGAGCTGTGAGTGCAGTGAAAGGTGGTTCTACAACGTATTGACTCAGAGGACTGAATACAAATGCATACCACAGTTTTCACCTATTTATTTGTAAAAAATGAAAACCATTTATCATTTTCCTTTCACTTCACAATTATATGCCACTTTGTGTTGGTCTAAAAAATAAAATCCAAATAAAATATATTTACGTTTTTGGTTGTAACATGACAAAATGTGGAAAATGTCAAGGGGTAGGAATACTTTTTCAGTGCACTGTATATACTATTGATGGCAAGTGATTGGATCTGCAACTACGACAGGACATTGATCTACCATGAGATTTAAAAATGAGCAGTTGTGGAAATAAGGGTTGTACGTATGCACATTGTACCAACATCTCTTGGTTAAGGAGTCAACCCCCCCACTATATTAATGAAATAAAGCGCAGAAGGCAGGAGGATTCGCTGCCTACGTACAGTATTAGTATGTTTTAGCCTGTGGTTCTTTGTCAGTTCATAAATTTACTTTTATTGAATCACATATTTTGTCATATTATTGTAGGCTTTAAATACTCTAGTTAAATATTCAAAATCAGCTTGCGTGACATACATTTTATGTCCAATGTACAGCTTTTATCTTTTCTTACATGAAGCACCCAGGGGTTTAGTCAGGGATGCTCCTCACAAATTTACTTGCCAGGAGTAGTTACTCTGGTCAATTGTTAGAGATCCATTGATTTTTTCCTAAGCTTGGCTTGGTTGTACTTTTCTCTTCTACCACTAGGTGGCCAGGCACTTGGTGGTATTAGATATGAGAAAGACAACTCAAGGTCAGGTTATGGGTATATGGGGTATCTCAGCCACTGGGCAGGAGTTTTCTTGAATTCCTTGGCCTGCTGGGAGAGACAATATATTCGGGTGGAATCAGGTGATCTATGTTCTGCGCCACCTTGACAGCTGTCTGGGTGGACATGTGCCGTGTGCCTCGGGCTGCTAGGCCAGAGATTGGGCCTATCCCAGGGGGCATCTGGCTGCTAGGCTGTGTGAGGGCCAATCCGGAAGTAAGAGAGCAGTGCAGCATTGGGATTGTGGCTTGCAGTCCAACCAGAAGTGCCAGTTCTGCCGGCCGGAGAACCCGTCAGTGGTCGGAGGTAGAAGGGAAGCTGTCGCCACAAAGGGACCAGCCACCTTATTACCAGTGACCACAGTGAGTAACTGAAAAAAATCCCGGAGCAGCATTCACACTGAATGGGCATGATGGAGAATCGGGAAACTTCAGGCGGTGATCAAGTCAGGGACCCAACCAGCGGAGATAACGCTTGCAGAGCAGCCTTGTGAGTCAAGCCAGGGGCCGAGCTGGTCAGCAGTAGTGAAGAGATACCACTGCAAAGGTTGGAGAAGCTCAAGGGATTCAGAGTCAGTGAATCAGAGGGTCTAGTGAGAGACTGGGAGCTCAGTGTTAAAGAACTACAAGAAGCCGTTGTAGTGAAGCTGAAGGAACTGTCATGTTTGAGTTAGGAACTGTTAAAGGCTGTTGTCATAATAGACAGCATTCCTGCATGTGCAGATGTGGCACCTTGCTGCGGCCTTTCCCTGCACGGCTGTCCTCCTATTGAAATCTTGGAGTCTGCTAATTTAATCTACAACTACTTAAAGATATCCTGGCCCTAACTCTCTTTCTCCCAAAAATACAAAAAGGACTGTTAAGAGAAATAAAACCTCTTTTACATCCAAGAAATGTCTGGTGCCCAATAACTTTGTCCACCTTGCACCCACTACGCCTCACAACCCACCACATACAGAAGGATGTCAGCTATCTTTGGCCTGGAAAGTTCTCATTAGACTGGACAAGGCCAGAGACCTTGCTACATTACACATTTTAGTTTCCTGTTGGAATAAACAATTATTCCATGCTAAAGGTGTCTTAACACATCTTAAAGCACACATTATGTCCATTGCAAACCTAATCACAAGTGTTTGCCTGTTCCTGTTCTGTGGACAACAATACATGCATTCTCATGACTTCATGATTCCTGAATAGTGAATGTAATAATCACCTGATCATTCCCAGTGTTGTAATAAGAAAAACAAAAATGCAGTGATAAGTCAGTCTTATGGACAGGATGGACTTCTTGGGAAGTTTTGCACATGTACAATGCACTGAGAATGCATGTACAATACAATGACCAGGTGTCATTGCTACAAACAAGACACATTTTAATTTGCAGTTCGTTTTGGAAAATCATAGTGCCAGCAAACTTAAATGGAAATTTAATTTTTAATAACATTAAATTACAAAATGAGTAAACACTATATGTTGATATAATGATTTCTTTTTTTTAACAAAAGCAGTTTTCCATTTAAAGAGGAATTCTAGGTATGGCACCTTTTACAAAATCACACTAGTCCAGCTTGGGCTAATGTAACTATGCATATACCATACCTGTGGGATCCCTCTAGAAGAGGAATATCACTGTAGCAGACACCACTACTCCAGCGGTTGCCCTGCTGCATTCTGATCATAGGAGGACAGCAAATCAGCAAGGGTGCCATAGGGAGAAAAATTTGCATTTCCTAAATTAATTCCAAGCATTTTCTGCTTGGATAAAGTGGAGAGCATAATGTCATTGCCCCCCCCCCCCCCCAACCTCATCCAATCAGGGAATGCTTTGCATTCATTGAGAAAATGCTAAATATTTTCTGAATGGAACCTGTGGCAAGCGATTGACTGCCTGTGATCAGAATGCAGCAGGACAGCCACTCGACACAGGACCTGGAAGCTAGTGGAGATCGCTATAGTGACAGTGGGGTTGATTTACTAAAACTAGAGAATGCAAATGCTGGTGCAGCTGTGCCAATCAGCTTCTAATTTCTGCTTGTTCAATTGAAGTGGTTGTAAACCCTCCCCCACAACTTTGTCCCATGTAAATCAGCATAAAAAACTCTAATGAACGCTGCTTGTAAATTTCTCCTTACTTGCTTAGTATTGTTGTAATCCTTGTTGTTCTGTAGAATGAAGTCACTGAGCATGCCCAGATCTCCCCTGATTTAAGGCACACTCTCTATGTCTTATCTATCTGTTATCAGGACTTCCTACAGCACACCACTGAACTCTGCTAATCACTCAGAGCTTCCTCCTACACACCATGTGACCATGTTACATCACATAAAGTCTAAACTTGGCCATTACTGCAATCTTATCAGCTGAAGCTGATAAGTCTGACAAAGGGAAACATTAGACATTGGCACAAGTAAATACTATGAAATAAACAAGTAAGCTATGAACAGGGAAGCGGGGTTGCCATAGAAATGTTGAATTAAGAAGGAGGCTTGGTTAACAGTACAGGAAGTGCTCAATGTAAGGGCGGAAATACACTCCACTGTGGACCTGGAAATAATTTTTTTTAGTTTCTTTAAACAGTAAGTAATATGCGATTTAGACTGGATTACAGTGGCTATAGTCTGATAATGACTTATTATAATGGACTAAATGAAAAGAAGCATCAGAGTGGGAGAGTTTACTTCCTCTTTAAGCTTTGACCAAAAAAAAAAAAAAAACAAAGCTGATTGGTTTCTATTCAGAGCTGCACGAAATTTTTCACTATCCAGTTTTAATAAATCAATCCAAGTGTCTACTACAATGATTTTCAGCATCTACAGGGATCTCACAGGTATGGCATATGCATAGTAAAAATTAGTTCAAGATGGACCAATGTAACCATGTAAAAAATGCTGTACTTAGATTTTTTCTTTAACCCCCCTAGCGGTAATCCCGAGTCTGGCTCGGGTTAGGAATTTACTGATAGGAGCGGTAACCCCGAGCCAGACTCGGGATCGCATCGCTGGATGCAGGGGAGGACACAGGGAGAGTTACTTACCTTGTCCCCTGGATCCAGCGATGTCCCCTGCGCTGTGTGATCGAGCTGTCCTCCGCTCGATCCACAGTGCCGAATGCCGCCGAGCTCCGTTCCCTGCGGCGTTACGGCGCACGGGAGCGGAGAATGGCGGCAAATTCAAAAAGTAAAAAGACACAAAACACACACAGCACTGTAATCTTACAGATTACCGTGCTGTATTAAAAATAACACACACCCTTTGTCCCTAGTGGTCTGTGCAGTGACCTGCATGCACTTTTATATTATAAATACTGTTTTTTCTGCCTGGAATTTGGAGATTGCCCATAGCAACCAAAACATGTCCCTTTTTCAGTGTTTTAGGATTTGATTACATTATTGAATAATTTTTATTATTCTTTATTATATTATAAACTTTATCATACCCGGGATGTCCGCTAGACTCTGGTTTGAAGAGATTTAACCACTTAACAACCGCCCATTGCCGATTAACGGCATCAGGGCGGTTGTTTAACTCTAAGAGGCCGTTAATTAACGGCCTCCTAGAATTCTGCTCTACGCGCGCCCCCTGGGGCGCGCACACGAGAGCATCCGTGACCGCTGGGTCCAGTGGACCCGGCGCATCACGAATCACGGTAAACGGCCGCTCATCGCGGCCGTTTACCACGTGATCGCTCCGTCAAATGACGGAGTGATCACTTGTAAACAAGCCGGCGTCAGGTTATGACGCCGGTTCCTCCCTCCCCCTCTCTGTACCGATCGGTACAGCGGAGGGGGAAGAGATCGGTGTCAGCAGCGATGTGGGCTGCATCTGCAGTGCCCACATCGCTGCTCACCGAAAATTAACCCCTCAAATCCCTGCAAATACTCTGCATTACTCTGCAATTCCCTGCAAATACTCTGCATTACTCTGCAATTCCCTGCAAATACTCTGCATTACTCTGCAATTCCCTGCAAATACTCTGCATTACTCTGCAATTCCCTGCAAATACTCTGCATTACTCTGCAATTCCCTGCAAATACTCTGCAATTCCCTGCAAATACTCTGCAATGCCCTGCAAATACTCTGCAATGCCCTGCAAATACTCTGCAATGCCCTGCAACACTCTGCAATGCCCTGCAACACTCTGCAATGCCCTGCAACACTCTGCAATGCCCTGCAACACTCTGCAATGCCCTGCAACACTCTGCAATGCCCTGCAACACTCTGCAATGCCCTGCAACACTCCGCAATGCCCTGCAACACTCCGCAATGCCCTGCAACACTCCGCAACGCTCTGCAATACCCTGCAACACTCTGCAACACCCGCCAATACCCTGCAACACTCTGCAATGCTCTGCAACCCCCGCCGATACCCTGCAACACTCTGCAATGCTCTGCAACCCCCGCCGATACCCTGCAACACTCTGCAATGCTCTGCAACCCCCGCCGATACCCTGCAACACTCTGCAATGCTCTGCAACCCCCGCCGATACCCTGCAACACTCTGCAATGCTCTGCAACCCCCGCCGATACCCTGCAACACTCTGCAATGCTCTGCAACACCCGCCAATACCCTGCAACACTCTGCAATGCTCTGCAACACCCGCCAATACCCTGCAATGCTCTGCAACGCAGTACTCTGCAACACCATGCTCTGAGATACCCAGCCATAGTCGGTGATACCCTGCAATACCCAGCCATAGACATCTCCCGCCGCCCTCCGCCCTCCGGTGCTTCTACCGAATCGCTAATACGATCAAAGCCAGAATCTTTTTTTTTTTCAGGCTTCCCAGCTTAGAGGTGAGATGTGGGTCTTATTGACCCCACATCTCACTGTAAAGAGGACCTGTCATGCCATATTCCTATTACAAGGGATGTTTACATTCCTTGTAATAGGAATAAAAGTGATCAAAAAAATTATTTTTGGGGAAAAAAATGTCAAACTAAAATAAATAAAGTAAAATGAACAATAAAAAAAAAATGTTTTTTTTAAAGCGCCCCTGTCCCCATGTGCTCGCATGCAGAAGCGAACGCATGCGTAAGTCCCGCCCACATATGAAAACGGTGTTCAAACCACACATGTGAGGTATCGCTGCGAACGTTAGAGCGAGAGAAATAATTCTAGCCCTAGACCTCCTCTGTAACTCAAAACATATAACCAGTAAAAAAAATGTAAATCGTCGCCTATGGGGATTTTTAAGTAGCGACGTTTGCCGCCATTCCACGAGCGTGTGCAATTTTGAAGAGTGACATATTAGGTATCTATTTACTCAGCGTAACTTCATCTTTCACATTATGCAAAAATTGGGCTAACTTTACTGTGTTTTTTTTTTTTTTAAGCACAAAACAGTTTTTTTTCCAAAAAAAAGCATTCGAAAAATTACTGCGCAAATACCGTGCGAGATAAAAAGTTGCAAAGACCACCATTGTATTCTCCAGGGTGTTTGCTAAAAAACATATATAATGTTTTGGAGTTCTATGTAATTTTCTAGCAAATAAATGATGATTTTTACATGTAGGAGAGAAATGTCAGAATTGTCCTGGGTGCTCCAGAACGCCTGATGGCGCTCCCTGCATGTTGGGCCTCTGTATGTGGCCACGCTGTGTAAAAGTCTCACACATGTGGTATCACCATACTCGGGAGTAATAGCAGAATGTGTTTTGGGGTGTAATTTGTGGTATGCATATGCTGTGTGTGAGAAATAACCTGATAATATGACAATTTTGTGAAAAAAAAAAAAAAAGTAAAAAGAATCTTGATTTTGCAAAGAATTGTGGGAAAAAATGACAACTTCAAAAAACTCATCATGCCTCTTACTAAATACCTTGGAATGTCTTCTTTCCAAAAAGGGGTCATTTGGGGGGTATTTGTACTTTTCTGGCATGTTAGGGTCTCAAGAATTGAAATAGGCCGTCAGTCCTTCAGGTGTGATCAATTTTCAGATATTGGCACCATAGCTTGTGGACTCTATAACTTTCACAAAGACCAAATAATATCCACCAATTTGTACTTATTTTTACCAAAGATATGTAGTAGTATAAATTTTGGCCAAAATTTATGAAGAAAAAATTTCTAATCTGCTAAATTTTCTAACAGAAACAAAGAAAAATTCGTTTTTTACAGAATTTTCGGTATTTTTTCTTTTATAGCACAAAAAAAAAAAAACCCAGCGGTGATTAAATACCACCAAAAGAAAGCTCTATTTGTGTGAAAAAAAGGACAAAAATTTCATATAGGTCCAGTGTTGCATGACTGAGTAATTGTCATTCAAAATGCGAGAGCACCGAAAGCTGAAAATTGGTCTGGTTATTAAGGGTGTTTAAGTGCCCAGTGGTCAAGTGGTTAAGAGAGTTATTCCTAAGAATTACAGGACTACAAAATAAAACGCCAAATTTCCATGCAAAATAATTGTACCGCTTTCAGCACCTAAAACCGGACTGAATCATACTGCCAGGGAGGTTAATTCCCTTTAATTTGGTATTTGTAACCCCTTAACATTGTAAAGTTATGAGCTGCAGATGACACTGCCCCTAAATCATTTTGTTTGAGTTTTGTCTATTTTATGCTCTAAAGGAGATGCCTCTAAATGTGTAAATTCTATTGGTATGATCAATTGTTGTACCTTAAACATATCAACTGCCGAATACATCAGTTAGAACATGTTAAACTCTGAACACACACGCAATGACAATTCAAACACTGGCAGTGAATACTTGTTTTTATTACGGAGACAGTTAAAAACAACTTAGGCACTTTGATCATCACAGTAAATTAGGCAACATGTTGAAATGTTGTTCCCGTTGTAGAAGCTCTGTCTTTAATTGTGTCATCTTACTCCTGGTCCTTCTCCTCACCATGGGTGATAACATAACATAGATTCTTGTAATCCAAGTTCCCAGCAACATCTGGGGGGAAGGCATGGAACATCTGGCTGATCTGTGACATGAACACAATATAAGGTTACATCAGATCTCAATAAAATCCCAGTAATATCTTTTTTTCATGAGTTCAGCATTTTCTCTTGTGCAACATGTGGCAATATGGTACACACATGTGACGTTGGCAAGAATTGTTTGTGTTGCTTTGTTCAAAGGGATATTTGTCTGGCACCAGCCTTAATAACCAAAAAATCTGATTTGACCATCTTGCTGAGAGAGCAAAAAAAAAGAAAAAATCCTCAGAATTATCATGATCATCAAACACTAGAACATCCAGGGAAATGTGATGCGAAAGCTAGTCTTGTTTTTAAAATTATTCTCTGGGCCTCTAAGGTGTTAAATCTGATATTTTTGGAGCAAATTACAGTCAGTAGACACTATGTAGTTGATTTAGTAAAGGCAAATAGACTGTTCACTTTGCAAGAAAATTTCCCTTAGTTTAGTAAATGTAGTGAAAATTTTGCTTTGTGAATGTGGTGAAAATATAAAAATGTATTTTTGCTTGCACATGTTTAGATGAGTCACAGTCAAGTGCTTTTTTTAAATTAATTAATTCAAATTTTGAAAAAATTTTATTAAATTAATTTGCCGAGTTGTAGCATTGGACTGGATCCACAGATGATGGCAATCACAAAAACTAAAGCTAGCGGTACTGGTGATGTCAATAATGGTGACAGGTGATTGTAATAGAGACACCATGAGCAGCTATTGTTGCAGGCATGGGATACTAGTTTTTGCTGAGAATAGACTCTGACCAGATGGCATTATGGCAATAACATGAGTATATGTGAAACACCTCAGACACTTTTCAAAGGTGCACTGAGACTTCTTTTCAAGAAGCTTTAAAGTTACCACTACCAGAAGAACAATATTTTGCTTCTGTATTTATGCAATGGGGTAGTAGCAAACATGGTTACTTAATTATATCAACATCATTGCTCAAATAATCATCTTTTTGAGGGTTCCTGATGTTCAACATTAGCCTAAGTTAAATAGATGAGTGGGTGGGCTAAAAGGAATATAGTGTGGTGTTGTTTAGATATATCATATATATCATATATAACCAGGCTGACTTTGTATTTTTTGAACTGTTACCTGATACCTGCACCCTAAAGAGCAGTGGACTTGGGGAAGACATTGTATGCGGGATTGATTGAAAAGATTTCCTTAATGTGGGAAAATTTCTTGCAAAAAATGTTCTTTTGTTTATAAGAGAGTACAATTGCAACAAACATGAACAGCAAAGAAAGTATAATTCAGAAGGGATTTTTCTGGTGGCGCCCAGCAGTGGGCAGTTCCTTCAGGGACCTACTCTATTATTTAACTGCATTTAATAGTGCAAAATCTGGCTTTTGGATGGGCAAATAAATAAAATCTATCCAAACTGTTCAAATCAGCTTTGTGTCCAAATACAACATTTTACCCATGACATTTCTCATGGATATTGTGAACAAACCTGGGCAACAGGAGTTCTTATTTGCTAATTAGACCTACCTAGACAAAAAGCAATGCAACTTATTTGTCCTGCACCATAAAATAAATAAGTCTATACTGGTTTAACCATGATTAACTTTTTGCAAATTACAAGATAAATAAGTATTCATACCTCTTCTTGGCTGAATCTGTCCGCTTGAGTTGTTAGCATTTCCCTAATGCTGTTACATAAATGAATCAAAAATTAGATCTGCTGTTATAGTACATATACATCAGATATATCAATCAATAATGCAATACTTATGACCCAAAGTTATAAAGATCACTGACTCATTTTTTTTAAGACTATTATATTTCAGTACTGAAAAGAAAATGTCTTTATTTTTTTTGTAGTTTGCATTCCAGAAAGTAGTTACACAATAATGGAGGTGCAAAGTAAAAAAAAAATAGGAAATAATATAATAATCCACTAACTGCATACATACAATTAAAAATGACAAACGCACCTAGACCTTTACATCATAATGCATACATGTTAACCTGGAGATGTGTTTTTTAGATAGTGAGGATGAAGTGTGACCTACAGTTTTGTATGTGTTAATAGTTTTACCTGGTGGATGGGACACTTGTGAAAGCATCGCACCCATGGAGAGGTTGCTGGCAGTCTTAGGAACCTTGATCCATGCCTTTTTACTGTGACTCACTCAGAGATATACCTGCACATCTAAATGCTCTTTGAAGATCAATCTTAGACTACTTAGATTAAAAAATAATAATTTGTTTCTTTTATCCATGGTATCTCAGCAGCTACTACTTTCTCTCATCCCCTGGCTTTTCCAATAGTAACATCTCACTATCTTTTGAAACCTCCTGTTGCATTCTCCATAATATGAAATGATTGAAACATTCCTCAGGTAGACCGAGAAACCTGCCATAATGGCCATAGAAGGTGTACGAATCCAGGAATCCAAGTGCAAATATCTCATCAATAGAATTCTCAAGAAATATAAGATATTGTTAATGGATCTACCAGAGCCTTAGTATTCAGTTTTGGGTAGCATAAGCCTTTGAAGAGACACTGCCACCTTTGCTAGGATGGGAAAAGTGACCATGTATACTGTGCTGGGTGGCTGCATGTTTATGTTTAAGTGGGTGGTCGGGGGGGGGGGGGGTAACTTGTTTGGAAAAATCATGGTTTGTACCCCACCCCCCATGTGTACAAGGCCTAAAGATATTAGCCTTTTAAAGAGACACTGCCCCTTTGCAAAGTAGAAGGTTAAACTGATTGCTAAATTAGAGTTATATATAGAAGGCTAAATTGGATTTATATTGTGTCGGGAGCTCCCCCACAGATGTGTTCTCTCTTCCCAGGGGAAAGCTAAAAACATCAAATGGGCAAAATTCACAAGGTGGATTGTGTTTTAAAGAGTTTCATGAGGTGGAATGAGTTTCTTCATTATAAATATATTTTTGTAAAAGAACATTCCCTTTTAAAATTTCCTAAATCATGAGATGAATACATAACTATACAACAGGCAATATTGATATGCTACCTTTAACCTAAAACTGTACATAAATGCACATTGAACATAACCCTTAATGCATAAAAATGGATTGGTTACTATTAATTTATTAAAATAATGTTATAAAAATGATATACTTACTAATCTGCTTTTATATGGCCTTTTCCATCAGGATCAAAAATCTTGAAAGCATTTAGAATAGTTTCTTCTGGGTCTGTGCCTAGAACAGACATAATTCATAAAACATCTGTCTTCATTCACATCATTTTTAATGTGAGGCAAGTCAGTTCCATATTTAACTATCTCCCTAGATGTCTTAATAAATGATGAGTTATCTTTAACATTCTACTCATTCCCTGCTATACTGAAGAGTCCACTACCAGAAACTCCTTTAGCACCTTGCAAAGTTTAAATTACTAAGAGAGTGACAGGGCCTGGGGGAGAGCTGTCAAGCTCTGCTGAGTGATAAGAGCCTATTAGACAGTGCCATCATTGATGTCTCACTCAATATTTGCAACAAAGTACATTACTGTTTGTTACCTGGAGGCTAATATCGTTATTACATTTTCTTTGCTGGACACAGATAAATGTACTGGAGGGGTCAAGGAGTCAAATGTTCTACTGAGATTCCTTTTCTTAGAAAACTAATAATGTACAAGAATGGCTATAATTTTTAGCTGGTCTCTGTGATATATCTATTATGTTACAATAGATAATAACAATGGGCAATCTTCCATTAAATTGAGGTTACCAGTTATATACCAATTGTTGTGATCAACAACGGTTAAGGTTTGTTTATTTTTCTTTAATAAAAAAAAAAGTAGTTCATTTAAAAGAGAACGTCAGCTGCAAGCTGATTTTGGAAGGAACTTTGAAAGTGGAACCTGGTGATTTAACTATTGATTGTGGCTTCTGAGCTCTAGTATTCAACACGCATCACAGTTTGGTCATATACCTCAGAGATCGGCAACCTTTTCCAGAAGTGTTAATTTACAAGCATTTGGCAATTGGCATGTCAGTGAAAAATATCATCAGCATCAAATCTTACACCCCCAGACCTCAGATCAGACGCAATACATGCACCCCAGACCGGACCCAATACATGCTCCTCCAGACCTCAGATCAGACGCAATACATGCACCCCAGACCTCAGAGCGGACCCAATACATGCTCCTCCAGACCCCAGATCAGATGCAATACATGCACCCCAGACCTCAGATTAGACCTAATATATGCTCCTCCAGACCTCAGATCAGACCCAATTCCTGCAATTTTAATCCCCCAGATCAGATCCAGTTCATGTACCTTCAGACCTATTATCAGATCCAATTCCTGTAGGTTAAGATTCAGATAATCCCCAATTCCTGTGCCTTCAGACCTCAGATTAAGTCCAATTCCTGCACCTTCTGAGTGTTGTTAACCACTTGGGTACCGCGCTATTGCCGAATGACGGCATTAGCGCGGACCTAGATTTCCAGGACTACGTCTATTGACGTCGTCCTGGTTACGAGCGGCCTGCGCGCCCCCTGAGGGGCGCGCGCGGCGCGCTCTGTGATCGGCGAGTCCGTGAGACTCGCCTGATCACCGATCCGTGTAAGGGGTCGATCCCGACCCCTTATCACGTGATCAGCTGTCAGCCAATGACAGCTGATCATGTGATAGAACGGAGCCGGTAATCGGCTATTATTCCTCCTCGCGCTGACAGCGCGAGGAGAAAAAAAAAAGCCGATCACCGGCGGCCGTGATCGGGACATCAGTCCCGATCACGGCCAGCAATGAAAGGCACCACATGCCACCTGCCAGTGCCCACCTGCCTCCCGCAGTGCCATCCTGAAAAATAACAAAGTAAAAGTAAGTGCCCCCCGTCTGTGCCCATAATGCCCACAGTGCCACCCCACAGTGCCACCCACAGTGCCACCCCACAGTGCCACCCCACAGTGCCACCCACAGTGCCACCCACAGTGCCACCCACAGTGCCACCCAATCTGCCTCAAAGGTGCTGCACCCCAGTGCCGCCCATCAGTGCCCAGCAGTGCCGCCCATCAGTGCCCAGCAGTGCCGCCCATCAGTGCCCAGCAGTGCCACCTATCAGAGCCACCTATCAGTGCCACCTATCAGTGCCCATCAGTCCCATCTATCTGTGGTACCTATCAGTGCCCATCCGTGCCACCCATCCGTGCCACTTATCCGTGCCACCCATCCGTGCCATCTTATCTGTGCCCATCTTTGCCCATCAGTGCCGCCTTATCTGTGCCCATCGGTGCCGCCTTATCTGTGCCTATTAGTGCCGCCTTAACTATGCCTATCAGTGCCCACAAGTGCAGCCTATCAGTGCCCACCAATGCAGCCTATCAGTGCCCACCAATGCAGCCCATCAGTGCCCACCAATGCAGCCTATCAGTGCCGCCTTATCAGCGCACTTCAATGAAGGAGAAAAATGACCCGTTTGCAAAATTTTATAACAAACTATTAAAACATGATTTTTTTTTTTTTTTTTTTGCATCTTTTTTTGTTTGTTTAGCAAAAAATAAAACTCCGAGCTGTAACTAAATACCACCAAAAGAAAGCTCTATTTGTGGGAAAAAAATGATCGAAATTTCATTTGGGTACAGTGTTGTATGCCCGCGCAATTGTCATTCAAAGTGCATCAGCGCTGAAAGCTGAAAATTGGTCTGGGACTGAGGGGGGTTTAAGTGCCCAGTAAGCAAGTGGTTAAAAAAATAATAGCACCTGCCTGCGCATGCATACTTCTAATAACCTGAATTCTTATCTACTAATGCTTCAGGTGTCAGAGCATTATTTAAATCTAACTTTACAATTTTGAAAAAAAATGTTTTTCTTAGTTTCTGTTAAAAAAATTTGATTTTTTTTTCAAAAGGCCTACATTTTTAGCCATGGTTTACTGCTTTACTCTCATTTCGTGAAGCTCTTAAATGCCAGCATATTACAAAAACTCTGGAAAGTAGACAGTCCACAGCATTTAATAAAATGAATTTTGAGTTTTTTTATTTTTTTTTAATTTTTTTGTAAATAGTTTTTATTGAAGAATTTTCACAATATAATCACAATATAATCCAAACATCTCCACATTGATTGTACCATACCGGAGATAAAAAGGAGAGAAAAGAAGAAAAAAAGTAACATGGACAACCTACACATATGGATAGGCTCATACATTGTACATGTCAAGGTCGTACGTTAGGATACACATCAATATGCAAGTAAGATAGCTATCACCATTAACCCCTATTGCCTCCCCCGCTACTCCAGAACCCTACCCAGCCCATCACGTTGAGGAGGATGTCGGCATGAACAGGGAGCAGGAGGCCGAGAGGGCCTCTCCCCTCGCTACTCGAGTACTCAAGGTGGAAGCATCAACGGGACAAGTAGCTGGGGGGAGGAACAAGTAAACATTTGGGAGATGCATAGAATACATAAATGTAGAACATATTCTGAACTAAATCATAACAAGTAACATATAACACTCAAAGACTGGTCTGTCTTGTGTCCAAAAAAAAAGAGATAAAAGAAATGGATATGAGTATGAAAACAAAAAAAAACAAAAAAACAAGAGAAGAATGGTGCGGTGTGATCCTAATGCTGCTTTCACACTGCAGCGGGAGCGGCGTCGGCGGTAAAGTGCCGCTATTTTTTGCGGCGCTTTACCGTCGTTTTAGCGGCGGTGTGCGGGCGCTAGCGGGGTGGTTTTAACCCCCGCTAGCGGCCGAAAAGGGGTTAAACCCGCCCGCAAAGCGCCGCTGCAGCGGCGCTTTGCCGGCGGTATTGCCGCGGTGTCCCATTGATTTCAATGGGTAGGAGCAGTTTAGGAGCGGTGAATACACCGCTCCTTCACCGCAGCAAAGATGCGGCTAGCAGGACTTTTTTCACCGTCCTGCCAGCGCATCGCTCCAGTGTGAAAGCCCTCTGGCTTTCACACTGGAGTTAAAGGGGCCGGTTTTTTTCAGGCGTTACACAGGCGCTATTTTTAGCGCTGTAACGCCTGAATACCGCCCCAGTGTGAAAGCAGCCTTACTCTCTCCACTAGAAGTACATAGGCTCAAAGTCTAGGGTTTACGTGACTAGAGTTCTTTTGTGCCATACTTCCCACACTTGCCAATTGTTATAATTTTTTTAAATTCTTAATTGACACCGGGAAAAAAAAAGGCAGACACCCAGTCTAACAAATCAAAATACAGCACAGCTAGGCAGTACATACAAATACAGTCCCAGCCCATCACGTTGAGGAGGATGTCGGCATGAACAGGGAGCAGGAGGCCGAGAGGGCCTCTCCCCTCGCTACTCGAGTACTCAAGGTGGAAGCATCAACGGGACAAGTAGCTGGGGGGAGGAACAAGTAAACATTTGGGAGATGCATAGAATACATAAATGTAGAACATATTCTGAACTAAATCATAACAAGTAACATATAACACTCAAAGACTGGTCTGTCTTGTGTCCAAAAAAAAAGAGATAAAAGAAATGGATATGAGTATGAAAACAAAAAAAAACAAAAAAACAAGAGAAGAATGGTGCGGTGTGATCCTAATGCTGCTTTCACACTGCAGCGGGAGCGGCGTCGGCGGTAAAGTGCCGCTATTTTTTGCGGCGCTTTACCGTCGTTTTAGCGGCGGTGTGCGGGCGCTAGCGGGGTGGTTTTAACCCCCGCTAGCGGCCGAAAAGGGGTTAAACCCGCCCGCAAAGCGCCGCTGCAGCGGCGCTTTGCCGGCGGTATTGCCGCGGTGTCCCATTGATTTCAATGGGTAGGAGCAGTTTAGGAGCGGTGAATACACCGCTCCTTCACCGCAGCAAAGATGCGGCTAGCAGGACTTTTTTCACCGTCCTGCCAGCGCATCGCTCCAGTGTGAAAGCCCTCTGGCTTTCACACTGGAGTTAAAGGGGCCGGTTTTTTTCAGGCGTTACACAGGCGCTATTTTTAGCGCTGTAACGCCTGAATACCGCCCCAGTGTGAAAGCAGCCTTACTCTCTCCACTAGAAGTACATAGGCTCAAAGTCTAGGGTTTACGTGACTAGAGTTCTTTTGTGCCATACTTCCCACACTTGCCAATTGTTATAATTTTTTTAAATTCTTAATTGACACCGGGAAAAAAAAAAGGCAGACACCCAGTCTAACAAATCAAAATACAGCACAGCTAGGCAGTACATACAAATACAGTCCACGTTTAAAACCGGTTTATAATATTCTTACAAAATTGGTATATTTGCTAAGTAGTGCAAACAGAAAAATAAAAAATAAAAATTGACTGATGTCTCCCTTGACACAGTCTGATTGAGAGCTTTAGAAAGTGAAATATAGGAAAATTTGTATAAAGGGGGTTTGGGGGTATTTATCCCTGCTAAGTTAGAAGGGAAAGATTTTAAATCCTGTGTACTGTATGTACTCCCCCCCCCCCCCGGGGGGGCGTGGTGAGTTGTCTGGAGTTGCCACTTTTTTTTGGGGGGTAAATTACTCCAGGCATACTCCACTTTTAAGTACACAATGCTTTTTATTTACTAAAGCTGGAAAATGCAAAATCAGGCTCACTTCCGCATAGAAACCAATGAGCTTCTAACCCCAGCTTGTTCAATTAAGCTTTGGTAATACAATCTGGAAGCATATTTTTACTAGTAATAGCTGCGATTTGTGATTTTTATCAGGACTGCAACATTATGGCGGACACATCAGACACTATTGACACATTTTTGGGACCATAGGCATTTATACAGCGATCAGTGCTATAAAAATGCACTGATTACTGTAAAAATTTCACTGGCAGGCAAGGAGTTAACACTAGGGGGTGATTAAGGGGTTAACTGGTGTACCCTGTGTGTGTTTCTAACTGTAGAGGGAGGGGACTGACCTAGAGGAAATGACAGATCGTGGTTCCTAGCTATTAGGAACTTATGATCTGTCACTCTTCACAGAACAGGGATGTGTGTGTTTACACACACACATCCCTGTTCTGCCTCTCGTGCCTGCGATCACTCGTGGCCGGCGGTAATCGCAACCTTCAGCCACGAGCACTAGCATCAGCACCCCCGCATGCCTGCTATTCTGCTTAAAAGAGCCGACATATAGCTACGAGGGCTCGTGGCATCATGCCGACCTGCCACCGTAAAATGACGTTTACTGACCAGGAGGTACAATAGGCTGAACAATGAATGAACAAAAGAGTTCTTGTGGTTCCAGGAGTGCAGTTGTTCACAGGGGATGGCTTGAGCTGGGGCTGGTGTCTCGCCGGGGTCAGTTCAGGTGGCAGGCAGAAATGGGGTTAACAAACAGGCAAAGGATCAGTCCAGGCAGTAGGCAGAAACATGGTTAATAAGCAGGCCAGGCTCAGTACAGGTGGCAGGTGGAGGCAACACAGCAATGGTGTGGCAGTGATCAGGAATGCTATTGCTGGCTGCACTGGCTCCCTTGATACTGTACAGATTTGGTGGTGATCAGGGGCACGGTTGATAGCTGCACAAATGTTATTGTCCCTGTATCCCAATCCAAAGGGCACAGCAATCTCTTTAGAGGGCCTACACTAGTGGTGGGAGGGGAAGGAGATTTAAGTTGGAAAGGTTAATCCTGTTGCGTTTTACTGCTTTGTGGGGCTCCATTAGAGAGAATTGCCTCTCACTTCCTGTTCTACCTATAATGGTTTCACCAGACAGAGAGTAAGGATAAATCTTCAACAGCAACACAGACAGAAATAAATAGTAAATTTCAGCTTTTTATTTCTCCTAAAATTCCAAAAGTACAGGCATACCCCACTTTTAAGTACACAATGGGGTTTATTTACTAAAGCTGGAAAGTGCAAAATCAGGCTCACTTCTGCATAGAAACCAATGAGCTTCCAGGTTTTATTACCAAAGCTTAATTCAACACACTGGGGTTAGAAGCTCATTGGTTTCTATGCATAAATTAGCCTGATTTTGAACTTTCCAGCTTTAGTAAATAAACCGCATTGTGTACTTAAAAGTGGGGTATGCCTGTACTTTTGGAATTGTAGGAGAAATAAAAAGCTGAAATTTACTATTTATTTCTGTCTGTGTTGCCGTTGAAGATTTATCCTTACTCTCTGTCTGGTGTATGCCTGTAATTTACCAAAAAGAAAGTGGCAACTCCAGACAACTCACCATGCCTCCCGGGGGGGAGTACATACAGTACACAGGATTTAAAATCGTTCCCTTCTAACTTAGCATGGATAAATACCCCCAAACCCCCTTTATACAAATTTTCCTATATTTCACTTTCTAAAGCTCTCAATCAGACTGTGTCAAGGGAGACATCAGTCAATTTTTACTTTTTTTTTTTTTCTATGCAGAAGTGAGCCTGATTTTGCACTTTCCAGCTTTAGCAAATAAACCCCATTGTGTACTTAAAAGTGGGGTATGCCTGTATGTGCAAGACAAACACCATGTGTACTCCAACCACTCTGAGACTTACCAGAGAAATTGTAACCCTTGCATGAGGAGTCAAAAAGCGCTTGTTGTTTCCCTCAGTTCAGATTATCACAGGACTTGATAGCTCTCAGCAACAACCCTCAACTTAACTGTGATCACCACAGGACTAGACAATTGTCCGAAATTCTTTCTTCCTCATCTTAAGTAAGAGCAGGCCATTGTACATAAAAGAGGCAAAAAAACTAGGGCTGTGAAAAGTAAAGATTAATTCCTCGATTAATCGTTAATTTTTTCGATCGATCATTTTTTGTTTGATCAATCAAAATTCTTTTGACCAGTACTCACTTCTCCGCTGACTTCCCGGGTCTTCAGGAAGTTCCGCCGGAGATCCAGTGACATCACCGGACTCCTCCCCCCATCCCCAAGTGCCTCCGTCTGCTAACGAAGGGAAGGGGGAGGAGTCCAGTGACGTTGAAGTTTCTGATTGAACGTACCGTGTACGGGGGAGGAGCTACGCATGACGCCCCCCGCTGCTGCCCTACGGAAGTAACACGATTGTCGGCTTTACATGCTGTGTTTTTATCATCTTTATGTGAGTAGTTTGTGTTTGAACACAAAAATTAAATCTTATTCTTAAGCGGTGAGCACTTTGATCTTTTCTTTCTACCCACGACCTGAGATTGTGAGAGAAATTTATGGTCCGTGTTAACCCTTTTGATACCCGCATGCATGACCACCTGTTTGCACAGGGGTCCATGCCATAAGGTGAGAGTGATTCGTTAGGCCGGAGGTGGAGGGATTGTCACGCTACTGTAGAAAAAAAAAATTACTTACGTCAGTGCTACAGTTTGAATTTAAAACGTTTGTGTGAACTGTGTAGTTAAGTCATGGATTGTGAAAACTAAGTAGTGTCAGGTGATTATATATAGTGTATACCACATTTACCACTGACATATGCAGAGTTGCAATGCAAGGAGATCAGCTAAAAGTAGTTGGATCTGTATGTGGGTTAAAATTAATCGAAATTAGTCGATTAATCGATGAAACAAAATATCGATTAATCGAACACAACATTTTTGATCAGTAACAGCCCTAAAAAAACACTTCCAAAAGTGTAAATCCGGTATATATTTTACTTAAAATCAGTTAAATGCACTTACATAGATGCAGTACATAAAAAAGCATGTGAAAACTACACATCTCAGAATCCTCTGGGGTACGTGCACATGTGAGGTGACGTCACAGCTTCCGGCTCCTTCCAACATGTTTCATCCTAAATTACTTCATCATGGACAGAGGAGTCGGAAGTCATAACATCACACACATGTGCACGAGTAGTTTTAACATTTTTATTTCTGTCTGTGCACCTGTTGTAGATTTTCCCTTATGTCTTGTCTAATGAAACCACTATCAGTGGAACAAGAAATAAGGGAAAATCTTTAATGGAGTCCTGAAAAGCAGTAAAACCCAACAGAAGTTCTAATCCTTCCCCACACTACAAGCAGTGTATGCACCTGAATTTGACTTGGCATTGCCTTCTTACAGTCTACTGCACAGCAGAACTCAGAGAGGGTGAGGAAGAAGAAGTACAAGGATCCAACGAGGTGTCTTGCAGTGCAAAGAGCATGCTTGTAGAAGGAGTGAATAGAGAGGCAGAGAGGTAAGCTCATCAGTGTGTTGCTTCTCCTTTCACTGTCCAGTCACAGAGTTTGGGCTGGCAAGGAGATGTGTAAGTGTGAAACAGCAGCAGAGAAATATCTGCCCTGCCAAGCAAATCTGTGCTGTATTATAGGGCTGTGTAAAGCTCAGGATTAGATGGAGTGAAATACAAATTATTGGAGCTTGTTAAACAGCTCTTATAAATGTATTTCATCTGTGTACTTAGCTGTTTTGCCTGGAGTACACTTTTAAGGTGAAAGTTGTTTCAAAGCATAAACAATTTTTGCCTAAAGTGGTTGTAAACCCTTACAGACCACTTTCACTTACATGTAAGCCTACATTAAGGCTTACCTGTAGGTGCTTGAAATATCTCCTAAGCCAACACAGTTTTGGGGATATTTACCATGTCCCCGAACAATGCCGTCTTTTGTGCATGCGCCAATGTATTTGGCGCTTGCGCACTCTTGAAAGGGCACGCTGTGCTGTTTGAAGCTGGGGTCATGCCGTGACTGGCGGCTCCTGCGTGCATGCGCGGGGGTGATGTCATGCGACTTCGGCCAGTCACAGAGTTTGCAGCCCCGGAAAGGAAGAGGGGTGAAGAATGGAGGCTTCCTGCCAGTGAGGAAATCAGGGACATTGCAGGTTTCGATTTCAGTTACGTGACACATAATGAGCTACTATGCAATGAATAGTAGCCCATTATGCTTTACCTTTGCAGGGAAACAAAGAGGAAGTTAAACCCATCAGGGTTTGCCATCTCTTTTAGACATTTTATGTAATAAATGCCCTATGTCCTGTCCCCCCCTTCCCATCCATAAACACTTACCTGATTCCTCCACTTGCTCTAGTGCTGTCTCGTTTGCAGCAGCACTGCCCTCTCTTCCTGTTCTCTGCACTTGGGAGCATGCCCATACAGGTGCTCTTTGAGGCTGCACTCATGAGAAGAAGGGGTGGAGTGTGAAGTCGAGAAACTCCGGAAGAGAAGGTTAGGGACCGATCTGTGCAATACTATTGCACAGAGCAGGTAGGTATAACATTTTTCTTTATTCTAAAAAGTGCCTTTAATATCACTTTTAAAAAAGTGTCTATATTATACTATACTATATTAAAATGTACAAGGTTTCACAAAAAGAATGGCCTGGAACTGTAAAGAGTCTATAGATTTAGCTTCACTTTGTAAAGATATCCTCTCATTTTCTGTTGTGTTTTTGGGACAAAAAGTAGGGTGAAATCTTATAAATGGAAGAAGCTAACAATCTACTGTGCCTAGCTTAGTCACCCAAGAAATATACATACAAAATCTAAACGCCAATAAATCTACCCATAAATGTAGGCGGGGCTTAGACCCAAGGCATCCAATCAGTTAGTGACCACACAAAATCCTTTTGTAGTAATTATCTTGTATTTTGTAAATAGTGGTAATGAATCATGAATAATACCAGATCTTGTAGGAATTAAGATAAGACAATATAAAAAATGATATTCGCACAGTATTACCAGGTTTGGGCCTGTATTATGCTGGAGGGGTGGCAGTTTTCAGTGTACCAGGACAACACTGTAATACTGCTGGGAAGAGCCCCACATTACTATTCCAGCAATCTGGATATTTCCTCCAGGCAGGTGTTGTCCTTATTCTGTCCCTACTCACCAAGAACCTCTGCCTGCTGTAAACACTCTCCCTCACCAGTAAGCAACTTCTGCCCCTTCTGCCCACTTTCTCCAGATATTCCCGAATTACATAAGTACATTATTATATGGGGTCCCACACCAAGATGGCCGCCTTCAATCTGAGAGATAACAGCTTCTATTTGGACAAATGGTGTCTCTGAGAGATTGATGGAGTCCATGCGGGGACAATTCGCCTAACAGACTCCACTCCACCTACATGTAAGCAGGTGCTTCCAAGGGGTTACTCTGTGTTGTGTTTTTATTCCAGATGTTGTAATCATTGTAGTTTTGGTTGTTTGTTTACATTTCTATGTGCAACTGAATGTTCTAACGTGAGTATATTTGCAATGCTAAGTTATATTTGTCTGGCTTAGGTTGTACTCCCTGGGAGGTAAGGGTTGTGCTTTTGGGGGAAGTACCACCCTCTACCTGAGCAAACATAAAAAAAATGGAGAGGGAACCACCTCTTGGGGGTGCCATAAATAGTAAGACAGCCGAAGGTTCAGTTCAAGGTCTCCCCAGCCTGGGAGTTTGAGTGAAGCCTCGGAAAAAGAATAAGCACAGATGTAGTACAAGGGTTTAGATTCCTAGTTTTTATGAGAAGCATGAAAACTGGTACAGGCTCAGTTGTACCGGCTCAAAAATGCTGCACAACTAAAGTGAAAGAGGAATTATGAAGTGTATCAAAGAAATATTGTCTGGAGTGCATAGAGTGTAATGATGAGTATGAAAAATGTGTACAGAAGTTGGGCTACGGATTTCAAGGAGTTAATTATGTAAACTTGTGGAGTAGCATTGCTTTTAAGTTGAAATGCTGCCTTAAATACCAGCCTTGTGTTGTTTGGCAGCTTCAGCCTGCCTTTTGGGTGCACTAGCGAGTGCTTACTCTGGGTCTCCACATGGGCTCAGTAGGCGCTGCCTACATATAGGACAGAGGGAAACCTGCATGTGCCTTCATATGTTTTATGATTTTGGAAGAAAATAAAATCAATTATGAGCAAAACATACAAACACAGAAAGAATATTACATGCATTCACATTTAAACTTTTAAACTCAACCCAATACATCAACATTAAAAGGCATCGGTAATAACAAATTAGCCATCATTCTTCTTGTGTCCACTGTTAAACAGCATTAGATTGCTATAACTAGAAGACCTCACACTTCATGCAGGCAACCTGTTAATAGTGAAAGGCCATAATAGTAAATAGGTCGGGTAAGGGTAATAGTAAATAGTGTAAAATACTGTATCCGGTTCCCGACCAGTGCACGGTGATGTACGTCGACAGAATGGCAGGGGCAGGCATATTGGCGTACAGGTACATCCAATCTTCAATGCCGCCCTGCCATCGGGAGCTCCCGCGCTGGTCGGGACCCCCGTGAGTCCGGTCGCGGGACCCGCAGACTCAATCGCCGCGGGCATACCCACGATCGTCTCACGGGATGGCTGAATGGAGGAAATGCCGTGTAAACAGCATTTCTCCATTCTGCCTAGCAACTAGTGACGCTGATCTCTGCTCCATGTGATTGTAGCAGAGATCAGTGTTCACTAAATGAAAGCCCAACCCCCCCACAGTTAGTAACACACCCCTAGGAACACTTAACCCCTACACTGCCACCCACTGGTTAACCCCTTCATTGCCAGTGTCATTTACACAGGAATCACTGCATTTATATAGCAGTGATTACTGTATAAATGACAATAGTCCCAAAAATGTGTCAAAAATGTCCGATGGGTCCCCCACAATGTCGCAGTCACAATAAAAATCGCTGATCGCCGCCATTACTAGTAAAAAAAAAATAATAAAAAATGATTAATAAAAATGCTATAAAACTATCCCTATTTTGTAAATGCTATAACTTTTGCGCAAACCAATCAATAATCGCTTATTGAGATTTTTTTTTACCAAAAATATGTAGAAGAATATATATCGGCCTAAACTGAGGGAAAAAAATTTTTTTTATATATTTTTGGGGGATATTTATTATAACAAAAAGTAAAAAATAATGCGTTTTTTTTCAAAATTGTCGCTCTATTTTTGTTTATAGCGCAAAAAATAAAAACAGCAGGGGTGATCAAATACCACCAAAAGAAAGCTCTATTTGTGGGAAAAAAAGGACGTCAATTTTGTGGGAGCCACGTCGCACGACCGCACAATTGTCAGTTAAAGCGACGCAGTGCCGAATCGCAAAAAGCGGTCTGGTCTTTGACCAGCAAAATGGTCCGGTCTGTAAGTGGGTATGCATTGCCAAATGCTGTGCTATATCTATAATAATTATAATAAGAATAACTAATTTATTAAAACTTACATGATAAAATGGGAATTAGTTGTCTATTTAAGTTTGTCTTATATATGCTTTATTTATTTTTATTTTTTTCATGCCAAGTTGATAAAGCAAATGTTTTTTTCCCTGGGATTTACTTGGTCAGTAGCCAAGTGCCTCACTTAAGTTTCACTTGAGCAGACTGTCGATAAAGGAAATAAAAATCTCCTGAAATATACTTAAGGGCAGAAAGATGCATTATTGTAGTTTGAAGATTGTGTTCTGTGTGCCTTCAAGGGATCACTGAGCGTCTTTCCTTTTCAATCAATATCTCTTTACGCTCAGTTCCCTATTGTCAATCATACTGCCGGTGGCAAACACAAGGCAGTTCACAAAGCTCGGGTTCCCACCATTTCATACAGTGTTCTACATTTGTCTCTCGCTATTTCTCCAGGCTTTGTCTGAAACAATGTCATATATAACTCATCCTTTATTGATTAGCTGGTAAATAAAGTGGTCCTTTTGATGTGTATCAAAGGTATTTTCTCCACAAGCTGCAAATGCATTTTTCTAGCACTCAATAGAAGAACATCATGCGGTTAATATTACATAAATAGAGTTTCTGATATGAGTTTTGGCATAACAAATCCTCTTGCAAGCTTCTACATCTTCGCTACTTTAGTTACTGCTTACAATAAAAATCCAACAGTCTCCATTTTTATAATGTTTGGTTCTATAACAGTTAGTAGATTGGGACAATCGTTACAGTCTATTTAAATACTGGACATTATAGTACTGATGTATGCTCTAGAATTTGTAATGCCACAATCTGCAAAGAAATAAAAAAAATTCAAATTTTATAGTTTCCCAGTATCACAGACATTTAGCTTAACTATAACTATTCTAAAAAAATTATCTCATTTCTAGGAATAGTTATAGTTAAGCTTTTCTTACAGATTAAGTGCTTAAAGCCAAACCTTATTCTTTTGTTTGGATGCAGTGCTTTTATTTTTCAATTTTTACTGCTGTCTGTGTTAATGTTGAGAAGATTTCACCCTTCCCGGTATGAAAACCAGAACAGGAAGTGGAGCGAATGCTCCTCAAGATGAATACAGCAATATTCTCAATGGTCTAAGCCCCTGTACACACAGTTGGACATTCCGACCACAAAATCCGTTGCATCATTTCAGACGGATTTGGTCCGGAAGTGGTGTTGCATCCACACGGTCGGACAAAGTTGTCAGAATTTCTGGTCGACAAGAACGCAGTGACGTTGAAACCGCATACGTTGGGACTAGAAAAGGGAAGTTCAGCACCACATGCGGCACCCTTTGGGCTCCTTCTGCTGATCTCGTGTTTATCGCGTGTTAGTAGAAGTTTGGTTAGAGACGATTCGCGCTTTTCAGATTTGTGCTTCAGATCGTTACTGCTCTTCAGTTTGTGCTTGTGGGTGCGTATCTGCTTATCAGTGCATGTAGTCAGTTCGCATTTGTTGGTCATTGCGTATTATATCTTCGTATAGTACGCTTTTATTTTCAGTGCTTATTGTCCGCTCGTTTCTGAGTTTCAGTTCGTTCTTTCAGGCCTTGCTGTTTATCGGTGCTTTCTGTTAGTCCGTTCTGACCAGCCAACCATTTTGAAGCCATGTTTCATGTACGTATTCGTCGTAGAGTTTGTGCTGTGCAGGGGCTTGGTGTTGGGCTTTTAGCTTTGACACAAGCCCAGTCCATGAACAGGGCGAGGAGGAGTTTGTGGAGCAAGAATTGGTTGCTCCAGCGTGGCCAATTCTCGCACATGCCTTTGCTTCGTGAGCTCCAGGAGAATAATCCTGATGATTTCAGGAATTATCTCTGGATGACGGACCCCGTTTTTCACCGTCTGCTGGCTTTGCTGTCCCCTTATATCAGCAGGCAGGATACCTGCATGTGGCAAGCCATCACTCCGGAGCAGAGGCTCATCGCCACGTTGCGGTACTTGGCGACAGGGAGAAGTCTTCAGGACCTCAAGTTCTTGACAGACATCTCCCAGGCTCTGAGAATCATTATTCCAGAGACCTGTTCTGCCATCATACAGGTCCTGCAGAAGGACTATATTAAGGTAAGTTTTCTCCTTTAACATCACATTCTATGTATTTAATGTTTGCTAATGTATTGTATTTCTTTCCTCATTCCCTAATTACCATGATTGCAATATGCTGTAATTGATATGCTCTGCCCCTTTGTCCTCATGCATGCTGGAAGCTTTTAAAGTTCCTTTTTTGTCCTTCATGCATATTTGCCTTCACTAACTTCCCCGGAATGCTCTTCTGGGCCCATAAACTTATAGACTAGTCACTTAGCAATGCATTTTGTCAGCTCCATAGTATTGCTTTCCCCTAAACACCCCCTAAAATGTGTACAAATGTTATGTGTGTGCTTAAATTCATGCAGAGTGCCAGAGGTTTTTTTTGGTGGGCCAAACTCATTAGAAAACCCCCTCCCCCCAACTGCTAGGTCAGCTGACAGCAATCCTCTATCTGCTGACATTGCCAAACCCAATACACACTATACCTACCTCTTGTGTGGTCAGATTTATGGATGAATTCACCAAAGCATGCAGTGAAAGGGCCTGCCTCAATACTTTTAAATGCTACTGTTTAAAGATTTTTTTCTCCTATTATTATCTTGATAGGTAATAGCAGAATGTCAAAATGTGCTTCCATTTGTTCCTTTTTTTGTATTATGACACTTCTTACCTGTCCGGTGGGCTACCAATAGTGTGAATAAGGAGTATCACACATTGTTTATGCATTCAGCTCTGAAGTAGAGAGGGTTACCTGTCCAAAACATCCCCCCCCCCCTAAGTTTTTGCAATGGGCCATCAGATGCGGGGGTGAGGAATCTGATAAGGGGACCTTACATTTTTGGCTTTAAATACTCATTTCCAAAAATGTTATACTGATCTTGGCCAAAAATGTTTGTTTCTAATCTGCTTGCAATGTTCATGTGCAAAATTACTATTTTTTGTTTTCTTGTTTGACTCCACAGTTTCCTTCAATGCCACAGGAATGGCAGACTGTGGCCTCCCACTTTGCCAGCAGTTGGGACTTTCCCAATTGTGGGGGTGCAATTGATGGGAAACACGTCTGCATCATCCCACCCCCCAACTCAGGGTCCTACTATTATAATTACAAGGGGTATAATAGTATCGTGATGTTGGCGGTGGTGTCAGCGATATTTGACTTCCTGTATGTGGACGTAGGGAAAAATGGCCGGATGTCAGATGGTGGAGTGTTCGCGCGGATGGAGTTCTACTGTCGTCTCCAGAGTGGCAGTCTGTGCTTACCACCTCCAGAGGAGAACGTGGAAGGACTCCCCTTCGTTTTCGTCGTGGATGAGGCATTTGCTCTGGCAAACCATCTGAAAAGTGGATTTGCCTTTAGTAAATAACACCCATTGTCACAGAAAAAAACAACTTTACTACAAATACTGTTTTTGCGCATTGAAAAAGGAAGCCACACATTGTTCATAATTTAACTTTTTACTTTAAAGCACATTCACATGTGCATTTAGAAAAGGGTTTTACAACAAACCAACATATTTGGTGTATATAAAACATTATTTTTGTTAACATTTTTCTAACTTGCCATTTTTGATACGTACCAACAGGCACGTAACAAAGCATAACATACAGAACACAGGAACTTACAAAGTTCAACTTTGAAAAGTGAAGACAATATCAGACATGAGTATGTACAAACTGTGCTGATATTGCCTTCATCAGATGGGGTGTCACCCCTGTAAAATTCAAATTTTGAAGACGCACACAAATTGAGAATCAAAAAGTGGGCAGTTTCCTCCTGATTCCATGCCTAATGTCAACATGTGCTATCCCCATGGGGTATCAATGTACGTGTTTTGTGGGTGTAACCCCTTCATCTCAGCCACTTTAGTAGCAAGGAAGGGGTTCCGCCCACAAAACGCGTACATTGATTCCCCATGATGGGAGATAGCACATATTGACACACTGTGTGCATCTTCCAAATTTGGCTTTTCTAAAAATATAAAAGTGTTATTGAAAAATTTAAATGGATGCAAGCTAGTTTTGGCTGTTTCAGATTCTCCCTAAAACATCAATGATGTTCTTCAATTTTTGCTGAACATCATTGATGTTTTTCTGGATATTCTCTAAATCGCAATTGCACCCCATTATCTCTCCAATGAGGATCTGGGCACTTTCACTGGTAAAATGCGATTCTTATTCCACAACATCCACATCACCTAAAAATAAACCAAAAAAAACACTGTGTATTATAAATATGCAGGCATACATTGATTAGCTTACCAGAAGCTGTGGTCTCAGACACTCACCTGTTGTGGTGCCAATTTCGCCAATTTCTACAATCTCTCTTTCCTCCTCCTCCTCTGCTTCTGGTGTTGGTATTGGCACCTTCTTTGGGAGGTGTGGGGTCCCTGGTGTCCTCAGACATCCCGATTCTCCCCTTTGAGAATGTAAAAAAGGAATACTTAGCACACAGAGATTTGAGGGCAGAAATAGGAATATGAAACATTGCTTGGAAGTGTCGTACAATTGTGTTTTTTGGCAGAGTTCAAAGGTGAAAACATTATTTTTTACACTTTCTAAAGCTGGAATACTTACCTGTTGTGTGAACAAATGTAGTCAAGTGTAACTTGCCAAAACATCGTTTTTGGAGTGGGCTAACAAACTATGTTTATTACGAACGATTGAACCCATGAACATGAAAGTGGCCATTTTAAACTGTACAACATTAAATCAAAGCACATGGAGCAGTATGCAAGGAATAATAATAATAATATGAACACATGACAACTAGTTACTTTTTTGAAAAACTCACTTGATCCTTCTGTACTGATCGTGCTCCCTCAGTTTCAGGTCTGACCAGCGTTTTCTCAGTTGATCCTTGGATCGTCGTACCCCAAAATTCTTCTGAAGACTCTTCACAACTTTAGTCATGATCTTGGTCTTTCTGACATTTGGGTTTGGGTAAGGTCCATACTTCCCATCATAGTCGTTCCTCTTTAATATGTCCACCGTCTCCAACATCCATACATATTTGAGGCCTTAAATCTTCCCCTCCGGGATCGGGATGTTTCTGGCTCCGGGCTTTCCTTGTCCTTCTCCTCATTATTGTAATTCTTATCATGCTCCTGCTGTGTCTCCGCCATGTGCTCTCCCCACTGCGCTGAAATAAAAGGGGTGGGGAATAGACTAGAAAGAATGTCAGGGGCGGGCGGAGTTTCAAGCATGCGCACTGTATTTAAAACGCAACACGCGTGTGTCGTACATACGATCAGAGTGAGGAGCTGACGCGCCAATCGCTCAAACAAAGGTACAATTTTAACTTGGTACATCACTAGCCTATACTGCTTCTAGATTGAGGCTTATATTGGGACAAAATTAGGAGAGTTTAGCCTGACATTATTAGGGTTTGTCTTGTTTTGTGTCTTGCAGAGAAGATGGATCCTTTCAAGGAACCACATTTTCTGGAGCTAATCATTGATATGCTCAGGGAGCTGCCCTGCCTGTGGCAGATGAACAACCCTAGGACCTAATAAGAATCAGAAAGGCAGCGCTGGAGAAACTGCTTGGTTTAGTGAAGATCATGGTCCCTACGGCAGACATGACCTATGTGATGGCCAAAATTGATGCCCTGAGGAGTACATATCTGAGGGAGCGCAAGAAGTTCCAGGATTCCCTGAGATCAGGAGACCCAGATGACATTTATATCCCCAGGATGTTGTACTACGAGAGGCTGGATTTTCTGGCAGACCATATTTATTGTCGTACATTTAATGATGTTAACTAGATGTTATTATTGATCAGTAAGTTGGGATTTACATATCAATAGACAGTAGTGACCAAAAATGATTGGGACAGGAATGAAAAATGCTGGGCTCAGAATGATAGTCTGTTCTATTTGGTAACATTCAATTTGAAACAGTCATGAGCACACAATTGTGTGATTGATGACCAAAAAACTAAAACTATGTCCCATTTTCATACACAGGAAGATCTCAGATGGGAGGAGGCTGTGGCAAGTGGCAGCCGGGAGGAGGCTATGGCAAGTGGCACCTGGGAGGTCGACCATCGCCCTCCTCCTCCTCCTCCACCTCCTGCTACAACTACAAGAGCAGAGCCACAGCCTGGAAGGAAGCCTGGGAGGAAGTGCCTAAGGAAGACCAGAGAGTGATGGCCTGGGTTCAGTTTGGTCTGACAGACAATGCAGGCTCTTGTATGACCACAGCCTGGGGACATAGATGTCATCTGCTCTTCCTGATCTCTTGAACTTCTGGACCAGACTGTTCTCCCTTTAGATATGTACTCCTCAGGCCACCAATTTTGCATTTAAAAAATAATTGATGTCTGCCCTGGGGGTTAAAGGCTTTGCCAAATTGACCAGTTTCTCAGGCATTGCCTTCCTGTTTATTTGTTTATGACACCTAAATAAAGGTTTTTTTTTTGGTTCAAGAAATACTTGCTTATGTGTTTTACTTCAAAAAGGACAGTTTATTTGTGAGTAGGCAGGTACATTTCAAAAATACAAAGTCAAATTAATAACAAGGGGCACCAACACCAAACAACCTCCTAGAGATTAAAAAAGAAAACAATAAAATAAATAGCTAATAATGGTGTTGTGGTAATTTGACACACAAAACACACCAAGAAAATTACGAAGATGAGCAAAATGTCATAAAAGGAGGTCTTGGTGAAAAAACCAACCACAAAATTTACAGAGAAAAAAATGATTGGGGAGATGTGAAGAATTAAAATATTGTATTCATGAAATGAGGAAAAAGAATAAATAAATAAGTTTTGGAGAAGTGTGTGTGAATATGAGCAGCAAAACAACTTCTTTCTTGTAGCATTATGAAGAAAAAGAGAATGCGCTGCATTAAAGAATTTTTAACATTGCAGGGTGACAAATGTGCTATATCGATTACGAACGGTAGTTTTACCTGATTGCGCGCTTCCGTCTCAGAATTTATTCTGAGCATGCGTGGCACTTTGTCCGTCGGACTAGGCTACACATGATCAGAACTGATGCGCATCGGATCATGTTGTCAGAATATTTTATATCCAGCTCTCAAACTTTGTTGGTCGGACATTCCGACCGAAAAAGTCCGATGGAGCCCACACACAGTCGGATTATCCGACAACATGGTCCGATCGGACATTTTCTGTCGGAATTTCCGACCGTGTGTACAAGGGCTAAAGATTAAAATGTTTAGAATCTATTCAATACAAAAAATCTATTCAATACAAAATAGAAATGACTGGCGTCTCACTTTAACCACTTCAGCCCCGGAAGAATTTACCCCCTTCCTGACCAGAGCACTTTTTGTGATACGGCACTGCATCGCTTTAATTGACAATTGTGCGGTCGTGCGATGTTGTACCCAAACAAAATTTACATCCTTTTTTTCTGACAAATAGAGCTTTCTTTTGGTGGTATATGATCACCTCTGTGGTTTTTATTCTTTGCGCTATAAACAAAAAAAAAGCGACAATTTTGAAGAAAAAAAAACGCAATATTTTTTACTTTTTGCTATAATGAATATCCCCAAAAATATATAAAAATAACAAATGTCTTTCTCAGTTTAGGCCGATATGTATTCTTCTACATATTTTTGGTTAAAAAAATTGAAATAAGCGTATGGTGATTGGTTTTCACAAAAGTTATAGTGTCTACAAAATAGGGGATAGATTTATGCCATTTTTATTATAATTTTTTTTATTAGTAATGGCAATCAGTGATTTTTATCATGACTGCGACATAGCGGCGGACACATCAGGCACTTTTGACACTATTTTGGAACTAGTGACATGTATACAGAAATCAGTGCTATAAAAATGCACTGATTACTGCGTAAATTACACTGGCAGGGAAGGGGTTAAACACTAGGGGGCGATCAAGGGATTAAGTGTGTCCTTGGGAGGGATTCTAACTGGGGGGGGGGATAGTGTGATTTATTGTCATCCACATATGGAAGAGAATCTAGAATGTTCATTGCCTTTACTGTCCAATCTGTAACCATTAACATTATTCTTTATGTGTTTATCTAGAGAAGGGAAATGGGAGAGTACAATTCTTGTATGTAAGGAAGTGAAGGTGTTGATTAGGTGCAGCATTGAGCAGCAGCATTAAGGAAACTCACAGTAGGATTTCGGCAGTAAGAGTACATTGTAGAACAGTTCTGAAAAAGAACAGGCCCAGTGGGGAGCACACCCAACCAAAGCCACTTACAACTGAGACAGCGGTGGACCCACAATATTCAGAATGGAAGATGTCTGCCTGAGAGGAATGGAATGCAGCCTGGCTGGTCCACACCAGAACGGGAAGGCTTCCCGGAAGGTAGGGGCAGTCCCTACACTGTCCCTTCTCCTCTGGGACCTGTCCCTATCTCTAGACAGATGGAGTTTCTTTCCCTAAGCTAGGCACTCACATAAAGCGTGCCAACCCTGGGAGCCAGGGCCTTAAATAGACTCTGTCCTACCCAAGATGTTCCTCACAACTTCCTTCCCCATCTGCATTGCTGCTGTGGCCGAGCGACATCAGCAGTGGTGAATATAGACTGCACACCCCTACACGCCTCCCTTCTTTGACAGATCCTGTCCTCGGTATTGTAACACAGTAAAGCATAACATGAAAACTGCATAAAACAGACCATATCGGGCAACGAATCTCACTGTCCTCTGTGGGGTCACCTTTAAAGTAGTCATCTACTGCTTGTAATTCTGGGTGGTTTGAGGTCTACAGGGTCAGTTACACCCCCTTCACCCAAGCTGGAGGGTGAGTCCTCGGAAGAGTCCAGGAAGCCAGCAGGGCTAGCAGTCTTTGGGAGTGGTGCCTCAGGACTGTCTGTAGGTGAGTAATTGCTGCTTTCCTCTTCAGGATGGTCAGAGGTCAAAGGCCCGAGTTCAGTGGGAGGCAGGTTCTATTCAAACTGGCAGAATATCCACAGGGTCAATGTCCTTCTGTCTGCAGTAGGTGTGGCGAAACAATCCCCACTCAGTAGTTCTGACCTATGAAATCCTTAGATCAGAAGGGTAGCAGAGCTGCAACAGACAGCTACACACTGTGCAGTTTGAGGCTGTGTCTGTAAAAGAATCCAACCTCAGCTGTATGCAGTGTGGGGAGGAGCAGCACTGCTGAAAGCCCCGTCAGTAGTGACCCCATCCTCTTCCCAGCTGATCCCATCCTCTGCCCTACTAACCCTTGTCCCATGCCCTGTTACCACATCCTATACCCGGCTGGCCCTGTTCTCTGCCCTACAGACCCCATCCTCTGCCTTGCCGATTTAGTTCTCTGCCCTGCGGACCTTGTCTTAGCCTCACTGACCCATGTCCTCTGCCCTGCTGAGCCCTGTCCTATGTCTTGGTGACTCTTGTCCTATTCCCTGCTGAGTCCTGTCCTATGTCCTGCTAACCCCTGTTCTATGCCCCACTGACCCTGTCCTATGCCATGCTGATGCCATCCTATGCCCCACTCACCCCTGTCCTCTTCCCTGCTGACCCCATCCTATGCCCCGTTGACCCCTGTACTATGCCCTGCTGATCCATGTCCTATGCCCTGCTGACCCCATCAAATGCCCTGCTAACTCTTGTCCTCTGCCCTACTGATGCCATCCTATTCCTCCGATGACCCCTGCCCTCCCCCTGTTGACCCCTTTCTCTGCACGCTGTCACTGTCCTCAGCCCCACTGACTCCTTTCCTATACCCCACTGACCCCTGTCCTATTTCCCAAAGACCATTTTCCCATGCCCTGCTACCCCTTCCTATACCCTGCTGACCTGCATCCTCTGCTCTGCTAACCCCATTCTCTGCCCTGCTGACCATGTTCTCAGCTCCACTGTCCCTGTTCTCAGCCTCACTGACCCTTGTCCTCTGCCCTGCTGACCCCTTTCCTATGTCTTGCTGACCCCTGTCTTATGTTCTGATCATCGCTGTCCTATGTCTTGCTGACCCCTGTCTTATGTTCTGTTCATCCCTGTCCTATGTCCTGCTGACTTCTGTCCTATGCCCCACTTACCCCATCCTATGCCCTTCTGACACCATCCTATGCCCTACTTACCCCTGTCCTCTTCCCTGCTGACCCTATACTGTGCCACACCAACCCCTGTACATTGCCCTGCTGACCCCATCCTATGCCCTGCTGACCCTGTCCTATGCCCCACTGACCGCTTTCCTATGTCCTGCTGACCCCTGTCCTATGCCCTGTTGATGCTATCCTATGCCCCGATAACACCTGTTCTCTTCCCTACTGACCCCTGTCCTATGCCCTGCTGACCCCTGTCCTATGCCCCACTGACCCCTTTCCCATGCCCTTCTACCACATCCTATGCCCTGCTGACCTGCATCCTCTGCCCTGCTGATCCCTGCCCTCTTCCCTGCTGATCCTGTCCTATGCCCCACTGACCCCTATCCTATGCCCTGCTGATGCCATCCTATGTCCTGCTGATCCCTGTCCTATGCCCTGTGGATGCCAGTCTATGCCCTGCCGACCCCTATACTCTGCTGACCCCTGTCCTATGCCCAGCTGACTCTATCCTATGCTCCTCTAACCCCTGTCCTATGCACTGCTGATGCCATCCTATGCCCCGCTAACCCATGCCCTCTTCCCTGCTGACCCCTTTCTGTGCCCCACCTACCCCTGTCATATGTCCTGCTGACCTCTGTCCTATGCCCTGCTGATACCATCCTATGCCCCACTGACCCCTGTCCTCTTCCCTGCTGACCTTGTCATATGCCCTGCTGACCCCTGTCCTATGTCCTGCTGACCTTTTTCTTATGCCCCACTGACCCATTTCCCATGCCCTGCTACCCCATCCTGAACCCTGTTGACTTCATCCTCTGCCCTGATGACCCTGTTCTCTGCTGACCCCATCCTCTGCCCCACTGACCCCATCCTATACCCTGCTGACCTATACCCTGCTGACCCCATTGTCTGCCTCGCTGACCCCTGTCTTCTTCCCTGCTGATCCCTGTCCTATGCCCTGCTGATGCTATCCTATACCCTTTCGACCCCTGTCCTATGCCCTGCTGACCCTTGGAAACTGCCCTACTGACCCTTGTACACTGCCCTGATGACCTCACCCTCTGCCCTGCTGACCCTTGTAAACTGCCCTGTTGACCTCTGCCCTACTGACCCCTATCCTCTGCCCTGCTTGCCCCTGTCTATCACCCTGCTAAACCCTGTTCTACACCCTAATGACTACTGTCCTCTGCTTTGCTGGTCCCTGTATACTCCCATACACTACCCTATAAGCCACTGATCCAATTATTTTCCCTACTAACTACCCATCCCCTGCCCTCCCCCCTAACATTTTTTACTTTGTCCCTACATCAGACAGGCTAGATTTGGTCATAGTGTTGAGTCGGACTCTCCGAGCTGCCTGCTCTCATTTTGGATTGCTAATTAACCAGCTATTGGCAACTACTATGTTACAGGTGCAGGAATTGGGACTGATCTGAGGTATGAAGATGCAGGAATTGGGGGATCTGAGGTGTGAAGATGCAGAATTTGGGATGATGCCTCAAATTCTGTGAAGGTCCAAGAATTGGTCTGATCTGAGGTTTGAAGGTACAGGAATTGGGCTGATCTGAGGTGTGAAGGTGCAGGAATTGAGGCTGATCTGAGATTGTAGTTGTCAGTCCTACTCTGTGTGTGCTCCTGTGGCTGTATTACCCAGTCTACAGGATATAGCATTGTGACTGTGCAGAGCAGGGTAGAAGCAGTGCAAAAGTGATCAGCTTGGATACGTCAGTGACTGAGGGAATATATTCACTTTAGACTATAGAAGTGTTTTAACCTCCCTGGCGGTACGATTATTTCAGATTTTAGGTACTAAAAGCGGTACAATTATTTTGCATGAAAATTTGGCATTTTATATTGTAGTCTAGCAGACATCCCGGGTATGATAAAGTTTGAAAAATTAAATCATAAATTATAATATAATAAATAACTATAAATAATGATACCAAATAATAATATAACAATAATAAAAATTATTAAATAATGTAATCAAATCAAAAACACTGAAATTTGCTCAGTTGCAGAATTGTCACTGTCATTACTTTTCAATATTTGATGACGGATCTCCCCACAAATCGCTATCGCTCAATTCTGATTACAATTTATTATCGCTGTTTTCTAGCTGGTCTAAAATCATTTTTGATGTAAAGTGACAGTTTTGGTTGCTATGGACAATCTCCAGTTTCCAGGCATAAAGAACAGTTTTTATAACATAAAACTGCATGCAGGACATTGGACAGAACACTAGGGACAAAGGGGATGTGAAATTATTACATACAGCAATGTAATCTGTAAGATTACATTATACTGTATGTATACTGTGTGTTTCACTTTTTGAATTTGGCGCCGATCTCCGTCCCCGTGCGTCGCAACGCTCGCAGGGAACGGAGATCGGCTCTGTGATGAATCGAGTGGAGGACGAGCCACTCGTACAGCAGGGGGACATCGCTGGATCCAAGGGAGAAGGTAAGTAAACCTCCTCCTGCATTCAGCGATGCGGTCCCGAGTCTGGCTCGGGGTTACCACTTTTGGTATAAAACTTCCTCCCCGAGCCAGACTCGGAAATACCGCCAGGGGGGTTAAGAAACTTGAAATCTCCCCACCTGTAAAAAGAAAAAAAAAAACACAATCATTGGTGGTGAGTGACACTTTAACACCCCTTCTTCTACTGGTTTCACCTACACAGGGTGACGAGACAAGCCCTTTCCTCCAGCAGTACACTCTCTACTCAGCCCCCTCCCTCCCAGTCAACCTCTGGTAACACTATCACTGCTTGATGTGCCAGCTCCGCGATTAGATGGGCAGGGACCTGACAGAGATGTTTTTCACCCATTAAACTTAGACACCAGGGCCAGGGCTACTTCTAATGACACCATAACGGTCTCCATTTCCATAATTGTTATGAAAAGTTAAGGAACCTAAAAGTTAAAAACCCAGGAAGTCAGCACAGCACAGGGATGGTGGGAGCCCCTCATTATTATAAATTCTTCATAACGAACATTCGTAATTGTTACGAAAAGTTAACGAACCTAACGAAAATTCGTATTTCGTACGAAATTTCGGACATGAATTATGAAATACGAATTAATTGTAATATGAAACGGAACGAAACAAAACAAATTTATTGACAGCGCACTTATATAATATGCACATGCATGTGCAGATTTTTTCAAATACTGTATATGCATGGTATGTATGGATCAACCTTGAAATGAACAGCACAAGTATAGGCTGTAATTGATGGAGTGTCCCTCAGGGATCATGGCACCACTCTTTTATAATGACATAAAGGAATCAATAGAACAGATGTACACCACAAGCAACAGTTATAGGCCGGTAACCTTACCCACTGGCAAAAAAACATATTGTATGAGTTTTTATTTTTAAAGTTCTTCAGCATCATCTAAAATATACCATCATGAGATGGTGTTAACTTTAATTTATTATTCTTTCATGGACTGTTGGTAGGTTTATTTGGTTATTGGATAAGGTGTGCTCCCTGTATTATATTGCTGACACACAGACATGTTTTTTTTTTTTACTAGAGGGCTTGAAGAAGAGCTGGGCTACTAGCCTTAAACTGCCATACATGTTGTATATTCCCTTGTATTGATTCCTATACTACGTTTGAAGCTATTGGAGTGGTGCTATGATACCTGTAGATATATAAATGTATATAAACATATATACAGTATATATACACACACAGAAAATCTCCAAGATGATTGGAACAACCTACCTACTGTGTTCCTTCAAAAATTGTGTGCAAGTGTACCTAGGAGAATTGATGCTGTTTTGTTGAAGGCAAAGAGTGGTCACTCTTTGCCTTAAAAAAAATAATAAAAACAAAAAAAAAAATTAAAAACAACAAAAATAAAAATTGGCAGACTTAATAGACTACTGTGTCTTTTTCTGACATTACTTTTCTATGTTTCTATGTTTCACACTAAAATATTGAATTTATTTGGATTTTGCTTCTGTTCATTTACTTTCCACTTTTCTAATTGATAGAAATAAACAATTAACATGACTATTTCTAAAAGCATTGTTAATGCACAACATTTTTCACACCTGCCTAAGACTTTTGCACAGTACTATATATATATACACACACACACACACACACATCTAGCTATATGAAATTATATAAATAAAAATTATGATCATTTATGCATTATATCATCTTCTCTCTGTTTTAAAAAGATATCTGCCAAATCTGTGGGAAGTTAATGATCTGTGTTAAATCATGTAAGAAGATTACATAACAAGCTTCTTACATTAGATGCAGAAATGACAAAACAAAGCTGGATCAAACCAAAAACACCTGTCTTGGCTTCACTCCCATACTGGTAAATGTAAGTTATTTGTTTAAATAGAAGCAAAGTTCCTTCACAATGCATTTATCCTATGCACATAATAGAGGCATATCATTAAGAAAAAGTGGTCCCAGACATCCAGTACCGGTGTTCTGCCAAAAACTGTCCACCCATTGGATAGTGTCCGCAGGCACAGTGCTTGTGCAGTATGGAGGACAAGGAGACTCCGAAAATTTCCAAAGATGAACGGTGCCTGTGCACTTGCTAGTACCTTCTGCCCTGAGTCCAGGTTCAAGCCCCACCATGCAAGTGGGCATACGGTAGCACTTAGTAACAGGGCCCCTCGCGGGCTCGCTTCGCTCGCCACGCTTCAGACATGGCCTCACTTCGCTCGGCAATTTTTTATTCTAACTCTATGTCCACTTGGATGGTGAGGCTTGAACCTGGACACAGTGCGCAGGCGCCGCTCATCTTCGGAGACCTTTGGCGTCTCCTTGTCCTCTGTACTGTGCAAGCACAGTACAGGGTGGACACTATCCGACGGGGGACAGTATTGAACAGTACACCGTCAATAGGACTTGGCCTTAAGATAGTCAGTCTATGGGACAGTCTAGGCCTCAGTCAGAAACCTCATGTTGTGACAAATGTCTATGATGCAAGGCCAAGACAGGACTGCATAGAAGGACAGGTGATGCCAGACTGAATAATCTGTAGTTTTGTTTTGCCGTGATGCTCCCAGATAGTCCTCATTTCACACCATAGTCAATGAGCAACGCAAAGGTACCCATGGTGGACACTGGTAGGGGTTTTATATAATCATCAGGAGTCAGTCCCTGTATCCTGTTAATTAATAAATGTAAATAAAACATGATTTTACAAGCATCAAGTGTGGATATACAGTATAAATTAAGTAATTCCAGCCATACAGTAGGGTGACCTGACATTCCTGGTTTCTGGGGACTGTCCCTGATTTTAAGGAGGATATTGTGGTTCCACGTGTGTCCCCTGTTGTAGCTTTAGCAAGCAGTCTCTTTAAGGTTTGGGCACCACTCAATCCAGGCATAGTGGCTGTGAATCTGGATCCCACAGTGGCGTTTCTTCCTTCCCCACTGTTATCAGTATTTTGTGAGTGCAAGGACTGCGGCATATGGGTGCAGTGTAGACAACAAACAGGCACAGGTTCTATTTTATCACCCCCCTTTAGGCCACTCCCACCATCAGATACAATCCTGTAATACCCACCATTTATCACAGTGGACTTAGTACGCCACAGAACTAGTTTCTGGAATAAATCCCAGGATGCCCCAGGTGTTTCCTAATCCTAGTGGTTCTAACTTGTTGTCACATTTTTTTCTACTTTATAACTTAAAGCTAGGCAGATTGCCCAGATTACCCTTATGGGCATTGTTAAGGTTTACATATTGTTTATATTGTTTAAATATTGATAAAGGGGAGCTTTATTTTGTGGATGTGTTTAAAACTGGGGGTGGTCAGTAGGGTGTCTCCAGATTTGGTCACCTCCTATGGGGCCAAATAATGGTCCAAACCACTGACCTGCAATCTTGGAATTTATGTTATGTATTACCTTAGGTCCTTAAAGTTTATTGTTGCTTAAATTTGACTATGTACCTTCACTGTCTGTTACTTTTAACAGATATTTTAACCCCTCCATGGGTACGTTTGTTGTATTGCTCTTCTAAAAACCAGTAACAATGATTGTAATGAAAATCTGGTCCCATTACCAGACAAATGTCAATATTTTCAAGCTATATGAACATAGTGATCACTGAAAGCATTGCATGCAGTGATCTGCTGTCATGTTCTTAAGTCACTGCTGTTTCTCTTTAGTCATAGAAAAGGAGTTTCTCCATTTGCAGTGCATGTGTATGGTAGGGATAAATGTAACTATGGGATCTGGAACTACGCAAATAAAAAGGACAGGTCTCTCAGAACCTGACATGCTTAGTGAAAGACATTCCCATGTACTGTATATCACGTGAGTACTGTAGTGCTATAGTTTTCTCAACTCTGATAGCACCCAATTCCATTATTAGCATTAATAGCAAGTGTGACCTACTTCAAATGTAGTCAATAATTTACACAGTGCTTTGCATATAGTACATTTACATACGTTCCTGCCCTGTAAGAGTTTAAAATCTTTTTTAAACTCAAATTTTCATATGCATGCATACATACATGCACCCACCCACATACTGTACAGGAGCTAATTATCCATGTTTTTGGAGTGTGGGAGGAAGTCAGGGTACCCAGAGGAAACCCACACCACCACAGAGAAAACATGAAAATTCCATGCAGATAGTGTCCTGGCCAAATAGCATTTTAACTAAAAATACTTCCAATTTCTCTATCACTTGTCTCTTTTAACCGCTATTAACCAAAACATATATGTGTAGTGTTTCTCCCGTGGGAGCCGCAGGAATACTGTCCAGGTCTTTCCCATAAACTTTGCCCCGCAGACAGGCACACAGGCTTATTCACATGTTTCTTCAAGGAACAGTCTAGGGGTTGTAATGGAAATTTGTAGGTTCTGTATATAATTCTATTCTATTTTATATGTATTGCACAATGCCCACACTGTGCACATGGCACTAATAGAGTTTTCAGTACATGTTTTGCATTCTTTCGAGTTCTGATTAGAATTAGCCTGCCTATGTAACGCCCCTTGTTACCATAAACGTACAATTGTAATATTAATGTGATACCTACGTAATCATGTGTATAGAAACCTTCACATGCGTCATAATAAAGGAGAACGGTTATTTGGAAAGATGCTGAGCGTATCTTTTGTGTCTGTTCCCTACTGCAGTAGTTATTAATTTGGAACCACTAATCAATATGAGGATAGGAGTTGCCTATCATCAAAATATCAATTTCAGGTGGCGAGCTTGGCCAGCAGGGGTTATCAGGTGACCCTGAGTATCCGAAACGAGGAGCTTGAGACGATCCGGGAATTTCTGATAATCAGCCGGCTGAGGAAGCCTTTTGCTTACATTTGAGTTATCAGACTTCCTTGATCGTAAGGCCTTTTCGGGACAAAGGGTACCTATTTTACTAGCCTTAATAGAACTGTATTGATTGGTGGTTATATGTTATGTTGTCACTGTCTACTGTCCATCGGAGTGTTATAGAGAAAGGGAAGAATAGTGCTGTTCACAGGTATATGTAGTACATCTGCTAGATAAAGTAGTTTAGAGGCAAGAGTGTATAGACACTTATGGGCATTAAATTAAGTAAGGGAATGAAGGGTAAGAGACCCTCAAAAATGCCCAGCGCAAGAGGAACGCTATATATGAACCGAAGGTGCGGTTCCGCCTATACTGAGCCCCTAGTTTAATGGTTAAAGTGGACAGGGATCCACAAAGGGTAACTGGGTTACCACCAAAGTCCACCGGGAGAAAGAATCATGCAGAGTATACAGCTAGATTAACAGATATCTATGTGAGAAGGATGGATCAAGAGTGACATTAACATGAGACAGAAAGGGACAATTTGATGTTAAGTTGTGGGATGAATTTGGGGTCAGGCATTACAACTAGTAAAGTCAAGAAACAGTAATGAGAATGAAAACAGAATGCTTTATATGTTGTCAGAGAGGGAAGATGGGATGAGCACTATGGCTGCCCGTCTGATCATAGAAGGTACAGTATGTGAAGTATGGTATTACAATACATTGGATGCAAAGGATATCAGAACAAAATAAAGAAAGCAGAAGTTTAAGCAAGGAAGTATTAAAAAGCGTTAAAATAAAGTGAGAGAATGATATGCATGTGTTGTGTACAAATGGGAATAATGTAAGCAATTTTAGAGATATATTTGTGTATGTTTGTGAATGCTGGAACCTTTAATTCTATCGCTTGTATGTGTCATGTACGCAAATGTGCCCCCTCCTTTGTGCTCTCCTGAAAGAATGTAGCTGGGGTGAGAGGTTGGTGATAAGCTGGAAGGACACCATGCCAATTTCATTTTTTAGACAAAACATTTATAACAAAATGTGCCAGGTTAACGAATCTAATGATAAACAATGTGATCACAATTATTTTTTAATCTGTTTTCCAAACATGGTAAAATGAAGGTTACAAATTAACCGTGTCTTACACAAATTTAATATCCTGTGATAGTAGAAACAGTGCATTAAAAAAAAAAAGAGAGAGAAATTGAGTAAAATTAAGTAATATGTCCCCCTTTAAGGACATTTATCTGTGCATATATATTAGTGTGTGATATTGAAATTATCATATGAGTATTAATTTGTAATATGAGTTTACCAATTTTATTAATAAATATAGATATATTGAAACTGGTTTAGACAACCTTGGTTGGAAATGAAATCCAGGTTAATGGGGGAATTGATAAGAATGGGATTAGTTTAGATTAAGATAACAATTTTGTAATTTTACATTTATTGAGGGGAAAGAAAAAAAGATTAAGATGAGGTTGTTAATTTGAATACAGCTGCCATAATGTTTAACAAAGCCAAGATGGATGGGATACATATCATTCAAGTTTTTCTACAAAAATACAATCTTAAAGTCTGATAATAACTTGATGTGCGGTCCATGATGTGAGAGTAATAATACATAAAATGTAAATAGAACAGACCCATCACATCAAGTCCACACACCCTGTTAGGATAGATGCTGCCTGCAGCCAGTTGTTTTATTGTTTTTGATGGCCGAGTGCTTTCTGGTCCATCATACATATTATTGGTCTTTTTGTTTTTATGTATTTTTATTTTTGAAATTCAAAGCAAAATGTGTGGATTGTGAAATTATGTGCCCCTTTTCCTTGTAAGTGCAGTGGGTATAAGTAGAAGAATATTTTGGATTTATGGACATCTCTACATGACTGCAGGGTATTCTTATCATTTATTATAATATTGCCAGGAAAAAGTTGTCTTTTTGAAACATGAAACTGGAGTTCTTACACAAACAGCATGATAGAAAACAAGCCATTGTTATATTTATGCAAGCTGGACCCAGTAATGAACGATTCACCCCGATATATCAGAACTGTAGCTTGTATGCAAAGGTGCTATTAGACAAAGTTACAGACATTATTTTGGTCAAATATTAAATTTTTAATGGTCCGACATTCTGCACAGCAAATATATACCGTATATACTCGAGTATAGGCCGACCCGAATATAAGCCGAGGCCCCCAATTTACCCCCAAAAAACTGGAAAAAATTATTGACTCGTGTATAAGCCGAGGGTGAGACATGCCTGTCCATCCCTGTGTGTCCGTCCATCCCTGTGGGTCCATCCATCCCTGTGTGTGTGTCCATGCATCCGTGTGTGTGTGTGTGTGTGTGTGTGTGTGTGTGTGTGTCCATGCATCCGTGTGTGTGTGTGTGTGTGTGTGTGTGTGTGTGTGTGTGTGTGTGTGTGTGTGTGTCCGTGCAGCCTACCTGTGTCCAGCCTGCCTGTGTCCGTCCAGCCTGCGTCCCGTCCAGCCTGCGTCCCGTCCAGCCTGCGTCCCGTCCCGGCCCGGCCCGGCCCGTCCCGGCCCGTCCCGTCCCGGCCCGTCCCGGCCCGGCCCGTCCTGTCCCGAGCCGAGCCTCCGTCCTTCAGCTCTTCGTCGGCGGCCATTCTAGGATTCAAAAGCCGCGCCTCCGTCGGTGATAGGCGGAACACTCAATTTCCCACTGACTGCTGTTCCGCCTATCGGATGTCCGTGATAGGCGGAACACTCAATTTCCCAGCAGCCTGTGTTCCGCCTATCACGGGCATCGTCTCATCCTCGTTCGTAGTACGAGGATGAGACGATGCCCGTGATAGGCGGAACACAGGCTGCTGGGAAATTCAGTGTTCCGCCTATCACAGGCGAAGGCGGAGCCGGAGGCGCGGCTTTTGAATTCTAGAATGGCCGCTGTCTGTCTGCTCGACACGCTGATCGAGCGGGCAGACAGCGATGACTCGAGTATAAGCCGAGGGGGGCACTTTCAGCCTCAAAAAAGAGGCTGAAAATCTCGGCTTATACTCGAGTATATACGGTAGCTAACATTTAGTTTGTCTAATGAAAGGTTCAAAATATGAATTTGTTTTGTTTGTTTATATACAAATCTAACAATGAAAAATGTGTACATTTGAATCCAGCCACCTTATTGCCTCTATTGGAGGAAGCTGGAGACAAAAGCCCCATACACACTATCAGATTTTCTGCTGATTTGTTCCTTCAGATTTACCAAAACCATATAATATGAGGTCAAACCTTAGGAGTTTTAATTTGTATGCAATCAGGCAGGTCCTTCCACTACATGGTTTTGGTAAATCTGAAGGAAAAAATCAGCAGAAATTCTGATAGTGTGCATGGGGCTAAAGAAAAACCACATGTGTTAAATTGATGACGTAGAAATCAGCTGCTGTGAGCCCAGTGCAGGATGCTGAGGATGAAGTTTATCATCCAGAATGATTCTCTGTATTCAGAGTCATTGGATCCTTTTTCCCCAGCTCAAGAAGCTCAAGAAGCAGAGCTCCATGTTTTAGAAAAGCCCGTGAGCTATAAAAAGAGTATATATTTATATAGATAGCCGAGATATAGAGAGCTTTTGGTTCCATTTGAAGGGCCAGAAGTTTGTTTTTACTTCAGCAGGTAAACCAATCAAGCACACTAAGTTAATTTGATCGGCTGTTTTCAACTTTCCAGGTTCTTGCTGAGGTAGCCATACTAACAGTAAAACTCACACATGGAAGCAGACCAGGCGACTCTAAGGATGCTGCATTTACAGCCCCGGACACTTTGCTGGGTCTGTGCAACTCACAGATTCCACCCTAGTTCTGGCCCAGTATAGCTGGGATTAATAATTCAACTTTAAGGACCCCAGAACGAGAAGCACAAGTGGTCCACAGAGGGCAACTTCTTATGAAACAAGACTTTGGAAAAGGTGATCATTTAGGTCTGCCAGCGACTCTTTTCCCTTCAGCTTGACACATCAGTCACAAGCTGTTATGGCTGCCTTAGTAAATGAGCATGGGATAGAGCCAGGGTTCTCCACAGTTGTTTTTATAACATACCACTTCTTGTTTTACCTGTTACCGAAGGTGTTACCAAAAGCTAAACGTCCCTTCCAGAGATAACAAAAAGATATATCCAGATGCCCAAGTCAGAATCTTACGAGTATGTATTTTGTTTGTATGGACATGTTTTCTGGATGTCCAGTGGCAAATGCTACTGCAAAGGCCACAGTAAAAAGCGTAAAAAGCGTTGTCAGAAGTAGTTCATAAGTACAGAGTGCAGAATCTACAGAGAGTAACAGAGGAAATCATTTTTATAGGAGAGTCCTTACAAGAAGTTTTGAGGTTTTATTTTTACACCCCCTACTGTCTACAATGTAGCAGACAAAGTAGAGTAAGAAACTAGAAAACTTTTGCCTGAATGTTTTATTATATTTTATCAAGCCCCTAAGTGGATGTTGGACTCTCTCCCTATGGGATTTGGTTTGGGAGTGTGTTACTCACTTGCTTATATTTTGTCTCAGCAGCTGAAGTCCTCCATTCGGATCTCACAAAGAATGTTGCTGATCTTTTGAGGTTTTTGACAAACTCATTTATGTGTTTTCTTCCCAATTCCAGATCCTTAAAGTTTGGAAGGATCTAAAACTAAAGCCAGGTGACTTGTGGATTGTTAAGAGACATTTACAGTATATATAAGGAAATGTTTGGAGACTCAATACAGCATCTATTTCATGTACAGTTTTGCAAAACTTGAAGGAAAAGTCACCTGGATCCACACCAGACACTGCAAAAATGTCTAAATTAAAGAAATCTCTGTGTTTGATTTGTTTCCCTCTTGCGATCACAGTCTAGGGTACTTTTTGATTCAATTACTTTAATTGTAAGGGATATATATATTTGAAAAGTAGTTTAGCCATGTTGAAGTCATATTTGTCTTTTGTACCTCTTCCATTTTATGTAGAATTGTCTGTGTTTACATATGCTGATAAGTCAGCATACCAGCAATTAAGCTAGAAGGCCACTCTGGCCACAGGAGTGTACAGCCAGTACTCTGTAAATATGTCTTTGTTTTTCACAATGAAAAGTCATTTTGTAATGAAAAAAGCGGCTGAGCTATTATTTTCTCCACAATGGCATTTTTGCCTCTTTGGCCAGGACTACCACCACCTAAGCGTGTGGAGGTTCCAGGTTAAAGGTGATAGCAGGTATGGTTAGTGATCAAAATATTGATCAAAAGAGAGGAGACTGTAATGGAAATTTGTAGGTTCTGTATATAATTGTATTCTATTTTATAGGTATTGCACAATGCCCTCACTGTGCACACGGCACTAATAATGTTTTCAGTACATGTTTTGCATTCTTTTGAGTTCTGATTAGAATTAGCCTGCCTATGTAACGCCCCTTGTTACCATAAACGTACAATTGTAATATTAATGTGATACCTACGTAATCATGTGTATAAAAACCTTCACATGCGTCATAATAAAGGAGAACGGTTATTTGTAAAGATGCTGAGCGTATCTTTTGTGTCTGTTCCCTACTGCAGTCGTTATTAATTTGGAACCACTAATCAATATGAGGATAGGAGTTGCCTATCATCAAAATATCCATTTCAGGGTGTTGTTTTTGCTGTTTCTATTTTTGGAGAACCTGTATAGAGTTGAGGGAATTAGGTAGGATACTCCAAAAACAAGTCTCTGCTTGTAGCAAACAGTAAACTTCAGGTTTAAGGTATTAGTAGTAATAGTAGTTAACTGTAACTCCCTTTCTTAGAGCCATAAGAACAGAGTCCCTTTAAGTAGAAGATTAGATGGACAAAGAGCTTCAGCCACCAGCCTATGTCCCCTTTAACTAAACCTACAGCTGACTCCTAGCACCAGAGAGGTAGCACAAAGATCCCCAAGATCTCTAAGAAGAATCTGTACTCACACAAGGCCCAAGGCCGGCTGGTTGCCTCCTTCCAACTTCCAAGCGACACCTTACTCTGGTGATACCACATCAAATATTCAGTGGACAGTCATCCTCAGTCAGCTCTCTTTAGTTCCAGGGTCTCAACATCCAGGCCCTCAGGTCGCCCACCTGAGGCCTTTTGACAACAGACATGGCAGCATTGCCTTGAAGGGCAGCGTGTCCTCTGGGCTGGATTATTTCTCAGGGGTGTCAAACTCAATTTCATTGTGGGCTACATCAGCATTATGCTTTCCCTCAAAGGGCTGGTTGTATCTGTCATGGTGTTCTGTCTGAGCAGTCTCCATTAAAGTTTCTTTTGAATAATACCAGCGGTGTGTGTCCCTCCTTTTCAACTGGCATTGAATATTATTATTTTCATAATTATAAACAAATGTCCAGAACACCTCCACGCCTTACAATAGATGTTAAGAGTCCCCCACCCTCCCTTACATCACATTGCACCCCCTTTACTACATGCTGCTGCTGGGAAGAAGCTGGGGATGGAGCTGGGAAGCAGAAATGCAGGGTCTAGAGGAGGACTAGAGAAGGGCTGGAGTCAGTTACGACACTTTGCTCAGACCAGGGGAGGTGGAGATGAGGGGGTAATGCGGCTGCACAGAGAGTTGCAGTATCTGTAGGAGGAGTTCTGTCCTCCTCTCTGCTCTCTTCTCAGGAGAGGTGCGAGGGCAACTTGTGTTTGACACGTGACTACAGGAAAAGACCCCAAGCTAAGTGTGCTCACAAAATATACTGTATACAGTCTCCCAGCATGCCATCAGAGCTTGCCTTTCTGGGATAGGCCAGGGCTGCATCAATATTCATGCTCCACACCTATCTTCTATAAACTTTCAAGTTCTCTGGATGCAGAGGGAGTTATTAGACTGGCAGCAGCTGAATACACTGAAAGCAAACCTGACTAGCAGAATGCAGCTGCATTAAATAAAGTGAGAAAACAATGCTTTTACCTAACAAACAATCACAACCATACTGGTTACAAGGTGGCAACTAAATTGACCAAAAACACATACTAAATCTAACTAACTAAACCAACCACCTATCTAAAGGCCCGTACACACGATCTGACTTTTTGATAACAAACATGCAAATTAGCTGTTTTGGAGCAAAATCCAACCGTGTGTATGCTCCATTGGACAAACTTTCTGCTTTCATTGGACTTTTGCTGGCTGTTCGAATGGACAAACTTTTTGACAACATAAGTCCAATGGAGCAAAGTCGGATCGTGCGTATACAAAACCATCGGACTTTTGTACAAAGTACAAACACGCATGCTCTGAATCAATGCAAAAGATCAGACAACAATAAACAAAAACAAACAATAACAAAATAACACAATAACAAAAGTGGCGCTGGAGTAATTAAATGTTCTCTTTTGAAGTGTTGTCAGTACGTTGAAACGTCACTACGTTCGCATTTGTTGCCTAAAAAGTCCTGACGTGTGTATGCAATACAAGTTCTCGGCCGACGCCCTTTGTATAAAAATCTACGGGAAAGTTTGTACAAAGTCTGATCGTGTGTATGGGGCTTAAGAGGCTGCTTCATATGTTTTAAAATGGCAACTTGCCTTATGCAGTAGGTAGGAAAAAAATACATCTATCAATATACTGTATACTTTGGTACATCCTTGATTTATGTCATACTTCATTTGTTTCCCTTTGTACTTAAAGTGGTTGTAAACCCTCTCATATACCCAGTGAAATTAACAGCTTCAGATGATAAATGGATATGAAATATCTGTAGTCTTCTACTCTCTACACCCTTTCAAAAGTGAAGATCATGTTGAAAATCGTTTTTCATCTGTCATTAGCACTGCTGGAGAGACTGTGTGAAAGCTGATTGGAGTAAAAACACATACCACCTCCACACAGCAGAAGAACCGTGTTCTAAATAGAAAAGCTCCATTCTAAGCTCTTCCTCCCCCTCCCTGCCGACACATATTTAGCTCATGTGTTGGGAAAACTTCTCAGAAGTGACTCATGCTGTTAATAAGGATGAGCTCCGGTGTGTTCACACAGCCCATGTGCAGAGACCGTCAGGAAGTTGGCACTGCGCTGCGCTAATCACAGGCAAGTGAGACATTGTCCCAATTTGCAGCTGCAGAGATCGGGAAATGTCTCACTGACTGTGATTAGTGCAGCGCCAACTTCCTGGCGGGCTCTACATCTGGGCTGTGCGAACACGCCGGAGCTCATCCTTAGCTGTTAACAGACGAACAAAGCATCAGAGCTAAGAAAACACTAAATATATATGTGCTTAGTTCAAATTCCAAACTCCTTTAAGTGACCAATCTTATCTCACAGTAAATGGCAGATTTCTATTATTTATAACATACAAGGAGGATAACAAAAGAGTGGAAATGAGGGTAGCAGCTACCAAAGTATTGGTTGCTAACACATTTTTAGATCCTTGCAATAAATATATAATAGTCAGTATATCTGTGGAGCAGACAGGTGGATATGGTAAACAGACCCATATCTGTACTACATAAATGTCATCACCGACAGTCTTTCATTTTTAGTATTAACCTTGTCCTTTAGTTAGGTGGACTATAGGAATGTACATCAGTTCATACCTTTCAGTTTTTCTCCAAACATTGTAAGAAAGATAGTGAAGTTGATAGGCCCTGGTGCTTCCTTAACCATGTCATCAAGCTCTTCAGATTTCACATTGATCCTTCCTGTGACAGAAAGACATAGGACATGTATACATTAACCAACCGACTATATGTTATTTATGTGTATGGATGCATTATGTTTCTAAATTCCCTTTTTCCATTTTTGTCATGTTGTAGGAAGCTAACAGCTTTGCTCAGCCTGACTGTATGTGTCTGTTAATGTTCTCTCAGCGTGGAGTATAGTATCACGGTCACTTGCCAGTTGAGCCAGCTTCAGAAAGGAGTGGTAGAATTTACATTCTGTGTTATGGATATTTGATGACCAATCAGAAAGACTTGGGGAGGCCTCATTTGCTGGCTGGGAAGACATTTAATATCTGAGACACTTCTTGGCATGTAGTCTATTTTTCTGGGCTTTAGCCTGGTGAGGTCACTACTGTAACAACTACATTTCTCCCGGGACTTAGGGCCTAGGGATTGGTGTGCTCTAAGAATCTCCCCTCCAAGTAGGAGCCCTTGAAGATGCTGGCTGCCAGGTCTAGAGGTTTTTGGTCTAGTGCAAGTAAACTGATATTAGTGACTGGCTGAGTGGATGGTAAATACAGGAACCTTTCCTGTCCTGCAGTGGAACAGAAAGGTGGAGCTACCTCTTGAATATTGATTGCTACATTCTACATTTAGGGGTCCAGTCAGCATAGCCAGCTAAGAGGGGGACCTAGAAATTTTAGAAAGATGTGCAGAAGGCCGGAGATTTTGTTCCATGTAGAAACCTTCAGGTGTCCTGTGCTCCCTCCACCCTCCTTCCTATCTTCTATATACTAGTGCAATAAACCTGGTCAAGTTAAATTCTGAAGTGAGTGGCATCCATCTTTCTTCCATCCTGCAATGAGAATCATTCCCTGAGACAAACGTGCCTAAGACCTTATTACCAAGTAAACATTTGCAATAAAGCTATTTGTTAACTGAAGATTGATATTTACTGCAGATCATTCCGAACAGTGCTACATATGGCTGGAACATTTATTTTGCCTTAGCTTTGTGCCCAACAGGCCACTAAATTTTCTTTTAGCTCAAAACAGTGCTCACCAATTTAAACCATTTTCTAGGATAAGTAAAATTTTGAACCCCAGGGACAGTGCTCCTAATTTTAGATTTGAGTCCTGAGTACTATTATTGTGCTGCATACCTTGCACTAAAAATACAAGGTCCACTTATATAGTGTCTTTGTTCAATTTGAAACTGTGCTAAAAACAAAAAGGAAAAAAACACTTGTGGGGGACAAAAACAAATTAATAAATGTATTTAATAGCCTGTACACAAAACCGTCCAAAAATACAATACAAATACACCACAACACATGACATCACTTCCATTTTTTTTTTCTGTCCTACGAGAATTTTTTCTTGCCTTTAGTAACCTATTCAATTTCTACTTGCTAATAGTAAGCAAAAAAAAGTCTGCCGATCTGTCGTCTGATTTTCGAATCATGTGTACAGAGCATTAAGGCGATAAGACGATAAGAAAATCGGGTGAACATTTTCGTTCGATTTTCGTATAGCGTGTACACAACTTTCGACAGCCGATTACGACTTTTCATACGAAAATGTCCGAGGGGACAAACTTTTTCTCAAACCGGAAAAGGACAAACAATTTTCGTTTAATGTGTACCGTTTTCATACGATTTTCGTTTTGTTTGGGTACAACGTCCCACAACTGCGCAATTGTCAGTTAAAACGACGCAGTGCCGATCCGCAAAAAGTGCTCTGGCCAGGAAGGGGGCAAATCCTTCTGGAGCTGAAGTGGTTAAGACCTCTGATGTTTGGTTGACATAGATAATTCAATCCCATTAAAGCCTAATCCAGCTGAGGAACCTTTATGTTTTCAATGGTAGTCTGGGTACTACCTGACTGATGAAAATAATGACATGTATTAGATCAGGGCCATAGCTAAAAATGACAGAGTACTGTAGCAAAATCAAGGCCCCTTGGGAGACTTACCTCACCCACAGCTCGAATTTCATCTGGTTCATCTGGAATTGGCCAAAATTCACTTTGTCTATGGCTTACGTGATCAGGTATTTCCTACTGTTGCTGACAATTTTTTAATCACTACCATTAATTTGGATTTAAATTAAATAGTTTATGTGCGTTTTTAGACAGTAATTGCTAGTTTTGTATTATTTTGTTGTTCCAACAATATTTTAGCTAGTTTTATACAATTAGTCTTAGTTGAATCTTTAGGATCCACTTCTCTCCTTTAAGACCCTACATGTGTTGGTTGACATGGGCAATCTCATTAAACCCTAATCCAGCTGAAGAGACCTTATACAGTATTGTCAATGAATACTACTAAAACTGACATGTATTAGAACAGGGGACATACGGTAACTGGAACATGGACATGGTACCATAGCAAAATCAACTAAGAACTCTTGTAAGGCTTACATCAGTCTTTAATGTGTACTGTGTTATCCTTCAACATCTAACACTACAGAGTACTGTTTGCCTTTAAAGCATGATAAATTCCTATTCCGAAACTGGTGCAGACAGGACCCATGTGATCCAGGTGCTGCACTGAAAAGGGCGCCACTATCCCTATGCTCTAGGGGGTCTATGCAGCCCCCCTGTCACACCTGGATAAGGGGGGCAGTGGGGGCAGCATTTACTAGAACTGACTGGCTGTATTTTTCGCCTGCAGCAGGTGAAAGACAGCTTCTCCTCCTCACCCTCCCGTAGGCATTAACTGGCTGCAGGAGGAAAATACAGCCGATCAGTTCTAGTAAATGCTTCCCCTCCTGTCCAGGCTCCACTTCTTTCAGCTGCTTGGGCTGCCCCCTGCAGCGCTCCTGGCTTCCCTCCTTTCCTCTTCCGCTGGCTGCTATGGGGGATCATGGAGAGCGGGTGAAGGGGACAGTAAATATATAATGTGTTCATTCATAACTGAAGCATAGTAAACTGTGTTTACTATGCTTCCGTTTGTGAGTGAACAGGAGGCCATTCAGCACAGAGCACTTCCCATTCATTAACTGTCCAGTGCAGCTGAGGCTGCAGAGAAAGGGACTGGGGAATCTCTGTCCTCGGTTCCTTTCTATGTCACAAAAGTTAGACATCGGGTATCAGTTTAGAACCCTGATAATTCACCAAACCTCCCAATGGGGCTTCTAAAATATATTTTTTAAATAAAAAAAATAAAATAAACATTTTAACAATGAATAAAATATTAAAAATAGAAAACAACTGACTACTGACACTGTCCACTGCCCTACTGACACCAAGCCCTGCCCTGATGACATCAACATCTGCTCTACTGACACCGTCCTCTGTCCTACTGACAAATTCTATTGCCTTACGGACACTGAGCACTGCTCTACTGACTGACACTATCTACTGCCCTACTGGTACCAACCTCTGCCCTACTGACACATCCACTGTTCACTGACACCATTCACTGCCTTACTGACACCATCAACTGCTCTATTGACACCGTTCACCAATCCACTGACACTGTTCACTGCCCTACCGATACCATCCTCTGCCCTACTGACACCATCCTCTGCCCTATTGACACTGTCCACTGCTCTACTGACTGACACTGTCTGCTTTTAACCACTTGCTTACTGGGCACTTAAACCCCCCTCAGTCCCAGACCAATTTTCAGCTTTCAGCGCTGTCGCACTTTGAATGACAATTGCGCGGTCATACAACACTGTACCCAAATGAAATTTTTATCATTTTTTTCCCACAAATAGAGCTTTCTTTTGGTGGTATTTAGTCACAGCTCGGAGTTTTATTTTTTGCTAAACAAACAAAAAAAGATGCAAAAAAAAAAAAAAAAAAAATCATGTTTTAATAGTTTGTTATAAAATTTTGCAAACGGGTCATTTTTCTCCTTCATTGAAGTGCGCTGATTAGGCGGCACTGATAGGCTGCATTGGTGGGCACTGATGGGCTGCATTGGTGGGCACTGATGGGCTGCATTGGTGGGCACTGATAGGCTGCACTGGTGGGCACTGATAGGCATAGTTAAGGCGGCACTAATAGGCACAGATAAGGCGGCACCGATGGGCACAGATAAGGCGGCACTGATGGGCAAAGATGGGCACAGATAAGATGGCACGGATGGGTGGCACGGATAAGTGGCACGGATGGGTGGCACGGATGGGCACTGATAGGTACCACAGATAGATGGGACTGATGGGCACTGATAGGTGGCACTGATAGGTGGCTCTGATAGGTGGCACTGCTGGGCACTGATGGGCGGCACTGCTGGGCACTGATGGGCGGCACTGCTGGGCACTGATGGGCGGCACTGGGGTGCAGCACCTGAGGCAGATTTTGGGTGGCACTGTGGGTGGCACTGTGGGTGGCACTGCTGGGTGGCACTGTGGGTGGCACTGTGGGCACTGCTGGGTGGCACTGTGGGCACTATGGGCACTGCTGGGTGGCACTGACAGGGGGGCACTTACTTTATTCAGGATGGCACTGCGGGTGGCAGGTGGGCACTGGCAGGGGGCAGGTGTCCTTTTATATTGCTGGCCGTGATCGGGACTGATGTCCCGAACACGGCCGCCGGCGATCGGCTTTTTTTTTTTCTCCTCGCGCTGTCAGCGCGAGGAGGAATACTAGCCGATTACCGGCTCCGTTTTATCACATGATCAGCTGTCATTGGCTGACAGCTGATCACGTGATAAGGGGTCGGGATCGACCCCTTACACGGATCGGTGATCAGGCGAGTCTCACGGACTCGCCGATCACAGAGCGCGCCGCGCGCGCCCCTCAGGGGGCGCGCAGGCCGCTCGTAACCGGGACTACGTCAATAGACGTAGTCCCGAAAATGTGGGTCCGCGCTATTGCCGTCATTTTGCAATAGCGCGGATCCCAAGTGGTTAAGGTAGGCTGTCCCAAGTTCATATTTTTACAGTGACATTTGTTTTATTAATCTAAGCATATATTTTGTGTACAAGAATGCCTTTGTTTCATTTAACCATGCACTTGTAAGCCCCTGCAACTGTTAAACCAATATATCCACACCCATTGTTCACTATGGCAAGCTTGCTGCACTGCATTACTACTCCCTTGGGGCACTCAAAGGTGTCCAAGGTATTTTACAGTCCTTTAGTGTATACTACAAAAAAGTAGTTGTATCGTGTAAACTGGTCAGGTTTGGCTTGAAGAAAAGGTGGCAGTCCTAGCTACTGCACCAGAAAAAAGCAGCACTTTATGAGTTGATTTTGATCCAGTTCTGTGGCAGATTAGGAGAGGCATCGCCGCTACAAAAGATGAAAGCCCTGAAGCTGGTCCTTAATAATTCACATCTTTCCCCTCCTAATCCTCAGGTAAGGCTTGAAATATCTTTAATGAATCTTCACCTCTGCAGTAAATTAGAAGGGGTGCTGCTGCAACTAAAAGAAAAAAGACAGCCCAGTGGGGTGGGTCTTTAATAAGCCAGCCATAACTGTAGAACGAGGCAATTTCAAGTGATCTCCATGCTGGATAAGGAGGGACACCACCAGGAAGGAAGAGGAGTGCACAGAAGCAGCCTTATTAAAGCCCTCTTCTTCTCAGTGCCGCCCCTCCTAATCCACTATGGAAGTGAGGGTTAAAATGGCCTCATTCAAACCTCACCTACGCAGTGATTAAGTAGGCCTCCATGCTACATGTGCAGCGAGTCACTATTACTAGAACTTTGAAATAATTAATAATACTTGAACTTTTCTCTCTGGGCAGGGGCTGGGGGTGCATGGATGGAAACTTCTCTCTCAAGTGGGGGTGCCAGTCTTTGCCCCGAGTGAAAGTCTAGCTTCACCACTGGATAAGTACAAAAACGTTATATTTGACTTATTCTGTTGGTGTTATATAAATCCTGTATAATAATAATTCAAAATTAAAGCTGGCCATTAGGGATGAGCTCAGGCGTGTTCGCATGGTCCAGGTGCCGAGCCCGCCAGGAAGTCGGCGCAGTGATGCTCTAATCACAGGCGGTGAGACATTGCCCGATCTCTGCAGCAGCACATCGGGGCAATGTCTCACTGCCTGTGATTAGCGCAGCGCTGCGCCGACTTCCTGGCGGGCTCTGCACGTGGACCAGGCGAACATGCCTGAGCTCATCCCTACTGGCCATCATACATGGCTGAAATTTCAACAGTTTCCTGCTAAATCAGCTGAAGTTCAAGCTGTGGTTGACCCGTTAGCACCACCTGGCTTGAACATTTTTGAATGGAAAATCAAAAAAGCAAATGCGTTCACTGTTCTGACAAACAACTGCAGTTGTCACAACTGTTTGAATTGAATGGCTTGCAGTGGGGATGGATGAATTTACTGGTGAATTGAAAAAGAGAAATCTGTGTGTGTATGGCTAACCTGAGTCACATTGCTATTGCTGTCACTGCAAATTGATAGGCAACCAGACAAAATGCTTTTTCAGCACTTATTTGATATGACACGGATATTGAGAGAATTATGTGGGTTGCAGTTGTTGTCCTTCCGAAAGAACAATGCTAACTGCCTGGCTGTCAAGATGACTTTCACTGAATTTTAAGATCCTGATAAATAAACATAAAGTGAAGTCAGACCTATTGGACTACATACTGTACCTATTCAAGGTCAATGTGCAGCACATACTGTATATATTTAAATACATGATTTATATATATATACACAGTATAGAGAGATAGGTGAGCGTGTGTTTACAAAGGTTACCATTCCTGAATACATGCAATCATATATATTCAAAGCGATTGCTCTTCACTAAATTCCTAATGGTTCCAAACCCATAAACAAGAGGATCACATTAAATCAGTTTGGCAGACTTCCCTTTTGGCTCGCTGCACTTGACATATCTCCTTTGACTCACGCAGCTTCGGTTTAAGTATAATCATTTCCTACATACTTGAGCATGTGAATTTGATTTAGATATCACGTTTCTTTTTCTTTACCCAGAGCAGCGAATGTGTCTCTCAGGTCTCCTTTATCAATGAAGCCATCTCTGTTCTGGTCCATAATGGTGAAGGCCTGGTGACAAGGAAACAGCACAGCATTAGTTAGATCCGCAGGATCTCCCATCCTCTCTGATCTTCGCTTACAGCCTGTGACACATTTCACTTTCAGTTAAAAATAAGCAACAAACAAAGCCTCTGTGAATTACACACGTTTAGTATGCTAATGAATCCTGACAAGGGGTTTAATTAAAATACAATTAACCCACCCCTAGTTCTGTGAACTAAATTAATACTAGGCACAATATGATGCTGGATGGCTTCCAATACATGATTAGATACAGCCAATGTTAACTCTATATGAGAGTTTTTGGGGAAAAAAAAGGACAAAAATACAATACTATAAATATGAGTTTGTAAAACAAAAGATGTCTCGTTTTTCCAGCATTTGAGAAAAGAGGATGTACAAATTTTCTCGGCCCTAAGCAGTATCAGATCAACAATCTTTTTTTTTTTTTTTTTCCAATATTTTTATTCAAATTTTCAACAAAAGAAAATAACAAGTTCAGTATCTGACAATAAAGACACTTTAAAGTACAAGAAAACAATACGAAACAATTCAAGTAGAGAGACGGAAAAGGATAAACTGGCATTACATGTGTAAAGTTGCGAGGGCACTTCAAATAGTTACTGGCCCACCCCCTCCAGGTAATCGCCCTGGATCTTGCTTCATTTAGGGGTCAAGAGGCACACATCTGAGCGCTGATTATCCAACCCTCCCTTTTGACTTCAGTACTAAAATAAATCCTAAATGAATGATAATAAAAAGGTACTGGCGCATTTGTTTTCAGGTGTACTCCAATAAAGAAGGAAAAGAAGAAAAGTAACTCTAGTAAGATGGGATAAAGAAATAGAGGATAAAAAGCAAAGAAAGAGGAAAAGAGGAAGAAGGAGAAGAAGAGGAAGAAAAAGGGGGATGCACTCCAGATCCCGGGGACCACCCCCCAGCCACTCACCAGAAAAACCCTCTTACCCAGTTACGAGATCTTTAATCCAAGGTTCCCACACTCTGTTGAACCAAGCCATTCTATCAGCAAGTATTGCCGATAAACGTTCATTCACCATTATCCAGGACAATTTTGTTTTAAGTAAATAAAACGGGACAATTGGTGATCTCCACGATTTGGCTATGGAAATCCTTGCTGCCACAAAGATAAAAGCTATAAGCTTGCTCATTGGCTTTGAAGCCCCTTCTACGGGGCGACCCAGAAGCGCATGCAGGGGCGATTTGCGGAGGTTCACACGGGTCAAAGAATATATAAAGTTGTACGTACGGATCCAAAACCGTCGCACCTTCGGGCACGACCACCATATATGATACATGGTACCATCCGCATTACAGCCCCTAAAACACCTCGGGGACGCCCCAGGGGCGAAGGTGGCCAATCGAGCTGGAACCATATACCACCTCATCAGTACCTTATAGTTTGCTTCAATCAAGGAAGTGTTAATAAAAGATTTAGAGGCACCTTGTATTATTTTGTTCCACTCTTCCATCTTCAAAGTGGTATGCATATCCCCTTCCCATTTCTCCATATAAGGCAATTTCTGAGAAGGAGGGAATAAAATATTGTATAGCAGAGATATGTGGCCCGTGAGGTTGTCGTGTGTCTTACAAATAGTTTCCATCGGGGTGTATGTAGTGAGTGCAGAAATGCGACTTAATGTCGCCAAAAAGTGCGCTATTTGAGTGTAGCGGTAGAGTTCCGACCTCGGGAGCTGATACCTTTCTTGTAAGGATGTTCGCGACAGAGCCCCCCTATGGTCACATAAGTCTGCTATACGTAGTAAACCTTTGTTGGTCCACCATGAAAAATCTTGGGGGCGGAGACCAGATCAACAATCTTATGTGAGTCTTATGTGAATGTATAACATGAGGCCTGATCTGAAAGGAATGAATGGTTTCTCTCTTTAAAAAATCAATCCAGCATTTACACCAGAGATGGCTGCATTGATTATCATAGTATGTGACTTTGTATATGAGTTGTAAATACAGAACTGGTAACCTAATGTGGTTATATAAAGCTTTTAGCAGATCCCACACCTTGATATTGAGGAAAAGCCACACTCTGCTCTGCCTAGGAGGGAGAAATTTGGGGGGCTGAAAGATTTTTTACGGTATGTATAAAAAGCATGTTGACATGATCATAGGTGATGGTTGCAGCAAAAGATAACTAAAGCCCCGTACACACGATCGGAAATCCCGCCAGCAAAAGTCCGATGAGAGTTTTTGGTTGGAAATTCCGACCATGTGTCTGCTCCATTGGACTTTTGCTGGTGGAATTTCTGCCAGCAAAAGATTGAGAGCAGGATCTCTATTTTTCCAGACGAAAAAAGTTACGATCGGAAATTCAGATCGTTTGTAGCAATTCCGTCACACAAAATTCCTACGCATGCTCGGAAACAATTTGACGCATGCTCGGAAGCATTGAACTTCACTTTCTCGGCTCGTCGTAGTGTTTTACGTCACTGCGTTCTTGATGGTTGAAAGTTCAGTGTGACCATGTGTATGCAAGCCAAGCTTGAGCGGAATTCCGTTGAAAAAACCATCCAAGATTTTTCAGACAAAAATTCTGATCGAGTGTACGTGGCATAAGGCTGGCTATAGATGATAAGATTTTCTTCTCTTCCACCACGGGTGGTAGGAAAGAAAATCACTTGATTCCCCCATTAACCTCCCTGGCGGTATGATTATTTCAGATTTTGGCGTTTTATATTGTAGACCTGTAATTTTTAGGAATAACTCACTTAAATCTGTCCAAACCAGAGTCTAGGTATAGGTATGATAAAGTTTGAAAAATTAAATCATAAATTATAATATAATAAATAACTATAAATAATTATACCAAATAATAATATAACAATAATAAAAAATATTCAATAATGCAATGAAATCAAAAACACTGAAATTTGCTAATTTGCAGAATTGTCACTGTCATTACTTTTCAGTATTTGATGACGGATCTCCCCACAAATCGCTATTGCTCAATTTATTATCGCTGTTTTCTAGCTGGTCTAAATTTTTGATGCAAAGGGACAGTTTTGGTTGCTATGGACAATCTCCAGTTTCCAGGCATAAAGAACAGGTTTTATATTATAAAACTGCATGCAGGACACTGGGCAGACCCCTAGGGACAAAGGGGATGTGAAATAATTACATAATCTGAAAGATTACATTATACTGTATGTAATGTGTGTGTTTTACTTTTTGAATTTGGCGCCGTTCTCTATCCCCGTGCGTCGCAACGCTCGCAGGGAACAGAGCCCAGTGATGTGATAGATCAAGCGGATGACGGCTCGCTCGTACAGCAGGGGGACATTGCTGGATCCAGGGGACAAGGTAAGTAACCTCTTCCTGGATTCAGCGATGCGGTCCCGAGTCTGGCTCGGGGTTACCGCTAATGGTACTAAATTTTAAACCCTGAGCCAGACTCGGGAATACCGCCAGGGGTTTTAACACAGTCAGTGTTGGTGGGGGAATTCCTCCCACTGCACCATTGTATTCTGCCAGCAGGGGGTGCAGGGAGCATAGTGGGCCGACAGAATATAATGGCTACTGCTAAAGGCTATAGCCACTGGCAGTAGCCATATGTGAAAAATCCAACATGCTGGTTAAACCCAAGTTGATCAATCCATACATGGTTAGAATCTTGGCTGGTCCCTTCTGAGCCAACTGAAATTTGAACTGTCTAACTTGTCTCTGCCAACTCATCCCATTGATTACTAATGTAAAAGAATGAAGCAGTTTATAAAGATGTACCGAGCAGACAATCTGGACCCAATCTAATGGGAGAAATCAGTAGGGAAATCTATTCTCCTAGCCCACATCCCTCAACCCCTGTGATTGGATGGTGTGGGCTCACTAAAACCCCCCTGAGTGTTCATAAAAAACTGCTGGAATTGGCAGCTCAGGCTCTCAACTTTGCATAAATGCTAAGATTACTCTCTAAAGGACAGTAAATCAGATGCATCCGATTAGATGTACGTTGCACTGAATTGGAATCTGCCTGAACCAAAGACCAGGCAAACCTTGTGAAGTACTTTAACTTTATTACATTTATTTTGCTGTTGCTATTGTCTGCTTTTGTAATATCTTTTTTGTACATTTGTTTCTTGTGTGGCTTTCCTTGTCTTTTCATTTCATAATAGCTAAAAATCATTAAGTTTCAACTCTAAATGCTCTAAACCAGATCGTTTGCCTCTTGAAGAAGCTACTGTACACTGAACTGAACTCTACTTCATCCATGGCTGGAGTGTCAGTGGGTGTCAAAGACATTTTTCACAGTAACGATCCTTCTCAGTCTACTCGCAGTTAAATTGTTGTCCTATGAGCTGGAAAATCTCTGTGCAGGGCTGAAAGTGGCGTCATCGCATATTGGTGGATAAAGCAGGATAATGAGGCTGCTATCATAACATATTGACGGCAATGGTGGGATTGGAGATTGTCATTGTCACACACACACAAGCTGTGTATGCTTTGTGAATGTGAACAGATAACAAACATATAGTAAGAGTTTCTCAAAAAAGTAGAAATACATTTTAAACCATCCTATTTCTAATACTATTCCCCATGTATTAAATTGTATACTAGCTCTATTGTCTCCCTGTACATTATAAAGTACTGTGAAAATCTAGGAATCTAAATCCTGTTATTTAATGTTAACAATAATATTAATAAGCTATATATATTATATAACGCAATGAACAGTCGTTTTACCAATATTGCTATTTTGTGATTTAAATTTTATTTTTTATTTTTTAACAATTTGTTAATCACAACAAGCGTAACAGTGTGCTTTTTACTCTAGTAGTTTTGCTATTGGGAGTAAAATCAGATTGTAGATTCAGTTCAGCAAACAAATGTGAAATTAAAGTGCAATTCTAGGAAACAACCAATCATGGAGCAGCAAATGATATTCAGCAAATGCTTCAGTTGTCCAAAAAACTGAAAATAATTACTTAAAATACATTAGTACATATTGCTCTAAAAAGGGTCAGGAGGAGGATGTTCAGACCGTGCCTTCTGGGGTCTGTTGTGTGTAACCAACTGAATCTCTGCCTCCTGCATACCCAATCACTGCTAGACTGCTAGAGGCAGCACGTAATCTGCAGTGTATGTTCACCCAAGTAGATGTTTTTTCAGGATAGAAAAAGTAGAGTAAACTCATGCATTTCAAAGTTTACAATTTAGGTTTATCTGGAATGCACCTTTTTAAGGGCTCTACTCTGCAATTCCTATGTTCAGTATGCAATTTGCCTCCACATTTACTTGTATGCAGTGCATTCATTTTTTTTACTTTTTTTAGTATGTGGTGAGTTGCATTTACATGCAACATGCGCTACGTTTTTTAAACATATGTGTACACTGGCCTCATTGAAATACATTCATTTTTCTTGCATATACGTTTGTACTGCATTTAAAAATGCATATACTGCATATGGTGTAAATGAACCATAAAGGTTTTATATACTGTAGAAAGCAGACCACATGTTATGCTAAATGAGCAAATACTCTACCTCCTTAAATTCCTGTATTTGGCTTTGATCGAACATGGAGAAAACATTTGAACCTCCATCTGCCTTCTTTTTTGCTTTCTTGGGAGACTAGGAAAGATAAAAAAATAAGTGTAGAATTAATATCTGTACTTCAGTAGTGTGCAATGATTCAGAACAAGAAGGAACCTATAAAAGACAAACTTAAAAAAAAAGTTTACGTACAGTGTTTTTCTTTCCTTAAATACTTTGTATTCATATCCAGTATAAGCCTGCTAGAAAATTCAACTTGTCTCCTTGCACATCATAGCCCTCTCCTCTTCTGGAAGTGTCTACTGTCTGTGCTGACCCAGCATCTCCAGACTTCCCCTCACCTCCCTGAAATTTTTTTTTATGTAGTTGCTGGAGGAGTAGCAAAGAGGAATACTACAGTGTCACTTGAGTCACAACTCTGATTCTGCTGGGGCTGCTGACATCACAGTGGCCATTTCAGGACATTTGGATGTTTACATGTAGCACCCTCTAGTGTGTTAGAATATTTTTTTCAGTAGTGTAGGAAAATTGTTAGGCCTGGCTGGGAGCCAAGCCTGTATTTTTAATCTGCGTCAAGTGAGTGAGTCAGGGAGGGTTGGATGACTTACAGGCAGCATCTCTAAGATCTCCTTTTCCTTATGGGACTTGCTGGAAAATTCCAGAAGAATGGGCATGGAGGTGAGGAGGAGCTGTCTGGAGTATTCTGAGGGCCCTGACCAATCCCCAACATATGGGTTGGCAGGGGGCTCGCCCCTTAAAATACTCTGGGTCAGCCCAGCTGGGGCAGTGGAGTTCAGGTGGAAGATGGATTGCTAGGCTGTCGTTGCCCTTGAGGGTAGTCCCCTAGTCTTGGGGGGGTGGCCTCAGGCCTGGACTTGGGTATGGAAGGGACCATCTTCCCGACACATGGGGGTGTCCTGACCGGGAGCAGGAGAAGGAGAAGGACTGCAGGAGAACACTACTGGGCAAATCTCCACGGAGGAAGACAGCCAGGTGGGCTGGTGAGTGTTACAGATGGGAGAGCACTGACAGGCATGCTTGAGAGGACTGGGAGAGAGTAGTCTGAGATGGATGCAGAGTCAGTCTGGGAGAACTGTGGACTTTTAGACAAGATGGCTGGACAAAGGGGTAGCTGCAGCCAGGTGGGCTGGCAGTGCCTGATGAGGTGCTGCTGGGATCAGTAGCCACAGAAAGACAGCTATTCACTAGGACTTTGCTACACAAACAAGGGGCCATTGGTCCCTGCCTGTAAAGGGCTTTTGCTACCAATCTGACTAAGCCTTTTTGTCAGATCATCCAACAGTGCCAGCTGGTCCTGGGAGTTGTAGTTCTGCAATCAGGATTTCTGCAGGAGGCAGAGGAGAAGTGTATATATGGACTGTAAATAGTTGTGTCGCTGAAGAGTTCTTTGCTGAAAGTCAAGTGGTCAATCTATAATACCCTAATCCCTATCTAAGTTGATTCCCCTCAATAAAACATAAAACAAAAGCGACTGTTCCTTGACTCAAGTGTGCTCTGAAGATGCGGTGTGCCTGGCTGGGTGGGGGATCCTTTCTACTTGTGGCTCCTTAGGGGGTGCTCTACATACACAAGGGAGGCTTTTACAGATAACAACATACCTAAGACGCAATCAATGCACATACTGTATAATCTAATGGGAGACATATGCCTATTGAATATCGCAGCCAGTAAAAGCAAGCAGAATAATGCTGCTTATTCTACACTGGATCTGGTAAATCATAATGGGTATTTTTCTATCAAGCTGAACTGCAAGCAGATATAAATGGCACAAATAAATGCAGCTTTGGATTTATACATCAATTGATTATTGTTTAATGTAACTAATAGCTTAATAATTGCATTCTCGCTTTAAAAATAAAGCTAGTTAAATTACCTATCTACTTACGGATCAGCTACATTACTTTCAGGTCGGGTGCTGGCAACCTATAGGCTCCCTTACTAACAAGTTGTACGCTAAATACAAAAATATGAAACCGCTCACTGCTAATCCTACAGAGCAGTGATGGCAAACCTTGGCACCCCAGATGTTTTTGAACTACATTTCCCATGATGCTCATGTACTCTGCAGTGTAGTTGAGCATCATTGGAAATGTAGTTCCAAAACATCGGGGGTGCCATCACTGCTACAGAGCTTGAACGACTTTATTGGTCATTTTTGACAGATACATTCGACCCGTAACCTCCCTCTGATGCACTTGGCTGCTTACTGAGGCTTAAACACAAAACCCCAATAGGGCACAAAACATGTCAAAGGAGTTCATGGGTGGAGTTCTGTGCTGCTGCTGGATCAATTAAGAGAGTAATGCTCTGTGGAATTAGCAATGTGCAGCTTTACATTTTTGTACGTAGTGTAAGTACCTGACTTGGTATCAGCCGTTTGCGGTTGCCTGTAGAACAACACACAGACTGGGAAAGGGAGAATCAGGATTGTGAGCCAATCAGGTGTGTTGTATGCAGATGTGTTGACATACTGATAGATGAAGAGAGCGGAATGATGATTTCATCAGTCTGCTGCTGTTCCTTCACTGTCTAATCTGAAGACTGGCTGGAAAAATGGCACCATTGTATTCGTTAGCTATAAATAGTATAATCCACCTGGCTATTTTGCATGAGGGGGCTATGTAAATCTCAGGGAGGAAAGGACAGAAATTGAAATGCTTTGGAAAGTTAAACATCTGTGTTTTAGCTGCTTGCCTTTAAAAAAAAACAAACAGATTAGGTATACCATATGTACAGGACGCCAAGGTTGGGTCCTGGACGGGTGCTATGTAGCACCAGTATTTGGATTGTGGTCCCTTTAAGGGAGTCACGGTAGACTTCAGGGGGTCACCCAGAATGGGTGAGGAATTCCGGGTGTAGTCATCAGGAGAGGACTGACTTGCGATCCTCTCTATATTATGAGAGAGTTAGTTGGGACCCGGAATTTGGGGGGCTCTGAAGTGATATTCGGGTGGGAAAGAGCCTCCCTCTCTGACCACAGGGATTCAGCACACAGGGGGTTAAAGGCCTCCAGCAAAACGGCTCATAAAAGACAGGAAGTAGTGAAGAGGTGGGGGTGAGGATGTGTAGGTGATTTACACCTGTCTGATGAGCTGTGTTGCTGTTTTGGAGGCTGCAAAAGATTCGATAAGGACTCTCAAAACTTTGGGGCGAAGACCCGGCTACAGAACTGTATGTGTTTTCTTAAATTTTTGCTTTTGTGCTGAATATAAGCGGACTTTGGTTTATATTTTGATCTGTGTGCTGAAGAAAGCCTTATTTTTGATTTACAGTATGTGACAGGGATATTGTGTCAATCTTGCCGCTTTTATCCGCGAGATTGGCCGAGCTGGCTCGCATCGGGAAAGGAAAAATGTTTCTTTTCCTTTCCCGATAAGCGACAAGCATCGCTGGCCGGGTTCACACTGGTGCGGGGATCCGAATTGGATTCCCGCAAATACCAGGCACTGTATTTGGTATGAATCCTAAGGGAGAACTCCAAGCCAAATGTAAAAAAAAAAAACTGGCATGGGTTCCCCCTCTGGAGGCATACCAGGCACTTATGTCCGGTAGGGATTTTAAGGGGAATCCCCTACGCCGAAAAAAACGGCGTGGGGTCCCCCCAAAATCCATATCAGACCCCTATCCGAGCACACAGCCCGGCCGGTCAGGACAGGGGGTGGGGACGAGCGAGCGCCCCCCCTCCTGAGCCGTACCAGGCCGCGTACCCTCAACATGGGGGGTGGGTGCTTTGGGGGAAGGGGGTGCCCTGTGGCCCCCCACCCCAAGGCACCTTGTCCCCATGTTGATGAGGACAAGGGTCTCTTCCCGACAACCCTGGCTGTTGGTTGTCGGGGTCTGCGGGCGGGGGGCTTATCGGAATCCGGGAGCCCCCTTTAATAAGGGGGCCCCCGGATCCTGGCCCCCCACCCTATGTGAATGAGTATTGGGGTACCATGTACCATGCTCGCTCGTCCCCACCCCTTTTCCTGACTGGCCGGGCTGCGTGCTAGGATAGGGGTCTGGTATGGATTTTCGGGGGACCCCACGCCGTTTTTTTCAGCGTAGGGGATTCCTCTTAAAATCCCTACCAGACCTAAGAGCCTAGTATGCCCCCGAAGGCATGCAGGCTTCATTAGTGAGGCGACATTATCGCCGCTCTCTCGCTCGCTCGCTACTATAGGAAAATTACATTTTCCTATTGCAGCCAGCGCGAGAACCAGCGCGACGGGATCGCGCTGGTTAGAGAAGCCTGTCGCCGGGAAACACAATATCGGCGGCACCTACTGTACTTATAAATAAAAGTCTTTTGGTTTCAACTTTGAGCGGTTTATGCACTTAGTCCCATGGAGCTATTATCCCCAAAGTTTACAACTTTTGTCTTGGATGCTTGGACCCTGCAACCGCTGACCAGCTGGTTGAGTTGGTTGAAAGGTACACTGTGGTGGAGGACCTGCTTGGGCCTGGCAAGCGTCGGGAACCTACACCAAGGGCAACCAGACCAGCCACAGCACCCAGGAAAGAAGCCCTGCCAGATGTTGGAACCCGCAAACCTGCATCGTCTGCTGCAGAACCTCGAAGGGTGGTTCCTGTCCCAAGAATGGGAGACCTACAGTGTTGGTACTCAGGCGCAAGGCTCACTTCAGGAGGAGGCTATGGATTGCAGGAGTGGTCAGAGAAGCTCCTTTTATGTGCAAAGTGTGTGTGTCACTCATCTGGATCTGATCGCCGGACGGTTCGAGTGTGAAGTGTGGCTGAACCACCTTCCTGCCAGGGCGCTACTGGACTCCGGTAGCATGGTAACACTTGTACATGCCAGGGTGATTGGGAGACTTGGCCCTGTAAGAAAAACCCTACGTGTAGTGTGCATCCATGGGGACACCAAGGAGTACCCCTTGGTTTCGGTGACTGTGTCCTATGGCCATACCTCTGTGACACAAGAGGTTGGGGTAGTTAGAAGCTTAATACATGATATTATAGTGGGGCGGGACTGTCCATTATTTCTCAAACTGTGGAACCAGGTACAGATGGGGCTGCCAGGACTGGGCCTAGAAGAGACAGAGTCTGAGGGACCTGGGCCTGAAACCCCCACAACACACCCCTCTGATACGGGGACACCGGTCACTGATAATGATATTGCAGATAATTTTAAGTTGAAGGATGATGTTTCCATTTCAGGTTTCAAAACTGAGTTGATCTCTGAGGGGGGGGGGGGTCTTCCTGTTACAGGTTATGCTGGGGGAGGATGATGAGGAGCTCTCCCGTTGCAGTTTCCGGTTGAGGAGGGTGAAGGAGAACATCCTCAAGGCCAGTGCACCCAGACCTGGATGTACCCAGGGGTGCGTTCGGCACTGTCCAGTTGCAGGATCCTACCTTGGTCAATGCTCGAGAGCAGGTTTCTGTTGTTGATGGGGTCTCACAAATGCCATGGGCAGATCAGAGGTTTCCTCATTTTGAGTTGAAGGGGGACTTGGTTTATCGTGTGACTGAAAGCCAAGGGGAAACTGTAGAGCAGTTCCTTTTTCCCCAACCGTATAGGCGGATGCTACTTCATCTAGCCCTAACGACACACTGGGAGGACACTTGGGGGCAGAGAAAACAGAGGCCAGGATAACCGACCGGTTTTACTGGCCAGTGGTGAAGGCCAAAGTTAAAAGATATTGTACATCTTGTCCCATTTGCCAGTTAACTGCCCCAGTGCCCCACAATAGAAGCCCTCTGGTACCCTTGCCAATTATTGAGGTTCCTTTCAAGTGGATCGCTATGGATCTCGTGGGACCCCTGGTAAAGGCGGCAAGGGGGCACCAATATATATTATGCCGCGTACACACGGTCGAACTGTTTGACGTACTTAGTCCGTCATACAATCCGACGGACAATCCGGCATACTTTCCACTGAACGGACTTGACCACACACGGATACACAAACAGTCCGACGAAAGCTTGCGCGATGACGTACAGCACGTACGACGGGACTAAAAATAGGAAGTCCAAGACACAGCAAAGCCCTGTAAATTCTTTCTGGGCATGCGCCATTCTTAGTCCGTCGGACTAGCATACTGACGACCGTATTGTCCTCTGAAACCAAAGTACGACGGACAGATTTTTGGAAAAACCGAAATTCTTAGTACTCCGGACTGCACGCTGAAAAAGTCCGCTGAAGCCCACACACGAGCGGATTTTCCGCTGAAATGTGTTTCAACGGACTAAGTACGTCAAACAGTTCGACCGTGTGTACGCAGCATTAGTCATCCTAGACTACGCAACCAGATATCCAGAAGCAGTTCCTTTGAGGAAAACTTCCTCTAAGGCCATTGCCCGGGAATTATTTCAAATGTTTTCACAAACTGGATTTCCCAAAGAGATACTAATGGACCAGGGCACCCCTTTTATGTTAAAGGAGATGGCGGACTTGTGCAAACTATTTTACATTAAACAGTTGCGGACGTCCATCTATCACCCACAGACCGATGGCCTAGTTGAGAGGTTTAATAAAACTCTAAAGTCCATGTTAAAAAGAGTGGTCCATAAAGAAGGAAGGATTGGGATATGTTACTCCCTGCGTATATTTTGATCTGTGTGCTGAAGAAAGCCTTATTTTTGATTTACTTATAAATAAAAGTCTTTTGGTTTCACCTTTGAACGGTTTATGCACTTAGTCCCGCCGAGCTATTATCCCCAAAGATTACACATACTACTGATATTTACAATGCCAATTGTCTTGTAACCAGCGTTCAGTCGTGGTTGATCATATCCTTGCCATAAATTAGAATAATAACACCTTGCAGGTGCAGCAGAACAGGGACATTCGGCCTGTATGTACTGGAGTCGGTCTGACAGAAGCCGGCCTTCTGTGGAAGGAGCATGCCCAAAAAAGGTCTGCCAATTGGCTCCCGGTCAGCGCACTCAGCCAATGGTGGAGTGTTCTGATGGGGGGGGGGGAATTTCTTGTCAGAACCCAATAGAACAGCAAGGGAGATTGCTGTACTAAAGTCAAATAGTTAGTATAGCGGCTCCTCCTGAGCTGTCAGGTTTTTTTTTTTTTTCATTCAGCCCTGGTCTGTTGAACGAAAAAAAAAAAAAACAATAGGCTTTTACACCATGGGTGCTCAACCTGTGGCCTTCCAGCTGTTGCGAAGCTACAAGTCCCATGAGGCATTGCAAGTTACAAACATGACTCCCAAAGGCAGAGGAATGATGGGACTTGTAGTTCCGTAACAGCTGGAGGGCCATAGGTTGAGCACCCATGCTTTAGACCATCTATCTGTCTGATATAAAAAGTCATCAGGAAGGCTGTGGCTCATAGCAGTAATTGGTGATTAGTATGGGGATAGGCAGATCTCATCGTTACCAAGACCTGCCGATGTTCCATGTTTATATTCTGACTACTTATCAATATGTAAGACTTTATCTAGATAGGAAAATATGATTGTCAATATTAAATTCTTGGGAAGAGCGATTGTATATTTTTTAAGATCACAGCGGTACTATTAAAATTCCTAAAGCAACCTTTTTCACACCCCTGTACTTTATCCGCTATATATGCTCAGATAATGACACCAGCCCATATCCCATTATGGGTAGAACACACACGCTCTGTGATTTCAGCTGTCTCTGTGAAGGCTTTGTATCAACAACTTTTCTTTTAATAATGAACCACTTACACAGCAGTGCGAAGTTCAACTACTACTAACTCTGGATGCACTCCTTTATTTTAAAGAATTCTAAATGAAATATATTTATAATATATATTTAAATATTGATATCTTTCATCACTAATGCAGGGCAGGCACCGTGTGTAATTGAATTCACAGGATACATCTGATAAATGATACGTGCTTATTAAACAACATGAATTAAGATAACACATAAAAAGAGCAATGGATCAGGGTGTGTCTTTACATTCTCATGAATCCAGGAGCCTCAAAGTCTCCCAATGATACTCCTAATCTCTAAACGAGGAGAATCATTGAGGGTGGTTTCAGTTTATTGGATATTGTTCTTCCAAAGTCTACTGTCTTATAATTTCTCAACATCTGCAGGAGGAGTTTTGGCCTGAAATCTGTTTATGAGTAAAATCATTCTAAAAGCTTCAGTATGAGGGAGGTCTGTTATCGTTTCCACTCCTCATACTAGAAATAAATGCTCACTGAAAAAATATACCTTATAATTTTAATGGGGCATACTCTGGTATTAATGGTTCAAAAACCTTTTCTTGTCTTTTTTTTGGAGCCCAAACCAATGCTGGGCTCCAGTGTTAGTGCACCATTGTTCTAGATGCCATATGGCAGTGTCATTGTCCAGGGGAAAAAAATAATACTGTCCCTTTTTGTTCTGGAAGCCCAAATGTCAGTATTTTAATTGTTGTTAGACACTGTATAATAGTGTCCATTTTTCTGGTACCCTGAGCATCACAATGGCACGGCACATTTTTCAGTATGGCGATCAAATCTGAATATATCATGTGCTTATAGCCCAGGTACCACCTCATCATTGTCCAAGAAACTTAGTAAATGCCACAGCTTTGAGAACACATATCTCAGCACATAGGTGTGCGCAGCCTATTTTCATTAAAGTGTGCACCCCAAAACTCAAACACACATGGAAGTGCAGAGTTCAGGTGTCCACTGCATATAGAGTACACAGTTCAGGTGTGGACTGCATATAGAGTACATAGTCCAGGTGTGCACTACATATAGAGGGCAGAGTTGAGGTGTGCACTGTGTATAGAGTGCAGAGTTGAGGTGTGCACTGTGTATAGAGTGCAGAGTTGAGGTGTGCACTGTGTATAGAGTGCAGAGTTGAGGTGTGCACTGTGTATAGAGTGCAGAGTTCAGGTGTGAGCTTGCACGCAGAGTGCAGAGTTCAAGACTGCATGGGACTGGTCCACTTTAAACCAAAGTGACATTGCTTTTCCCCCTAAATCACCCCCCCCCCCCAGTACCGAGTTCTCCTCCCATCCCAAATCCCCCTCCTTGGCTGTACCTGATAGAAGAGCAGCTACAGCTTGCCTCCATTGGAGTGTGGAGAGTGCAGACTGCAGGGAGAGCACAGGCCTCAGGAGGTGCTGCTGCTGGACCAGCATAGCTGTGCACATCCCCTGCACTCTCCTCTGCTCTCACTGGCATGCACCAGGGCAGGGAGAGTTCAGTGCAGAAAGTTGGGAGAGGAGAGCTGTCACCTGTTGACACAAAATTCCTTGCTTCTGTGCCTTCAGTTGCTTTGGTGCCTTTACTGTAGTGTACCAATTACTGGCAAGCCAAGAGGAGTTGTTTTAAACTTCTTCATCATTTCCAGAGTGATCTGGTAATAGAAAGATCTGCCCATGCTGCTTAGAGTCTTCATAGTCATGAGGACAAGATGATGCAGACTCCATAAGCTGGTGAATTTTTGGGGTATGTTAAACCCAGAAATGTTAAATAATCGCAGAGTTTAAAAAATACTTTTAGAATTTTTAAATCACGCCCTTTTTGAAAGTTGGTAACTCTCCCGATATGTTGCTTTTCTCTCCCAGGAACACATGAGTGAAAAGGGACAGAGAAGCTGTTGTATGTAATGTTTCTGCGAACATGGCAGATATTCCTTCAGGATGACATGGAAGAGACAGAAAATAATCTACCGGTACTCTGGGAACTTACACTGCACATTCATTGCAATACCACTTGTCTTGTTTCCTACCATCATTGTTGTAGTGTTTTTTCTTATTTTTTACTTGCTAAACTGATCTAGTTAAATAAAAAATTAAAAAAACAAGCACTGCTCCTGGCCATAGCTGTTGCTTCATGTGTAGTAGCATCTACTTTGACATGCCACATACAACACAAGACATCGTGCAATGGATAACTAGCAATGCTTGGTAAGCGTCAGCCTGACCATACATAGCAAATGAACTGATGTATACCAAGTTTCTTTTAAACATTTAAACTTCTTTTAAGTGGTCGTCCATTGTCATCACTGAATCAGATGACAGGGGACTCTTGTTTCAAAAAGGTCTGATACTGCAGTAGAAGCAGAAATTAGAGTGTACATCTCGATTTTCAGGTTCCACTATTGTATTCAGCAGTACTCAGGAGATGCCCTGTTTATATTGTCATGTGATACTAGAAAGAGTAACATTAGGAGCAGGGTTGAGCCCACATCCAAATTTTTCTTGGGGTTTGTAAAATATTGTATTCAGCAGACGTAGTATCCATGAGTTTCCTGAATACAGGACGCAGTCATTGTTCGGCTGATCATTTTCCGCCAGTCAATTTTTAATTTAAACTTTGGTGGTCCACAGTCTGAGACTAAAATTTAAGGAGCCATAGGTGGCCCTGCAAGAACCATCTAGTTTGACAAAGGTGGAAGGAGGGGAAGGACGAGGAGGAAGGTTTTAGAATCAACTCTTACATCTGCATATATGTGATGTTGTGTTTCATATGCTATATGAGAACTGAAATTCCCAAATATGATTCTACAGGACCACAACATAGCCCTTCTCTGCATGTGACTGTAGATATACCATCCAGTGATGTGGAAAAAAAAATCTACAAAGGAAATCTCTGTGAAATATGACCACTGCTCCCCAACTTCTCTAGATGTATCTTGTTATAGATATGGCACTCTAAAAGCCAAGGCTAGAGCAGCATGAATAGCTACTTAGATCTGGAATACAGCCTCCTGCAACCAACGCCAGGGCTGCCTTTCCTTACAACCGAAGCAGCATGAATCCGAGTAATCCTCAAGGCTGAGGGCAGGATAAACTTCAAGAAAGAATGTTTGAAAGGAATAAGAAGAATTGAGTACTAACCTGACAGAAAATCACATTTTAGAATCACCATCCTACTGTGACTGCAAAGACAAATAAATCATCCAGTTGATGTCAGCTGCTTAGCTGGCATGAATCAGCTTGCCAAAACTTTGTTGTGTCAAGTCTAGGAATTGTGGTATCTTCTCGCTGTCTATATGTTTGCTGCTACAGGAGATACATTTGTTTTTCATGTGTATGTTACGATGAGGTTGCACTGGATCTTTTTCTTCCCAAAAGTCACAAATTGCAATACATTTTAATTTGCATATTTAATTAAGACACTCCATTAAATATGCAGTGGAATAGATCATTTTGTGTATCAAATGTATGTGAAAAATGTTAGTGTGGAGCACCATGTGTTGGAATAAGAGTCTTTAATTAGTTAGCAAACACTGTTATACTGCATATTAAACAAAAATCTGCGAGGTGGATGGATAAATCAATTCACCCGTAGAAAAAACAGCGCATAATATTCAAATAAAAGAAAAGAAATAATATACAAATTGCGCTAGTGCAACCTATTGTTCTATGGAAAGAATATTTCTATCTTCCCAAATGTAACCATACAATCACAATATTGTCCGTGAACACTGTCCATATATCTAAATTGTACTGAGTACTTAGGATAGTTTCAGGAAACGAATTGAAACAGTATGTCTATTTCAGTCCATCCACAGACAATAAAATTAATAGCCAAAACAAAAATAGAATGTCCTGGTATAAATCAAGAGGAGTGTACGATGCAATCCTCCCTTAATATGAAAAAACAGTGGTCACGAATTTGCTGGGGTACAATCTCAAGACTGGGGTGACCCCCCCTTAGTAATGCTCTTACCAGATATGCCTGGTTACATAGGCTCTTCGAAAATGCTCCTCATCCGCTCGATTTCATCCGGTTCGTCTGCACTAGGTAATACACGGTCGGATGTGCTTAGATACGCGGGCTCTCAGATGTTCCTCATCGGCTGGATCCCATCCACTGCATACACGATCGGATGTGCTTGGTTACACGGGATCTCAGATGTTACTCATCGGCTGGATCCCATCCACTGCATAAGTGCCGGGTGATTCAAGATCTCCGAAAGAAGCAATTACGGGAAACAAACATAGCGTAATACTGTCTTATGAAAACACAATTTATTTAAATAAAAATGTTGCACTCACACAAAGTTAATTCTTTAAAGCATTGGTTCACTCAGCGTGCATAGTTCTTAATCACAGTCTCAGGGGAAATAATAGCATCAGCCGCTAATGGCCGTCACCACTTAGTAGTTCACGGTTAAAGCTGTGCGACTCTTCCTCCCTCCTGTCAGTTCCTCTATGCTGCGAACGTGTGCTACCACCCTGACGCGTTTCGTCGTATTGACATCATCTGACCCTCAGATGATGTCAATACGACGAAACGCGTCAGGGTGGTAGCACACGTTCGCAGCATAGAGGAACTGACAGGAGGGAGGAAGAGTCGCACAGCTTTAACCGTGAACTACTAAGTGGTGACGGCCATTAGCGGCTGATGCTATTATTTCCCCTGAGACTGTGATTAAGAACTATGCACGCTGAGTGAACCAATGCTTTAAAGAATTAACTTTGTGTGAGTGCAACATTTTTATTTAAATAAATTGTGTTTTCATAAGACAGTATTACGCTATGTTTGTTTCCCGTAATTGCTTCTTTCGGAGATCTTGAATCACCCGGCACTTATGCAGTGGATGGGATCCAGCCGATGAGTAACATCTGAGATCCCGTGTAACCAAGCACATCCGATCGTGTATGCAGTGGATGGGATCCAGCCGATGAGGAACATCTGAGAGCCCGCGTATCTAAGCACATCCGACCGTGTATTACCTAGTGCAGACGAACCGGATGAAATCGAGCGGATGAGGAGCATTTTCGAAGAGCCTATGTAACCAGGCATATCTGGTAAGAGCATTACTAAGGGGGGGTCACCCCAGTCTTGAGATTGTACCCCAGCAAATTCGTGACCACTGTTTTTTCATATTAAGGGAGGATTGCATCGTACACTCCTCTTGATTTATACCAGGACATTCTATTTTTGTTTTGGCTATTAATTTTATTGTCTGTGGATGGACTGAAATAGACATACTGTTTCAATTCGTTTCCTGAAACTATCCTAAGTACTCAGTACAATTTAGATATATGGACAGTGTTCATGGACAATATTGTGATTGTATGGTTACATTTGGGAAGATAGAAATATTCTTTCCATAGAACAATAGGTTGCACTAGCGCAATTTGTATATTATTTCTTTTCTTTTATTTGAATATTATGCGCTGTTTTTTCTACGGGTGAATTGATTTATCCATCCACCTCGCAGATTTTTGTTTAATGTTTTTTAGTGGTTTTATTGATTTAATACCTTTTAGCGGTTTTATTGATTTAATACCTTTTAGAACAGCTGCTTAAATTCCACAACTCCCAGGTAGAAAGCATATTTTTTAATGCTAAGCGCCTTTTATTTGCGTGGTTAACGGGCGGAGGTTATCCCAAGCAAAGGCACATATTTGTTATACTGCATACACTATACGAAAAATCAGGCAAAATTCGGTAATTTAGACAGTTCGCCTCAGATCCCCTCATTCTGTTCCTGGCACTGCTCTATGTAGTATCTGGTGGGTATTTGAGTGGGAGAAGTGGGGGAGATTTTTTACTAGGAAGAGGGCTTAGTAGGAGAGAGGGATGTCTGCTGGTTGGGAGGTTTGCTACAAAAAGGGGAATTCATCAAAAACTGGATTGCTCATTTTTTGTCTGCATATTTATTGTCCACATATTGCCACGATTGCCTGTTTGTTGTCTGCATATTGCCACAATTGCATTTGTAGCTCATGCCTTGTCAGGATGGCTTTATTTTGGGGGAGAGGGGGATTTTTGTTTTGAAGACCCATTAAATGTCATGATTAGTTTGCCCATACCTACAAATCATGGTGTCATGGTTGCCCTTTGCGTGTATTGTGCATGACTTCCTACCTGCAGCCCATGTATTAATAAGTAACCGCTATTTAGAGGACGAATATAATCTCTACATAACCGCTATTATCCCAATGCCATATCGCACTGATTTACTAAAACTGGAGAGTGCACAATATGGTTCAGCTGTGCATGGTAACCAATCAGCTTCTAATTTCAGGTTATTCAATTAAACGTTGACAAAAAAAACAACCTGGAAGCTGATTGGTTTCTATGCAGAGCTGCACCAGATTTTGCACTCTCCGGTTTTAGTAAATCAACCTCTATCTGCACCAATAATAAAAGTCAGAATTTTATTTTATTACCAATATGATTACTGTATATACAAAATTTACATAAAGAATACCTTCACTGCATCTAACTGTGTATAACAATTATTAATATTAATTTTGTTACTATAAATCATTTTTACACAAAGATGAGCAGTGGGGGTGTGAAAAATAATCCACTCTGAGTGTCAAATGTGCTATGTGCTATGTACACCACTGCTCAAAACACCATGAGCATTGCCAATAACAACACTTCAGTAAATGTTTTTGCTTTATTCTTTTGCTTTCTTTTACTGACAGTTCAGAAGTGTGAACTGTGTTTGAATTTATGTGAATGTGTTTGAAATACTGTTGCCAGACACAGTATTGAACAAAAATTAGGCTGTTATTTCTGTCTCAGAAACAGTAGGATAGTAGGGTTGTTATTTCTTTTATATTATTTCCGAACCTAGTAGCAGAGAAGTTTGCTATGAATTTGAATTTAAGAACCTACAGGAAAATGATTTTGTTCTGTGCTGCCTAAATATTGGTTATAATATACTATATAACAGCCCTCAACATTTCCGCTCATTTGCTCACATAAGGCGAGTGGAAATAAGCCAAGGGCGAGTGTGGGAACCCTCCAAGGTGTAGCATCTCACTACTACAAAAAACACTATTGATACTTATCGAAATCACCCAAGTGAAAAAAGAAAAAAGGAAAAAACAACTGAATCCAAAAAAAGAGGCCATATATAAATAAATGTGCTGTAATACATAGATAGAGTCCTTCATAGAAGTACAGATCTTAACACCACACCGTTAGTGCTCCATATACCTGTCCCCATAAGAATTAAACTCACCAAAGCTAAATGCCTCACACTCTCATCTTTGGCAGACAAGCAGTATTGCTCAACAGGGTGGTGAAATCCAACAAAGCAGTGGCACATTAATGAACTCATATATGGGGAGAAAAAAGGAAAACTCCACTAGTGAAGCATGTCTCAATAAATCATGCAAAATGTATTAAAACCTCAATCATTGCGCTTACATCATATAATTAATAAAAAGCCATAGGATATGGCTGTACGGCAACTGGAAGTGGCGTGTTTGGAATACCGGAAGTGACGTTCCGGAGAGGTCTACAGTATGGTGAGACGTGACCTACTGATGCTTGACCCATCGCTGGTCGTTCGTTGGAAATTTTATCACATGTTGGTTTTTAAGTATCTCATGTAAGCGCAATGATTGAGGTTTTAAGACATTGTGCATGATTTTTCGAGACATACGAGTTCATTAATTCATTAATTCGCCACTGCAGAGGCTAGGATAGCATTGTTCGATTTCACCATCCTGTTGCCTGTTGGGCCATACTGCTTGTCTGCCAAACACAAGCGTGTGAGGACTCCGGTGAGTTTAATTCTTATGGGGAGAGGTATATGGAGCACTAACAGTGCGGTGTGAAGATCTCTACTTCTATATTACAGCACATTCATTTATATATGGACTCTTTTTTTTAAAATCATTTGTTTCTTCCTTTTTTCTTTTTTAACTTGGGTAATTTCAGTGAGTATCACTAGTGTTTTTGGTTATCACTGTGTATTTACTTATATTCTACATTACAGTTAACACTGTTAATTATTTATTTAAAATATGCTTATTAAATGTTCATAGAGCGCCGCTGTTCACCAATATTTGAATTATATTTTTTGGTTAGGTGATTTGTATATATATGTTTGTAATTTGAAAGTATCAGCTATTAGGGTTCAAACCCCCAGTTACTAATCACTGTTTAATTTTGCACATACTTCTCACCTGATTTATATTTCTGTGGCGCAGAGGTGGATGAGGGTGGTGAACACATTTTTTCTTATGACTCATTCATAGTTTGGATATTCACAGTGGAGAGCAGGATACTGAAAATTGAACTGCCGTTCCAAGTCAGACTAGGGAATTTCATAGGTCAGAACTGTAACACAGTAGCCAGCTATACACGCTCCAGTGTGTGCTGTGTGGGGAGATGGAGATCTTAGTGCCTGTTTTCAGGGCAGGGCTCTTCCTAATGCACTGTGAGCAGTGACCCCTGTACTGGGCCCTCCTTCCCACCCTGTACTGCACCCTCCTTCTCGTCCTGTTCTTTGTCCTTTACCCCTCTGTACTGTGCCCTCCTTCTACTTTGTCCTGTAACCCCTCTGTACTGTGCCCTCCTGACCCCCCCCCCCCTATACTGTGCCCTCCTTCTCACCCTGTACTGTGCCCTCTTTTTCATCCTGTTCTTTGTTCCTTTACCTCTCTGTACTGTGCTCTCCTTCCCCCCCTGTACTGTGTGTTCCTGCCCCCTGTACTGTACTATCCTGCTTGCCCTGTGCTTTGCCCTCCTGCCCACTCTGTACTTTTTCCATTAACTCCTCTGTACTGTGCCCTCCTGATCCCCCTATACTGTGCCCTCCTGCCCACCCTATACTGTTCCCCCCTGCCACCCTGTACTGTGCTGTCCTGTCCACCCCGTGCTGCACCCTCCTGCCCGCCCTGTACTTTGTCCTTTAACTTCTCTGTACTATGCTCTCCTTCCCAGCCTGTACTGTGTCCTTCTGACCCACTATATACTGTGCCCTCCTTTCCATCCTGTACTGTGCCCTCCTGCCCACCTTGTACTGTGCCCTCTTTTCCACCCTGTACTGTGCCCTTCTGCCCACCCTGTACTGTGCCCTCTTTTCCATCCTGTACTGTGCTCTTTTGCACACACTGTACTGTGCCCTTCTGCCCGGCCTGTACTGTGCCCTTTTGCCCACCCTGTACTGTGCCCTTTTGCCCACCCTGTATTGTGCCTTCCTGCCCCCTATAATGTGCCCTCCTTCCCACCCTGTACTGTGCCCTTCTGCCTACCTTGGACTGGGCTTTCCTGCCGCCTACACTGCGCCCTCCTGTCCACCCTGTACTGTGCCCTCCTGCCCCCCTGTAATGTGCCGTTCTGCCCCTATACTGTTCTCTCCTGCCCACCCTTTAACTGTGTTCTCCTGCCTGCCCTGTGCTGTGCCCTCCTGCCTGCCCTGTATTTTGTCTTTTAACCTCTCTGAGATAATTTATGAGGGCGTGTTTAGAGGTGAAATTAGGGGTGGGGCTGGAAGAGTAGGGGTTGGGGGGCAGCTGGTGGCAAGTAACGCTTAAGGCATGGCTAGTAGCTCAGGACTTGAAATTTTGAGCCCTGCATTAAGATTAGAATAGTTGCGCCTTTTGCTGAAAATAGTAATGTGCTACCACAGTCCAGCCTAAAAGCAACCACATTAAAACATAATTGTTTTTTCTTTTTTTACATTATGCTTTTCTAAATTATCAATTAATGATGCACAAGTTACACCGTGATGGGCATTTGTCAGTGACTGGAAGCAAATAAGATAAAATGATGAAGCTAATAAGAAAAAGAAAAATCTGCATTCTGCAAGAAGACATTGGTTACTTTACAAAAAAGAGAATTTTTTCGGGCTTCCAGATCTCAGGTTCTTTGAAGTATATAGAGGCCAAGAAGGTAACTTAAATAAATTAAAGATTAGTGTGACATTGTTCTGTGATTCAGTGTGACATTGTTCTGTGATTCCAATGTCAGTGCGACATTGGTGTGTGTGTAATTGCAAGATCATTGTGACATTGATGTGTGATTCCAAGGTCAGTGTGGCATTGTTCTGTGATTCCAAAGTCATTGTGACATTGTTCTGTGAGTCCAACATTAGTGTGGCATTGTTCTGTGAGTCCAACATTAGCGTGGCATTTTTCTGCGAGTTCAAGGTTAGTGACATTGGTGTGTGATTCCAAGGTGAGTGTGACATCAGGTGAGTGATTCCAAGTTCATTGTGACATTGTTCTGTGATTCCAAGATTAGTGTGACATTGGTGTATCATTCCAAGGTCATTGTGACATGTTTCTGTGATTCCAAGATCAGTGTGACATTGGTGTATCATTCCAAGGCCATTGTGACATGTTTCTGTGATTCCAAGATTAGCGTGGCATTGTTCTGTGATTCCAAGCTCAGTGTGACATTGGTGTATAATTCCAAGGTCAGTGTAAAGATGCTTTGTGATTTGAAGGTCAATGTGATATTGTTCTGCAGTTCCAGGTCAACACACTATTGTCCCATTATCACAAGGTTAGTGTGCCATTTTGGTGTGATTTCTAGCTCAGTGTGACATTTTTTTGTGATTTTGAAGTAAGTGTGATATCATTCTGAGTTTACAATGCCAACATCTGATTGTTCTATGATTCTTAGTTCAGTTTGCCATAGTTCTGCGTTCAGGTGGATCATCCCCTTGATGATGTCATCTGTGAGCTGGGCCTGCAAGAGTGACAAGTAAGTGGATGAACAGAACGGACCTAGGGCAGCCCATAGGAACACTATATGTTTGTCATTTATGCGTTCTTCTATACGGTTTTACACTATGGGGTGGTTTCTTGCCTTTTATCTCTGAGACACATCATGGCTGTTGTATCCAGAGCTCAGAAGATCTATTGGCTTGGGGTTGACCGGATGAACCCTAAAACCACTGTTTGAACCCTCGCTGTGACAGTGATGGTCAAAGCCTTCTGGTAAGCTGCTGATTTGTCCTCAACTTTTTCACTGGTGGATTGAAATCAGTTTTACACATTGGGTGACTGCCAGAAGATTTGTAGTGTACTGCAAGATTTCTAGAATATTTGTTTTTTTCTGGACTCGCACTAGCACTTTGAATACTTTTATCTTGGTTCTTTATGGGACTGTTTTTTAACTTTTAGAACACTGTTAACCATTTTGCATGTTATACTTTTTTGCCATTTTGATATGTTATTATTAACACTTTTTGTGGTTGGATAATATAGGGAGTAATGCTGCACTGTTTTATGTAACGATTGTTCTTTGTTTGCTAGGGTAAAGTAACTTTCCATAGCCAGTATATTATGGTTCTGTGATCACAAATATTAGTGGCATTTGTTCTGGAAGTTCAAAAATAATTTTGCATTTGTTCTGGGATCTGTTATGTTAACATGGCATCGTTGTGATGGAGCAAGGGTCAGTGGGATACTGTAGATATCCACATTTTGTTAAACCAAGAGCTCCTTGCCCTCCTGACAACCTGTCTGCAAATTTTCTAAAACCAAAAGATGTTGCTGACTGCCTGTAACCCAGATGAAACAATCAAGCAGTTCTTCAAAAATTTCTACTAAGTCTTATGAAGTATTTTTACAGGGACATGTTGATTTCTCGGTTCAGGTGGTACATTCCAGACAGTTTATCAGAAGCTCATCTATTTTCAGACACATGAATCACTGCCCCCAAAATTCTCCTGCATACAAAGCTCACTACAGAGTGTCGCCAAGCCCAATAAACCCTCCCGGACTCACTGGAATATAAAAATAGAGGAATACTTTTATGTCACCCTCAGTTACATTCCAGTGTTCTAGTTAAAATAACACAGCCTCTGCTCAGTAAATTTGTGTGGTCTATCATTGCACACGTCATTACTGTTTGTCAGTATCCAACAGCTCAAGCTAAACGTGTAATTATTTTCACTCTGCTGCCTTTGTGTGGACTAATCCTTTGAAAGTAGATTTACCAAGCATTTGAAATATTATGATGCCTTCAACATTTCAGTAATATTGAAGAATGCCTTCAGACATCAGAAAGAACAAATTCCCAGCAGAGATCATTTGACATAATTACTACTTGAACATTTCTAGAGGATTAAAAAACAATTATCAGCTTTTTTTCCACATCCTTCTAATGCTAATACAAATACACTTATTTCATACTTCAGGTTTTAGCCATTTCCATCCATCTGGGCTAAAAGACTGGAAATATAAAAAAAGAAGTAACAAAAATCACTTTATTAATTTTGACCTAAGAAAGAAAATATAGCTAGCATTTGCAGCAATAAAAGAAGCCAGTCCAGGTCAAGGCTAAGTTTTCTTTACATACTTAACTTGACACTGTTGCAGGGGAGGTACAGAGGCTGCCATTGCTGGCCTTCTGAAGAAAATGCTAATTGTTTTGCTATATTTGACAAGCTTTTTTTTAAGTCACAGATCCAGAACAAGTATGATGTTAAAAATTGTCAGAAAAGCGTCTGAATTCATTTTTTCTATACCTTTTCTGGGACTGCGAATTAGAAAGCATTGAAGCCAAAGCATCAGCATAACACACAGGGAACTTGTATTCTCATAGGGTGAGTTTAATAATGGCAACCTCCATTATTCTTACATGACAAATTCTCTTTAAATATGAACTCTATAAAGATTTTAAAAAACACAAATTGATACTGTTTTTCTTTGTTAAATCAGTAACACATCATGTGATTTTTTTTTTTTTAAATACAAAAAATGTAAGTACCTGTCACTGACTTGGTATCTGTCTCTTGCAGTTCCTGTACAGCAGAGTACAGATTATGAAATTCAGAAGCAGCACAAGGAGTAAGTCAGTAGTGCTTCATTGCTTATGTGCTAACTAGGATACTGACAGGAAATGTGAACAGAGTTACAGAGAAATTAACTCATCAGTCTGCTGCTTCTCCTTTTACCGTCCAGTCAAAGTCTGGGGAAGGGACAACACTTGTAAGTGTTACTTAATTGCAGCAGAGAAAAATAAGGTCTCGATAGAAACTTTACAAGGATGGAGAGCTATAGTCAAAACCGCACTCCACCAATTCTACACAGTGAACAGGTTCTAGAAGTTCCTTGGTGAGAAGGCCTAATTGGGAGAAACACTTCTACACTATATATTTTCAAGGTCTTGATTTCTCCAGTAGTTCCAGATCCAGTTCTTCAGCAGGTTCCATCCTCACAAAGTGAAAGCCCAGGTATGTTGAGAGTGTGTGTGGGGAATGTACCCAGACACTGCACAGATGAGCCCTACCACTGACTGACTACCACTCATTCCCAACAAGTGACATTTCATTAAGTTCTATTAAGTTCTATTTGCATAGCGGTGTTGGGATGGTTTCCGCTGCAGTCAAAGTATTGCATGCAGTAAAGTTCAGTGCACAACAACACAACCCAGTGGTGTGAACTGACTTCATGACACAAGGCAATTTGCACTGCAGCCTCCTGGCACCTATGACATGTCCCATGAGGTTGTGGGCAGGAAAGAGGGTCGATCATCTAGGTGACCTGAGCAGCTGTGGGAGCAAATACCTGTCAAAACTAGATACCCCCTTCCTGAAATAAAAAAATGTTTGCAAATGGTGGTAGAGGGGGTTGAGAAGCAGGAGGAGGAGGAAAAGTGAAACTTCCCTTTTTAGGTGATTTTAGGTAATATTAAAAGTGATTAAGACTTCCTCATTTAAATAATCCATAGCAACTAATCATAATGTATTTTACATTGGTTTGACTTCAGCAGGGTGAATTCTGATTGAAATTAGTACAAGTATTACTATTTTACCACCTAAAGTATATTGAAATCCAGTCATTTTTAGGTTGAGTAGGCAAGGTTTAGAGGCCTTGTCAGTTTTTACTCAGTGTCTTTGTTTCTTTTGGGGAGGTTAACTCTCTTAGTTTGTCTAGGGGAAGGAACATCTTTCAATGAGCACGCTTTTTCTGGTAATGCCTGCCTAAAATTTTCCTCACTTTGGAGAAATTACATTAACTTCCTGCTATGTCTACAGATCAGTAAATTAAGGAAAATGTTCCAAATGGCAAAAAATACTAACTGGGGTTTTATCCATTCGCTTCTCTATCCAAAAATGTGAAAAAAGTTTAGGTTTTAGATATAATTTAAGAATTACAATTATTTATTGATTAAAGCCATTAATTCTAAGTAACTCCAAGAATAATAGCAAGCCAGTTTGAAAGACTTGTAACAATGGTTGATAGCAGAACATAATTTTTCAGCTATACACCAAGCACAGAGGCAACCAATAATAGTATTTTCAAGGGCAATTTCAACAAAATGTACATAAAGTCATATGTTGTATGACATCTCATCTGTGATCTTCTGCTGCGACCAGAGAGCTGCCCCTTCTCATGGGGTTCTGATTTCTGTGTTCAAAGACAGGTGCAGAAAGCCCAAAGCAGGTGCGGAAATCTGTCCCAACGGGATATGCAGTACATAATTGGCAAGTGTATTAACCTGCATTCCTGTTGAGAGAAAATTGAATAGCAATTCCTGTTTGAGTGACACCGAACCATGGGTACTTCTAAGTGTGTGTTCATGCACATTATAATACAGCTGTTCTGATCCAGTCTGGAAGTGTATTCTACATCCAACACAATGTGAATAAATCCAGTAAAAAGCAGGGGTCTATGTGATGTGGTAGATGAAATCAGCAAATCGTATTATTAGGTATCTAATTGCTAGTTGCTGATGATCAAAATATGAGATCAGTTCGTTCTAAGCAATAAGGAGTTTTTATTGAAAAAAAGCATATCACTGATTGTGTTTTGGGGCAGTATAAAAGCATATGCTAAGCATGTCAAGGTTACCGGTATTTCCTTTAGGGCTCAATAAAACCTGTTGACACAGAACTGTACCAAGCACAATGTATGTAATTTTTTATATTTGTGATCCATAATAAATCCCACTAACCACCAGACACCATCTCAGCAAAAGATAGCTTGATTAAGTGATTACTCATACATTTAGGAAACAGTTTTAGGGCAGTGAAATCAAACTAAAACGTGCATATTTCATCAGTAAAAAAATATTTAATTATACACATTGACGTAGTTTATAACTTTCCTTATTAAACATTAAAACAAACTAAGTAATAATAAACCAAACTGAGCCAAAATATCAATGTTTCCAATGCCAGCCCAAAAATTCTAATAAGAACACAACAAAATTTAAATTTGTTTCTCACAAAATCATAAAAAAAACCTTGTTAACCCCCTAGCAGGTGTTAAATGAGGATGAGGTTTGGGTATGCAGTTACCATGGGTTGGATATGCAGCCTTCATGTTTGTGGTTCATTGACCCAGCAAAACAAGGACATTTTCCATAGTAACTATCCTACACTGCCTCGTCTTTGAACTTAAGTCAGCTAGATTAGGACCAATAATGGGGTTTTGGATAAGTCAGCCTCCTCACTACACAAGGGAGAGTTCCCAGAAGCCATATTGAGAATTTGCTTTAACAGGAAAATCTTGGGGAATGTTGCAAATGCAGTCCAGAGGGAGAGATAGGGGTAGGGCTCGTAGGCGCTGGCAAGTCTTTTAAAGTGAATGTAAATCCTTACTTAATGTCATGTATGTAGGGTAATTCTTGGAGAATTTGTGGGAGGGGAGGGGAGGCTTTTTACCTTGTTTCATCCTTTGTTCCATTTTAAAGTAACGTTAACATAATTATTTATTTTCTAATTAAAAAAGAGGTTTATCCTGCTCTGTCCAATGATATTGTACAGAAATGTCAATTATGTCCCAGCTGTCCTTGCTGGTGCTTTCGGGTCCTCCCCACCTTTGGGTGCCCCCTGTAGCAAGTCAGGTGCTAAGGGTACACTTGTTCATGCGCACTACTGTTGGGTCCCGTGTTGAGCTGTGTATTCATAGACACACACAGCACCAGAAAGACACGTCCTCACTGGCTCACAGGAGTTTGACTGACAGTAGCAGGAGCCTAGGCTTCACTGCTCTCAGTTTCCCCTGTAAAAGCTGTAGATTAGGGGGGTCATTCTGGAGACAGCAGTGGTGACATGGAGACAGGCAAGTGTTTAGAGACAGGGTGGATGGGTAAGACAGGTAGTGAGACTTTTATTCCTTAATGCAGAGAATGCATTGACTTAAAAATATGTTTAGAATATAGTATTACGTTAATGCTGCTAATGTCCTGCAGCCTCTTTACAGCCTATCACTGAGCACATGAACTATAGTAATAACAAGCTTCATGTGTTTATTCACAGGGCATGTTTCCGAATCATTGTTGGCTGCAATTTTTTTCTCTTTTTTTTTGGACCATCTAATGAAAATGGAAGGTCCTCTTTATTGAAAGCCACCCCTTAAAGTCAAATATTTAAAAGTAAAGCTTTTGCTAAATAAAGAAAAACATACTTCTCTGGCTTCTAATACTTCAGGGAGGCATGGAAGACATCACCATGCCTCATGTGCCACATACACTACAGAAACAACAAGCTGCATGTGACTTTTTCACAGGGCATATTTCCTAATCATTGATGGCTGCAAGAGTTTTTGTTCAGGTTTTCTTTTTTTTTTATTGGACTGTCTAATGAAAATGGAAGGTCCTCTCTATTGAAAGCCCCCATCCCTTAAAGTCAAATCAACTGCAAAAGTGATTTAAAAATAAAGTTTTTGTTAAATAAAAGGAAAAAATATTTCCCTGCCTTCAAATACTTCAGAGAGGCAAGGAAGACATCACCGTGCCTCACTGCTGCCTCCTAACATAGTTGAGTGCACAAAAACCTGCAAGACAATGCCCTGCAAAAGACTGGAATGCTTTTTGCGGGATTTAAAACACCCAACTATCCCAGGAGGCAGTGGTGAGGCACAGTGACTCAGTGATGTCACTTGTGTAAAAGGGTGATTCCATAAGCTCTAAATGGAACCTGCTGCAAACCCAGCAATTTGCCTAAACTTGCATTAAGATGGGCATGGGGATCATTTCGGGACATTTATTGATTTTGCTCCAGCAGGCCAAAAAGGCCCACATGGCAGAGCTCTGTAGACTAGCCGCGGGAATAGCAGTCACCTGTCGCCAGCACTTAAAGTGGTCGTAAAGGCTTAGGGTTTTTACCTTAATGCATTCTATGCATTTAGATAAAAAAACCTTCTTTGTGGCATGTGTTTGCCTAGGCTCCCCCCCCCATGCTAACCTGAGCCTGATCCAGAAATGTGCACAAGAGCCATGGCTCTCCCAGCTCTGTCGCGCCTCACTGCACAGATTGATAGCAGCGGGCGCCATTGGCACCCGCTTACGTCAATCAAATTCTGTGATGAGTGAGTGGGGGCAGGGTCGAGCCACCATACACTTTGCCTGTATCAATGAACGCAGATAAGACAGCACAAAAGTAAGCCTGCACGAGTGTGCCCATGGGAAGTGGCTTTCCATAGGGGTACTGGCCAAAGAGGAGGAGCCAGGAGTGCAGCCAGAGGATCCCAGAAGAGGAGGATCAGGGCTGCTACGGGCAATACCATTACACAGATTAGGCAATTATAATATGTTTGTTATTTTAAAGAGAAAAAAAACTGAAGGTTTAATGCCAATTTAATAGCTAGTTTTTGGCTATGATTGGATTAGTGAAGGAGGAGAAAATAGCACATTGGTAATGTTTGCAGAGAATCGGCTTTTGTGTGCCTATGAGCAGTAGGAAGGGAAAAGCTTTGTGAGTCACATTACTACCTCCTGCATGATGAGCCGCTTGTGGGATGGGAAAAATAACAGCTTATCTGAGCCTCTGCTCTTACCATAATCACATTGAAGGAGTAGAAGGAGGAAGAGAGAGAGAAGGAGGAAGATGTCAAGGAGGAAGGGAAGGCGGTAGTAAATGAGTGGGAGGAGGAGAAAGAGGTCACATTACAAAGGCTCGCCTCTTTACAAGCAAATATGGCTGGTTGCTGAGATCCTGGGAGAAAGGAGACTATGCTGGCAAAGTAGAATTGCAGATGTGCCTGGCCACTACTGTGTGCAGCACAACTACCAAATTATACAGACAAAAATTTAATGAAAAAAATGTGAACACTGATTAAATTAAAAATAACATAGGTAAAAAAAGAAATTACATCTGAGAATCTTCTATACTGGGGTACTTGGTTGACTTAGTCAGAGTGAATACACAAAATCAGTAACCGCCCCATAGTGTATTCAGTCTGTGGAAGGGAATCTGTGGTCACCAGTGACCCCCCCCCCCACATCAGACATCCCACTGCATGTTCCCCCCGAAATAAGTATCCTCAGCATTCCCCTGTACATAGGAGTCTGAAGGATTCCCCCTTTCAGCGCAAGGGAAAGGGGGAACTCTGTGGACCCTGATGTGAGTGAGAACTCTGATATAAAGGGGAACACTATGGACTCTGATGTTCGGGGGAGGTTCTGGTGACCAGAGACCACCTTACATCAGAGTTTCCATAAACACCAGAGTTTAAAGCATTCCTCCTTACATCATGGATATTTCCCCTTTACATCAGGGTCCATAGAGTTCCCCCTTGTGCTGTAAGGAGGAATCCTGCAGATTCTGATGTAAAGGGGAACACTGTGGACTCTGATGTAAGAGGGGGCTCTGGTGACTAGAGACCACCTTACATCAGAGTTCCCCTTTACACCAGAGTCCACAGCATTCCTCCTTTTAGACCATGGTATGTAGCATTGCCCTTTACATCAGAGTTTACCTTTACACCAGAGTTTGCAGCATTCCCCTTACATCATTCCCCCTACATCATTCCCCCTTTCCTCAGTGTCCTCAAATTCCTCAGAATATAACTCACCACAGTGTTCCCTTTAACATAAGGGTCAGTAGAGTTCCCCCTTACACTGTAAATGGGAACCCTGTAGACTCTGATCTAAGGGGGAACTCTGTGCTGAGTTATATTAACCTGACCTTTGTATAAATATTAAAATATTAAATATTGATATTTGCACTGAAAACTATCATTTTGGCTTTCTGTCAGTAAAAAAATTGGTTGTGTCAGTTAATTTTTTGTGTCCTGACAGTAAAAAAATTGCCTCTGTCAATTTTTTTTTTTTGTGCTGTGTCAGTAAATTTTACTTTGGGGAGTTGGCAACCCTGCTCTCTAGGCTGTTGTATCAGAAATACGTTTTACAAGTGACTCGTCCAGCTAGCAGAGAGAGGAGAGATCAGAAAGGAGCCACACAAGGTGCTTTGGATTCAGGCTAGTACAAACTACAGTGGTTCATTTTTCATGTCTGAGGTTTGCAACCAATTTAGAGGCAGCTTTTCAAGCATATCATTTAAGAACATTTTTTTCTATGTTGGCCTTAAGAATGCATTAAAAAAGTTCCCTCTCCCTGCTGTACAATATTTAAAAAAACATTTTATTTTATTTTTTGGTAAATGTCCCCAGTATCAGTGCTCAACTTCCAGTTCCTTTTTACAATAGTGTGCCCATTAACTTTGAAAATTAAGATTTGCCCCCTATAGGCTCCAATGCAATTTGCTGCTATATTCGAATTTTGCAGATTAAGGCAGGATTCCACAAAATCCCCTGTGAATCAAACCCAGGCAGATTCGCTCATCCCCAGTGTTGAACTTTCAATCACCGCTATAGGAAATGGGGTTTATTTTTATATACTGTATACAGTGTAAGTCTGTGTTATAATCAGTGTATACAAACTACAGGCATGTCCATTCTTTTGCCCACTGATTATGATAGAGTTTAACAGAAGAAATATAAAACTCACTAATGTCTGGTATATCAGACAGACCTGGACATGAGTCAGGCTCGGTGAGCTTGAAGCACCTTGGCATGAAACCTAAATGCTATTGTTTAATACAGTTGTTTTCCTGTCTAGAGGCATGCAGCCATGCAAAAACATAATAGAGTAAATTTATCAGACAATTCTAATTGATTACTAGCATACTTCACATTTATATGCCTCGATAAACCTCTCTGTGCTAGTTGCCTTAATTAATTTATTCATGCAGGGGTTTGTGGGATTTGTTACATGTGGGATATTTTAATCAATCAATCAATAGCATTAAATTAAAGGTCACCCTAGATATGAGATGAGGGTCACCTGACCCAAATGATTTCAGGCAGATCAGGTAACCATTATTGTGTCTTTCATGAGCAGCAGACTACTGAAAATGCTGAAAACATCCAAGATCAATCATTCTTTGGGAAATGACAGGTACACTAGTGATTGCTATCAGAGTGCCCTTATGCCATCACTCTTCGCTGGCCAAGCCAGTGAAGTTTTGTTGTTGCTCCCTACTAACAAGCTAAATTTTGCAGCAAGTTGACCAACTAGGGAGCAATGCTATTGAAGCAGGTAAGGGTGCCCTATTAAGTGATTAAGTTGGCACTGTGGGTGTCTGACTGCTTCATCTCTACCCCCCACTGACACTTAGCATATACTGTATGTTTAAGTGAGAATCTTTTTTAAAAATGTATTTTGGGGGTATGGTTACAGTAGGCAGTAAACAAGTATGAATGTACCTTCTGAGATCTCCTGCTACCCTGTTTAATTGTTCATTGATCTATTATCTTTTCTCAATAGTTCGCCTGCATAACATCTGTCATCTTCGGGGAGGAAAGTCTGCAGAGAAAATTCAAAAACCTCAGTGGCCTCTAAAAGAATGGGTCCTGAGCTCTATTTCCACCATCTTGCCTACACCTAATCAAGTTACCGGTGGGCACACCACCACAATGTCAAATGCCATGATGCAGACAGGTCTAGGCAATTCCTTATTTCTCGAACTAGCAAATATACAGAGCCATGCAGCTGCCCTGGGTCCTGCAACTTACTCTAAGCCCATACTAGAGGCTATTGAGGCCTGAAACGCTACACTGTTGGTAAAGATAGACCACCTGGCCACTGAATGTACCTGGAAAGATTTGGATAGAATCAAGGCCAAAATTCTCAATGTGGAATACCCTGGTTCAGAACTGTAGATTACCTCTGCCCCATACTCAGATCTGCTCACAGTAAAGCTGCTTGCCACTAAGTCAGGCAATGCAGAAAACTGGTAACCCTGCAGTTTTTGTGTCATTGGTCTGCCGGAGGGTGCCAAGAAATCCCACCTAGTCTTTGTGGGAGGTGGGCTGGCTTAACCCAGTTGGCCAAGCAATGGCCAGTCCCTCTGGCCCAGCTTGCCAATCCAGTTTCGTCCCTGCCCTGCTGCTAGGAGTAGGCATTTCTGTTTGGCTGCAATGGCAGCCAATCATGATTTTTAGTCCAGTCTACCTCAATTTACCTTATCAATATCATACAGAAAGTGAGGAATGTTCTGTACAGCCTTAGAGTAAGATTCTGTTTAGCAGCTCAAAGGGACCACTGGTAGCCTGCACCTTATGAGAATAGGAAGCTCTTAGCTTTGTTAGTCGCGGACCAAAGAGTTCAACCCAATATCAGGACTTGGGATGAATATACAAACCCAGATGTAATATTGAGTACCTTCTGTAATTTATATGCCCCAATCCCCCCACATGATGAGGTTACATTGGAGGCCCATTTCTGATCCTTTCTATACCCAGCTTGTGTGCAGCAGAACAGGCCTCTATGGAGGGGAACCTCAAAATCCAGGAAATTGAACATGCCATTCACTCTTTCCCAAATAAAAATGTATTTTGCCAGATGCGTAACAGCACAATAGTACAAATTATATTCTGATCTGCTGCACTCAAAATTGCAGTGCCTTTATAGGCATTGCCTGGTATCTTACAGTTTACCGGACTTTATGTTTGAGACACAAGTTGTGTTACTTCCCAAAACTGGCAAAAACCTTCAGCATTATTCCTTATATAGCCCCATATCCCTCCTAAATATATAGACTTGAATATCCAGATTAACGTCTTAGCTATGAGGATGTCTATCCTTGTGGTTGTTTAAACCACAGGAATCTGCTGATACCAATCTATAGAGACTTTTCTCTCACCTCCAGAGTGCCCATCTCAAGCTGAAAAATTGTATAACTGTATATAGAAAAAGCTTCTGACTCGGTTGACTGAAGTTATATGGGGAGAGTCCTTGCCCAGTTGGGGTCTGAGCCTAAAGTTTGAATTGCCACACTTAGGGCTGCCCTTACAATTACAAATCCCTAGCGCTCTTCTTTGATATCCATGTTCCTCTCAGCAAGCAGTCATTTGGATAATAAATGAGTATACAACCTACTTGAGCTTGAAAGTAAAGTTGGCCAAATTACATAATCTTTCTTTAGATCCAGGGATAACATAATGTACCCTGATCTCTCTCCAGAGCCGGTCACATAGGTCCAGTATCACAATTTCAGGTAATATTTCTGAGAAAATCTCCCCAAGTCCTGCCAGGGTTCCTCTACTTTCCTAGGAATGCCCCTAGAAGAATACTGAAGCAATCCCGAAAAAAATAACATGTTGCTTAGCTCTTTTCTCCTTCCACCCATGAATACATTTGTGCAACCTACTGGTTGCGGGGGGGGGGGGGGGGGCGTTGTTTGGTCCAGACCTTCATAAATATTATTTAGCAGGCTGCATGTTTGATTTTGCTTTAGGAGGATGGTTATGCTGCTATGGTACTGGAGCGAGCACATCTGGGGTTGTATGGGGCCCTACATTTCGTACTCTATAGGGGAGACTCCATGAGGGGCGTATTTCATGCATGTCTATCGTAGGCTACACATTCCCCTTAAACTTTACACTTATCCATGGCTTAAACCCCATTCAGCATACTTCAACATCTCATATGTCTGTGAGATACTGTCAGGGAAGTAGGCGCAACCTCACGAGGTACGTTCGTGTTAACGCGCGTCAGCGCTCACGGAAACGTAAGGTGGTTCCAAGACGAACGCCCGACGCTACGTCTGATCAGGCGGGCGTATGCGGTAATGATACGAACGCACAACGTACTCGACGTAGCCGTACGAACGCCTCGACGCGCTCACGACGTGACCTGGGCGCCTTGCCTATTTAAACGTTCGCCTGACAGTGCTGCATCGCTGGATTATCGTCAGCTCTCCTGTGTACCTGTGCCTGTGATTCTTGCTATTTGACCTCCTGTGTACCGACCCGGCTTGCTCGACCTGCTCCTGTTGTTCTCCTGGCTCCTACCCTTGGCTTGTACCCGACGTTCCTTGTCTGCTCCCTGCACCTGATCCTGGCTTGGCTTAGACTCCTGCTCTCCGGTCTTCAGCTCAGTACCCGTTACTCTGATCCTAGGACTGATCTCCTGTGCTTGAACCTCGGCTCGGCCTTGACCCTTCTACTGGACTTCCTAGCACGGTTGCCCCCGGAGACTTGTTCACTCGGCTCTTGTCTTCTGCTGCTGCTACCTGGCAACCTGTGCTACTGTGGGCATCGCATCCCTGTGTCATCTTCAGGGTTGTGCTGCACTCGGCCGCAAGGGGAGCCCTCTCAGCATCTCGGCCTCATTCCTGAACGTGACAGATACATTCATATGATACTGTACCTGGCTATGTAAGTACTAATTGGAGTCTAGTTGATCTTCTTTGTTCCACCATTTGCCTGTTTTAATATCCTGTTATTTGCCCTCCACTAGAACTATATATTCTATGCTGTATCTATACCCCTGAAGAAGGAGACTATTTCAGCACCGAAACGCGTAGGATGATCGATTTTATAGTCGATTTTGTATAAGTAATATGTCCCTGTTACTGTATAAATGTATATGATATGTATAAACTCTATGTTTTATATGATTTTATACCAATTGAATATAGAAAGTTAATTGTTCTTATTTGTAATTCTTGGTTGTACGTGCTGTTGAAGTCCACCACTAGGGGTCTATTATCGATGTAGCAACATCACATATAGGACAATTTGGGCTACTAAAAGAATAAAAACTCTGGGGGGCATAATGCAGACTAACAATTTATTGACCTTTGATAAATTAAGGGGGGCTTAAACTTTCCAAAATTCGTACTTATTTAAATATTAGCAGCTCATTCGTGCCTTTGTAGCTCATTTTGGTCTGCTTAGTCTGGAGTCCTCTCAACTTGAATTGCTGCTTGGAGGTGTCTTCCTGGAGAAACCCTGTCCAGAATCTGCAAAAAAAGTTATCCTGCTCCTACAATTGTGAAGTGTAGAGAGAAGTGGCGTAGGGATGTCCCAGACTTGCAGTGAGGCTATCCTTTTAGTCTCATTCATAACAAACGTTTATATAGATTGTACTATACCTTGGCCAAAATGTTTGGATATCTATCAGTTTCATGTGAATGTTGGCATTGCTCCCAATCCCCTGCAAATTCCATCCATATTTTGTGAAATTGTTAAATGATAGAGAATTTCAGGACAATAGTCACCCAGTTTATGAATGAGATTACCATATTAAACATTATTATGTCAATCTCTGCCTGCTAGGATTGATGGAGGAAATTACATTACCCCTACAAGGGTTTTTAATCTGAACTGGAAAGAACTGGATGCTCCTAATGTTGCATTCTGGAAAGAACTTACAATTCTTCTCTGCAATTTTATAACTCTACCTATGAAGATTGGACCTGACCAACAAAGTGTAATAAGGCTTGGAATTGCTAGTTGTTCACAGTTCAGATGAACTCGGTTTCCTCATGTGACAAGTATTTTCTATCTTTGTCTGCGGAGGATAGGGGGCTAGGGCTGGCAGCCTTATGGGTGGGACTCCTCATGGTTTGGAGTTTTAGGACCTGTCTCTGAATTTGTGTGCATGGACTACTTTGTACATGAATGCTTACACATTTTGTGTAATGATTACTGGAGCTTGTGTGCGCTTAAAAATGAAAGAAAGAAAATGTGTAGTTGAACAATATCCCTGCATATGACCATCCTCTAATAGCTATGACCTCTCACTTTTGATTTTCCCAGTGGGAGATTGAGAAGGCCTCTTTCACTTATAGTCTATCAAACACAAAAACATAAATACCATAGTAATTTACTTGATGCTGCTGGCACATAAATTATTTAAATTATTTTGCTAGAGTGTTACATGAGAGAAAAAAATGTTTCCAAAAATATCTATGCTGACATTTATATAATTGCTGCCAACTGATAGGGTATCATTGGCAGCACAACCTTGATTGTCCACTGAACCCCTTACTGACAATTGCCCTGTTCTAATAGAAATATAACAAATGATTATAAACTTACAATTTGCCCATTAAACAATCAGCTCCTAGCTTTTATTTTCAAACCGGCACTGAAACAAATACCAGCTGGAATTACATTAGCTGCTATGGGCAATGGTTCCACTTTCCATTTCTGTAGTTTTGTATAATACCCTATTATACTTTATGCTCTTCAATCTCTAATTTCCTATTCTAAATCACTTGAAAAAAAAAAGACTTTTTATAAAAAGCAGAACAAAAAAAATAAATTTTTGTGATCAGTGTTTTATATCTAGTTCATTAAATTTGTTGTGTCCAGCTGGGAATAGGTACATTCTGCCATAGTTAGACGTCGTTCTACAGTTTCCTATATTTCTAAATAATTGTCTCTATTGCAGTCATAGAGTGTACACTTCCCCTACAAACTGACACTTTAAGGCCCCGTACAAGCATATTAGAACAAACAGAGAAGATTCTTTTTTCTGTAAATCCAGCATCCTCCATAACAAATTTACCAAAAGTAAAATAATTCTATAGAAGATATGTGCTAGCTGTCACTCATACAACCCAATGTGTTTCAAATTTACCCTTCTTCCATAAAGATCTGCAGTGATAGTATTCACTTGTTACTATTAAAATTGAAAAATATATAAAATGTACAAAATGTAAATATGTGATATGTTAAACATTATTTAAAAATATTCTAGTTAAAATGCAGTTGTAAACTACCCAATATCATGATAAAGATAGGAATCACATTACCATATTCTTGCTGCTCACTCGTGCCCAGAGTGCCAACTATCAGACCAGCTGAAGCCATAGTAATCATCTTTTTATAGTGTCACTCTGGATTAACTCTGTTTGTTCCAAGTTTAGACAATAGATGTAAGGTTGGAAATGTCCTGTAATCGGATCTCAGAATTATCTCAGGCATCTGTCCCTCAAAGCCATTGTGTTTTTGTATAGGAATATTAGTTGGTTGCAAAAAGCCCTTTGAAAATGTACTGGATATGTTCATGGATCTTCAAACATGTTCACAAAATGCAGTCTGGGAGTCAAAATTTCTATGGATTTCATAGCCAAAAAGCTCTTGAAGAAAATATATAAAAGAGGAAAGTGATTCTATCACTGACCTATCCAGGGCCATATTAAAGCATGTAAAACTACTGTGTATGGAGGAGCACCCTTTAGATTGGAGGAAATATAGAATAGAATAATAGGTAACGAAGAATGAGAAGGTAACCCATGTTTACTGGCAGATGATTCTTTTTCTATCCCACTGTCATGGCTGGTCCGTGGTAATACAAATTTACATAAATAGGACATTTAAAACTTAGGAACCTGAGCAATGGCCAGGGGGTGACAAAGCACTGTGGTGCATGCTTAAAAGAATTAGAGGGTGAATATGTTTTTTATATGTAGGGAATATTTACCACCAATTTGTTAATTCTCACATTCACTGCTTTAAAAATATGCTAGGTGTTTTTAGGGGTATGGTCTTATAGTGACAAGTCTTTTGGTGCCTGGAAAGGTGGTAATATAGTTTCCACTACAAACCATGTTAACTTGGTCAACTACGCACATGGCGGCACCAAAGAAATAAACCATGGTAATAAATAAACATATGCCGAAATACACAGGCAACACACTGGCAATTGTGAGAATATATGTACAACAAAAGTGGGCAACATGCTGTTAACCATGGCAAGACTTGTTAACACTGGCAGTCATGGCAGGGCAACAAATGGTGATAGTGGAAAATCGGATGAGGAGAGTATATTTATGCAAAGTGTGTTCCATAAAGAAAGATGTCCTATGCCGTGTACACACGATCAAACAATCCGGTGGAAAAGTCCACTGGACTCGAGTCATCTCCGGTGGACCTTTTTTACTCAAAAGTCCGGCGGACTAAGAAAGTAGTTTTGCACCAAAACTGCGAGTCAGGCGGACAATACGGCCGTGTGTGTGCTAGTCCGTTGTACTTTTGAAGTGAACGGACTTTTCCCACATGGAGAAAAGTCCGTTCATTTTGAACGTGGCTCCAGGTAGCCGGGACCAGTAAAGGAAGCGTCGCTGGCCCCGTCACCTGGTATGGACTTAAAGGGGAAGCCCTACGCCAAAAAAACGGTGTGGGGGTTCCCCCTAGGTCCATATCAGACCCCTATCCGAGCACGCAACCTGGCTGGTCAGGAAAGGGGGTGGGGACAAGCGAGCGCCCCCCCTCCTGAGCCGTACCAGGCCGTGTGCCCTCAACATGGGAGGTGCTTTGGGGAAGGGGGGGCTGCGTGGCCCCCCCACCCCAAAGCACCTTGTCCTCATGTTGATGTGGACAAGGGCCTCTTCCCAACAATCCTGGCCATTGGTTGTCAGGGTCTGCGGGAGGGGGGCTTATCGGAATCCGTGAGCCCCCTTTAATAAGGGGGCCCCCGGATCCTGGCCCCCCACCCTATGTGAATGAGTATGGGGTACAATGTACCCCTACCCATTCACCTGTGAAAAAATGTAAAAAAAACACAACACACAAGGGTTGAAAATAGTTTATTGCACAGTTCTGGGGGTCTTCTTCCGTCTTTGGGGGTCTTCTCGTCGAACTCCTCCGCTATCTTCTGCTAGCTCTTTGAAATTTTACATAAAGACACCCTTCAAGCTGTTCTCTGCAATGTAAAGACATGCCAGTGCCACCTATGGAAAAAAAGTGTTTGTAGTGCCACGTACACACGATCAGACTATCCGGCGGACTTAGTCTGGCGGACAAACCACTGTAAAGTCTGCTGGATTGTCCGAACGAGCGGACCTGCCCACACACAGGACTTTTCCGGCGGACTAGGCCCCCGGATCCTGGCCCCCCACCCTATGTGAATGAGTATGGGGTACAATGTACCCCTACTCATTCACCTGTGAAAAAAATGTATGAATGAGCTTTACCGCTTAAACCACAATATATTTAGTATATCATATATATAATACACCACCTAAATGAGAACAAAACTTTATACTGTGAGAGCATGCCAAAAATGTATGTTATATTCATAACCATCATACGAGCTCTATAGCTTAAGCTTTCCTTTAGTAACAGGTTTGTCCCCCTAATAAAACACAAAAAAGCAATAATTTGCAACATTGCTAATGCAGCATAATTCACTGCGATACTAACAAAACATAACAATACTGCAAACAATGCTACTAACAAAATAATTCATTTTATATATATATATATATATATATATATATATATATATATATATATATATATATGAATTGTTTTGTTAGTAGCATTGTTTGCAGTATTGTTATGTTTTCTTAGTATCGCAGTTAATTATGCTGCGTTAGCAATGTTGCAAATTATTGCTTTTTTGTGTTTTATTAGGGGGACAAACCTGTTACTAAAGGAAAGCTTAAGATATATATATATATATATATATATATATATATATATATATATATTCAGCAAGATCACTTGGCTTTTTCTGACAAGATGCCCTTATTTACCTCCAGGTCTTATATACTGTATGTAGCTCGTGACAGCATTTTATTTATCCTGGAGGTTCTGACATTGATGGGCAATTTAGATGTTTTCCATAATACTTCCACTGGCTGCCAACAAATATTCCTGCTTCACTGGATTGTAGTTGGCATGTGGTCCTGGCTGGCAAGACACTGGAGGGGAAAAAGAATTACAGGTACGAGGTAGGGGTGCTGGAAAGGAACGTGATTGATTTTTATATCTACTGGTTAATTTGGCTAGAGTCAAAACCAGGGTTCATGGGCAGGACAGAAACATACATATTTGGACAGTGAAATCATACATGTATATGCCACAAATGTTCCACAGAACAGTTATGCTTAGCACTTTCTTATATCTGCAAGTACTTTAAAGTGGTATTAAACCCAAATCCAAAAATATATTATATTGCAGCTTACCAATCATTAGATTTGTTTTCTTTGGCTTTTTTTGCCTCTGTTTTCACCTAGCAATCTGGCCAGTAACACACCTCCTGTATTGGTGAAACACAGCTCTGGAGGAATGAAAGTAGGAGGCACAGCAGACAGCATAATTGTCAGTTTAGGGGGAGGAGAGTGGTAACTGTGGCAGATTTAGATACAATAACAAATTGAAGCCTAACTCCAGCTCACATTTTATAATCAGTTGCTGAAAACAGTTTTTTTCCTTTTGGAAAATGGGTTTTGCATAAATACAAGCTGATCATTTTAATCACCCATGCCAGTATAATTGTAAACCTCGTAAAACAACTCAGTTTAAAATAGTAATGAAAGGCAAAACACTTGTTTATAAACATAAAACAACATTATTATAAATGCATTTTTCCCCCTTTTTTTTTTAAGTGATCACATATCCTCTGTTCTCAGCTGCATAAGAGCTGGGGGAGGAGAAACAGCAGCACACTAAGCTTCCCAGTGAAAGGCTGTGCAGAGGGGGCATGTCAGGACAATTCTGATCAATGAAAAAGAGCAGACTGAGTTCCCAGCACAGCTAGAGAACCGAAGCCTAGTGTGGTCAGTGTTTAATATGTAAGCAGAGGGACTGGCAGGCACACCAGGAATTTCACACAATGGAAGCAATACAACGATAACAGAATAGATTTTTATACAACTACATGGTGCAGCAGGCACATATCAGGAAAATGAAATGCTGGATTTACATATTCTTTAAGTGCTTTGTCTCATCAATGTAAACTGATACATTCTGCTGGAGAGTTTGTGCTGTGAAAAACAACAAACTTGCTGGCTGGAATACAAGATGAAAATAGAAGAAAAAAGCCTAAAAGGGGAAACCAATACAGCCATCACATCTAAAAATTGGTAAGCTGCAATATAATAAATGTTTACTGTTGGGTTTAATACTGCTTTAACTACTTCGCACCCAGCCACTGCACATAAACGACTCAGAACGAGTGCTCGCAGCGTGGCCACGAGGCGTGCTGCAACTCAATCCTGTGATAAATCTGATCACAGGATCCAGCTGAGCAGAGATCAGGATATGGGTGCTATGATTGGCCCTCCTGATCACCTGACGGCTGTGTCCAATCACAGCCGTCACAATGTAAACAGAGACGTGTGTCTCTGTGACAGGTCTCCCCGCTGAGCTCAGTGAGAGCTCAGTGCGGGGGGAAAGACGGAATCTGCACATCTGTGGCAGCTCTCTGCGTGAGGATGATTTTACATGGAGAGCTGTTACAGATCACCCCACAAAGTACACCAAGTACCACTGATACCCCTGTCCCTATACATTTTTCAGTGTCCCAATAAAAAATCTGGCTGTCCCCCATCACTGCCAACACCAAATAAACACTGATTTGGGTTATTTTTACCAAAGAAATGTAGCAGCATCATTTTGGTCAAAATTTATAAAGAGAAATTACTTATTTGCAAAATTAAAAAATAAAAACCCCAGCAGTGATTAAATACCACCAAAAAAAGCTCTTTTTATGTGAAAAAAAAGAATTAAAATTTCATTTGGGTACAGTGTTACATGACCGCGCAATTGTCATTCAAAGAGTGACAGCGCTGAAGGCTGAAAATTGGTCTGGCAAGGAAGGGGATGAAAGTGCCCAGTATTGAAGTGGTTAAGCACTTGTGCAAGTATGTAACACCTCCTTCCTGGAGACTATGTTTTTATGTCAAGCCTAGAGATTGACGCACCTGGAAGTGTCAGTTTCAAAAGACACATCAGTGGAGGATTTTTTTTTTTTTTAATGGAGTATTTTATTTATTCTTTTACAGGGAAAAGCTTATTTCAGCAAATTTAGTAAAGTGACAGGGTCACTTCAAGTTTAGTAATCTTAAATTGAGTGGATAGATAATTGTTACAATGTTAGATACTTAAACCAGAGTACCTATTTATAGCATAAACATGGGCTCTATTTTTCCCCTACTGTCCCATTACCCTGTTTATAATTTTCTATAATTGAATTTTTTATATCTTTGATTCAGCAAAGATATCTTTTATTTACACCTTTAATTTGTGTAAATGCTTATTGTCCTTGGAGACCAATGTAGAACTCGAGATAACAATTTCCTTAACATTTCAGTCTTTAATTGACCTTGAAAGCAAGCTACTTTAGCCCATCAACAAACACAAAGTCAATGGCTCTCTTCCATATTTCCCATTATGATAGACCCTGATAAGACAGCACCAACAATGAATCACAGTCAAAGACAAATGTAGGTGCACTCCAGAGAAAAGCCATAATCTATGTTTATTGGCTAATCCAGTATACAGTAGATCACCTGAGATTGTCCTTCTGATGTGTTTCTCTCCTAATAAGTTTATTTGCAAAGTGGGAGCTATCAGGTGAGCGGATCTCTTAGTACTAACATCAATCAAAATGAAAAGAAATTAACAACATTAAAGAAAACACCCCATTTAGACAAAACTTTAATAAGCATAACGTGTACTAAAATATATTCAATTGATCATCCAAATGCTGTAAATTAAGAATGCTTTCAGAAATAAAAACATTAGATTCTTTTTATCAATTATAAAAATGGAAAGTAAAAGGAACAGAAGAGCAATCCAAGTCAAATTAATATTTGGTGAAACCACCCTTTGCCTTCAAAACTGCATCAATTCTTCTAGGTACATTTGCACACAGTATTTGAGGGAACTCTGTAGGTAGGTTGTTCTAAACATCTTGGAGAACTAACCATAGATGTTCTGTGGATGTAGGCTGCCTCAAATTATATTGTCTCTTCATGTAATCCCAGACAGAGAGCCCTGGTGGAATCAGGGCTCCGTGGGAAGGCATGTGATTGGCCCCAAATTTATTCTGCAGCAGAACAATGATCCCAAACACACAGCCAATGTCATTAAGAACTATCTTCAGTGTAAAGAAGTCTTGGAAGTGATGGTTCACTTCCAGGACTTCTTTACGCTGAAGATAGTTCTTAATGACATTGCTGTATGTTTGAGATTGTTGTCCTGCTACAGAATATATTTGGGGCCAATCACACGCATCCCTGATCATATGGCATTATGGCTAATTATCTGCCTCTATTTCCTAAGCATTGAGGACACCATTGGTCCTGACTAGAGATGTAAGATTTCCAGAAGTTTTTTTGTTTTTTTGGGGGGAAAAAATACTACATTAGCACTTTTTTGTCTTTTTAAGATTGAAAGTCATTCTGTTACGAGAACATTGAGAAAAACTATGTGCATTGTCATCATTGTTGTCCTTTTCACTTCGATCCATGAAGGATTTTTTTTATATCTACAGGACACTTGTTAATACAATAATGTGTTTTGTCATTCTGCAAGCATTTGGAAATGCATATGTCATCTAACAATATTTGCAAATCACATTTTTCTTTTCAGAAGAACTTGTAATGTGAAAATGCCTCCATATGCTAGATGTTGGTCTCACCATTTTTCTGAGGGAAGTAGGAAATAAAAAACTGAAAAAATTACTACTTTGCAAGAAGACATTAATCTATGGTTGTGTGTGGGGGGGGGGGGGGGGGGGTGGAGGAAGAACCAGATTACTGGTAATTAAATTATTATTTACACAAAAGTTTATAAAGATAAAATAATGTAGCTAAATGATTCAGTTTTCTGGATTCAGAATCAGATAAATGTCTCTTACCTTATACTTTTTTAATTAAGTATATACTTTCAGGTCCTTTTTGTTGCTCTGTATTTTCTTCCAATGCTTTTGAGGCCTAGTGAAGAGGACAGAACAAACTAAACACACCCACTAAAATGCTATAGCAAAACTGAAACCTTTTTCTTGTTACAATAGCACAGCACCTCCTAAAGGAAGAAATGCCTACTGTTCTTGCATTGGAGGGTTCAGTTTGTTACCTTGGACATGCTTGTCCTCACTCAGTGCACAGAAATTAGAATAATCTGATATCATACATTTTTTTTTTAGAAATGATTTGGAAAATATTTGAACACCCTGTCTTAAAATATGCTATTCATCATGTTAAAATAAAATATCCCACACTTTTTTTTCTTTGTTCATTGTTTCAAATTTTTGGGAAAAAAACAAAAAAGCCTTCAGGAAAAAAACGGAAAAAAATGTTTGTTTTTCAGAATTTTTCCATTTTTTTCCAGGCCTTCACATCTCTAGTCCTGACTAAATCTTAAACTCCAATTGCAGAAATTCAGCCCAAATTTGCAAGGATTCTCCACCATGCTTTACTGTTGTCTGCAGACATTCATCATTGGACTGCTCTCCAGCCCTTATCAAACAAACTGCCTTTTGCTACAGCCAAATATTAAAAATTTTGACTCATCAGTCCTGCTGCCATTTTTCGGCACCACAGTTCTTATGTTTTTTTGTGCATAGTTGAGTCTCTTGGCCTTTTCTCCTATGCACAAAAACATAGGGAGGTAAAAATGAAACCATCAGGGAGTTGTGTGATTGGTCCCAAATTTATTCTGCAGCAGGACAATGGCTCCAAACATACAGCCAATGTCATTAAGAATTATCTTCGGTGTAAAAAATAAGGGCTTCTGGAAGTGATGGTTTTGCTCCCACAAAGCCCTGATCTCAATATCATAGAGTCCGTCTGGGATTACATGAAGAGACAGAAGGATTTGAGGCAGCCTACATCTACAGAAGATATGTGGTTAGTTCTCCAAGATGTTTAGAATAACCTACCTGTCAAGTTCCCGCAAAAAGCTGCGTGCAAGTGTACCTAGAAGAACTGATGCTGTTTTGAAGGCAAAGGGTGGTCACAAAAAATATTAATTTGATTTAGATTAAACTTCTGTTCATATACTTTCCATTTTGTTAATTGATAAAAATAAACTATTAACACTTCTATTTCTGAAAGCATTCCTAATTTGCAGCATTTTTTCACATCTGCCTGAGACTTTTTCACAGTACTGTATGTTAACTGTTTTACATACCAAAGGATTTTCTTGGGCCAGGACACATCCTAACCTGCTAATTTAATGGACTAGGTCTCAGTCTGAGTTCTGCTATGTAAGGGATCACAGGAAGCTAATATCAGGATAGATTCAAGTACATATATTTTTTGCATATAAAATATGTTTCAAGTATTATAAATACATGACATCTCTGTTATACAGGGACTGCAAGAGGCTGATACTAAGTCAAATTCAGGCACCAAATCTTTGACTAGTTTAATTATTCAGGCAGGGATGATGCCATCCCGTGCATGCATGGGAGTTTATTCATCCTCTTTTATTCCTCAGCTATGAGTAAGCACTTTCCGTAGTGTGAAACGCGTCAGTTCCTGTTTGTAGCGCCTTATTGTGGCTTGTACAGTGTGATCCCACTTTTCAATAAAAGGCAAAATAATTTTTCTTTGGAGTGCGGCTGTCCAGGAATTTTCCGTTTATCCTCATTTGAGTTTATTCATCTTGGCAGATGCTGACGTTGTACACTGAGCTGCGCATGCACAGCTCACTGTACATTGCAGATAACAACCCTTTCAAATGGAAGAGAAATAGAATGTCTCTTCTGCTTTAAAAATCTTGCCTGTATGCACGTTTTAATTTTTTCAGCAATGATACACTTTAAAGCAACTTTGTCATTTGAGAATAATGGAAGTTGATATTACTGAACCCTGCTTTTGAGAAGGCAAGTTCCCTGGGTGTATACAAATTTACAGAGCTGCAATAATTTGTCTCTTTTTAATTTTCTCCATAATGTTCAGCTTTAACATAACAGGTTTACGTGAATATAAAATACTAAAAATGAAATAAAATGCTTTCATGAAATGAAAGTCCAGGGCTATGCTTTAAAATTGGAAACATTTTTTTATGATGTTTGCATATTACCTGCATGTATTTATTTTTCTGTTTAAATAAGTTTGCCAACAGGTATTCAAGAGGTTTGGAATAGTTTCAGAAACACTCTTGTATCCTTGGTTAAGTTCTGTGAGAAAGAATAAACCAAATAATTAAAAAGTGGAATGCAAAGATCTGACATCTTCAACTTTATTTTCTTTCATATATCAATTACCAGACTGAAATACTCACAACAGCCATCTGTGTGGTCGTCTTTTGTCAATAAGATAAGATACTGTACAGTACAATGTTGCAAAGCCTGCCAACTTCATGAATAATCCCTACTTAATCCTTGAATGTTCCTGTATGTTTGCTTTTAATTTTTAATGCTCCAAGAAGTATTACTGTATCCTGCTCTCTAATTTCCTTTTGTTAAGGCATGACTTAATGTACACACCATAAACTGTACTCTGGATTTGCAGTAAAAGAAGTTGTTGATGTCTGTTAAATTGTGCGTGTTTATGATGAGATGATTGGAAGGGTTTTTTAGAAACGTTCAATTATTTGTACTACGTATGTTTCGTGCCTGAATATTTTTACTTGCACACAATGTGATCCATGCCAAAAAAACAAAGTGTGTTGCTTCTGTGGAATCTGCTTATAGCCACCCGTTGCATATTAATTGTTGCTATGAAGTTTAAAAGTACACCAATCTGAAATTCAACTTGATGGTCTAGATCTGTGGTTATCTAGTTATGATGTGTAGGGGAATCAGCTACGGCTTCTGATCACCAAGGGTCTGCATATAGTGTTCAGTATATGCAATGCTAGCCGCTTCAGCCCCGGAAGATTTTACCCCCTTCCTGACCGGAGCACTTTTTGGCACTGCTTTGGCTTAACTGACAATTGCAAGGTAGTGCGATGTTGTACACAAACAAAATGTATGTCACTTTTTTTCCCCACAAATAGAGCTTTCTTATGGTGGTATTTGATCACTTCTGCAGTTTTTATTTTTTGCTCTATAAACAAAATAAGAGCAACAATTTTGAAAAAAATAGAATATTTTTTACTTTTTTTGCTATAATAAATATCCCCCAAAAATATATAAAAAAAACGTTTTTCCTCAGTTTAGGCCGATATGTATTCTTCTACATAGTTTGGTAAAAAAAAATCACAATTAGCGTATGTTGATTTGTTTTTATTATACTTTTTTTTATTATTAATAATGGTAGCGATGTGCAATTTTTATTGGAACTGTGACATTATGGCAGACACATCGGACACTTTCGACACTATTTTGGGACCATTGTCATTTATACAGCGATCAGTGCTATAAAAATTCACTGATTACTGTGTAAATGACACTGGCAGGGAAGGGGTTAACCACTAGGGGGCGATGGAGGGGTTAAGTGTGTCCTAGGGAGTGATTCTAACTGTGGGGGATGGGCTACCACTGACATAACAGCGATCACTGCTCCCGATGACAGAGAGCAGTGGTTTCTGTTATGAAACAAGACAGAACGGGGGGAAATGCCTTGTTTACATAGGTACTTCCCCATTCTGTGGCTCTGTGACACAATCGCCTACTATCCCTGTCTCTTAAAGGGGACATACAGGTACGTCCATTTGCCCACCGATGCCATTGTGCCAATGTATTATGGCGTGCAGCGGTCGGCAAGTGGCTAGAGACGACTGTCAGACTTCAGACATACTAGAGAAAATGAAAGTAAGCGTGTGTTCACACCTGAAATGCACCATGGCTGCACTTAAATGTAAGAAACTCTGTGCGATTTCCATGATAAGCTGCAAGCGGCAGCCCCATTGAAAGTAATGCGATGCTACTGACTCTTGCAGCTACTCATGTCCACTTGCATGTAATTGCTCGTGCTGCAATGGAGGCAGGCAGTCTGCATCCAGGGCCAATCACTAACGTGATCGCAGCATGAACAATTTTATGCGACTGTGCATGATTAGCTGGAAGAGACAGTAGCCTCCCACTGATTTCAATGGCGCTGCTGCTTCCAGCTTATCACGGTAAGCCCCTCTGGGGTTTTCCCATATAATTGCAGTCAGGGTGCACTTATAAGGGTGAATGCACTCTAAAAGACTGTGGGCATGCTACAAGTTTTGTTAGAGACTGGAGACGTGCTCTGAAAGACAGTGACTGGGAAGAGATCACTGCTATTTTCCCTGTACAAATCAGTGCTCCTAATCCCACTACTCCTGCCCAACAGTGGCAGAACACCAGAGCCCAGTCACATGTGTGATCTTTATGACCTTGGTAGTTCTTGACATTGGTGTCAGTAGTTTATTATTTATTTATTTTTTACATTATTTTTTTACCATTTAATTTAATTTTTTTATTTTAACACTTTTTTATTTATTTTTAAAATATTTTTTAGGACCCCCGTTGGGGTCTTTGGTGAACTATCAAGGGTCTAAACAGACCTCTTATGTTTCACCTTTGATTACAGAGAAAAAAGATTAAGGACACAGCCCTCAATCTCCATCTCTGCAGCCTCAGCAGCACAGAATGAATGAACAGGAATAGCTCTGGACAGAGCTTCTGGACAGAGCTTCTCATTCATTCATAAACTGAAGCACAGTTTACTATGCCTCAGCTATGAATAATAAAAAAAAAGAGTCTGTGATCCTTACCGTTATTCATTAATTAAAAGTGATCATAGATCATAAGCCTAAACAAATAGCAGCAACAAAACCATGAGATATCATCAAAGTAAGCAAAAATATAAATACAAAAAGCCACGCTTATTCAAATGAACCCAAAAACATGTCTGAATAGGGATCCAGTGATTAGAACAATACAAGTGAGTATTGAAACAGTGACAGTGATTATTGAAACAGCGTGGGGCGCTGACGTCATCACACCCCACGTGACCCCGGAAGTGCGGGTGATATTGTATTCTGTTTTGCCGGCAAACGTTCTTTTATGCATATGAATTTGTACTGTGTGAGTACTGATGTAGCGGCCATAACCCTTGGCAGTGCCGCCTTAACTTTTGGGCTTCCCGGTTACCTCCGCTTGGCTAGTTCTTTCACGTCTAGGGGTTCCCAGAGTTATTACCCACCAACTTTGGACGCTGACACCATAAAAGTCCTTTAGAAAAGGTTTTTATTTGCAGGGGTAACATCCAACAAACACAGTCTCGTATGGGAACAGAGGGCAAGGGTGAAGAAACTCAGGCACCTTGAACTGCTAATATCAGAAAGTCTCTAATATCACCCAGAGAGTAGCCACTCGCAGCTGGGTGCTTCAAAGCTGAACAAATCCCTAGCCAGAGATTATGGCAGTCAGCACTTTGATTCAGAACTTGTAAAATCTTTGACCTTGAGTAACTTGTAACAGAAGTGAACAGGAACCTTTTTCCTCAGTACCTGGAACGTTCTCTGTCTCCTTGGCAGTACTGGAAAAAGCGTGGATTTGTCAGTGTCCTTCACAACCCAGCAACCAGGATGCCAGCTTGTTGGCCCTCCTCCGAAGAGTCCTCCTCCGGTCACCCACACGAGCTGCAGTGCCCCTCCAAGCCGAGAGCACACCAGACGCCTTGAATCCTTTCTCAGTTACTGCGCCTCGGACCAGCCGGTTCCGAGACTCGGGAACAAACGGATCCCCACATCAGACCAGGCGGGTCTATTGTGGTTAGCCAACCGAAGCATGTTGCGGAGCGACGAATGCTTCAGTTACCCAGGGCCCACAATCAAGAACAGACAGCGAAGGCCTCACGAATGAACCCAGAACATGTGACTTCGACATCTTAAGTACCCTTTCCCAGACTCCTCAGCGAGGCCCGGCACACCCACTGATTGGCTCCGGGAAAAATGATACCTAAAACGTCCAACCAGGCCTGATTCTAAGCCTGTCATGTGCACCTAACTGTACACATGACCAGGCAGAACTCTAACACAGCCCATCTAAACTGATGTCAAAGTTAAACCTACATAATTAACCCTCAGAACCCCTTTACTGTTCTGAGGGAAAAACTAAATTTGTACATGACAGAAACTTTGTCCAAAGTGTCGTCGCTACACTGATTTTTGAGGTTTTACAATAAATATACCTTTTAAATGATAATACACTATTGGAGCCTCCTATTTTCCCCACAATCTGATCTGATCGAGATTTTCGGATGAAACTTGGACACTACCTGGGATATCGTAGATGCCGGTCCATAATTGCCAGTGTCTTCAAAGACAAGGCCTAACTTTTGACCCCACAGAGGATTATATCTGCAAGCCCCTATGATTTCCTTATTATAGGAGGTCTACATCTTCTGGTAAGAGTTCTTACTCACAGAGTGACCATTATACGGATAACTCCTTTCTCTTGGTGTTGGCTGAATAGCTTTGAATCATTCCATTCTGCTGGAACTTTTTTTCCCATTTTAGAATCTTGTGTATTCAAAACTGCATTTTATTCTATTAGAGACATTAGAAATATTAATCACTTATCAATTCATAATTTCTTGTTTTTTTATTATTTATGTCACTGTATTAGTACTCACTTGTATTGTTCAAATCACTGGATCACTATTTAGACACGTTTTTGGTTTCATTTGAATAACCTAAGCTTTTTGTATTTATATCTGTTCATTGAGACAAGGAAGAGGCTGCTTAATGACACATTTAGCGACTCCTTCGCTGCTCGCTATCCTAACAGTATCCCTGCGGCAGCTGGCAGAATGGGGAAATCCAGCAGCTTTGATTTGGGGAGGTGGAGCACACAGGGGCCCAGAGCTGCAGGACAGGGATAGAAAGGCATAAGGGGCTGCATGTTGAGTAACCAATGTCTCCATTTTATCCCTGCAGCAGCTGAATGGAGGAATCTGTTAATTGTTTTCATTTACCTCTCTAGCTGAAATAAAAAAGACTAATCTCATATAGCTAGCTTTAGAAGTGATCAAAGTCAGTAACATAATTTGAAAAGATTTGAAAGACTGTCTTACCTCTAATGGCAGCCCATGTTATTATTAATGAGGATTATATGGTAATATTTTCAAAGGCAAGAGAAAGTACATTTGATCATGTATGTTCCATCAGCTGAATAAAGAGATAGTGATTAGAACTCTCTTTCACATCAAGTTCATGTGGAGGGGTACATATGTGGCACCAGGACAGTGTGAAGTGTTCTTAGATAAGTTGACTGTGGATGGCAGTCAGCTTGTAACAGGCTAGAAGTAACTGATCGTGTGTATGAGGCTTTAAGCACAGCAGGACTTTTTCAGCCAACTTTCCCCAAATCACGTGTTTTTTCTGCTCTTTACCTCTACCTTTGGTCAACTTCTGTATTGTTGTCTGATCTTTTGCATTGGTTCTGAGCATGCGTGTTTGTACTTTGTACAAAAGTCCTAAGGTTTTCTGTACACACGATCAGACTTTGCTCCATCAGACTTTTGTTGCCAGAAAGTTTGTCTGTTTGCACAGCCAACAAAAGTCAGATTAAAACCGAAAAAGTTTGTCCGATGGAGATTTGTCTGATCGTGTGTATGGACCTTTACACTCATCTTAAGGCCCGTACACATGATCAGACTTTTTGACAACAAACATGCAAATTAGCTGTTTTGGAGCAACATCCGACCGTGTGTATGCTCCATCGGACAAACTTTTTCGGTTTTCATCTGACTTTTGTTGGCTGTGCGAACGGACAAACTTTCTGGCAACAAAAGTCTGATGGAGCAAAGTCTGATTGTGTGTACAGAAAACCATAGGACTTTTGTACAAAGTACAAACACACATGCTCAGAACCAATGTAATAGATCAGACAACAATACAGAAGTTGACCAAAGGTGGCGGTAAAGAGCAGAAAAAAACACATGATTTGGTGAAAGTTGGCTGAAAAAGTCCTGCCGTGTGTATGCAATACAACTTCTCGGCCGACGCCCTTTGTACAAAAATCCACGGGAAAGTTTGTACAAAGTCTGATCATGTGTATGAGGCTTTAGTGCAATTTCCCTGTCCATGGTATGCTCTTCCAGACCCATTAGGCTGTAGTATCTTTTTTAATCATAACATGATCAGCCAACAAATATTCATATTACAACACTGTTACTGAATAAAAAAATGTTTTCTTTGTGGGGAACTAAAGCAGCCATGTGGTAACAGTATTGGCTGCTACCGGCACATGCTTCTTCTTTTATGCTGGTGGAGCTGTTGCTTTTGGATTATGTTTAAAGGAGTCCAGTTGCATGAAATCTATCTTAGTATCCAATCTAATTCGATAGCTCAATATGATCGTTCTTACTGCTAGGCACAGTATTCAATTACATTGCCAAGCCAGTGCACAAATGTCTCTCACAAATCAGAGCCAACAATAGTCATTTGTGCTGTACTTGCTGTCTTAGTATAATATATGTTCTGAAGGGTCTACCAAAGATTTTTTATAGCATTAAACTCATTTATGAGATATGGAACAGACATTGACAAAGCTGTAGCCTAAGCTACATTAATGTTAGCCTAGTTTTATAATGAAGGATATGTTAAAGTTCAGTAACAGGCTACAAGGGTGATCTGTAGCTTGTGTGGAAAAACCTTATATCCTCCAAACCCCCTGTAGCTACATTTTTCCTGCTGCCCCCTGAGCCATGATCAGTCAGCCCGCTAATACATTGCTGAAAGGAATAACTGCAGTATCTTCCAAAGGGTTGCAAAAGCAAAGCAAGGACACACACGTGGGCAGGAAGCAAGATTGCAGTCTAATTAATGGCAGTCCTAAGGTGCCATGTGAAATCAGATCCTTGTCAAGCTTTGTGGTAGACATGGTCGTGACAGGCAATTATATATATTGTTCTCTATAGTTTCAGCACTAAAACCAGTAAGTGGGTAGAAGTACTGGGAAGATGTCTTTTACTGACTTACACATCACATCTTTATTTTGACAGGAAGTGGGAGAATTTTTTTCTTAATTTAATAGACATTATTTAATAGAATTGAGCATGTACTTTATGAGGGGAGACTGGGCGCAGATCTCAGAAAGAAGGTTTTGCACCAGGAAATCTCACGTCAACAAGTTTCTTATTCTAAAAACAAATAAAAATGGTAATATATTTTAAGGGTTCTTACTGTTTTGTCTTAGGTTTACTGCTAGTTAAAAACGCATTGTTTTTCTATTTAACTAAAACTTGTTCTGGGATAGTTTCTCCCTTTATCTCTGTCACGGACCATTTATTGTTTCATACACAGCTCAAAATTTGGAGGCACTTTTTCACAATCCTACTATTGTAGTTCACTAATAGGAATGGATATATCTAACTCAGAACCTCAATATTTCTTCACAGAGATCTTAGAGCCAATCGCATTCTTGCTATCCACTCCGATGGGCTTAAAATGTTTGTAAAAGTAGTGTTTAAGCCTAATCCAAGTCTTATTTCTTAATTCTTAATTTCTTTATAGTCTTGTACCCCTGCATGTAATAGTTTGTGATAGGTTTTTGTCTGGGAATATCCTCCCGCAGACTTGAAATAAAAGGAAAGAAGGTGGGCATGTTAGACCACTTCTGTTAATGAGTACTTATTACTGAGAGCAGGAGAGAGAAGGAAAGGAGTTCCCAACGGCGCACATCCACGCAAGTTTTTGGCGGTAAGAATGACAACCTCAGCCTTGGCTCCCACCAGACCAAGATCTGAACGCGTTTCACTCCACCCCTTGGAGCTTAATCATAGTTCCCCATTATTAAGCTCCATGGGGCAGAGTGAAATGCATTGGGGACATGGCCTGGTGGGATGCCAAGCTGAGGTTCTCATTCTCACCATCATATACTCGTGTGGATGTGCGGCATCTGAGACTCCTTTCCTCTCCAACTACCATAGGAGCTAGGATGAGTTCCACTCCCCTGCCAGAACTCCCGCAGCAGCGGATGTACCTACTACCGACATTACTCCCCGAATCATCTGAGCCTGAGCGGCACACTACATTGTCTAAGTATTACTGAGAGCACTAGGCCAAACCCTTCTATCTTTTGGACTGTAGAGTCTTACTTGAAAACCCGGCACAATTGCTGGCACAACCTATCTGTTCAGATACTGTTTACCTGTACTTCTATTACATAGATTAAGGCCCATTAACAATGAGGGCAAAAGGGGCAGAATCCCCCTACTGACAAGCAGATGTAATGCTCATCACCAGGAAATATTTTTATTTTTTTCCTAGGTCATCCAATGCACGTTGAAAGCTATGTTCTTTTTGACTGAAAAGATAACAAACAACTAGTTGCCAAGAGATTTTCAAACATGTTGTAATTTTTTGCCTGTGAAAAATATAATTTCTAACAACTGAGTTATAATTTCCTAAAAAAAAAAAAAATCCATCTTAAAGTTTAAATAAAATAAAATATATAAAAGGCACAAATCAATAAAGGAGATGTATGGGGTTTATAAAAAAATTAAAATCTATATTCATCCCTATGCTGCAATATCAGTCTGATGCTGCAGCTGTCTCATATTGGCTGTAAGCCAGAGAACTGAGCTATCAAATGACCGCTGCCTGCTCGTCCCCACCCCCTTTCCTGGCCGGCTGGGTAGCGTGCTCGGATAAGGGTCTGATATGGACCTAGGGGGGACCCCCACGCCGATTTTTTGGCATAGGGGTTCCCCTTTAAGTCCATACCAGGTGACGGGGCCAGCGACGCCTCCTTCGCTGGCCTCGGCTACCTGGAGACGTGCTCAAAATGAGCGGACTTTTCTCCATGTGTGTGGGCGAGTCCGTTCATTTCAAAAGTACGGCGGATAGTCCGGCGGACTTAGTATGCCGTATTATTCCGCTGAAAAAGTGCCTTGTGTGGGCAAGTAGCTCGTTTGGAAAGTCCGGCGGACAGTACGGCGGGAAGTCCGCCAGACTAAGTCCGCCGGATAGTCGGCTACGTGTGTACGCGGCATTACTTTTCCTCACTCTCAAAAGGTACATAAAGGGGTTTTTCTTAGAGATACCCCCTTTTTTTTTTTTTTTTTTAGCTCAAGCAGTGTAAGTATCTGTATTTGACACTGAGAAAAAAGCAGCACAAGGAGCATCCTGATAGGAGAAGAGAATAGAGTGAGAGAGATGAGCTCAGCAGTGTGCTACTTCTCCTTTCACTGTCCAGTCACAGCATGGAGAGTAGCCCTGTAAGTGAAAGGGCAACTGCAGCAGGGAATGTTTAGGTCTGTCCCTTACTGGCCTGGGTTGTGAGGTGGGGCAGTGGGTTGTAGATCTCAGACCTGGATGGTTATAAATACACATTCTTTGGCAGGTACAACAGTTCCCATATACCGTTTGTATTTCATCTATGTACAGTATATAACTGTTTACCTAAAATTCTGCTTTAAGGGAAGAGGTTTGTTTTTTGAGACATCTTCCTGTAAAATGAAAGAAAAGGTGTGTACCAATTATACCCCAGTATATACAGTACTTTTATAAATGGATTGAATTTCTAAGACTGTTTTAATCTTCACTTTAAGTGACATGACCTCCTGACATGCTACATTTGCATGTGCGGTGCATGCCCGGCTGTGAAGCCACAGCCCGGCGCCCACAATAGAGATGTTGGCGCCGCAGAGAGGAGCGGGGGTTCGCTGGACCGTTGGACAGGTGAGTGTCCGATGCAGCTGCACTTTTTGTAGCTGCTGATTTTTAAATGGGTGGAACTCTGCTTTAAATAAAGTCTTTTGAAAATGCAATGCTAGTCAGTACAATGCATGATAATAGTGGGAAGAACACCTAGATTAAACACAATACAAAGGATGAAGGGCTCTGTGAAGTCGTATGTCCAGGGTGATAGTTACACAAAGGTGCCTTTGACTAGCAAAGCAGGGTAAGATAAATGTACTATATACAATTTGTCAATGATTTTGGTTATTTTCATCTTGTATAGTCCTCGCTGGACATTGTTGGGTAAACGTGATCTACACAGGGGAGCCACAGGACTCTCTGCAGATCAATTAAATTTCAGCTATCTTTCTGTGCATTTTGCCAAATAAAACGTGGAGCCTCAGCAAATAAAGCAAATCTTCTGGTTTTAATTTTTATTACAGTGGGGATCGAAAGTTTGGGCACCCCAGGTAAAAATGTGTATTAATGTGCATATCAAAGCCAAGGAAAGATGGAAAAATCTCCAAATGGCATCAAATTACAGATTAGACATTCTTATAATATGTCAAAAAAAGTTAGATTTTATTTCCATCATTTACACTTTCAAAATTACAGAAAACAAAAAAATGGCATCTGCAAAAGTTTGGGCACCCTGCAGAGTTAATATCTTGTACTGCCCCCTTTGGCAAGTATCACAGCTTGTAAACGCTTTTTGTAGCCAGCCAAGAGTCTTTCAATTCTTGTTTGAGGTAGCTTTGCCCATTCTTCCTTACAAAAGTGTTCCAGTTCTTTGAGATTTCTGGGCTGTCTGTCACACACTGCTCTTTTAAGGTCTATCCATAGATTTTCAATAATGTTGAGGTCAGGAGATTGTGAAGGCCATGGCAAAACCTTCAGTTTATGCCTCTTGATGTAATCCCCCATGGATTTTGAGGTGTGTTTAGGATCATTATCCATTTGTAGAAGCCATCCTCTCTTTAACTTCAGCTTTTTCACAGATGGCATCAAGTTACCATTCAAAATTTGCTGAAATTTTATTGAATCCATTTTCCTTCCACTCGTGAAATGTCCCCTGTGCCACTGGCTGCAATACAACCCCAAAGCATGATTGATCCACCCCCATGCTTAACAGTTGGACAGAGATTCTTTTCATGAAATTCTGTGCCCTTTTTTTCTCCAAACTTACCTTTGCTCATTTCAGCCAAAAAGTTCTATTTTAACCTCATCGGTCCACAGAACTTGTTTCCAAAATGCCTCAGGCTTGTCTATATGTTTATTTGCAAAGTTCAAACGCTGATTTTTGTGGTGAGGACGTAGAAGAGGTTTTCTTCTGATGACTCTTCCATGAAGACCATATTTGTACAAGTATCTCTTTATAGTGGAATACCACAACTCCAGTGTCTGCCAGATCTTTCTGGAGGGATTGTGCAGTCAAACGTGGGTTTTGAATTGCTTTTCTCACAATCCTGTGAGCTGTTCCATCTGATATTTTTCTTGGTCTTCCAGATCTTACTTTAACTTCCACTGTTCCTGATGACTGCCATTTCTTAATTACATTCCGAACAGAGGATATTGACATCTGAAAACGCATTGCTATCTTCTTATAGCCTTCTCCAGCTTTATGAGCGTCAACTATTTTCAGTTTCAGTTTTCTAGACAACTGCTTAGAAGAACCCATGGTGCTGATTGTTGGGGCAAGGTCAGATGAGTCTGGCCATTTAAAACCTTTGAGATTGACATCACCTGGTCTTCCCAGACGATGATTGAGAACAATCAATGACACTGGCAGGTCTCAGCTTTGCAAAGGGGGCAGTGCATGCTATAAATTCTGCAGGGTGCCCAAACTTTTGCAGATGCCTTTTTTTGTTTTCTGTAATTTTGAAAGTGTAAATGATGGAAATAAAATCTAACTTTTTTTGACATATTATAAGAATGTCTAATCTGTAATTTGATGCCATTTTGAGATTTTTACATCTTTCCTTGGCTTTGTTATGCACATTAATACACATTTTTACCTGGGGTGCCCAAACTTTCGATTCCCACTGTATATTAATTATATAACATGATTGGCAACAGATGAATGGAGGCTATGTAAAATGGCAGCATGAATGTTAGATTTAACTTTCTTTGTGTATATTTTAATTCCACAAACCCATCCTTTCACACAAAGCTATAACAGTCCTTGATCTAACTTACATTAGAACATTTTTATGGGATGTGCAGCGTACAGTTTTTGATTTGCTCAATATATAGATTATCCAAACAGCACTCAGTGTCAAACACACAATCTTTATTTATAGTATCTGCTTTTGTTCTCTATTTCTAAGACATGTCTTAGCCACACTGTATAAAAACAAGTTTTTTTTCTGCATAGCCCTGGGTCCTCACGAGGCACAAAGATTCAGAAAATAGAGTAATTTTCATTTTCTGCTGCTTTCCCACTTGTCCCATTATATATATATTAGATGTAACTGCATCAAATCGGCAGTATTATTAAGAGTGCCTCCTTACTTCAATTTCCTCGCATTAAATCTTCACTTAGGGCACTTCCACTGTGATTTTACTTAACTTATATTTGCTATTCACATGTATTTGACCTACTACATAAAAAATAACATACAATTCTGTGTAATTCACTGTGGTTAGATTACCTTGAAAATAGAGAAAATGTTCCAGAAAATGAATATAAATCATGCTGTAAAATATGTTATAGATACAGAATTTGAATAGAATTTTTTTTAACAGATAAGCAATTATGGTTGTGTTCCTTCCAAAGCTGGTAAATTACAGGGTTTCAAGTACCTTAAAAAGCAAGCAACAGAATGGCAAGTGCCATGTTTTTTTTTTTCTTTCAACCAAATTCAATATACAGGAGGCTACCATATATTCTGTTCAGGTACAAATTAACTTCTGCTCTAAAATGAAAAATATTCTACAGTGCACACAAATAAGGTAGGTGTACTAGTGTGAGAGTATTTAGCGGTCATGTTACCTTAAAGCATGAGTGCTCAACCTATGGCCCTCCAGTTGTTGCAGAACTACAAGTCCCATCATTCCTCTGCTTGTAAATGTCAGCCTTGCAATGCCTCATTGGACTTGCAGCTCCACAACAGCAGGAGGGCCGCAGGTTAAGCACCCATGCCTTAAAGTGACTGTAACATGTCATACTTGTAGGTTAACACACAAGGAGGGGAGGAGAGATGAAAACAGAAGGCTTTTTACCTTAATGTAGAGAATAAATTAAGGTATAAAAAAAATGCTTCTGCCTTTGCAACCACTTTAAAGTGATAGTAAAGTATTTTTTTTTATCTTTTACCTACAGGTAAGCCTATAATAAGGCTTACCTGTAGGTAAAAAGAATATCTCCTAAACCTGTACAGTTTAGGAGATATTCCCCTTGCAATGAGCCACTGACTTCAGCTGCGCATGCGCTCTGGGGATTCTCGTCTGAAAGTCCGGCAGATGCAGGACCTTGCCGGAAAGAAGTGCATGTGTGGGAGTGACGTCATTGCGGCTCCGGCCACTCGCAGCGCCGGAGCCGCAATACCCGGAAGACACGCCGAGGAAAAATGTCAGCTCCCTGGGCGTGGAACGGGTGAGATACCTACGTCTAGTTCTAAGGTAAGTATTTCATAATGAGTTAGTATGCAGTGCATACTAGCTCATTATGCCTTTTCCCTTACAGGTATAGGAAGAAAAAAAGTCAGCGTGTTTCCTATCGCTTTAAGCTAAACACGTTGCAGTTCGCACTTTGTCCCCAACTTTGTCACATGACAGTTTAGGTGAAAAGTAAAATCAATATAAAATATATGGTATTCAAATACAAAACTAGCAATTGTAGGAGGTGGCTACCTCTTATTTATTGAAGAACTCAGACTCTGACAGATTTTCAGCAAATTGAGACCAGCAATGTTAAGCAGTTCTAATTGATGTCACAAATGATTGGCATTATCTGAAATGGTAAAGGGGCACTTTGGATCCCATGCCAGACCACTTATATAAACCATGTTTCAATTAGGAGTGCAGATCTCTTTTCCACTAACAGTGTGGAAAAGTTCCAGTCCCGTGTTCATCCTTGGTGATTTCAGATCAATGAGTGAATGGGTGAGTAAGCAAACATGCCTTATACTCACGAAATAGCACGTAGCTGTATGAATTATCATGATACAGGTACTTTTCCAATCCATAGCTTGGACTTATAAATGAATATGTCTTATTCAAATAACAAACCCATAAGGCCATGTGACAAATATAAATTAAGCTTACCTACAGTCACCGTGGGCAAGTATGGGACACACTATGGAAGGGACCATTCTGAATATGGAAGTAAAGTGGCATCTAGTTCATGAACAAATCAGTTCACCTAGTGGAGCAAAATGGTGATCCAACCCAACTGCTGTCAATATTGGTTAAATACATTTTTGCCATTACTTGTGAACCCCCTCCACAGCTCTCGCAGCCATTAGCCTTCTGTTATGCTGCTGGATTTACTCAGTTCTGTCCAGAGATGTCCAAACAAAGGTAAACACAAACTGTATTTTACTTTGGGGCTGGCCCCTCTTACTACAGAGACCAATGGCCCACAAGCACCAAATTGTAATTTAACTCCTGCATAATTCTTTCAGGTTAATAAGGTAGTAATATTATGTAAAAATTAATGTAATCTTACATATGACATTATATAAAAAGGTGATACACAGAAAACCTCCACCAACCTAGAATATTCAGTTGTTTGCTTATATGGATTGTGATATAGGTTGAGGTGTTACATAACACTAAAATAGAAGGGACAAATGCATGCTGGAAAAGTCTTAGCAGTCTGTTAAGGTCCTATTAATACTTTAAAATATTTTATTAGAAATATCTACATAAAAAAACACCAACCATAGAAGTACAATGAGCTGGCATCGACACTCACAAAATGTTCATATTCTGGTGAGGCAATATTAACATTTTAGAATATTTTATTGTATATGGTCACATAACAAAGCCCACTAACAAAAAAGAGAAATATTCATATGCTGGTATTGAGATCCAGTGTGTTAAAGCCACATTAACACTTTTAGATATTTTATAAGAAATAGTTACTAGTTTCAAATATTGACTTGATAGAAAGAGTGCTCAAGGCAATGTTGCTACCAATTCCTTTTATTACTATACCACCCCTATGGCTACCAGTGCTTGTAGCCAAAAAGTTCCATATATCTCCTGTAATCCACCATATCCCTTCTCCTAAACCAACACAAATCTGGTTGACAAAAATCAACTAACATTGTAAGCAATAACAACAGATGAGACATATTCTGGCCTAAAGTTACCCAAGCATTATTTTCAAATTTTACAGGTCATTGATGACATTAGTATAGCAGTAAAACATTCACATTTAGCGGTGTAAAGATGACTAAAAAAAAAAAAAATGACTGAAAACACATAACCTTGGGACTGGAAAAGTCAATCAGATAGGTTGGAAATGTGTTCCCAATTCCGTTCGCTTTGTTTTCTCCTAATAATGTAAGGCAACAGCTTATCCGAAAGGCTGTCTGAAGAAACTTTTGTAGGAAAATAACGTAGTAAGGTAATGGTTTGGTAATAAAGGGAGCTATGGGGATTAAGGGAAGTCCAGTTAACAGACGTGCATTGGCGCGGCCACACCAGTGTGTGCACAAAGAATAACATGTATTGGCACACACGTGCATCTACTGGCGCCAGACAGCCTATTTAAACTGAGCAAAGACACATACACATTACTGAGTGGTCTTTCAGCCTGTTCCTGTTAACCTGTGCCTTGATCTGTTTGTTACCTGTGTTTGACCCGGCTTCACCTATACCTTCCTTTGGACTTCCGCCTACCTACCTGTGACCTTGGCTTGTGTTTGACTCTGTTCCTGTCTCATTTTCCTGTACCTCTCTGCCCGACTGTGTACTGAACCCAGCCTGTAGCCTGTCTTAGTTCTGCCTCACGTTCCTGTACCTGCTCTGCCCGGCTGTTGATGACCCCCTGGCTTATGATCCAGCAACACGGAGTTCCAGTTCTCAGTAGACATGTGCATTTGTTTTCGTTCAAATGTATTTTTGTCCGAATTTTAGGTATTTTCGTTATCGTTTTGACAAACGATAACGAAAGCATAGAATCCGAAAAACGAAAGATCCAACATGAATAAATGCTTTATTTTAGTTTTCGTTTTGACACAGTACGATACAGATAGGAAATTCGACGTGATTCTAAGCCCTTGTACACACGGTCGGAGATTCCGACAACCAAATCCGTTGGATTTTGTCCGACGGATTTTGTCCAAAACTGTTGCATACACACGGTCGGACAAAGTTGTCGGAAAATCCAACGTGATTACGTTATTTCGTTACAACGGGACTACGTTCACACTAGTAGCCAATAGCTTTGGTGTAGGAATTTGATCTGAGCATGCGTGGCACTTTGTCCGATCGGAATTCTCTACACATGATCGGAGTATGTCCGATCGGAGCATTTTGTCGGAAAATGTTACCAACAAGTTGGAAAACTTGGTCCGTCAGATACTCCGACGGAAACAGTCCGATGTAGACCACACACAGTCGGAATATCCGACAAAACGGTCCGATCAGACACATTCCGTTGGACTCTCCGACCGTGTGTACAAGGGCTAACAATAACAATCTGTGTCTATTAAACTTGTATCATAACAGTCCATTCATTCACATAGGGGCAACACAACTTCCAGCACGACTTTGGGAGGCAACTTGGACACGACTTGAGTGTGAATCACAGCGTGACTTACACCACGACTTTAATGTAAAAAAAAAACGGCATGGGTTCTCCTTCAAAATCCATACCAGACCCTTATCCGAGCACGCAACCTGGCAGGCTGCAGGAAAAGAGGGGGGACGAGAGAGCGCACCCCCTCCTGAACTGTACCAGGCCACATGCCCTCAACATTGGGAGGGTGCTTTGAGGGTCTTCTTCCTCCAATCTGCTTCTTCTTGCTTCGGTGTTCTCGTCCGGCATCTTCCTCCACGGTGTCTCTTCTTGGTTCTCGGGCCGTTACGCGCAATGGGAGGCTCCTGCTGTGTGATGCTTTTCTTCTTCTGACAGTTCTTTTATAGCGGAAGGGCGGGACCACCTGGTGACTCCGCCCCCACTGACGCACTCCATGCGTCAGAGGGGCTGGAGTCACCGGGTGGCCACACCCTCCATTATAAAAGAACTGTCAGAAGAAGAGAAGTGTCACACAGCGGGAGCCTCCCATTGCGCGGTGCGGCCCGAGAACCAAGAAGGGACGCCGTGGAGGAAAATGCCGGATGAGAACACCGGAGCAAGAAGAAGAGGATCAGATGAAGAAGAAGATGGAGGAAGAAACCGGAGGATGAAGAAAGGAAGAAGGAAGAACACCAGAAGAAAGAAGATGAAAGAAGACTTTAATAAAGGAATTGTCAAAGACCGAGTCCTGTCATTTTTAACACTTTTTTGGTGAAATGGTAGGGGTACTTTTGTACCCCCTTACCATTTCACACAGGGGGGAGGCCGGGATCTGGGGGTCCCCTTGTTAAAGGGGGCTTCCAGAATCCGATAAGCCCCCCGCCCGCAGACCCCCACAACCATCGGCCAAGGTTGTGGGGATGAGGCCCTTGTCCTCAGCAACATGGGGACAAGGTGCTTTGAGGGGCTACCTCAAAGCACCCTCCCAATGTTGAGGGCATGTGGCCTGGTACGGTTCAGGAGGGGGGGCACTCTCTCGTCCCCCCCCCCTCTTTTCCTGCAGCCTGCCAGTTTGCGTGCTCAGATAAGGGTCTGGTATGGATTTTGAGGGGGACCCCCACACCATTTTTTTTGGCACGGGGTTTCCCTTAATACCCATACCAGACCAGAAGGGCCTGGTATGGAATTTCAGGGGACCCCCACGCATTTTTTTTTCTTAATTATTTTTTCTTAATGCTAATGCTAATGACCTGTGTGCAATGCAAATAGCCTTAAAAAAACCCATAGAAGACGTACAACATTAGAATCATACTATAGCTTGTAGTCGAGATATTCGTCGGAATGTATGATTGCAGCATCATAAGTGAGTTTCGCTGCTCCATCGAATCTTCTTTAAACATTCCGACAGACACCATAAGCCTTCAATGACAGATTCGACCGTTATTCATTTGGATTTTCGGACGAATGCAATTTTTTAACGAAAAAGGAAATAAATTAAAAGAATTTCGTGAGTACCGTATATACTCGAGTATAGGCCGACCCGAATATAAGCCGAGGTCCCCAATTTACCCCCAAAAAACTGGAAAAAATTATTGACTCGTGTATAAGCCGAGGGTGAGACATGCCTGTCCATCCCTGTGTGTCCGTCCATCCCTGTGGGTCCATCCATCCCTGTGTGTGTCCATGCATCCGTGTGTGTGTGTGTGTGTCCATGCATCCGTGTGTGTGTGTGTGTGTCCATGCATCCGTGTGTGTGTGTGTCCATGCATCCGTGTGTGTGTGTGTGTGTGTGTGTGTCCATGCATCCGTGTGTGTGTGTGTGTGTGTCCATGCATCCGTGTGTGTGTGTGTGTGTGTGTGTGTGTCCATGCATCCGTGTGTGTGTGTGTGTCCATCCATCCCTGTGTGTGTGTGTGTGTGTGTGTGTGTGTGCATGCATCCGTGTGTGTGTGTGTGCTTTTTCCCACCTTAGTTTGATTGGTTCATTAATATATCAAAATTGCCCTAAGGAATTAGAAACAACTGTCAAATAGGCTACTAAGGAATAAACCAGTAACACCAGTAATAGAAAGGTTTTACATTGCTGTTGTTACAAAAGCACTATAATAAGCATATGTGTATGTATATTATTTGCTAAACATTGTTTGATCATCATAAACACCAGTCAGAGGAAGTAGCCATTGAAGTAATGGGTTCCATATGGTACAAACTGAAAGAAAAATGGAATAGGGCACATGCATTGATTTCTTCATTTCCAGGAGAGGCACAGTAAAGACACAGTAGAGCCTACCTGTGTCCGTCCAGCCTGTGTCCGTCCCGGCCTGCGTCCCGTCCCGGCCTGCGTCCCGTCCCGGCCTGCGTCCCGTCCCGGCCTGCGTCCCGGCCCGGCCTGCGTCCCGGCCCGTCCCGGCCCGTCCCGAGCCGAGCCTCCGTCCTTCAGCTCTTCGTCGGTGGCCATTCTAGGATTCAAAAGCCGCGCCTCCGTCGGTGATAGGCGGAACACTCAATTTCCCACTGACTGCTGGGAAATTGAGTGTTCCGCCTATCGGATGTCCGTGATAGGCGGAACACTCAATTTCCCAGCAGTCAGTGGTCCGCCTATCATGGACGTCCGCTCATCTTCATACTACGGACGAGGATGAGAGGATGTCCGTGATAGGCGGAACACAGACTGCTGGGAAATTCAGTGTTCCGCCTATCACAGGCGAAGGCGGAGAGGGAGGCGCGGCCTTTGAATCCTAGAATGGCCGCTGTCTGTCTGCTCGACACGCTGATCGGGCAGACAGACAGCGATGACTCGAGTATAAGCCGAGGGGGGCACTTTCAGCCTCAAAAAAGAGGCTGAAAATCTCGGCTTATACTCGAGTATATACGGTAACTAAATTAATAAATTTTTCGGACAAAAACTAAATTTCAAAATGAAATATTTCAGTCTGCACATGTCTAGTTCTCAGTGCCTGTCCGGTGATCTACAGCCATCGGGTTCCTATCAAGGCCCAGCTAGTGCCACCCGCTACATCGGCCCTTGTGCCACTCTGTGTCCTTCACTCCCTGTCATCTCTACCAAGGGCGTTGGACAGGAAGTGCAAGAGAAGCCCTCTCTACAGCTCGATCTCCACCAGGTACGTGACATGGGGGTTGGTTAGCTCAGTGGTAGATGCGTTTTTTAGTGAAGTCCATGCCAGTATGAACCATGTTTTAAGGGCCACTTTTATTAAAACAGATTAAAGTCCTCAAAATTGCCCACACAGATTTTCAGTTGCACACAGCATAAACAGGTAACAAAATACTAAGCCACCTGGCCCTCTCTTCAGTAGTACTTCTGCTCTTAGTAATGGGTCCCTCAGACCATCAGCTCTTCACTGAACATAGCTTAAGGCTCTTCAGCGCACACAGCTCCTTGTTAATGCACACAGCGATACTGGCCCTCACCTGCCTCCTACAGTGACGCCCTCTTGTCAGCACACAGTGATACTGCCCACACTTGCCTTCTGGCTGGAGCCCTGACCCATCCTCAGCCCTTCATTATAAGGTTCGGTTCACACTGAGGCAGCACAACTTACAGCGCGACTGCCTCAGGCAACCTGGACGCGACCACTGTGGCGACTTGCAAAACGACTTCTGTATAGAAGTCAATGCAAGTCGCCTCAAGTCACCCCAAAAGTCGTACAGGAACCCTTTTCTAAGACGGAGCGACTTGAGTCGCTCGGATTAGAATGGTTCCATTGCACAGAGCGGGACGCAACTTGTCAGGCGGCTAAGTCGTCTGACGAGCCGCCCCTGTGTGAACCGGCTCTAAAGGTTAAGTGCACCTGCACACACACCCTGCTGGTCTTCAACAAAACCTGGACACTGGGTTGGAGATTTCTTCTCTCCCTAGAACTTTGAAATCTCCAAAACTACGGAGCCCAATCTGGGAATACCAAAATTCAGAGAAAGCTGTAAAAAACGGGTTTCTCCACTCAAAAGCAATACTCCCTCACTCTGCACACATGTAAACCCTGTGCCCTTTTTCCAACCATTTTCCTGGTGGCAGGGTATTGTACTGTCACAGCAGGTACTTATTTTCAAAACCTGCCATAAACAGAAACAGAAAAACATAGTATGCAGGCAGCAGGATGTTATTTTCTTGTGTATAGTAGGTTGTCTCCGTGCGGTTAATATGGGACAGCATAGAGAATAGCTTGCTGTGTTGCTCTAATCTGCCCTCCATCTCCTTCACTTGTCATGTCTGTTTTATTATGAATGCATTACAAGGAAGAGAAAGTCCTTCAGATGACCATGTGAACCTCATCTAAGCTGACACTGCTGTTTACAGCCTGTAGGGTGCTCACTCAACGTTTACTACCTGATGCATATTCATGCAAGAACCATCAATGGTATATGGTTAGCTTTTTTGTAGGGAAACACTTAAAGAGGGATTCCACCTAAAAAAAAAATATTAAAAGTCAGCAGCTATAAATACTACAGCTGCTGACTTTTAAAAAATAGACGCTCACCTGTCCCAGGGTACAGCGATGTCGGCAGCCGAGACCGATCGATCGCTCGTGTCTCAGCTGCTGCCGCCGCCATTCTAGGTGGGGAAATCAGGAAGTGAAGCGTTGCAGCTTCCCTTCCCGGTTCCCTACTGTGCATGTGCGAGTCACGCATTGCACTAGGAATGGTCTGCGCTGTCTCTGGGACCCGTGTGTGTCCCAGAAGACAGCGTGGTGGGACAGGAAATGGCATAGACTCTCGTGGGAGTCTATGAACGGAAGTGGGTGCAAATACCTGTCTTAGGCAGGTATCTGCACCCCCCCCCCCCCGAAAGGTGCCAAATGTGTCACCGGAGGGGGGGCGGGTTCCGATGAGCGGAAGTTCCACTTTAGGGTGGAACCCCACTTTAAGTTGATACTTTTGTTTAAAGTAAATGAGGAAAGAATGAGGGAAGAGTGGAAAGAATGATATTTAATTCTGGATATGTTTAAAACAGTTTACTTTTTAACATATTGTATGGACCTGTTTTCAGTTATGATTGTGATATTAGTTCACAATTACTATTCAGTAGTGATGGAGGAATGGAGGAATGTTGGGTAGTTTGTGTTATGAGCTCCTCTCAGTTATATCATAGTTTTAACAGTTCTAATCCGGAGTAGAGTTTATTAAACGTCATACATACAGTAGCTACATATATAAATCCTTAATAATGCTGCATACTGAATCCAGAGTGTTCTGACCCCCGACAGTGTGATACTGTTTAAAACATTAATTTGTCTTTATCTGGGTCTCTTCGTGGTCCTGTACTCTGTTGGCGGCTCTTGGTTGTATGGACGAACTCTGGCAATTGCGAAATGTCAGGTAACATGCACACCTACTCACTTACAGCTCTTGAATTGGACCCCTGTCATTTTTATACAGTACAGGACCAGTGAGTTGGACCCAAGAAAGACCCGGGAAAACATATTACCACGGACCCTCCTGACTGAGGCAGCAAAAAAACTCCTGGACATACAGGAGCCCTTTGGTTAAGACAATGCTTCTTGCTAAATTCCTACTAAGGCCTACAATAGTGAAGCACTTTACTCCACAGTTTAGGTCAACATGACTCTCCAGTTGTCGATAACTGTTAATAGAACTGAGATATTCTCACATAGAGGTAATTTTAAGAGGAACTATATTTTTTGCTATTTTTCTGATATGCTCAGTAAATTTTAATTATTTAAAAATGCTATATCTAGGTATAATTTGTAATTATATATGTACATAGATGCAGCTTTATTTGCTGATAATATTTATAGGCTCTGTGTCCTAGCTGTACTTTGATGATTATATTACCTTCAGTCCACAAGACAAGTATGTCTGATTAAAACCAAGATATTCTGCAGTCTTTAAATACATAAAATGCTCACAGTGCTAATTGGTAGTCACTGATCATGTGGTCTAGGCAGACTATTTTGTGGGTCACACTGCTTTTCTTTATGGCGTGAAAGAAATGTTTTCTTATTCAGAATAATAATGTGATTTGGTGATGCCAAGCTTTTTTGATTTATGTAAAGTGTAAATTTTAATGACATGTATATTTAACTTTGCAGCATAGCTTAAATGGCCTGGCTTCCTGTCTGACAGTTAAGTCATAGAGCAGAAGTTTCCTTTCCTAGGGACTCTAATGCTCTGCCTTGTTAGACACAGAGTTATGTATTTACCATCCAGAGTAGGGGGTCTCCAAACATTATAAATTGAAGGGGCATTTTACTGTCCTTTACACTTTAGGGGGGCAAGACTGTGGCCATCAGGAGTACAAATGTCCTAGCAGGACCGCCATCAGGGGGGTACAGGTAGTACTCAAGTAAGGGGCCCGAGTGTCCCAAGGGGCCCGCTCCACCTACAGCAGCACATTAAATTAATCTATCACCTGTGCCCTGCTAGCCTGCGTGGTGCCCAGCCGCTATAGAGTCTCCTCTCACTTTCACCAGCAGTCCCCCTCCTTGCTGTAGAGAAGTGGAGAGAAGCATTACACCAAGCCTGAGCCTCCGCTGGCCGCCACCTTCCTGAATAGTAACTCCCCCCCCCCAGCAGGTGATCACGGCGAGCACTCGCTCCTCTTCCTTCCCTGCTGAGGTGGAGCCTGCTGGTTGCTGCTAGGTTGGTTTACAATGTGATTGGCCGAGGCACAGGCAGGGGGTGTGGTCAGCAGTGTTGGTCATCTTACTTTAAAAAAGTAATTAGTTAACCACTACAATACAAGGCACTTTCGCCCCCTTCCTTCCCAGCCCAATTTTCAGCTTTCATCGCTCTCACACTTTCAATGACAATTGCGCAGTCATGCTACACTGTACCCAAATGAAATTTTTATCATTTTGTTCGCACAAATAGAGCTTTATTTTGGTGGTATTTATTCACGACTCCGTTTTTTATTTTTTGCGATATAAGCGCAAAAAAAGCGGAAATTTGAAAAAAAACAATATTTTCTTTTTTCTATTTTAAAAGAAATCCAATAAAATCTAATTTTGTCATAATTTGTCATGATTTTAGTGGGACATATGTGGGGGACATGTGTTTTTTTATTTGGGGACATGTCTTTTTATTATTTGGGGACATGTGTGTTTTTGGGACATGTGTGGTGACATGTGTATTGTGGTGACATGTGTGTTTACACTGTGTGGGGACATTGTGTTTACAATAGACTGGTGATTAGTTAGTAAAAAGCTGTAAAAACAGCTCATACTCACTGATCACCAGCCGGCTGCAGCGATCTGCTCTCCTCTCCTCAGCGATGACTTCTATGTGAGGAGAGGAGGAGCCGATTGCCTAGCAACCGGCTGTTTGTTTACATCACATGACGGCCGTGATTGGACATGGTCATCATGTGACCAGGAGGGCCAATGCACAGAGCCCTCCTGCTGATTCGAGATGCGCCGTGTCTGGGTGACACAAGCACATCGGGATCGCACCGCTGTCCGGGCACGCGCGCACGCGATCCCCCTCCTTCTGAAGGACGTTCCTGAACGTCCTATCAGAAGTAGAGAGCTCCCACCCGGCCAATGTACATATAGGAGGGCGCGTGGTTAAGTTACAAATTACTTCTCCCCAAAAGTAATTGCGTTAGTAACTCGGTTACTACATTGGAAAAGTAATTAGTTACTCAGTAACTGTGGCTTTTTTTTTAATATTCTATAGATGGGACTAGCGAAGGAAGTGAATGTTGCCGCCTCCATTGGCAAGATTGACACCTCATGAGCCCCATCACCTGGTATGGATTTAAAGGGGAACCCCTACGCGTAAAAATGGCGTGGGGTCCCCCAAAGTCCATATCAGACCCTTATCCGAGCACGCAGCCTGGCCAGTCAAGAAAGGGGATGGGGACGAGCGAGCGCCCCCCCCCCCTCCTGAACCGTACCAGGCCGCGTGCCCTCAACATGGGGGGTGCTTTGGTGAAGGGGCGGGATGGGGTGTTCCAGACAGGATGTAATTGCGGTAACACCGCCCAAGTAACGCCACCCATGAGGGGAAGAGTAATCAGTTAGATTACTCGTTACCCTCTAAAGTAACTGCGTTAAGTAATTCAGTTTATTTTAACTAAGTTACTTACATCACTGGTGGTCAGCTTGTCAGCGTCTATCTGCATGCACTCAGCCCTATCGGGTTGCAGATAGATACCAGAGAGCAGCCTGGAGGGTAAGTCACAAAATCATCCATCCCTCTCCACAATCCATCCCCATCCACGCTGAGCACCATCCATCCCTCTCTACGATGCATCCCCATCCACGTCCAGCACCATCCATCCCTTTCCACAATGCATCCCCATCCATGCTCAGCACTATCCATCCCTCCAGTCTCTACAACGCATCCCCATCCATGCCCAGAATCATCCATCCCTCTCCAGGATTCTGGGCGTGGATGGGGATACATTGTGGAGAGGGATGGGTGGTGCTGGGCATGGATGGGAATACATTGTGGAGAGCATCTTCACTATGTAACTCATTCCCACCCAGAGTCATCCTCATCCATTTTCCACAATGCACGTCCATCATCCTCATCCCCACCCAGCACCATTCATCCCTCCAGTCTCCACAATGCAACCCCATCCACGCCCAGCACCATCCATCCCTCCAGTCTGCCCTGTGTCCTAGGATTAGTGGGAGTAAAAAATCCCTCATCATTGGTGTCAGTAGTAGGAATTGTGCCCCATCATTGGTGTCACTAGAACACTTTGTTGGTGTCATTGGGAGGAATTGTGCCCCATCATTGGGAGGAATTGTGCCCTTCATTGGTGTCAGTGTATAAAATGGTGCCCCGAGGGCCAGATAAAAGCAAGCAAAATGTCACATCTGACCCCCAGGCCACAGTGTGGAGACCACTGATCTAGAGCCAGGATGTACCATTAGTGGTACCCAAAGATATTTCATGTTTTGTGCGGCTGCTGCAAGATGAATCCAATACTGGCTTCTATTATCACTCAGGGACTCTACCAAAATTCCCAATTGTTCTGACCAAAAGTAGTTGTTATAAAGCAAATGACAGTTGTGACCGCTGGAACAAATACTCCATAATGTAAAATAAACAAGTAATTGAGGATTTTAGCTGCATGGGAGAGACATCTTTGTTATGGCTTTATGAGAGATGTTGAAAATATCAGCTGTTGAGGTTGGAGGGGCTTATTTTGGGAGTCTCTAGACCTTATAAAAGCCTAGTGAGTGATTCAGCTTAACAGTACACTCCCAAAACCAAAATAACTTTGTAGGGGTGGAGTTGGTCTTTAATACAGTACATGTTTTATAACATTATGTGATGAGAATATTCTGGCATCATTTAAAGTTTTGAGGCAACACATATTTTGATTCACTTGCAACTAATTTTAAAATGTCACTGACCTTTGATTCGCTTGTCAAATTGGAATCAATACAAATAAGATTTCTTTGCATTTTGTTTGGGTGTTAAGACTGATGAGTGGCTTTTATCTTACAATGTACAGCTTTCAATGGGTGTTTGACACATGCCTGGACTAAGCAATAATAACGCTTGTTCCAGTTAAACGATTGTTGTTGATGGCTAACTAAAAATAGGTTCAGTTATCAGCTGGTGGAACTTGTTATTGCTTTGTACTGACAGATGTTAAGAGAGACGTCTATAGATTTATAGAACCTTCACTAAGAAAACAGTCTGGGTTCTATTGAAAATAAATACCTGATAAAGCCTGAAAATTCCTAGGATGGTGCAGGGGTGAAATCTTGTTGGCTATTTAGAAGACGATTATCTCCAGCAGTTTGGAATTCCCCTTAATGCAAATGTGTTAAATAAACTCTAGTGATATCAGACGTTAGAGATTTTGCCAGCAGCCTGTGATCATGCATGATGTGACCATGTTAGGAGCTGGATTAAGGAATGATCAACTGGTGGCCTAACAGCTAAGGTCAAGGACTAAAGAGCAAAGACTCGCTCATTCTTCCGATAACAATGCAGACTGAGAGCTGGCCAAATACCACATCATTATTTGATTCTCACATTAGAGGTCTGTCCAGGCTGTGAGCTCTCATTTCACTGCTTTCCTTTAATACACCATATTCCCTAAGGAGACTACCAGATGCTATTAGTCAATTTAAAGTTCCCTTTTAGACACTAAGTACAATATTTACACTTGAAAAACATCAATTTGAAGAGATTACAGAGAGATTTGCTTGGAAATCATCCACTGTGGAGTGTAGTACATTATTCAGACATACGGGAAAAAAGATGGTGGTATAATTACATTCAACGTGTCATTAGCCTATAGCACCTACAATACCACAGATGATGGAAATAACCTCTAAATATGTACACAATTATACACATAGTACAAAATACTGACACTTTTTATGGGTTACCTGAACATGGTGCCACACCCCACCCTTTTATTGCTAGGAACAACATAATAAATTTAAAGGCATAGATTCCCTTTACCAAAAAACAGCCTATGAAGGTAAGGACCATCTGTAGATAAAATCAAATTGTGCAGCTTTGATCAAAGTTGAATAATTGGATTTTTCCTACATACTTACCTATAAAATGTATTTCTTGGAGTAGATCACAGGACAGTTATAATAACTGTTTGGGTTGTGTACCACCTATAGGTGAATGGACACTGATAGATCAATTAGATAAATCAAACATTATGTCCTCCTCTATATAATCCCTCCTACACAGGAAGTACCTCAGTTTTGTAGCAAGCAATACATTCCCAAAAGAGGGGGGGGACCTCTGTGTCCTGTAATGTACTCCAATAAATAGATTTTACAGGTATGTAGGAAAAATCCAATTTTCTTTATCATACATCACAAGACACAATATATGCCGGTTGCCATTCCTGGGCTCTTTTGGCAGCACAACCAGGATTCCTGACCTGCGCCAACAACGCAAGTAAATCATGAGCACCTGAACTACCTCTAGAGTATGTAGCGATCTTCTCCTGCCGACTGTGGATTAGGAAAAAAAGAAAGGCAAGACACTGTCCTGATTTAAGTGAAAACTAGAAACCACGATAGGCTATTATTATTATTATTCAGGATTTATATAGCGCCAGCAATTTACGCAGTGCTTTACAATATAAAAAGGAGACAATACAGTTACAATACAATAAAATACAAGAGGATTAAGAGGGCCCTGCTCAGAAGAGCTTACAATCTAATAGGGTGGGCAGGTGGTACAAAAGGTTATAACTGTCGGGAATGAGCTGATGGAAGTGGTAGGAGATTCGTTTGAGATGTGATAGGCTTCCCTGAATAGATGAGTTTTCAGGGATCACCTGAAGGTAGCAAGAGTAGGGGATAGCCGGACCAGTGGAGGTAGCGAGTTCCAGAGGATTGGAGAGGCTCTGGAGAAATCCTGGAGACGAGTATGGGAGGAGGAGACGAGAGAGCGTGAGAGTAGGAGGTCTTGAGAAGAACGGAGGGCATGATTTGGGTGATATTTGGAGACAAGATTGGTGATGTAGCTCGGGGCAGAGTTGTGAATGGCTTTGTATGTTGTGGTTAGTATTTTGAATTTAATTCGCTGGGTGATTGGGAGCCAGTGTAGGGATTGGAGGAGAGGGTTGGCAGACACTGAGCAGTTGGTAAGGTGGATAAGTCTGGCAGTAGCATTTATGATAGACTGAAGAGGAGATAGCCTATGGAGAGGCAGGCCAATGAGAAGGGAGTTGTAATAGTCAAGGCGAGATATAACAAGGGAGTGAATGAGGAGCTTGGTAGTTTCATTTGTTAAAAAGGGGCGAATTTTAGAGATGTTACGGAGGTGAAATCTACAATAAAGATGGATGAGGACGCAACATCATCTTTTCATGATGCAAGACCCAGAACGGCTTCTTAAATGAAAAAGCTGCCAGCTCTGACACGCCACTTGCTGAAGTGATAGCAACCAATGAAGCCACCTTCTGAGTCAAAGGACTAACAGAGTTTCTCAAAATGGTTCAAAAGGTGGCCTCTGCAAGGACAGTCAAGAGCAAATTCAAGTCCCAATGACACAAGGGTGGCCTGACAGGCAGGACTGTATGTTACCCCCTGTATGAAGTATTATTCAAAGTGTGAGACACAATGGCCTCTGGAAGTTTGCTTACCACCCATTTCCCCTGGAACAGTCTTACCGGTTGCCTGGGGAGACCATGGCTTTGGGTGGAAAGTCCACACAGCTGTCTGGGTGGACCAGACTCTCTGCAGCAAAGTATCTCTCGATGAGCTCCACCAGGTTGTCTGCCAACTTGGGGTCTCCTTGACTCACCCATTTCTGCAGGGGAATTGGCAGTGACCTCAGGAATGACTACACTCCCCACTATTTGTGGTCGCAGACAGGGACTCTGGCTGTAGCCATTTCCGCACCAGGTGGATTAGATCAAACATCTGCGATCTTGGGGGCCTCTCATCTTGGAAGAACCAGCTGTGGACCTGCTGTACTCGAACGGCCAAGGTGACACTGAGTCGTGCCAGCATTTCCTACCTGACCTTTTCATAGTCTCTCGCTTCTGCTGACTCCAGATCATAGTATGCCTTCTGCAGAAAGTAAGGGGATGACCAGTCCTTCCCACTGGGTTTCAGGTCAACCTTCCCTCTCAGCGGTCCATTCAAATGTTAGCAGAAAGGCTATCATCTGCAGTCATCTTAGAAAGAAATTGCCGCACATGGATGGCTGAGGACTTGTCCCCAACATCATAAATTTTAGCAGGTGACCACTGTGCTAGCCTCTCCACAACCTCAGTCAGGGTTTTCCTATCCAATTTTGCAGTTTGCAACAACCTCTGTGATTGCTCCTGTACAGCACCAATCTGTTGGCACAGTGCCTTGGTTTGCACCTGTGTGATAGCATTGGCTTGCTGCTGTGCAGCGTTGGATAACACCAATTCTTCTACACAGTCACAGTATAACACCAACTCTTCTACACAGTCAGTGTATAGTATAGTGTGTCCTACAGTCACTCTGCCCCCTCCTGTACATTCTCCCCCCTCCTTTCACACTCTGCCCCCTCCTGTCACATTATTACCCCTCCTGCCACACTCTGCCGCCTCCTGACACACTCTTCCCCCTCCTGTCACACTGCTCCCCCTCCTGTCACACTCTGTCCCCTCTTGTCACACTGCTCCCCCTCCTGTCACATCCTGCCATCTCCTGTCACACTCTGCCCCCTCCTGTGACACTGAGACCCCTTCTGTCACACTCTGCCGCTCCTGTCAATCTGCATCCCCTCCTGTCACACTCTTCCCCTCCCTGTCACACTCTGCCCCCTCCTGTCACATTCTTCAAATTACTTAGTTACAAAATTTACTCACAGAAAGTAAGAAAAACTATTGTTTATTCAAAACGTTCGGTCTTTTTTTTTTTTGTAAAAAAAAAAAAAAACAGCAGTAATTAACCACTTCAGCCCCAGAAGATTTCCCCTCTTAATGACCGGGCCATTTTTTGCGATACGGCACTCTGTCACTTTAACTGACAATTGCGTGTGACGCTGTACCCAAATAAAATTGATGTCCTTTTTTTCCTACAAACAGAGCTTTCTTTTAGTGGTATTTGATCACCTCTGCAAGTTTTATTTTTTGCGCTATAAACAAATTTGACAATTTAAAAAAAAAAAAAACATTTCTTCATCAGTTTAGGCCAATATGTATTCTTCTACATATTTTTGGTAAAATAAAATCACAATAAGTGTATATTGACTGGCGCAAAAGTTATAGCGTCTACAATAATGTGTATATATTTATGGCATTTTTATTATTCATTTATTTTTTATAGTAATTGCGGTGATCAGTGATTTTTAGCCGGACTACAACATTGCGGCGGACAGATCGGACACTTTTGACACTTTTTTGGGACCATTGACATTTATACAGCAATCAAAGCTAAAAATAACCACTGATTATTGTATAAGTGTCACTGGCAGAGAAGGGGTTAACACTAGAGTGCGATTAAGGGGTTAAATGTGTTCCCTCATGAATGTTTCTAACTGTGGGGGGATGGGAGTGACTGGAGGAGTAGACATATCGCTGTTCCTAATGTCTAGTTCCTAAGGAACTAGACATGTGTATTAGTTTTCGTCCAAATGCATTTTCGTCCGAAGTTCGAGTATTTTCGTTATCGCTTTAACAAACGATAACGAACATGCAGAATCCAAAAACCAAAAAAGATCCAACTTAAACAAATGCTTTATTTTCATTTTCGTTGTGACAACAGTTCGATATAGATTGGAGATGTGACATGACGCTGACAATAGCACTCCATGTCCATCGAACCTGTGGTCGAGTGTGCCTAACCTTAGCTCTATTAGTTCAAGATTATTCTACATAGAGAGAAAAGATTTGACATAGAGAGACAATATTCAACATTATAGAGACAATAGCAAAAAAGGTTGAATGTGCCTAACCGAACTCTATTAGTCCAAGATTATTCGACATAGAGAGAAAAGATTCGACATGAAGATTCGAAGAAGCAGTCGCAGAGAGTGGACTTTTATGGTCAAATGCTCCGCCCATGGGTTATAGAAGAATTCTAATGTTGGTTGACTAGTAATAATAATTAATAAATATAATTATTACTAGTGTTATACAACATTAGAATTCTACTATAGCTTGTAGGCGGAACATTCAACCGGAAATATAGGATTGCAGTGTTGTACAGTTTAGCTGCTCCATCGAATCTTCTTATAACATTTGACAGACACCATAAGCCTTCAATGACAGATTCGACCTTAATTATTTTGGATTTTTGCACAAATGCATTTAATGAAACAAAATAAATAAAAACTAACTTCGGGAGTAACTAAATAAATGTATTTTTTGGACAAAAATGTAATTCCGAAACAAAATATTTCAGTGTGCACATGTCTACTAGGAACAGCAGATCTGTCTCTCCTCCCCTGTCAGAACGGGGATTTTTGTGTTTACATACACACATCCCCATTTTAGTTCTTGTGCCCACGATCGCGAGTGGCCAGTGGGCATCGCAGCTGCTGGCCACGCACATTGGGTCCCCCGCTGGGCAGCGAGCTCGCGCCTGCTATGGCTCTTAAAGGAGCCGACATACAGGTATGCCGATTCGCAGGAACGAGCCAACCGGCAAGTGGTTAAATACCAACAAAATTAAGCTCTATTTGTGTGAAGAAAATTATAAAAAATTTCACATGAGTACGGTGTAGCATGACCACGCAATTGTCAAGTGTGACAGAGCTCAAAAGTGATATGGTCCAGAAATATTTAGACAGAATAAAGGTGGATAAAGCACCTGGCCCTGATGGCATCCACCCACGGATCCTAAAAGAATTGAGCTCTGTAATTTCAGAGCCATTGTATCAAATTTTTAGGGACTCATTAATGACGGGAATAGTCCCACTGGATTGGCGCAGGGCGAACATGGTGCCTATATTTAAAAAGGGATCAAAGTCTTTACCAAGTCCTGTTAGCTTAACTTCTATAGCTGGGAAGATACTGGAGCGTTTAATAAAAGACCACATCGACGAGTTCTTGCTGAACAAAAACACTTTAAGCAACAGACAACATGGATTCATGAAAGACAGAAGTTATCAGACAAATCTGATTTCTTTTTATGAGGAGGTTAGTAAAACCTTGGACAGAGGGGTGGCGGTGGACGTGGTATACTTGGATTTTGCAAAAGCGTTCGATACAGTTCCCCACACACAGCTCATGTGTAAGGTAAAGTCTACAGGTTTGGAAATATCAGTTTGTAAATGGATAGAAAATTGGCTAAAAGACAGAATTCAGAGAGTAGTGCTTAATGATTCTTACTCTGAATGGTCTAAGGTTATCAGTGGTGTACCCCAAGGTTCAGTGCTGGGACCCTTACTTTTTAACATCTTTATAAATGATATTGGGTCTGGGATCAAAAGTAACATTTCTGTCTTTGCCGATGACACCAAGATATGCAGTGGAATAACGTCCTTACAGGATGTCTCCAATTTACAAGCCGACCTCAATACACTGTCTAATTCGGCGACTATGTGGCAGATGAGGTTTAATGTTGAGAAATGTAAAGTTATGCACTTGGGGGCTAAGAATATGCATGCATCATACATGCTAGGGGGAGTACAACTGGGGGGATCCATAGTGGAGAAGGATCTGGGGGTTTTGGTAGATCATAAGCTCAATAATAGCATGCAATGCCAAGCTGCTGTTTCCAAAGCGAGCAAAGTCCTTTCTTGTATTAAGAGAGGTATGGACTCCAGAGAGAGAGATATCATTTTGCCCCTGTTCAAATCACTAGTAAGACCTCACCTGAAATATGCAGTTCAGTTTTGGGCACCAGTTCTCAAAAAGGATATCGGGGAACTGGAGAAAGTGCAGAGAAGGGCAACCAAACTGATAAGAGGCATGAAGGAACTCAGCTATGAGGAAAGATTAGAGGAACTGAATTTATTCACTCTTGAGAAGAGGAGAATAAGGGGGGATATGATCAACATGTTCAAATATATTAGGGGTCCATATAGTGAACTTGGTGTTGAGTTGTTCTCTGTACGGTCAACCCAGAGGACAAGGGGGCACTCTTTACGTCTAGAGGAAAAGAGATTTCATCTTCAAGTACGGAAAGGTTTCTTCACAGTTAGAGCTGTGAAAATGTGGAATAGACACCCGCCAGAGGTGGTTCTGGCCAGCTCAGTAGATTGCTTTAAGAAAGGCCTGGATACTTTCCTGAATGTACATAATATAACTGGGTACTAACAGAGGTAAAGTTGATCCAGGGAAAATCTGATTGCCTCTTGGGGTATCAGGAAGGAATTTTTTCCCCCTGCTGTAGCAAATTGGAGCATCCTCTGCTGGGTTTTTTTTTTGCCTTCCTCTGGATCAATTGTGGGCATAAAATTGGGTATTTGGATTGTACGATTATTTTTTTATTTTATTTATTTGTTTTTAAGGTTGAACTGGATGGACTTGTGTCTTTTTTCAACCTGACTAACTATGTAACTATGTAACTATGTAGCTGAAAGCTGAAAATGTGCATGTAGGCAAGTGGTTAAGAAGCCTTGCTACTCCTTCAGCCCACATGGTATCTTCTATATCCTGCCTAAACTTGACAAGAGTAGGCCTTACTGAGCGACCCCATGCCCTCTAGTGGCTGGTGGATTTCCCACAGCCCAATACTCCTGAGAAGAGCATGACCTGGCCCAAACAGCACACTGTCCCCAGTGGCCACTGGGAGAAGACCAAACAGTCAGAGGTCTTCACCCACCTTGGCAGGCTCTGTCATAAAGACCTTCCGGGACAGGGTCCCCCTTAATCTCCTATCCAATGAGGCCCAGCTACCATCCATTTTGGCTGACAGGTTTTTTGAATGGATCTGATTGAAGTCCCTGATTCTCAGTAGAACCGTTCCAAACCTCCAAGTATGCTCCGAGAGCACATGTAGCAACATCAGTGACCACCGCCTTGCAGACACTGGCTAAAAACTGAAGGTACTTCCTGTGTAGGAGGGATTATATAGGGGAGGACTTCCTGTTTGATTTATCTAATTGATCTACCAGTGTCCATTCACCTAAAGGTGGTGCATAACCCAAATAGTGATTATTATAACTTCCTGCCCTGCCTTGTTGCTAGGCAGTTGCTAAGACATGCACAACTGTTACTGTTCACCTTTGCCATCAAAGGCAAGAGCTCTAATAGGTTGACCTCTGAGCTACTGCATCAGGGAAGCAATAGCACCTGTGTGGGGGTTTGAATCAGAGAAAGAGCTCACCCCATGCCAAAAACTACCAGGCACTGGGTTTGATGATGACTAACAATGTACTGGTAAACCATAACAAGCAGTGATGATACAGAAATGTCTTCGGACACCTCTGAAAGTTTCTGGTGGTACTTTTGAATTAAATTCAGGGTAGCATTTCTTAAAAAAAAAAAATGTATATCTGTATGAATTAAATATATAAGGGACCTCTTATAAATCTGAAATGGATATACACTCACTGGCCACTTTATTAGGTACACTTTTCTAGTAGCGGGATGGACCCCCTTTTGCCTTGAGAACTGCCTTAATTCTTTGTGGCATAGATTCAACAAGGTGTTCAAAACATTCCACAGAGATTTTGATCCATATTGACATGATAGCATCACACAGTTGCTGCACATTTGTTGGCTGCGCATCCATGATAAGAATCTCCTGTTCCACTACATCTCAAAGGTGCTCTATTGGAATGAGATCTGGGGACTGTTGAGGACATTGGAGTACAGTGACCTCATTGTCATGTTCAAGAAACCAGTTTGAGATGAGTTGAGCTTTGTGACATGATGCATTAGCCTGCTGGAAGTGGCCATCAGAAGATGGGTATCCTGTAGTCATAAAGGGATGCTCAATTGGTACTAAGGGGCCCAAAGTGTGCCAAGCAAATATCCCCCACACCATTATACCACCAGCCTGAACTGTTGATACAAGGCAGGATGGATCCATGCTTTCATGTTGTTTATGCCAAAATCTGATCCTACCTTCTGAATGTCGCAATCAAGACTCATCAGACCAGGCAACATTTTTCCAATCTTCTATTGTCCAACTTTGGTGAGCCTGTGCAAACTGTAGCCTCAGTTTCCTGTTTTTAGTTGGCAGGATTGTCACCCCGTGTGATCTTCTGTTGCTGTAGTCCATCTGCCTTAAGGTTCAATGTGTTGTGCGAGCAGAGATGGTATTCTGCATACCTTGGTTGTACCAAGTAGTTATTTGAGTTACTGTTGCCTTTCTATCATCTCGGACCAGTCTGCCCATTCTCCTCTGAGCTCTTACATCAACAGGACATTTTTGTTCCCACAACTGCCGCTCACTGGATATTTTCTCTTTTTTGGACCATTCTCTGTAAACACTAGAGATGGCTGTGTGCATGAAAATCCCTGTAGATTAGCAGTTTTTGAAATACTCAGACCAGCCCGTCTGGCACCAACAACCATGCCATGTTTAAAGTCACTTAAAACCCCTTTCCTCCCCATTTTGATGCTCAGTTTGAACTTCAACAAGCCGTCTTCACCACGTCTAGATGGCTAAATGCATTGAGTTGCTGCCATGTGATTGGCTGGTTAGCAATTTGTGTTATCAAGCAATTGAACAGGTATACCTAATAAATTGGCCGGTGAGTATATGTGTCTTTTGCAAAGCTTTCAAAAAAGAATACTAAGTAGTGTTAGATTTTCAAATTACGATTTTTTATTTATTTTTTCCACAATTGTTTTTTATCAAAATAGCAAATTGTAACATATATAGAAAATACTGTAAAGATTTTTTTAATTACTGTTAATATTTTTAAATGCCAAAAGACTGAAGCATAATTGTTAACAGTAATAGCTGTACTTGAAGGGCACAATGTTTCAATCTAGTAGGTTAGTGAATAATCAACCAAAAGAAATATAGGTATGCGTTTTTTTATTGTGCAGATTTACCTTACCTGACCCTATCTGTAGAGAGCAACAGTGAAAAACAGCAGGGAACTTGTGATGCTGATTTTAGATTTTTTTTTGTGCCTACAGCACATTTACACTTTAAAGGATCAGAAGCATTTAAGGTTTGCTTTCTTAATACATGTATTTTTCCCTCTATAGCCTAACTGGTACAGTTTCCAAAATATTCATGAAAAACAACTAGACAGATATTTTTTATAAAAGCCAGAAAATGAGGAGATCAAGAAAACATAAAGATTTCATCTAGACAAGAATTACTAACTCCTTTCAGGCAGTCAGAAATTAGTTTGTCTAAGTCGGGCTACTCAATGATATATAAGGATGAATACTGATTGGTTTCCACCAACATTACAATTGGAACAAAATACAAAATGAAAGTCAGTTAGCAATCATATACAGCGGGTTCGGCAACCCGTCAATCGTGGGCTAACTGTGGACCGTGGGGTAGGTGACAGGTAGACCAGGAACAGATCTGTGCTGCTGACCACCATCCACCTAATGCTAGCTACTGATCTTTGCCCTCAGTCTCCTCTGCCAAGCTTTCGGTCCTCCTCTCTCCCTCCCCTTCTGCCTATTCTGCCGTTGTCATCAGTGAAAAGCGGAGACCAAGAGGCAGTACGGGACAGAGGCCCATCAACATGGGGACAAGGTGCTTTGGGGTGGGGGACCAGAGCCCCCCTTCACCCAAGGCACCCACCCTCCATGTTAGGGGCATGTGACCTGGTATGGATCAGGAGGGGGGCTCGCTCACCCCTCCCCTTTCCTGACCCGCCAGGCTGAATGCTCGCATAAGGGTCTGTTAGAGATTTTGGTGGGGACCCCATGCAAAAAGAAAAAAAAGAAATTGCCATGGGGTTTCCCTTAAAATCCATACCAGACCCCTGGTCTGACTGGCCTACTCCTTTTTTTTCAAAAAAATTCTATTTCCGGACAATTGCTGGGATTCTTTATCTTTATATTCATCTGTGGTGAAGCCCGTAAATTCAATACAAAAGTGTAGCGCTAAAGAACTGAACTAAGTGACATAACCTTATGTGCCACCTATCAGAATTCCCCAGTGTTCCTTATAATAAGGACATAAAGTTAAATAAACACCAGGATTATGCTATGTCAAACAATCATTTGAAATCGTGAAATGAAATAACAACAATTCGTGCATATAATTATACTATTGTGTAAGCAAAAATAAAAATGTTCAAAGGTCCAAAAGTAAAAAGCAAACAGATCAGCAAAGTCTCTTGTGTAAAACGATCCAATCCCACGTGTGTGGTCAAATTCACATTCCACCTTCCTTAGACATGGAAAACGTGCAGACACCACGTGACATTCCCACCACCGTTCACGATGCGGGCTTACCGGACGTGTTTGATCCAAATGAATGTATATTCGAAGGATCACAAAGGCTTGTGTAGTTTACATAAATTCACAAGGTTGAACTCCCCAGGGAAATTTCAGACACGACCACTCCACTCATGTAATGAACAATAGGTTGTCTCCAGCTATATGATGCAGCTCAGATTGTTGGATACATGTAATAAGAAAATGGGGCCATATAGCGTAATTCCATTTAAAAACATTTTAATAAAAGAAATGATAATAAACTCACATTTGTACAGTGAATCAAGCGCTTTTTCAATAAAAATTTGTCTGCAGTAGAGTCCTGATGCGTTTCGTCCTCAAAGACGTCGTCTGGGGTGTTACTCCACTGCAGCCACACTTAGTTTTATACCCAAATACACAATTAGGCGAAATTCTGTCTGCCTGTGTCACCGCATGTTACTTCCGGTTCAAACATTGCCGCCGGGTGTGCGTTCCACGCCTCACTATCATTTTGTTACACTGGCTTTCTATAGATGTATGTTGTGTCCCCTGATAAATGAATGGCAATACACTGAAATCCATCAAAGTGCTTGCTGTATGAAAATATAAGCTAGGGCACATCCAATGAAGCGCACACAGTCCCGGGCGTGACGTAAACACAATCGCGTCACTTCCGGTCACCCTTGGATCCCATTCTAATGTGAAAATATAAGCTAGGGCACATCAATGGGGGAGCGGCGCCAGAAAACCCGCGTCACTTCCGGGTCAATATCCACATAGGGATGCATGGTGCCGTCCAATGAAGCGCACACAGTCCCGGGCGTGACGTAAACACAATCGCGTCACTTCCGGTCACCCTTGGATCCCATTCTAATGTGCGCTGGAACGCACCTCACACAGGAAGTGACACCAAATCAAACACATCACTTCCGGACAACAGGGGACCACAGACGACCGGATAGTAAACACAATCAAAAACGGAAATGGGGTGTCCACGACGTCCGTGCCCTATGCGGGTAGTGATGTATAAACAAATAATTCCCACCCTATTTAAAATAAAAATTGTAAACCAATTCATTACCCTTGCAGTATAAAGGGGAAAAAATCAAAACGGATGATCACAGAATTTGAGCAAGACCTATATGAATGGTCACAGAAAACAGGTAAACAATCGTCTTTGGACATAAAAAATTCCGTCACGAAAACGTGTTTGAAAATAACTATTTTATGAAAAAAAATATAATCCATATTAAATGACAGAAATTAAAAATATTAAAAATATTAAAAAATTATTGAAATGGTGAAAAATGTTGAAAATAAAGATTAAAAATAAATAAACAAACAGGGTGAAACTAACCACCCTATAGACCGTTACAATTCAAATCATTTTATTAAATAATTGTATTAAATACAAATATGATTAAGTAACAGATAGAATTCATAAAGTGGATAATTATAATCCACTGTATATATAAGGAGTAATGCATAATATTTATAAAAAACTGCGCAATGTGATTGACACATAAGGCAGACAGACTCACGCCCTAGGACTATCAACATACACAAAAAAATATATTCATACTTCCCTGTAACCTCACATTAGCCTTCATTGATGAACGCATTGATGTCCCACTCACCCCTTCACCTTGTATGGACTTAAAGGGGAACCCCTACGCCGAAAAATCGGCGCGGGGGTCCCCACCAGGTCCATATCAGACCCTTATCCGAGCACGCTACCCGGCCGGCCAGGAAAGGGGGTAGGGACGAGCGAGCGCCCTCCCTCCTGAGCCGTACCAGGCCGCGTGCCCTCAACATGGGGGGTGCCTTGGGGAAGGGAGGGCCGTGCGCCCCCCCCACTCCAAAGCACCTTGTCCCCATGTTTATGAGGACAAGGGCCTCTTCCCGACAACCCTGGCCATTGGTTGTCGGGGTCTGCGGGCGGGGGGCTTATCGGAATCCGGGAGCCCCTTTAATAAGGGGGCCCCAGGATACTGGCCCCCCCACCCTATGTGAATGAGTATGGGGTACAATGTACCCCTACCCATTCACCTGTAAAAAAAAGTTAAAAAAACACAACACACAAGGGTTAAAATTGTTTATTGCACAGCTCTGGGGGTCTTCTTCCGTCTTCGGGGGGCTTCTCGCCGGACTCCTCCGCTATCTTCTGCTAGCTCTTTTACTAGCGGAGGAGCCCGGCTTTCTTCTTCGCCGCCCCCCCTTCCCCAAGGTACCCCCCATGTTGAGGGCATGCAGCCTGGTACGGCTGAGGAATGGGGGGGAGCGCTCGCTTGTCCCCACCCCCTTTCCTGGCCGGCCGAGTAGCCTGCTCAGATAAGGGTCTGATATGGACCTGGGGGGACCCCCATGCTGATTTTTCGGCATAGGGGTTCCCCTTTAAGTCCATACCAGGTGATGGGGCCAGCGACGCCTCCTTCGCTGGCACTGGCTACCTGGAGACACGCTCAAAATGAGCGGACTTTTCTCCGGGCGGGAAAAGTTCTTTCATTTCAAAAGTACAGCGGACTGACACACACACAGCCGGATTGTCCGCCGAAATGCGAGTCCGGCGGACAGATATTGGAGTGGAAAAATACTATCTTAGTCCTCCGGACTTTTGGGTAAAAAAAGTCCGCCGGAGCCCACACACGGCGGGAGCGAGTCCGCCTGACTTTTCCACCGGATTGTTTGATCGTGTGTACGAGGCATAAGTTTCAATATAAAGAATTGCCAATACAAAGATTATAGGCATCAAATCTGGATATAATGTACCTGTTGTTTACTGAGGCATCAAACAAACCTTCCTTCATTCTGTGGATCAAGCCTAAAACTGAATAGAAACTGTCTTCCTTATATATCCCCCTCCAGATCGTTTGGTGGCAAAAACAGTCTGAGGACATATCATTGGCTGATTTCAGAGGAAAACGGTCGCATAGGAAATGACACCAAGCTCCAATCCGGCGTGCCGGAAATGACATCACAGCAACCACAGATAACCAGACAGGAAGTTAGGGATCGCATAGCTAGAGTAATCCACCAACTTCCTGCAAGGTACTAGACAGGAAGTGAGGGATCGCATAGAGTAATCCACCAACTTCCTGCAAGGTACTATGGTAGTTGGAAGGGGACAAAAAGGTCAATCTAGGCAAAGAATGGAAAAATAAATGCTAAAAAGCCTGTTGACAAAAAACAAAAAATGAAATAGGGAATTCCAAAGAAGCTGGCCACATCGGCACTCATAAACTAGGAGAATGCCTTGGGTGTCCATATGATGCATCTAGTCCACAGCTAATAACCACAAAATAAATAAACAAAACTGAATAAGAAAAGATTCAAAACCATATATAATGGGAATCTTTATTGAACAAAATATTATTTTAATGATTTAATTGATTAACATTTATATGGTACCAAAAGTTAATCAGATATCACAAAGTGGTAATCAGCAATCACAGTCCACATTTTACAATGAATTATAACAAAATTTACTACAAAAATATAAGAAATTTGAAAGTAGAATTACATAGAAATATTAAATTTCTAAACCAATGGCACAATTACTACAAAAAAGGCTTAAAACTCAAGGACTCGTTCAAGCCTGGGTGCATGGTAGCTGATAAATTGTGTATCCACTTTGATTCCCATTTAAGGAGGATCCTATCTATGTCTCCACCCCTTCCACAATCTGGTACATGTTCAAGAGCAAAAAATTGCATTTTGAGGCATCAAAGGCACGGTATAGCCCCATATGCCTGCTGATCGGAGTTTCCATCTTCTTTTTATGCAATAACTTTACAGGATCTCTTATTCTATAGAAAAAGGGCATTTTGGTTTTGTACCAATTGATCTTTTAAAGATTTTGATTTACGGTAAGTAATTTGGGGATTCTCTCCTATGTATTTGGACAAAATATCATCTGTAGCAAGTAAATGCCAATATTTTTGGATGATTCTACAAACCTTTTTATGTTCCCCTGCAAATCTTGTAATAAGACGCACAGGTTGTCCAGCCTTGCAAGTTTTTTGATAATAAATTAAACTTTTTCGATCCCTTCGTTTTACTGCCTTATAAGATTTTTTTAGAAACATTTTTGTATAACCTCTTTCCAAAAGACGAATCTGGAGTGCCTTAGCTTCCTGCTCATAATCCTCATCCAAACTGCAATTACTCCTTAGTTGGAGATATTGACTATAGGGTATGCTCTGGATTAGAAACTCAGGATGTGAACTCGTGGCATGCAAAATTGTGTTGCCAGCTAATCCAAAAAATCTCTTCAAAAATTGCATCAATTCATCCTTGGTTCCCAACCAGATGACAAAAATGTCATCTATAAATCTCCTCCATAACAACACCTTCTCAAAATCAGCAACAAATTCAGCTGAGGAAAAAATCTCTCACTCCCCCCCCCAGGCACAGGTTGGCATACAATGGGGCACATTTTGTCTCCATCACAACCCCCTGCACCTGGAGGTAGTGGGAGTGATCAAAAACAAAAATATTATTGGAAAGAATAAAAAGCAGGAGATCAGTAACAAATTTGTTATAGGCCTTAGATTGAGGACCTTGTTCAGATAGGAAGCTGTCAACAACTCAAACCCCCACTTTGTGGGGGATCAAGTTGAAAAGAGCCTCCACATCTATTGCAATGAGCCAAGCCCCCTCCGGGATGGATAAGCCATCTAGTGAGCGCAGAAGGTCTACCGTGTCCTGAATATAGGAACTTAGGGAGTTTACATGTGGCCTTAGATATTCATCAATTAATTGACTGGTTGGTTCAATTAAACAGCCATTACCGATACTATGGGACACCCAGGTGGAAACTGGGCTTTCCTCTGTATCTTAGGTAAGGCATACAAAGTTGGCAATCTTGGGGTTTTTACAGACAGGAATTCACAAGTTTTTATGTCTATTAGATTGTCAAAAAAGGCTCGGGTAATCAAAGTATGGTATTTAGTTTCAGCATATTGGACTTGAGAAAATGGAATAGATCGATACCAATGCTGATTCTTCTTTCTTCTATAACTATCGTCTCATAATTGTTTAAATCCATTACAACTATGTTACCTCCTTTATCAGAAGGTTTGATGATCAATTGATCATTATTTTTCAAAGAAACAAAGCTTGGCGCTGGACATGATTAAGATTAGAATTGGCATTGGATCGTTTCCACAAACTTCTTTTGTAACTTGTTGGGTGAAAGCCCAAATGTTTGGGTTTCCTGGAAGGGCGGGAAAACAATGCGATTTAGGTTTGTATAGGGAAGGAGGGGGAAAGTTTCTTGGAGACTGGGAATCTATGGACAACAAAAGATCAGATACCAGAAGAGCGGAAGGAAAAGATGAAGTGTTACTCCCAACGCCTGAAGGAAAAGATATTGATGTGGAAGGGGAGGGTTTATTCTGAGAACGGAAACCTGCTCCTAATCCCTGCATTCTGAGCATAACACACTCCTGAACCCTGCATTCTGAGCGTAACTCACTATTGAACCCTGCATTCTGAATGTAACGCACTCCTGAACCCTGCATTCTGAGCGTAACGTACTCCTGATCCCTGTATCCTGAACATAACACACTCCTGAACCCTGCATTCTGAGCGTAACACACTCTTGAACCCTGCATTATGAGGGTAGCGCACTCCCAAACCCTGCACTCTCTTGTAATAGTTTTTCTTTATGCCCACTGCATTTGCAATATACATTTGGGGTTAGTTCTGTAACAAAGGCTAACCACAGAATGCCTCCTCCGCCGGGTGACAGTTCTTAAATAGTTAAGGGGATGGGCCACCTGGTGATGCCAGTCGGTGATGTGACAAGGGGGCAGGACCAACCGGTGACATCACCAGGTGGCCCCGCCCTTACCTATTTAAGAACTGTCAAGGCATTCCGCAGTCACCCATCCTCACGGGTGGAGGTTTATTTGGGGTCCGGCAATCCATGTCATGATTGATCTACATCAGGGGACATTGTTTTTTTTTTGTTTTTTTTAATAAAGAACTTGTCAAAAACTATTTTTTTTATATTTTGACTGGTTGGGACCCACACCATTTTTTTCTTTATTTTTTTATATAGCTGGGTGTCTGCAATTGCAACCGCAAGTCAATTTAAATGTGATTTGATTCTTTAGAAATGTCAGTTTTGCTGCAGCAGGTTCTATACATGGTACAGATGGGCCACTTTACAAGCAGACTAGGGGGACCACCCCCAGGAATTTTTAATTGTTATTGTTTCACTTGAAGTATCATTAAAATCAGTGCTCCTTTAAAAATAATAGTTTTTAAAAATAAACTAAATTTGCATTGGTACATGTTCCCCAGAGCGGTACTCGTGCCCCCATACTCTTTGTATGTCCAAATGCTTGCATATAAGCCTTCAAAAGTGGGACTTGATCGCTCATGTTCAGCTCCTATAGACTTCAATGGAGTTTGCAGTTCAGGGGATGTTCAGTGCATATAATTATAAACAAGGCCAAGGATAAAGCCAAGGAAAAAAAACAAGCTTAACTTACCGACCAGCCCACAGACAACCAAATAAACCTATGAAGAAGAAGGCAAAGGGATTTTAACGGTGAATCCTATTTTTCATTTCATGACAAATCATTCAAAAGAATTTTTATTTAAATATTTATTAAGCTCAAGATTAAAATATTTTCCATGCATACATGAAATATACAAACAATAACAATGTGAAATTCTAAAAGACAGTGATGGTCATAGATAATACTGGATAAAGATATTTTATTGCACACTATCCCGACATGTTTTGCAAAAATTGCTTCCTCAGGGGATGTGCGAATATTCCAGCGATAAGATGTCTAAATTAAGCAAAAAATAAACAAAAATTACAATCGAAACACACATGAAAAAGAATATACAGGAATGCACAGAGAAACACACTGACAAGGAACACCAACTTGGGTAGTGGACAACATTGGACCCCAAGCCACATGACCCACCTCCGAACACTGCCAGGTGGACAAACAGCTAATTGATCCACCCCGCAAGTCTAATGTTGCCAAATAGACCGTAGAGGGCTAAAAGTCCAGCTAAAAAAGGAAAAACAAAAACACTAAAAAAACGAATGAATATATCTGTTACAAAAAATATATAGGATTGATAAGTTGCCAAAAAAAATGCAACAAGTGGGGATAAAGATCCTCCTAAGTTTTATTATCTATCCTTATCATTATTTAAGAGTCAAAAAATTTTATTAGGAAAAAAATATAAATAAAATACATATTTATATTTATTTATATTTTTTTCCTAATTCAATTTTTTGACTCTTAAATAATATTCGCTGGAATATTCGCACATCCCGAGGAAGCAATTTTTGCGAAACATGTCGGGATAGTGTGCAATAAAATATCTTTATCCAGTATTATCTATGACCATCACTGTCTTTTAGAATTTCACATTGTTATTGTTTGTATATTTCATGTATGCATGGAAAATATTTTAATCTTGAGCTTAATAAATATTTAAATAAAAATTATTTTGAATGATTTGTCATAAAATGAAAAATAGGATGCACAGTTAAAATCCCTTTGCCTTCTTCTTCATATTCTTTATAAAATTCTTATGGGATGTGGTGCCTATTTTTATGGGTGCTTACTTTGTTGAGTTGAACCAAATCCATTCTTTAACCAAATAAACCTGTCTAACAGTATACGTTAAAAGCAGGGGTTTTAGCCAGCTATAGATGGGGCAAGTGGCGTACCCTTTTTGTGTGATTTTGTGTGAGCGCCACATGTCAGATTCCCGCTGACACACGGGGCTTGTGGACTCTTCCACAGGGACACCCTAGCGGCTTTTTGGTGACGCTGGATCTGGAAAGCACCTACCCTCACAAGCACTATATAAGTGCACCTTATACTGTCAACAATCTGTATTTTTTATAAATCTGCCTATTGAAATTTTATGCCGCATACACATATACAAAAAACAAAAGAAGAAAAACACAGTACATGCGTAATAAAGGTGGTACAACAACTGCAGGATTATTTACACACACTCATGAAAAGCATCAGAACCAAGATAGACTGGAAGATAAGGGGGTGTTACACATTGATCCGTGGTGCCTCTAAATGTAAATAAAAAAACAAAAATAAAAACATACCACTAGCCGCTAGTATTCCACTTGTAAGTTAAATAGACATTTAATCCATCCATAGCATTTATAGCTAATCCAATATACAAGAAAAGGTATTCCCTCACTGCATGCGCTAGGTTGTCGATGGTTCAGCTAACCAGGAATGCCACACCTTGTCGTATTCAGGGTGCAACCCCTGTTCATGTTCGTACCTTTGTAAAGGTGAAGGTGGTCATTGACTAATCGCTTCCACTGTGCCACAGACGGAGCGGAGGCTTTCTTCCATTGCATGGGTATGTTTTTTCCTTGCATAAAAAAGTAATAGTCTATTCAACTCTCTCTGAGCAACAGCTGGTACTATAGATTCTATCAGCCCCAAGAGGTATACCTCCATGGAGGGCTGAATCGAGGTAGAGGCGAAGAGATCTATCAAATTTAGAACCTCTCCCCAATATTTCTGGACCCCGGGACAGTGCCAGAATGAATATGTGTGGAAAGTTGCCAGGCGAGGTCGCACACCTCCAGCATTCCGGGGAAATGTCTACGTTCATCTTGTCTATGAGGTATGAAGTATGCTCTATGTACAATTTTGAACTGCAGAAGGTGGTCATGTATTGAAACTGAAGAATTAAAAGGAAAATCCCAAACATCGTCTCAATCATCATTGTCCAGTGCAGGGATGTCACACTGCCAACAGGCCCTAAGCCTGTCCAGAGGCAGCAGAGACAAGATGTGAAGATCAGATGTGAGTATAGGTGTGAGGTGGGCTTCTAACCACACTCAATTCGAAGTGTTTGTTCCAGCCCCAACTGAACAACCATACAGGAGGATTGTGGGAATCGGGCCGTAAAAGCATGGGAAAGTTGAAAGTAGCGAAAATGATAGTAGTTAGGGTATTGTACGTGGAGGAAAGTTGAGATAAGGGGACTAGAGATTGATGTGAAACCACTTGTGAGATCAGTTTGATGCCATATTTGGTCCAAGCGTGTGGGACATCTTGTAAATGTGAGGTAAAGTAGGGTTCAGCCAAATCGTAGCATTAGGGGAAACCATAGTTTTTCTATATCCCTTAATCACTAACTCTGCTCTCCAAGCTCGCAGGGTGGTAAGCATAGAGGGGGTCAGGTTATATGGAGCCTCCAGCGATCCAACCACCGCAGCTTCACGTATTGTGAAGGAATTAAACAAATCAGTATTCATCCACCAAGCCGCAGTCACCAACTGGGTAGCCAGAAAATATTTATAACAATCAGGAAACACCATACCACCTTGTGAGTTAGGCCTCATCAAGGTACTAAGCTTGTATCTAGGTGGCTTAGGGCCCCAGAGAAAGGACGTGAAAATTTGGTTAAGCTTTGTGAAAAAGGATTTTGGTAGCCATTGCGAAGATTTCCAAAATAAGTAGGTAAGCTTGGGGATAACTTTCAGTCTAATGAGGTTGACCCGCCCCAATAAAGACAGTGGCAAATTTTCCCATGCTTTTAACTTGCTTTTAACCATGAGTTAAACTGGAGCTAGATTCAGTGAGAGAAAATCAGTGGCCTGAGAGGAGATCAGAACTCCCAAATATTTGAAAGTGTCCACCCACTGGAGAAGGGTATCTGGGGGGGGGTAGTTGCCTTAGCTGCCTGGTCAATAGGAAATAATATTGACTTGGACCAGTTAACCTTAAACCCTGTGAAGGTGGCAAAGGAGTCCAGAACCTGTAGGGCCCCTGTAGTATCGGACCTGCATCATTAAGAAAAAGCAGCATGTTGTCTGCGTACAGGGGGTGACCCTCTCCTCCAGCAAGCCAACACAAAGACCCCTGATGCTTTGGGAGGTACGTAGGGCCTCTGCCACGGGTTTAATGGCCAATGCAAACAATGCCAGAGAGAGAGGGCAGCCCTGTCTAGTGCCCCTGAAAATTTTGAAGGGTGGAGACAGACTGCCACCCAGGTGTATTGAGGAAGTGGGGCATCTATAAATCACCTGGAACCATTTGAAGAAAACCATGGGGAACCCCATTCTGTGCAATGTTTCCCACAAAAAGGGCCAATCAACAGTGTCAAGGGTCTTCTCTATGTCCAGAGAGGCCACCGTTCGCAAACCCATGTTGAGATGCTGAGTATGAATGTTTGTATACAGTATAACCTACGGAGATTAACATCTGTAGCTCTGTGTGGCATGAAACCCATCTGGTCTAAATCTATCACAGAAGATAACATTGGATACAGTTGAATGGCTAGAAGTTTGGTGAGTATTTTGAAATCATTGTATAGCAGAGCAATGGGTTGGTAAGAAGCACATGAGGTGGGTGTAGGGAAATTCAGCTTCTAGGACCACCCAGATAGGTTCAGGTAATGCAGGAAGACTTCCGTAGACCCCCAGGCCCGGAGATATCAATAAGTGACACAGGAGACTGGTGTGCAACCGTTCACTTTAATGATTATCTGGCTTTAGACAAGGCCCAAATTGTACTTTTATGCAGTCTTGAGATAACAAAGGAGGAGTTTCTGAAGTGTTACACGTATACAGAAGAAATAGCTTCAGTCAATATTTTACTTATTAGCTGATGCCATGAGCCAAAATTTTACATCATCTTTACTACAAAATATATGTATTCTTGAACAGATGTCGTTATCTTATCTAAAACAAACGTAAGCCTGAGCTAAGTCAAACTCCACAGTCTTAATATATATATATAAAAACGACCTCGAGAACATTTCTATAGATGACACTTTAAACATGTGTGAGTTTCAACTTAAACTCATATCTGAATTCAAGAGTTGTCATGTAACACATAAAATCTAATACAAAATGGAGTCTATCTTGCTATCGTTCTTTACAGTTCCCCTCTTTGAGACATTTATATGACTCACTACCTTTTACAGTTATGTAATCTTTCTTCTATCATAATACATACTAAGATAAACTCTATTTGCAGCAGCAGGATCAGGGGTTCGGGATGCCTTAACAATTATGCACATTATAAGCTTATAACAGGCATATGGGAACAAAACAAAAAGAATAATCATAGTTATAGTTATGGCAGCACTTTTTAACCATGTAAGTATTCCTATTCCAGAACTTAGGTTTGCAAAAGGATCCCATGTCTTAGCAATGTTTCTAGCTTCATCTTGTAATTTGCTTACTTCTTTCCGGTGTTGTGCAATTATATCATATTAATCCGGTACCTCAATACTTGTGTTATGAAACCAGGTACAACACTCATAATCTTCTGTGTTTTCACATATCCCTGTTAAAGCAGCACTCATGCTTTCTATGGCTAACTCGTGTAGTTCTAATTGTTTTCTAATTGCCCTACTTTCTATATTTAATTTAGTAATATCCTCAGAATTCTTTTCCATTACTTCATCAATGATTCCAGTGTACTTATTCAACCTTTTCATGAAGTCTATTCCCCACCCAGTCCATGAGGGGAACCAAGCCCATGCCATATCTTTTTCAAGAAATAACTCCCTTTTATTGCGGTGTTTGAGGGGGTACCTAGGATGCATGCTAGCTTCAAGGAGGTGTCTTCCCTTGCTATCTCCTACTACGCCCATGATGGGGACTAGGGCTGCGAGATAACACCATCCTTGGGGTTCAGTGGGGATCCAAGGGTGACAGATTTTTCCACAACAAATATAAATACTGTTTCCTAGAGCTAAAGATCGTTTGTTGAATATTGTCATCATTTCATCAGAAAGACTGGAAAAGGTTAAACTCAACAATAATTGTCCTACTGTGGAACTGAAACTGGAGCTAAGAAAGTTTATCAGAGTGGTGTTTAGGGCAGGTTCTGAAGTGTGAAAGAAAAGGACTTTCAATTGATGTCATTGAAAAGTTAATTTTAGCTTGTTGGCAAATTTCAGCTCCGTTTGTGGAGTTTCCCAACCTAAAACACCAGTCTGGGAAATGACTTCTACCAATAATTTGGAAAGTAAGGGTATTATTTGAAAGCGTTCTTGTGACATTTGTAAGAACGACAGGAGGAGTGCCATTAAGGAGAGGGGTGAAGTTTAGAGGTACTGCCATTAAGGGGATCCTAGCAGTGCTAGGATGGAGTTTACTACATATCCAACATTTTTCAAATCCAGACTTCTGGGCATAGCTATATTTAAACTTCAATAATAACATTTTATCGGTAAAACTTTCTGAGTATTCATTTCTCTTGTGTCTGTCATGTGTATTATTCATATTATTCTGTTGTAGAGTGTTAGAGGCTCCACAAATACTCTTTATGGGTCCCAAATCTTCAGGATGATAAATACAGTTAGTTATCAGCAAAGTTGGCAGGAACACAATCAGGGCAGCCCAACATAAGAGGCACAAGGCCTTCCCAGAAGTCAGTGGTGAAATAAGCAAAGTCATCTTGTTCAGAGTCTTGACTATCTTTTTCACTTATCTGTGCTTTATCTTTGTCTTTGCCTTGCTTCTTAGGGTCCTGGTTGACCTTCTTTACACGACTTGCATGAATCCAGGCCTGTTGTCCCTCTACCAGAATAGCTGTGCGGGTAACTGCGATCACTGTGGTTGGGGGTCCAAAGGGATACTCCTGTTTCTTGGTGCGTTTCAATTGCTGGACCACCACGGTGTCACCCACCTGAAAAGGGTGTGTAGGTTCCTGTGAAGAAGAAGGAGAGGTGCGAGCAACGTTCCTTTCAACTTGATCCAAAGTTTCAATAAGTTTTTTTACATATTCTTCCTGAATAAGATCTAGGTCCCCTCTTTCTAACATAAGTGGCTGTCTGGCCCATGGGGTGGGGAATGGCCTACCCATTAAGACTTCAAAAGGAGAGTATCCTGTCTTTTTAGAGGGTGTCATTCTTATCTCGGCTAGTACAGCTGGGAGGACCTTCTTCCAATTTGCATACGTACCTCCAGTGGCCTTCCTGATCTTATCCTTAATGGTTCTGTTCATCCTTTCCACTATACCTGAACTCTGGGGGTGGTATGGAATATGAAACTTCCATTCTATTTTCAGTGTTTTTACCAGGTCTTGACAAACTTTGGCCACAAATGCAGGACCATTGTCAGAGTTGATCTGTAGTGGGCAACCCCACCTTGGAATAATTTCTTGTATCAGAATCCTCACTACTGTTTGTGCATCTTCCTTTGTAGTTACAAATATCTCTAACCATCTTGAAAATACGTCCAAAATTACGAGCAAGTATTCTTGTCTTTTACCTAGTTTGGGCATGTGTGTAAAATCTATCTGCAGGTGAGTGAATGGTGTAGATGGATATATCAGATGTTCATGTTTTACTTTGTGAGGGTTCCTAGGGTTATTCCGAATGCATGTGATGCATCTGGAAACATATGCCTTTACAAGAGAGGGAAGACCTGGAATGTAAAAATCCTTATCCAAAAGTTCACATGTGACATTCCACCCTCTGTGACCTATCCCATGGTATTGTGAAATAAAAATGGGTGAGCTGGCTACAGGGATACATGGTCTCCCCTCTTGGCAGACAAGGTCAGTTTCTGGGCTTGTCTGCACACCTATTGAGTTCCATTGCTGGATGTCTTGGTCTGTGGCATATGCTTGGAGATCACGCAATGTTTGATCCAAAAGAGGAATTTCTGGTGAGAGTAATGGCATTTGTGTGTTTGCAGGCTGTGTGAATGCTGCTTCTCTTGCTGCCTTGTCAGCTAAGGCGTTGCCTTTGGCTATGTCATCCTGTTGCCCTGTATGTGCCCTACAGTGTAATATAGCTATGGACCTTGGCAATTGTATAGCTTCTAGCAAACTTGTGACAAGCGTGGAGTGTGAGATGGATTTACCATCTGCTGCTATGTAGCCCCGCCTTTTCCATATAACTCCAAAATCGTGTGCAACGCCGTAAGCGTACTTGGAGTCTGTGTAAATGTTGACATCCTGCCCTTCAAAAAGCTGACAAGCTCTAGTAAGAGCTATAAGTTCTGCAGCTTGTGCTGATTGGAATGGGACAGGGTTTGCTTCCAGTATTTTATCAGGCAGCTGAACAACAGCATACCCTGCATGGTATGTATTATCATTTGGTCTTGAACAAGACCCATCCACGAAGACATTCTGTGCTCCAAGGAGAGCAGTGGAAGACATGTCTGGTCTCGGGGATGTGTCTTGGTGGATGAGGTCCATGCATTCATGTTGAGGCACTACCTCATCTTCTTCACCTTTCAAGCCTAGCAAGGCATTCAGGATTGGAACTGGGCCAGAAGTGGGAGAGGCATATTTTATCTCAAGTTTTGGGTTAGAAAGTAAAATGACTTCATAACCGCTCAGCCTCTGGGCTGACATGTGCTGGGTATGGATGTTTTTTAGTAGAATGGATACATTGTGAGTGGTATGCAGTGTGGTGGCATGTCCTAGAGTGAATGATGTAGCCAATTCCACAACCATGGCACGCGACGCAAGAGCTCTGAGACATGCGGGCATGCCCTGTACCGGCATAGGCACAACCTTTGAAAAAAATGCAATAGGGCGGAGTTTGCCCCCATGCTCCTGGGCCAGGACCCCCGCCAAAGTTTTACAATTGTCCCTTGCAAACAAGTGAAACATTTTCCCATATTCAGGTAGTCCAAGTCCAGGAGCTGTGACCATTGCAGTTTTAAGATACACAAAAGCATTGTACATTTCATCATTCCATTTCACACAATCTGGCATGTCAGTACCTGTGGCTTGCCTCAGGAGATTATCATAGTAGGAACAATCAGGTATCCATTGGCGGCAGTAACCAATCATACCAAGAAAGGATAGCATGTCCTTCTTAGTAAGTGGGCGGGGCAGACCCACAAGAGCCTCAGCTCTCTTGTGACTGATTTTCCTTTCTCCTTTGGAGAGTAAAAAACCAAGGTATTCAACAGTTTCCTGACACCATTGTAGCTTTTTCTTAGAAACCTTGTGACCATTGTCTGCTAACCAATGTAACAGATCTAAACCATCATTTTTACATGCTTTCTGGCTTGGACTACACAACAACAAATCATCAACATATTGAAGTAGGACGGAACCATGGCGGGGTGCCCAGGACCGCAGGGTTGCTTGGAGGGCCACTGTATATACTACAGGGGAGTCTACATATCCCATGGGCATTCGACACCACGTCATTTGCCTATTTCTAAAATTGAACGAGAAGATAGGTTGTGTCTCTTCGTCAACAGAAACTGAAAAAAATGCATTACAAAGGTCAATGACCGAAAAATACTCTGCATCGGATGGTATGGAGGTTAGGAGTGATGGCACGTCAGGCACTATGGGAGCAATGGGTATCACTAGGTTGTTTATAGCTCTGAGGTCTTGTACAAACCTGTAAGAGCCATCCGGCTTCTTTACTGGGTTAATGGGGGTGTTGTAGGGTGAGAGTATCTCTTTAAGAATTCCTTGCTGCAGGAACCTTTCTACCATTGGAGCAACTCCTTCCTCTTTTTCTTTTGAAATGGGGTATTGTTTGTGATAAACCGGCTGTGCCCGCGATTTTAAAGTTGCCTTGTATGGGGTACAAGAAATAAGACCTACATCCAAGGAGCTTTTAGACCATACCGGATCATCTGGTGGAGGGAGATCACTATCCTCAGTGTAATATATTGGTATTACCTTGGAGTGTACGAAGACCCCTCCTTCAGTGGTCATTTTCAGTGTTATACCCAATCTTCCCATCAAATCTCTTCCCAAGAGGTTCACGGGACATTTTGGTATAATCCTGAAACAATGATGCAAGACTGTTGTACCTTCCCCTTCAACATCACTTACTGGTAAAGGCGGTGTTTTGTATGTTTTGGTAAGTATCCCATTAATTCCCATAGAAGGTTCAGCAATTTTGGTCTCACCTCTGTAGTAGTCCTCACTAAGGGTGCTCCGAGTCGCTCCTGAATCGGTTAAAAACGGAACAGGCCTATATTTAACATATAGGGTCACAATTGGTTGCTCATTGTAAGAGTGTGAGATCAAGGGAAATGCTGGGATACCACCTTCTGGGCAGCTTCATTTCAGTTGTTGTTGATTCCACTGTATAGGGAATCGGGGACCCTGTTTTGGGGCAACTTGATTCTGTTGGCTAGATTGGGGTCCCTGTGTATGCATTTGATCTTGATCTTGAGTATTCGGGTCATTCCATTCATAAGGACATTGATTTCTCCAGTGCCCCTCTTGTCCACAGTTAAAACAACATGTGCGTGACTGCTGGGGGGGTTTGGAAAAACCATGCCCTTTCCCTCTTATTTTTCCTCTTCCTCTGCCTCTACCTCTATTTCCACCGTCCCATTGTCCACCATTAACTTGGGGAGGCTGGGCTTGCACTCCACCCTGATAATGGGTACTCACTGCTTTCTCTTTGTTTCTGGTCATAATCTTCCTTACTTAGACATTTGGTGGGCTTTTTCTGTTTCTTATTTTCCCTCTCAAACCAATATGGGGCGTATTTTAACCAGTTCTCCCCTCCCTTTTCCATATAATCCATATCCCATTGAGGATCCCCAGGGTACCAAGGGAAAGTTCTCTTATCTCCTAAACACAATCCTTTAATCATGTCCATATGAAAATTATCATTGTTACCATTCCGGGAAAAGGGGTCTACACTGTGCATGGTTTCGGTCCAGCCCGCTAAATTTGAAACCCATGGGACTATAAATTCATAATTAGTACCACAAATTCTGGCTACAAAATCTTTACATGTTTCTCCTGGGTTGGGAAGAGGGGGAGGATCTTCTTTACCTTGTTTCTGACCCATATTGACAGTGGGAGCCGACTGTTTTACCACGCAGCCTTCTGACCCACACAACAGATAATCTTATAGTTTCTAAGCCATAGATAGAAAAAGCAAACGATTTTGGGGTCACCGGAGTCTATTTCCTCATTAGCCTTCTCATATTTCTTCCCAAAAGAAATGTATCTATATATGTGTATGCAGTACTGCTTATCTTTGTGGATTTCCCAAAAACCCTCCAATATTAACCTCTGGCGTGATCCTATCCCCTACTAATTTACGGGTCTAAAAAAGCATTAAATCAGAGCTGGGGTAAGGAATATTTTGTCAATAAAGACAAATTAAAAACGTACCCTTCAGCTGACCTTTGCTTATCTGTTTTCTATCCCGGACGAGCCCCCAGTTGTAGGGAAATTCAGCTTCTAGGACCACCCAGATAGGTTCAGGTAATGCAGGAAGACTTCCGTAGACCCCCAGGCCCAGAGATATCAATAAGTGACACAGGAGACTGGTGTGCAACCGTTCACTTTAATGATTATCTGGCTTTAGACAAGGCCCAAATTGTACTTTTATGCAGTCTTGAGATAACAAAGGAGGAGTTTCTGAAGTGTTACACGTATACAGAAGAAATAGCTTCAGTCAATATTTTACTTATTAGCTGATGCCATGAGCCAAAATTTTACATCATCTTTACTACAAAATATATGTATTCTTGAACAGATGTCGTTATCTTATCTAAAACAAACGTAAGCCTGAGCTAAGTCAAACTCCACAGTCTTAATATATATATAAAAACGACCTCGAGAACATTTCTATAGATAACACTTTAAACATGTGTGAGTTTCAACTTAAACTCATATCTGAATTCAAGAGTTGTCATGTAACACATAAAATCTAATACAAAATGGAGTCTATCTTGCTATCGTTCTTTACAGTGGGATCCTTAGGGGACTTGTAAATGAATGTCAGGTAAACGTGATACATGGAAGCAGAAAGTGCCCCTTTCACGAAGCATTGAGTATATAAGGAAGCTAAGAGTGGCGCCAGGAGGTCCCCATGCACCTTATAGAAGTCAATCAAGGAGACCATCTGGGCTTGGCACCTTCCCAGAGGGAAAGGACCTCTAAAGCTGTAAAAGGCTGGACCAGTGCCCCTCATTCCTAGAGCCAACACAGGTCTAGGGGATCCAGCAGATCTTGCAAATCGCCTGGCTGGAAGTCGGAGGGCAGCACACTCATACTCACTGTTGTGTGTTTTTATGTTGTTAGTTTCTGTTAAAAGATTAGGGTATAGTATTCTATCATCTATCCCCGTTAATCGTCTTTGAGATCAATTTATATTTTCTTTCACAAGTGCTGCATTTTATTTTTTTTATTTAGAGCAGAGGTATACAATGTCTCACAGCACTTTTGAAAAGTTTTCAAAATGTCGGAGGGGGGAAGTCACTGTCTTACCATCAGAGGTGTTAAGTGTGGAGATAAGTGTTAGTGGTCTGTCTTGCTGGGCCAACATGGCTAGTAGGTGGCCATTCCTATCTCCCAGTTCAAAGGCACATTGCTTATTTTTGTATTCCTGAAGTCTAGTAACCTCTGACATATGGAGTTGCAAGTCTCTCTGGGCAGCCTGCAGAAGATCAAACCTATTAGTGATGGGATCTGAGTTATGTGGCATGGTACGGTCTGATACCAGCTGTTGCAGAGACAAAGTGGTCGCCTGTTGTTCCTTTTTTATAGCAGCAATAAAAGCATCCCAGATAGTTTCTGAGGAGAAGCAGACCCCTTGTTATGCTCCCAGAATTCAGTTAGTGGAGGTGGAATTTTGTCTGCATGGTCTAAGTGAGAGACCCAATGTGAACCCAGGCGCCACCCAGGCGCCACATTGCTGTGCTATGTGAGGTAGGTGAACGAAACAATATGGCTAAGAGGCTGTGATCTGACAAACCGCTGGGTAGGTAGGAGGCCTCAATTACATCTGCAAGTAGCAAAGGATTAGAAAAAGCTAAGTCAATGTGAGATGCAGTCTTGTAGGAGGTTGAAAAACAGGAGTATAACCTGGTATCAGGGTGTTTCCACCTTCAAATCTCTGTGAGACCCGCCGCCTGAGCCCAGGTAGAGAGATCCACAGAGTAGTTTCTGGACAGGGTGTGCCTATCTAGACCAGGTGATAGTGTGGCATTGAAATCCCATAATCAGAATTTTGGCTGGGCAAAATGGGGTGATCCTCTCCAGAAGAGCATATAAAATAGCAGGCAAGAAAGGTGGAGGAACGTAAAGGTTAATCATAATATACCTTTGCGACCATAACGTAAATACTACTATCACAAATTTGCCCTGGGATCAACACGTATCTCTTCAATCAAAGAAGGAAAATCTTTATGCACTAAAACCAAGACCCCCCCAGGCAAATGTAGCGTACGTGGCATGCAGGAGGATAAGTGGAGGCGAGTGGGCTTTCAGATATTGGAAAAGGAGGGCTCTTTTAAATTTGGGCCTCTGACATTCCATGAGAGAACAGTAAGGAGTTAACGCTACAAGTAGCCGTACTGTATGTGAGGCAGTGCAATAGTAAAGCAGGATATACGAGTATGAATATCTCAGGACACCTCATAAGCAGCAAAGTCAGAGCAGAGTTGCACCATAACCTGTCAGCACGAAAACAATTCAAAAACAATAAAAACAAAAACATAGAGACTAAAACTGAGCATCTCAAGCACATTGTGCTTAACCTACCATTACTCAGCGCCCTCCAAAAATGCATGAAGAGAAACAATTTGTATTTTAATCAAATAAAATAATGCTGCACTAGGGTTTGCCTGGCACTTCTCTTCCTTTTTTGCCTTTTCAGCATTTGTTTCAGAGAGTCAGAGTTGACAGGGTGCACCCCCTAGAACTCTATGTTCAACTTGTTTATTTCACGACTTTAATCGATCGATATTTTACAAAAACTTTTGTTTTTCGTTTTTTATTTAATTTTTTGTAAAACTTTTACCTCTACAATATAATTTTATTGTTGCTATTGATGAACCAGCATACTTATGCCTGTCCTCCCACTATTTTTCATAATCAGGTGTTTCAGCACTGAGCGTTACACCAGTGCTTTATGTGTGTGTGTGTACTTTTTCTAATGTTAAAAGGGAAAGGACACCTTCCCTATGCATTCCATGACTGCCACACCTTATCAAAATTGTTAGGGCAGTTCCTGCTGATTAAGGATAAGCTCAGGCGTGTTCGCAAACCGCATGTGCAGAGCCCGCCAGGAAGTCAGCACGGCACAGCGCTAATCACAGGCCGTGAGACATTTTCTGATCTCTGCAGCCACGCATCGGGACAATGTCTCACTGCCTGTGATTAGCGCTCCGCAGTGCCGACTTCCTGGCGGGCTCTGCATGTGCGGCTTGCGAACAAGCCTGAGCTCATCCTTACTGCTGATATTTGTCAACTTGTACATAGGAAGAGCAGAAGGAATTTTATTTTAGCTAAACTTCAGCTTTGTCAGGTTAGGTTTAACAGCGGTAGAAAGGGGAGGTGGAGGTTCCCAAACTTTTTGAAAGAGAATGATTTGTTTAGACAGTATGCCAGAAGAAAAGTGCAAGCATTTGCCAGTGATAATGAAATGCACCAAGATAATCCATTGTTTATATTGGCACATGTCAAAGTCTGTTCTTAAGGAACACATTATTGCTTTTGTAGTGCAGTGTAAAAAAAGAGAAGTTCACAAAATTAGATAATAATTATTATTATGAATTAAGGATTATTATTAGCAGTATTCAATAGCAATAACAAAATTAGATTAAATAAGAAGGTAAAAGAAGCATATTATGATTTCTCCAGGAATACTTCAGAAATGTTTATCACCAATATCTAGAAACTAAATAGTTTGAAGGAATATTTAACATATTTAATATTTAGCAAGATTGCAAGCAAGATCAACAGGATTGTGAACGCATGGTAATAAAAAGAGAAAGCTTCTTTCTAGATTGTCTCAAAAGAAAAAACTAAAAACTAGCCTCTTTAGGGTAAAAAAATAGGAAGAGGACAATGGGACTTTTCAGGTGCTACTGGTATGTATACTACATATGTGCTCAAATGTTTGAGTAAAAGCTTGTTTTTACCATCACAACATTTTCAATAAAACAGCATATTTTTTATTTTAAAATAGAGGAGTACCCCTGCGTTGGCAATTTACCTTCTGGAAACCAGTGGAAGGGAAGTACATTTTCTGTGGCAGGGTATAATTCAGGTTTCTTCAGAGATGCCTTAGCAAAAAACCGAAAAATATCCCAAAAATTGTATACAAACCAGCAGGTAGATCAAGCCTGCCATTTAGTTATACATAGCCACAGGTTTTCACTGTGCATCATTACAACCTTCAAGCCACCGGGCAATTTTGCCAACCGCCCTTTAATTTATGGGCAGCCCGTAAATTTCAGACCATTTTCAGGCTGTCCGTAAATGTCGCTCGGCTGGGTGCATGTGCAGTTACACAATGGTGACCCCCTGTACCATGTCCATGCAGCCTTTGACCCCTGTACCGTATCCATGCAGCCTCTGACCCCCATCTGTACCATTCCGCGCACCCTCTGACCCCCTCCCATTCAATGTAAATGGAGAAATATGGTTTTTGACTTTTGTTTAACTTAAACACATTGCTAATAGCACTAGGAACATGTTTATAGTTTAAATATTGATATTTGCACTGTTTAACACTGGCATTTTAGGTACTTTTTTGCAGTGCATGTAAAAAATGCAGCTCTGCCAGTAAATTTCATGTTTTTTGCCAGTAAAAAATTGGTTCCGTTTGCAAATTTTGGCGTCCTGCCAGTAAATTTCACTTCGGGGGTTGGCAACACTGCCACCGACATCCTAACAACCAATAACACCTTTGGTTAAGGATATCGGGAGCCTGCAAAGCATTCTTGTTTACCTCTTCCCTACTGCTTTCTGTCAGCACTGGGGTCACATTAGCTAAATGAGGACAGTAAACTGAAGAAGAGAAACATTGGAATACTAGTTAGTACCTGTGTGCAACAGTGCATTTGATTTGGAAGAATAAATCACCTCTAAAGCTGTGTGCCCTATGTGTGTACATGTTGCTACATTACGTAAAACTATTAGGTTTGTTTTTTACATTTTGGAATGGGGTGCCTTGAGATTGTGCACATTTTTAAAGGGTGCCTTAACTGAAAAAAAGTTGAGAAACACTGCTATGATATGCAATGAACAATAGTGAGGAATTTGCTGCGTTAGATACAAGTGGATGGGATTTGCATTCAACTTTGATATAAGCTCATAGTATCTTTCTACTCCAGGCCACAATGTCTATTGAACATTCGTTTTTAATAAATATAGGACAATTTTTAGCAGTAAATGAATATTTTTAAAGCAAAAAAAAGGTGATACTAGGACAAGTTCGGAATTGGAAGCATTGGGCTTCTTGGCAGATGTGAAGAAGGCTTTTGATAGCAATTAATTGAACAGGTGAGGATTAAGGGTCCTTTCACATGGGGCAGACTCCACCTGTGATCCACTTGCTGAACAGGGGATCTGTTCACTGATCCTGGCTGAGCAGGCGGATGAAAGGTCCATGTCCAATCCGCTTATGAAGAGCGGAGGCGGACACAGCCCATTCTCTTTTATGGGTGTGCGGATGTCCGCTTACACCAAACCTCCATCCAATTAGATCTGCTGGACGAAAAGGGAACAGATCCCTATCCATCTGTTTTCAGCGGATCAGATCCAATTGGATGTTCATTTACACCCGCCGCTCCATAGAGGAGAATGGAAGTTGGACAGGTGGACCTGATTGGAATGTTTGTGTGAAAAGGCACTTAGTGGTGATTTTTTACAATGTCTGGGGAACATTGATCAGACCTCTGGTCTGGTTGTGGCCATAAATCTTAAGCCTCATACACACGATCGAATTTTCCAGTGGGAATTGTATGTTGACAGGCTGTTGGTGGAAAATCCGACTGTTTGTATGCTCCATCGAACAATTGTCAGATTTTCCACGGACAAATGTTGGCTGTCAGGTTTTAAAATTTTCCGTGGACAAATGTCTGTTGTCAGATTTTCCAAGCATGTGTACACGAGTCCGTCGAACAAAAGTCCAAAGTACAAACACGCATGCTCAGAAGCAAGGATGAGCTGGAAGCAGTCGGTCTTGCAAACTAGCGTTCGTAATGGAGAATTAACATTTGTGATGAGACAAATTATCAAATCTCGAAATGCAGCGCATATTCTCTTCTTCTTTAATGGTATAATAATGAAGCTGCTTTGCTGCTGATACTGATGGAGTTATTGCAAACAAATTTTCAAAGGCTTTTTTTTCTAGTAATATCAAGAATAATATTATTATGCGTGTTATTTATTTATTTACTTTTTTGGTGCACATTACAACAACCATTATCCTGTAGTTTTTAAAATCAAAGATACAACTATGTTGGTGTGCCTTGTTAATTTTACATACCGTATTTTCCGGCGTATAAGACGACCTTTTACACTTAAAAAAACTGGGCAAAAAGGAGGGGTCGTTTTATACGCCGGGTCAGCTGCTGGGATGCCTTCTGGATGTCCGGTAATACTGTATGTAGCTTCGGCTACATACAGTATATACCACTAAGCCAATCCCAGTGAGCAATGTATTCAAATGAATACAGAGCCTGCTCGGATTGGAGTAGCAATCTCTGCCAATCCGAGCAGGCTACATACAGTAGCCTGCTCCTAATGGCTTTGAGAGTGAGAGAGGCGCGGGCTGATGATGTTACAGCCTCCGCCAATCCCAGCAGGCTTTGTATTCATTAATAGAATACATTGCTCCCCGTGATTGGCTCCAGCACCAGCAAGAAGGAAGAAGGAAATGGCTCCAGCAAGAACGAAGAAGAGGGATATGAAGCGCCGGAAGCCTCGGAATGGGGGGTCGTCTTAAACGGTGAGTACGGGCAAAACATTTTAAAGACCTGTACAGTTAGGGGGTCGTCTTATATACCGGGTCGTCTTATACACCGGCAAATACGGTATTTTTTAAAATGTAACTGCCTACTTGCAAACTGTCATTTAAAGTCAAACACATAGCCAACCGATGATACCATGAAAGCTAGACAGTTTTATGACTGGATCCGTCTACGCCCCGTACGAAGCAATAGTCGCTACATCCCGGTCTAACTCGTTCCCCTTCTGGATGTATGTCCAAATTTGGCATTTTCTTCACACAGCTCAGACACAGGCACACTGGTCATGCCGACTCACCCCGTTTGAGGAGCTATGCTCATTAAAAGGAACCACAGAGACACCTCATTTCGGTCACGTATGCGTTTTTATCAAACACTCCTATGCCCACACGAGATTGGATCAAGCACAAATGGGAACAGGACCTCTCCCAGCCATTGTCCAAAGAGGACTGGGAAACCATATACAAACTCGCACACAAAGGCTCCCTTAACACGCATACGCAAGAAAATGCATACAAGATAATATCGCGATGGTATGGAACCCCTCTCAAATTCCAGTGAATAGTTCCTCACCTCTCCCCTCAATGTTGGCGATGTGCAGACGGAGTGGGCTCCTACCTACACATCTGGTGATCTTGTCCCAAACTGCAGCCATTTTGGAGAGAGGTTCATAGACTGATCAAACAGGTAACATCTTACGACCTTACTTTCACAACAAAACACAATTCCTACTAAATTTGCCCTCGATCCTCAAAAAACGGTACTTCTGTTCGCTCGCCATGCACATGGTGAATGCAGCAAAGCTATGTATCCCGGCCAAATGGCACGCATCCGAACCACCATCCATTGTAGAATGGTTGGAGAGAATCAGAAAAACTGCGGAAATGGAAGATCTATTTCATCAAGCCCATGATCGACCTGATAAATTCACCTCAACCTGGGCGTTCAAGTTTCACTTTCTCTCTACCCCCGTATACAAACTTCTTTCCCACCCAGGGAGGACTGGGGAACGGAGCTGACGAGGGATCCCCATCATTACCTCCACACTTCCACTTTTCCTTACCCGTAACCATGGACAACTGGACCCTTTCCCCCCCATGCTCCATCAATAGCCATCCTTGCGACCCTAGCTAAATCCGATGATGTCCCCCAGACAGAGAACTAGAAAGTCACAGACCTGCAACTCTCCCATTTCATAGAGGTAGCTGTCCACGACGCCCTGAAACAGTACAATTCTTTCCTACTCCCACAATTTCTACAATCTCGCTACTGTACTAATTCCATAACTGCAGGGAGGCTAGCCCCCCAAAGGGCCATATTGCACCTCCTCTGTTTACCCACAGACACTCGAGGACGATAGAGACCAGGGACACCTGACCCTATACAGTGATGGGTATGAGGACACACATGCTTCTGTTGAAGGTGGATACAATAAGTGAAACGTGCGGGTAACCCCACCCTTACTTCTGTAACCTAACTGGATATTACACTGTTTTCATGTACTTTGTTAATATTGTGAAATTCTGTATTACCTTATAAGACTGGTCTTTGCAGTCTCTACTACACTTGTCTGTTAAAAATCTCTAATAAAATGTGTTTTTTCCAAAAAAAAACACATAGCCAAGTATTGTTCTCCACAATTTTTTATTGTGCATTAAAAAAAAAATAATTAGACATGCTATCTGCCAATAGAACTTAACCAAAAAGTGCATTCTATGCATCCAAAAATATAGAAAATATACCAAATCATTATTCAACCAAAAAATAAAATAAAAGTCTCATGCATGTGTCCTGCTTCTTCATATAGGGGGTCAACAATACAGCGTTGCTAAAAGCAGGGGTCCGCCATCCGGAGATAATTCCAAAAATCATCTGGATTATTCTCCTGGAGCTTCCGCAGCAAAGGCATATGACATAATTGGTCACGATTAACCACTTAAGCCTCGGACCAATTTGCAGCCAAAGGACCAAGCCCCTTTTTGCGATTCGGCACTGCGTCACTTTAACTGACAATTGCCCAGTCGTGCAACATGGCTCCCAAACAAAATTGGCGTCCTTTTTTTCCCACAAATAGAGCTTTCTTTTGGTGGTATTTGATCACCTCTGTGGTTTTTATTTTTTGCGCTATAAACAAAAATAGAGCGTCAATTTTGAAAAAAATACAATATTTTTTACTTTTTGCTATAATAAATATCCCCAAAAAATATATAAAAAAATTTTTTTTCATCAGTTTAGGCCGATACATATTCTTCTACATATTTTTGGTTAAAAAAAATCACAATTAGTGATTATTTATTGGTTTGCACAAAAGTTATAGTGTTTACAAAATAGGCAATGGTTTTATAGCATTTTTATTAATATTTTTTTTTTTTACTAGTAATGAGTCAGCGATTTTTATTGTAACATTATGGCGGACACATTGGACATTTTTGACACATTCTTGGAACCATTGTCATTTATGCAGCAATCAATGCTATTTAAATGCACTGATTCCTGTGTAAATGATACTGGCAGTGAAGGAGTTAACCAGTAGGGGGCAGTGTAGTGTTATGTATAACGTTATGTGCTTTTTATTTTAGGGGGCGTGGCCTGGCATGTGACATCACTAATCGTCCTTCCCTATAAAGGGGAAGAGACGATCGGTGACAGCCACACAGGGAAGCACAGGGAGAGGTTTGTTGTTTACACAGACCTGTCCTCGTTCTTCAGCTCTGTGACCCGATCGCAGGACACCAACGGCGATCAGGTCCGTTGGTCCCACGGCCACAATCACGGAGCACAGGACCGGGTCGGGAGCATGCCGCCAGCGCGCTCCGGACGGCTGGGCAGTTAAAAAGAAACATACAGGTACGTGCTTGTGCCCAGCCGTGCCATTCTGCCGACGTACATCGGTGTCAGGTGGTCCTTAAGTGGTTAATAAAGCAACCAATTTTTGGTCCAAGAAATCCTCCTCCTCCTGTTCCTGGACTGGACTTGGTTCAAAGCAATAACTCCAAGGCCAAAAATAAATAACACATTATCTCCTCTGATTCCGCAACATGACTGGTTGATGAACAGCCGTTCAGAAACTAACTGAAAAGCGCAAAATAAAAAGCACAAAATAAAAAGCGCGAAACAACACTCACCAAACTTCTACTAACACAAAATTAGCAGGAGCCCAAAGGGTGGTGCTAAAGAGCTGAAAAGCCACGTAGTACATCACTAGGTTCTTGTTTGTTGGCCGACAATTTTTTGCCGTTTGTATGCAAGACAAGTTCCTGGGCAACGCCCTTCAGACAAAAGTCAGAGGTTTTGTCTGTGGAAAATCCAACAGTGTGTATGAGGCTTAAGAGGTTTGAGTTTTTTTTTTTTGAGGAATAAGACAGAGGTGTCTACTTTTACCTTCAATATTTAATCGTGCAGTGGATTCGCTGTTATTTCAGAAAACAACTCCCTGGGGTATTGCTGGGAAATAAAGTAGTGAATGTCTCATTTTATGCAGATGATCTGTATGTTTCTGAACCACATAATTACCTATCACTGATTATAGACTTTATTGAGAGATTTGGATCATTTGCAAATTAATTTGGAAAAGTCAGCATATTTATGCTTGAATAAGAATGGTGGGTATAGTCCTCCTGGTAGAGAATGCACTCAGATGTTTAGGTATTTCGGATAAAAAAAAAATCTAAAAACTTGGATAAGATATATGACCTTAGCTATCCTCCTGTTATAAACTCTGGGCTTAAACATTTAAAGAAATGAGAGGAGCTGCCTTTATTTTTAAGGGGGCAGTGAGTGAATTTTACCAAATCTGATATCTTGCAAAGATTGATGTATTTGATCCAATCTTTGCTCCTTCTGATTTACATGGATTTGTGGAGATTGAATAAGGGGATTAAACAATTCGTACAAAGAGGGAAAATTAGTAGAATAAATGGATTATTATTACTGTATATTCTAGACAGATTGGGATGAAACGCCCAAATATAACTTCTTATAATATGGGCATGTTGATAAAAACTGTTCTATCCTGGTTCTTTAATAATGATAATATTATAAATTTGCAGCTGGAGCACCCCAATTAAATGAGGTAGTTTATTTGGCATTATTTTATTGCATGTAAAGAAAAATGTATTCTCCAGAAATAATTGGGAATCATCCTTTTTAGAGACACCTTAAAGAGTAAGAAGTCAGTTTTGGAAATATCCTGTAAATTCAGGAACTCATACTACCTTTTTATTAGTGGAAACCCAATGATTATACCAAAATTAGTATTAGGTTGTTTTGTTTAATCAAATCCTTTTTATTTTTTTATATGAAAACAACATTGACACAATACAGACAAAACCACAAAAAAAGAAATCACACCAAACCAAAACCCCCCAAAGAAAACAAACAAAAAAAAAACCCCAGACCACCCCCCTTCAACAAACCCTGCCATCCCACCACCCCACGCTCACTCGGAGTATATATGACACACAAAAAAAAGAATAACACTATCCAGTATTACAAAGTACACAGTACCCGTTGGTTGACATACCTAAGTCATAGATTGAAGCCAAGAGAATGCTCCTATTGAGATCTACAATCCAATCGGACACAGTCAGGGGATGTGGAGAGGTCCACTTAAGAGCAATCTGTCTACGGGCAACAAAAAGTGCTCGCCTTATAGTATTACCAGTAGGGGATATGTAGATAGAGCTATCACAGTAACCCGATATACATATAAGCGGTTCAACCAGAATGTTAATATCCAATATCCTATTTAAGGTACCAATCACCTCCACCCAGTATCTTTGGAGTTTTGGACATCGCCACAAAAGATGTATTAATGTACCTGTGTTACCACATCTAGCACAGGCTGGCACAGATTTAAGTCCAATTGCACAGAGAAACTGCAGAGTTCTATAGACCCTATGGAGAATAAAAATCTGGGTCAGTCTGTGTGATGGAGAAAGAGACACCCTGGATGGGGACCGGAGGACATCGTCCCAAATCTCCTCAGAGATGTGATCAACATCTTTCTCCCAGCCAGCCCGAGAATGGATGGGGAAGTTCAATAGGAACCCATCTGACAGTACCCGATAAGTAGCCGAGGTAAGACCCTTTGTTGACCCTGCCAGTGCTATTTTATCTAAGACAGGGATAGAGGGGGAAAATATCTTAGCAGAAGAAAACTGAGCATGTAGAGCATGTCTTAGCCTCCCTGGCGGTATGATTCATTCTGGTTTTAGGTGCTGAAAGCGGTACAATTATTTTGCATGGAAATTTGGCTTTTTATATTGTAGTCCTGTAATTCTTAGGAATAACTCTCTTAAATCTGTTCAAACCAGAGTCTAGCAAACATCCGGGTATGATAAAGTTTATAATATAATAAATAATAATAAAAATTATTCAATAATGTAATCAAATCCTAAAACACTGAAAAAGGGACACTTTTTGGTTGCTATGGACAATCTCCAAATTTCAGGCAGAAAAAACAGTATTTATAATATAAAAATGTATGCAGGGAACTGCACAGACCACTAGGGACAAAGGGGGTGTGTCATTTTTTTATACAGTACTGCAATCTGTAAGATTACAGTGCTGTGTGTGTTTTGTGTCTTTTTACTTTTTTGAATTTGGCGCCGTTCTCCGCTCCCATGCGCCGTAATGTCGCAGGGAACGGAGCTCGGCGGCATTCGGCACTGTGAATCGAGCGGAGGACAGCTTGATCACACAGCACAGAGGACATCGCTGGATCCAGGGGACAAGGTAAGTAACCTCTCCCTGTGTCCTCCCGGCATCCAGCGATGCAATCCCGAGTCTGGCTCGGGGTTACCGCTCCTGTTAGTAAAATCCCAACCCAAGCCAGACTCGGGATTACCGCTAGGAAGGATAATTGAAGGGATTGGTAAAAACTAATTGGATTCTACGGAGAACTCTTCCCTCAGATCTTCAGAAGATTTAAGTAAACCATTCTGATATACCTGAGCTAAAGTAGTTATTCCTAATTTTGCCCATCTCTTAAAAGCCTCTAAGAGACAAAATTTGAGAAATTCTACCATTTTCCCATATGGGAGTGTATCTAGTGGGATATGAGACACCCAGCATTTTTTTAACTGTATCCCATACTTAACAGATTAACATACCAGTAGGCATATCAGCAAGCGAGACACCCCCTCTTGCACCATCGAAGACAAAGAGTGGAGACTGACCCTTAAATGTAAAAGAGAATAATTGTCGAGCCAGAAAGGATAGCTGTTCAGACTCTCATCCACGAAATGCTGTAACTGGGAGGTGAGAAAATATAGGCTTGGATTAGGAACTGCCAGCCCACCGGCATTTGTGGGATGCTGTAAAGTCTCCAGTTTAATACGAGGGGTTTCGTTACGCCATATTAATTGCCTAAATATAGTGTTTATCCTAATAAAGATCCAGATAGGTATCCATATTGGGGTATTATGTAGAAAATAGAGGAGCTGAGGCATCCATATGCTTTTTTATTAAATTGATACAACCTATTAGCAATAAAGAGAGCAAGCTTAGTCCAGGTTTTACTCTGATTTTGAAATCTAATAAGTAATTGAAGTAAATGGTACAATAAATATCATTGTATCTATGTATTAACTTGTCTATTCCCCTAGTTAGCTAGTCTATTAAAACTCTGAGCACGTGTTACTGTTGATATCACAATAATACAAGGTTAGCAAGAAAACCAAGCACACAGCTTAATAAAACAAAATCGTATTTATTTCCCAAGAGAGTATGAAAACGTTAACAAGAAAGTCCTAAATAGATATTACAAACATATACCAACAATACACATCATATCAGAATATCAAATACAAGAATCAAAGATACTTATCACAAGGCTCTCCGCGAGGCTTGTTTCTTCGAGCTGGGCTCAGATGACCAAGAGACTGCTCTTGGACTTGTTCAGTCCTTTTATACTTCAAACAAACACCATCCAAACCCAACCCCATTGCTATCCCATCTAGACTTTTGACAAATTACATTATTTATGGGGCAGTCCTTCAGATTATATTACTGTCTGTCCTGCTGTACTTCGGCCTCTTAGGGGCAGCATTGTCCATGTCACTCTTTAGGTGCCTGTTGATCCTTTGATCTTTGTCACCCACCGTCATCAATCATCCTGTCATCCATGGTCCCTTTCAAGTTTACGTTATAGCAATAGACGGTCTGGAGCCAAGAGAGAAACGACATTCCAGACCGCCCCCAGGATAGCAAATGCTTCGTTGTATCAACCATAAAAATCCCTTTTAAAACCATGAAACTGCAAGGGTGATCTTTGGGAATAGGAAACAGATAGGTAACGGATTTATGTAGGATCCAAGTCAAACTCTGGATAATACCAAACTCCAGAAATATGACAGCAGCAGGAACACTCACACCTGATCAGAGAGGGAGGTGTCTTGTAGATCGGGACACCAGCAGATCTTCAAGAAGGCCGGGTTGGATACTAGCAGGCAGGAACAGTACCAAGGCGGCAGGCAAGGCGTAGTCATTGTCAAGCCGGGTCATACACCGTCGGGCAGGAGCAGCAGGCAGAAGAATAGTCAAGACAAGCCGGGGTCGGTGGCCGGCAGCAAACAGAGAGTAGTCAGAGGCAAGCCGGGTAATAAGTATCAGGTAACGGACAAGGTAATAGCAGGGGTCTCTCAGGAATGCTGTAGACCGGACAGCAGGGAGGCAAGGTGACAGGTTCCTTTAAATAGCCCCTTTGGTGCGAAGATCCATCATACTGCGCAAGTTCACGCGCACAAGCGCATACTCGTGTGCGTTCACATTAACATTACCGCGCACCCGCGTGCGCCCATTAGCGTTAGCATGCACCCGCCTGCGCCTATTAGCATTTGCGCCCCACAGCATTAGCGTGCACCCGCATGCGCCCGTATGCACCCTCGCTCATCTCTGAAAATATAATTCACTAAGTGCTGGAACGTGGCAGGGGCATTACACAGTCCAAAGGGCACGACTAGGTACTCAAAATGCCCGAACCGGTTCGAAAGGCAGTCTTCCACTCGTCGCCACTCCGGATGCGGACTAAATTGTAGGCCCCGCAAAGATAAAGTTTGGTGAATATTGCTGCCATCCCTAATCTTTGGAATAATTCAGGTACCAAGGGTAGAGGATACCGATTCTTGATCGTAATTTTGTTGAGCTCCCGATACCCTACGCAAGGGCGTAGCGAATGGTCCTTCTTCTCTACGAAAAAGATTCTTGCTCCTGCAGGGGAGGTAGAAGGCTGGATGAACCCCTTCTCTAGGTTTTTGTCAATGTAAGTCCTTAGGGTCCCTAACTCCAGCTCTGTTAAAAGGAAGATTCTCCCAAAAGGAATTTCGGCTCCAGGAAGGAGCTCAATTGGACAGTCATATGGCCTGTGAGGAGGAAGAGTGTCTGCACCCTTCTTGTTGAAGACATCCAGGAAACCGTGATAGGCTTCGGGAACAGATTGGCGGATCTCCTTGTCTACTTCCAAACATAATAAAGATGAGGGATCTTCAGCAGTCTTTAACAAGCTGTGTTGGTTACAGTAAGGGGTAGGGAAGCTGATTCTCCGAGTAGACCAGTCAATCTGAGGGTAATGGGCCCTCAGCCATGGCATGCCAAGGATGATGGGAAATAAGTGTAAGGCTGACCTGAGGTTAGCCTGTGTTTGTAGGAGTAGTCAGGCTACTTAAAGCCTGCCCTCCTTTCCCTCCTCCCCTCGTGGTCGCTGGATCTCGTGACATCATTTCCGGTTCTGCACTGCAAGTCGGCGGCAATCGGGGTGGCGGTTCCTCTCTCGGTGCTCACGCCAGGCGCCTCCGGGGAGACCATCCGCCTGCCCACCTATCGGGTTATCTGATACTGGGGGGACGTCCATCCGCCTACCCGCCGCTTCTCTCGGTGCTCACGGGGGGGGGGGTGTTTGGCCCTCTCTTTGTGTTTAGTTCCTGGTTGGAGGGCTGTCCACCCACCTCTCCCGGTGCTCACGCCAGGAGGGGGGGTGGGTCAGGCCGCCCGTTCTCTTGATACTCACGCTGGGAAGAGGGTGTTTCCGGCCGCCCGTTCTCCCGTTGCTCACGCCGGGAGGGTGGGGGTGTGTCCAGCCGCTCGCTTCTCCCGGTGCCGCCTGCCCACATTGGAATGTGCCATCCGGCATTTCGGGGGGAGGGCCCGCTGGCATTCGCCTGTGCTCATGCCGGGGATAAAAGGGGGCGTTCGTCCTCCCTCTCTCTCCCAAGTACACCAGCAAGGGGGAGGGGGGTTTCTCTGCATGCCATCCCTCTCATACAGTATGAGGAACGTATGGGGGGGGGGCCCTAGAGGTCATTGGGAGCTGGGCCTATTTGTATCATCACACCCAGGGGCTGTCCGGGGCGGGGTTTGATGTATGTTGTGAGCTGGGCTAGGGTCTCCTGCTGGGGCTCCTCTGCAGCAAGTGTGTGGCCAATACAATCATGAGCTGCAACCAGTCAGCCTTGAGAATCTAGGACAGACTCCACAGTTGTTCACATGTGACCATGCATAGAATAGTTACTTGCAGTTTGGGGTTTGGTCAGGGAATCATACAGGGAATACCTGTGTTATGGTGTAATGGCGCATTTTCCATGGGGGACGGGGGTTCCAGGTAGGTATGGTCTCATTCAGTTACAGTTTCTCATGCAATTTACGTTTAAATGCAATTCATAGTTTCTCATGCTATTTACGGTTTCTCATGCAATTTACGGTTTCTCATTCGGTCACGGTTTTTCATGCAAATTACGGTTTTCTTGCAAGTTATAGTTTCTCATTAAATCTTCGCTTCTCATGCCAATTCACGGTATTCCCATGTTTCTTACGTTTTCCATGTTACGTTTTCCATGTTACGTTTCCCGTGTTTTCTCTTATTTCCCGTGTTTTCTCGCATTTCCCGTGTTTTCTCTCGCTTACCATGTTTTCTCTCGTTTCTGTTAGCTAGTGTTTACATCCAGGATCTGTCACGTCTACAGATCCATATGGGCTAAGGTTTTGTTTTTAATTGATTGTTGTCCCACAATCTTCTCGTCTGTAGTCCATACATCATACGTGCACTTTCACCATCACACCTGTACTACTACCCACCACAGTCTGTGGGTACCTTAGCCCTGAGTGTTCACTTTTAATTTCCTGTCTTGGCGCTGCAGGTTGCTCGGGCTCGCTTACTGCATACAGTAGGGTGGTGTTGTCATTAGGTTCACATTCATGCGCTGTGGTCTTGTCATTTCTGCAAACACATCCTTATATTTGTCAGGTACCAGGGGTATTGTTTTGTCATGGGCTGGTTGTCTGTTATGTTTTTTGGTCATTTTCACACAGCTGGGTTGTCTATGTTTTTCCACTGCAGGTTACCCATCACGTCTATGGGTTTAACTGATTGAGGTGATCGTTCTTAATTGGCTTGTTCAGTGGCAAGTCTCCTCATCTGTTTCTTATGCTGCTTACATATTTCGTTCCAATCTCACGTTTTTCATGCAATTTATGGTTTCTCATGCAATTTATGTTTCTCATGCTTTTGTTTCTATGCTATCTCATGTTTTTCATGTTTTCTCTCGTTTTTTCCAAGTTTCTCTCATGTTTCCAGGTCCTCTTGTTTTCCCAGGTTTCTCTTGTTTTTCCCAGGTTTCTCATGTTTTTTCCCAGGTTTCTCTAATTTTTCCCAGGATTCTCTCGTTGTCCCAGGTTTCTCTCGTTGTCCTAGGTTTCTCTCGTTGTCCCGGGTTTCTCTCATTGTCCCAGGTTTCTCTCGTACCCTCTCGGCGTCTAGGTCAGTACTAGTAGGCCCAGGTCTCGGTTGCAGATTCCGGCGTCACGCCTTCTCTTCAGTTCCAGCGTTTATGAGGCTTTTGGGTTCCCATTTGGCTGACGCAGCAGCCTTGATCATTTAGATTTCATTGCAAATACCAGGTAGGCTCATGATACTCCTTGAGTTGTTTTCCAGGCTTTCTGGGCTAGGTTTCCTAAGTCCTGACGGGTTTTATCCAGTCCCTATTTGTTTTTTGTTTTTTTGCCTCTTCCAGTTTGTATCGGCCCATAGCATTTTCAGGGCGCATCTGGCGGGGACTCAGCATTTCATGTTTGTTGAAGGTCTCTGACAGGCTTTCCTTTATTTTTGACACACTTTTTTTTAAGCCATCCTCAGGTGATCCAGAAGAGTAGCCCTCCTGCTGTGCTCAGCAGTCTTCCCATTGTGGGTCACTTTCTTTGTGACATATCTTACGTGGTCAGGTCTCCTTGTGCGTTGGTTATCAGCTTGTAGCTCAAGGCAGCCATAGCTGCTAGGGGAGTTGCGCTTCTGGCCCAGGGTTTTGCCTATTTCTGGCCAATCAACTGGTTTGGCCCTCCGGGCTTTTCTATTACATTTGCATGCTCACGTGACGCAGCTATAGGGGGTCGGCACTGACATCAGGTTCTCGGAGCATGGCAAGGCGGGGGGCCCGGCGTCAGTTTAAACCTACTACCTTCTTCAAACCCTGGGATGCTCCTTTGTTGCTTTTCTTGATGATCCCTTCTCCGCAGCCATATGCATACTTCATTGCCACCCCTTGTTGGCCAAACAGGGTCTGGACCTTAATCATGTTTTGGCTAATTCTTTCAGGACAGGAGTAGCTTTTGTGACTTTGCACCAGGGGACCCCAGGCCTTATTATTTGGTAGCTGAGTAGGTGTGGGTTGTCTTGTTTTCTCTGGGCATAGCAAAGGTTTTTTTTTGTGATACCTCAAGCGTTTGGCAAATTTTGTCAGGTCATGCAGTATTTTAGTGTGTATAAGTCTGGTTGGTAGCTTCCATCCTACTGTGTTTATTTTTGCTCCCTTTTAGGCAAACTGATCAAGTGACCCCGGCACACTTCAGGTCTATGTTCTTTATTGCTCTTTGTTCCCTTCCTTTACTATCCACAGATTTACTCCAAGTACAAGTGTAAGGCTGACTGCAGGTCAGCCTGTGTTTGTAGGAGGAGTCAGGCTGCTTAAAGCCTGCCCTCCTTTCCCTCCTCCCCTCGTGGTTGCTGGATCTCATGTCCAACCCACCCATTCCCCCTTTTTTTTGTCATTTCATTCATTATATTTCATACTTGGGTATGCCCCCTTTTAGGCATACTGACCACGTGACCCCGGCACACTTCAGGTCTATGTTCTTTATTGCTCTTTGTTCCTTTCCTTTACTATCCACAGATTGACTCCGAGTACAAAGGGGATTAATAATGTCCAGGCACAACAGTTTCTGATGGTTCTTGGAGACGGTAGTTAACAGAGGCATTGTTTCCTGGGTAACTGGCCCGGATTTAAGAGCGGAATCATCAGCCAAATGAACTGAAAGTCCTCTCGCTCTGGGCCGCAAAGGAACATGGTGTCTAGTGGCAAAGGTCAAGTCCATAAAACCGCTGCAGGCTCCAGAGCCAATAATTGCAGTGACCTGGATATTCCCTCCTGGGAGCTGTAAGAGAGTGGAGACAGCCAGGTAAGAAGCATTGTTAGACAAAGCGGAAACAGGAACGGAGGATGTGGTGAGGCACTTACGGAGCTTGGCGGGACAGGTCCTCACATAGTGCCCAGGTTCTCCACAGTAGAGGCAAAGGTTGTTAGTTCGTCTGCATTGCCATTCTTCTGGTGTAAGAGAAGGATGCAGAAGGCCTACCTGCATAGGCTCGGAGGAATCTGGAGTAGAGGTCACTGGAGCAGGAGAGGCTGACTGAGGGAAACTGGGTACACAAGGGAGCATCTAGACTGGGCGAGAAGGACCAGTAGAAAGTTCAGATCTTCGCTCCCTTAGTCGCCTATCTATCTGGATGGATAGGTTAATGAGGGCATCTAAAGTCTCTGGAATACCAACTCAGCCAGTTCATCCTTCAGGGATTCTGAAAGACCCATACGAAACTGGTAACGCAGGGCAGCGTTTTTCCAGTTGGTATTGGAACTCCAACGCCTGAATTCTGACACATAGTCCTCCACTGGTCTGCGGCCCTGCTATAAGGAGTGCAGAGTGAGAGCCACTATGCAGTGGCTGTCAGTTGCGGGTCTTCATAGATCTGAAACATAGCTTGGAAAAAAGAGTTCAGGTCATTAAGAGAAGCGTGCTTCTGCTCCAGAAGGCGATGGGCCCACGACTGTGGTTCTCCCAGCAGCAAAGAGATGACAAATCCCACTTTAGTAGATTCAAGTGAAAAAGTCAGAGGCTGCAGAGCAAAGAAAAGTTCACAAGCATTGTGGAAAGTTCTGAATTTACTTAGGTCCCCTGTGAACTTCTCGGGTGTGGGGACCCTTGGCTCGGGTGGTGGCATCACTACTGAGGGGGAAGAGGAAGTTCCAGATGAAGATGGTGAAGGTGCAGACAGGGCCTGAACTTGTTCCTCTAGCCGGTTGTAACCTTCTTGCAGATTTTTCACAGCTTGGGTAAGTCCGGCAAGATGATGGCAAAGTTCATCCATTGGAGAGGCTCCCTGGTGGGCTCGGACATGGCTGTCCAGTACTGTCACGTACCTGATGGTTGAGCCCACGCATGTAGGGAGCGGCTTCTCGCATTCCTCTGGCTCAAGAACTCCTGATAGAGCAGACAGATGTTCAGGAGCACAGAAGGGGCACAAGTGCCTGGCAGGTCACAAATGCAAGGGCTGGTCCGGACTCCAAGAAGCAGAAGGAGAACCAGATGCGGGCTGGAAGTGGGACCAGTGGAGAGCAGGAGCAGCAGGAACACTCACACCGGATCAAAGAGGGAGGTGTCTTGTAGATCGAGACACCAGCGTATCTTCAAGCAGGCCGGGGTTAGTGGCAGGCAGCAAACAGAGAGTAGTCAGAGGCAAGCCGGGTAACAGATATCAGGTAATGGACAAGGTAATAGCAGGGGGTCTCTCAGGAACGCTGTAGACCGGACAGCAAGGAGGCAAGGTGACAGGTTCCTTTAAATAGCCTTTGGCGCCAAGATAAACGACATACGATACAAGACACACTGCACGTCCGCGCGCACGCGCGCATACACGTGCGCGTTCGTGCGCTCATGGCTCGGAGATGCCCGCCTCCCACCCACACTGCTTTCCACTTCCAGCTTTCAGCTAGAGCCAGGCTCCTCGGCTCCTCTAGGTTGCAGTGCCGCCACAGCTTTCTGCATTCCTCTGAGTCCTCCCACCCTGCCTCTGGCCGTGAGTGACCTCCGTAGGGGGTGTGAACAGTGAAGCTGATAGGGAAGGGAGGTGAAGCCGGGGCTTGTTGTGTCAGATACAGGAACGCATTTGGCACACTTACAGACAATTTCTCGGGTACAGCAGCACTAGCTAGGTGTATAATGATACAGGGGTGAAGCACATTGCCGGCACTTCACCTGCGCCCCCCTCCTATAGAAAATCGTATCGCCCAGGGTATCCGCCCCTTCCGCCCCTGCCTTGTACCGGCCTTGACCAGCACGACAATTATGATCCTTCCATTTATTCTCCAGAGACCTTGCCAATCGTTGCTCCACCAGGACTCTGGAAAAACAAGAACAAGAGTGGAATCAATTCTTATCAGCAGTACCTTTTACATTGATCGGCATGAACCCACTTCTCTATCTCCCTCTTTTTCATGCCTTTTGCACCCTTGTTGTCAATGAGCCACTTCACTTTGACCACCTGATCACTAAGGATCATGGTGACTGTGAAAGGTCCAGTCCAGTTTGCATCCCATGAAGACTTGGAAATGAAGTTCTTCACCATAACCCTGTCTCCAATCTTCAAGCTAACGGGAGGCCCTTCAGGCTGCTCCTTCTCTTTAGGTGCCATGTTATTTGCAGCGAATTGCAAATACCCCTGTACCTGTTCCTGCAGCTGGACCAGAAATGTGTCCCTTTCAGCACATTCTCTCATGGGGGTACTCAGTATTGGGTCTGCTGGATGGGTGAGGTTCATCATTCTCCCCGTCATTAACTGATATGGGGTTAATGATGTAGCTTTCACTGCAGACCCTCGTACGGCCATCAGGACTGAAGGCAGATGGGTCAGCCAGTTCTTTCCTGATTGCACTACCATCTTCTTAAGCCTTTTTTTCAATGTTCGATTCATTCTCTCAACCAGCCCCGCAGACTGTGGTAAGGTACATGGAATCTCTGTTCTACTCCCAGCAGCTTACAAATATTTTTCATAACCCTGTCAGTAAAGTGAGTCCCCCTGTCTGATTCCAGGACTTTGGGAAATCCACATCTTGAAAATACTTTGGACCACAAAGCTCTAGTTGTGGCAGTAGCAGAGTTTTATTTTTATTTATTTTTTAGCCACATCAGCGAATCGTTAAGCGAGACTGGGATCAGCTTTACGTTCATCGGTGTCTCTTATTTATTTTCACATCATTGTAGCTATACTTGATTTACTCCCGCTTTTTTTTTTATATATAAATAGATTTCGTATACATCTTTATTTCTTTATCATTATATGTATAACTTGTTTCATCTCACTTCATATTTTAATTATTTTAACCTCTTCCCTACTCCCCCACACCAAGGGCCCCCCATGTCAGTAGTGTTCCTCTTCTAGATATCTTCCTCTTATGACTATCTTTTTGGTCTCAGTTGTGCTGCATAGCTCCATTCCTGTTTAACTCTTTCCATCCTTTCCATTTTTTTTCGAATGCTGCTCTTTCATCTTCATCATTTATGCATAAACTTTCGCAGTTAAGTATTCCCTCTACCGCATCTACCCATTCCCATATCGTTGGACATTCGGCCTCATGCCACTTCCTGGGAATTAATTTTTTCGCGGCATTTAGGAGATGTGGAATAATTGTATCTTGGTATTGTTTAACCCCCCCTTCAGTCCCGTGAAAAAGCACTATCCAGGGATCCAGTTTTATGGTTATTTGAGTTATTTCCTTTATCCTTTGAAGGATCTCCTCCCAGTATGTCTTAATTTTTGCACATCCCCACCATAGGTGTGTCATTGTTCCTATGGCTTTACATCCACGCCAACACTCGGCCGTTGTTCCTTGTTGATATTTAACCATTTTATCTGGAGTATTGTACAACCGAGAGATGAGTTTATAATTCATCTCGGCTGTCCTATTGTCTATTGCCGAGCTATGTGTTATTTTCAGTATTTTGTTTATTGTCTCTTTATCTTTTTGTGACCCTAATTCCTGTTCCCATTTTTTTATATATGGCGGTATCTCCCTCTGGCTGGCCAACATCAGCAGCTCATATAGCCTTGATATTGTGCCCTTAATTCTATCTGCCTTGCAGAGTTGCTCTAACCCCGTGGATTCATTTTCAGCTCTAATTGGCTGCGGCAGTCTATCTATAAAATGTACCAGTTGGACATATCGCCATCTGTCATTCACCATAAATCCAGTGTGTACTAACTCTTCAAATGGAATAAGTTTCCCTTTTTTAATTATATGCTTTATTTGTGACCCTTCATTTTTAATCCAATTCCCTCCTATCTCCCTTTTACCGGGGGGAAAGTATTCATTATCTTTTAAAACTATCAGCGGTGAATTATAGTGACCATTTTATCTTTTATATACCCCATCCCAAATCTTAAGTGCAATCCGTGTCAGTTCGTTTGTGTTTATATCTAATGCCCTGTATTTAGGGGGATTCCATATTATCTCACTAAGTTGTGCTTTACTATATATACATTCAAGATTCACCCACCTTTTTTCATTCCTTTTTTCCCTCGCCCATTCGACAATTCTAGACAATAAGGCAGCCTGGTAATAATAGTACAGATCAGAGACCGCCAGTCCCCCTTTCCTTTTCTCTTGTTTTAATACCCTGTGGGAAATCCTAGGTTTTTTATTATTCCATATATATTTACTCATTAAAGAATTTCATTTAAAAAAATAACTGGAGGGTATTTAAATCGGCAGCATCTGAAATTTGTATAATATTTTGGGAAGAATGAACATTTTGAATACATTTATTCGGCCCAGCCAAGATATAGATCCATTGGCTACCTTCCTGAGTTCCGCTTTGATTTCATTTAATAATGGGATATAATTTAAGTGGAAAATCTTATCCAATGTCCGTGCCAGTTTTATTCCCAAGTATTTCAATTCTTTTGCCCACTTAAATTTGCATTTTCCTTGAGTTAGTTGTTCTTCCTGTTTACTAACATTTATATTGAGGATTTCCGATTTTATTTGATTTATTTTAAAATTCGATAATTTCCCATATCCGTCAAGGGCCTCAATTACTTTTAATAATGAACTTTTGGGATTACTGATATAAAATAATACATCATCCGCATATGCAGCAAGTTTGTGCTCCTCCTGCCCTACTATAATTCCTTTTATTTCTGAGTTATTTCTAATCGTCGAGAGTAAAGGTTCCTATGAAAGCACGAAGAGGAGGGGCGAGAGTGGACAGCCCTGTCTAGTCGCATTTTCCATCTCAAAGGGAGGGGAGGGTAACCCATTAATGTTTACAGTTGCAGTGGGATGTTGATATAATGTTTTGATCCACTTAACCATCCTTGGGCCTATACCCATTTTTTCTATTGTCTGAAACATAAATCCCCAATCAACCCTATCAAAGGCTTTTTGGGCATCTGTTGACAATAATAGGGCCGGGGGTTCCGTCTCCTCCCTTTGAGATAGTAATAATAGAGTTCTAACCCCATTATCTTTTCCCTCTCGGCCAGGCACAAACACCACCTGGTCCGGATGTACCAGGAAATTCATTACTGTCTTCATTCTATTTGCCAGTACCTTGGCAAATAGTTTGGTATCTACATTTAAAAGTGAAATTGGTCTAAAACTGGCACACTTGGTTTCATCTTTCCCTTCCTTTAGTATGACCGTAATGGCGGCAGACAATGCCTCTTTACTTATGTCATATTCTTTTCCAATTCCGTTCATATACCTACAAAGTTTCGGAACCAGGATTTCCTTAAACCTTTTATAATAATGGATTGTTAGTCCATCAGGTCCTGGGCTCTTCCCTGAGGCTGAGTCTGCTATTGCCTTATTTATTTCAGATACTGTTATGGGGCTTTCTAAATTTTCTTTATCTATTTCCCCTATCTTAGGAAGTCTCGCGTTATTAAGGTATCTATCTATTTCTTTTGTATCCCCCCCTTTTTTCAGCTTCTTATTTTTTATTGCATATAATCTCTCGTAGTATGTTTTGAATGTTTCTGCAACCTCCTTTGACGTATACACCAAATCCCCGTGTTCTGTTTGTATTTTCTCTATATAATTGATAGCTTTTCTCTTTTGAAGCCTATTAGCCAAGTATTTAGTGGGTTTATTCCCATCTTGATATCTTACTTTCCTTAATTGATTAAGGTATTTTTTTGTTTCATGTTCTCTTAACCCGTGTAGTTCTTTTCTTTTAATTAATAAATTCTGGTATATCTTCTTATCCGCGATCCCCAATTTATGTGGTTGTTCTATCTTACGGATTTCTTCGCTAAGTTTATTCGTCCTTTTGGCCCGTTCTTTTTTTTTTGTGAACCTCTAGCTATCAAAATCCCGCGGATATATGCCTTATGGGCATCCCACAGGACTTGCCCAGAGATGCCCTCAGTTTCATTTATTGAGAAATACTTTTCTAATTCTCTGCTTATTGCTTCACCCCCCTCTTTATCTTGAATTAGTTCATCGTTTAACCGCCACCTAGTGGCTGGTTTAACAATATCAAGGGATCTGTATCTTCATTTTTATTGGAGCGTGATCTGACTGTGTTATTATTTCTATGCTTGTTTCCAATACTGTCTCGAGAGCTCTACGTTCCACTAGGATGTAGTCGATCCTGGAGTATGTCCCATGCACAGGAGAGAAGAACGTATAATCCAATTTTTTGGGATGTTGCGCTCTCCATATATCCACTAATTGATTCTTATTCAGGTCTTGAATAATCTTTTTCAATTGGGCATTACTCCTTCCCCGTGCACGAGACGTACTATCCAGTTTGGGATTCAGACAAAAGTTCAAGTCTCCCATCAAAACCACATATCCACTTTTAAATTCCTGCAATTTAGCTAAAATTCCTTTAAAAAATGTTATAGGATTTTTGTTCGGGGAGTAGATATTTACTAGTGTATACTTTATACCCCCTAGTTTACCTTTTAAAAATAGATATCTTCCCTCAGGGTCTGTTTCTCTTCCCTCTACAATAAAACGGGTATTTTTCTCAAATCCTATTGCAACTCCTCTTGCTCTATTAGTGATCGTATCCCCATAGTACCAGCTCCGATAATCTTTGGAATGGAGCCTAATCTTTGACGTATGTGGGATGTGCGTCTCTTGTAAGAAAATCACATCCGCCTGATACTGTTTCAGTTCTGCCAAAATTTTGTGCCTCTTTTTTGCGGTATTGAGCCCCTTAACATTATAAGACAAAAAATGTAAGTCCTTTTTTTTGTTATCCATGTCCTATTTTTTTTTAACCAATTTGATTTTCTTTTCCCAGAGGATTTCACTACTGACATGTCCCCTTCCTATTAACCCCCACACCTCCCTTCCGCCAACCCCACACCCCCCTCCCTTATCACCCTCCCTTCTGCCATCCCCCCCTCCCCCTCCCCTTTGAGCCCTCCTTCCTCCTTTTGGGCGCCAATCGGCCCTCGACTTGTTAATAGGCCACATTTCTCTGGCCATTTCCAAGTCTTCAAAATTCTTGAGGTGGGGTTCTACTTTTGGCCTCCATATCCTCCCTCATTAGATGTGTCTCTGGAAAATGAAAGGGGTTACTGGGCCCATGTCCTATCCGCCCTATATTCATCTAATCTCCTCCCAAACTCCCCCCCCACCACCCCCCCCCCCCCTCCTAGAAGCCTAGTGACAGTCTCTCATATATTTTCATCCTGCCCCTCCAGCCATCCCGGAATAGCAGGAGTTTGGATTCCTAATTTCTCGCAGAAGACCCCTAGCTCTTCTGGGAAACTTAACTTAACCGTTCTTCCATCTCTAAATGTGAGTAAACATGCCGGAAATCCCCAACTGTATCTGATATTCTGTGCTCTCAACTGTTCCAGCAAGGGTTTTAATAGGCACTAAGTCTGGGAATATTTGTATCTCTGTTTCTGCATATTTTTCCCCCTTAATTTTTTCCAGATCTCAGCCTTATCATCATAGTGTTCAAATCTAATAATGATATCTCGTGGTCTGCCTGTCTCTTCTGAGTTTTTCTTCCCGACCCGGTGTACCCTCTCGATTTTGGGGAATACCTCTTCTCCTCAGCCAGGTATAGGCCGAAATATGTCTTCCATAATCTCCCTAAGCTCCTCTTTCTTATTTTCTGGGACCGATCTTATTCTCAGATTTTGTCTTCTATTTCTGTTCTCTTGATCTTCCAATCGGTAGAGGATTCTCCTCTGGTTTCGGTATGCGACTTTAACTTGTTCCTGCATTTTATTCAATTCCTGGGCTTGTAAATTAATTCTTTCTTCTGCTGTCTCTACTCTTGTTAATAAGTATCCCAAGTCGCTTCTTAACATACTTATCTCCGATTTTATGGCATTCTCTGAGTCTTTTCTCAGGGGTAGAGCCTCCACCCACTTTGAAAAGACATCCACAACTACCAGAAGATATCTGTATCCTCCAGGGGCACTTTGTAATGTACTTAGAAAGTCAATCTGTAGGTCTTTTAATACATAATTTTGGGAGCATCTGAGGCTTTTATTCTAAGTTGCTTTTTGATTGATCTCAACACCTCATCCTTATTTTGTTCATCTGCTAAACACGGGGTAGGCGTCCTTAGCACTGGCAAGAGTTCATGAGGACTTCCTTTCACCTCCTGCTCCTCAAAATGATGTTCTTCTCAAGCCTGCCTCCCTTCAGCATCATAGGGTGTCTACTTGACTCCTATCAGGGTTGCTTCCTTTGCCAGCTCATCTGCCCTGTTGTTGCCCACGGTAACCTCCTCTCCACCTCCTTGGTGAGCTCTCACCTTAATGATAGCCACTCTCTCCTAGGCTCCACACTCACTCTTTCCCATATATCTCTTAGCACCGCACCATGTATCAAGCCTTTCCCTGAGGCATCACTGAAGCCCCTTGACTGCCTCAAAGGCATTTATTCGGTCAAAGACCTTGCTACATAGGCGCTGTCAGAGAATATGGTTATGGGATCTGAACTGAAATGTGTGATGGCCTCTCTTACTGCCTCCAGTTCAGCTCTTTTGGCAGAAAAGCTTTGAGGGCATTTGGTCATGATTTTCTCATTCGTCTGGGGGCACCACAGGGCACAGCATATACCCTGTGTGAAAACTTCCTCCATCCCAATATTTTGATCCATCCACCCAAATTTTAATGCCTTCATTACCTGTTGCTAACCTGAACACCTCCTGTGTTCTGGTCCGATGTACCTCCCCACAGTCATGCTGCTCTCCCTCATACTGCATCAATTGGGGGAGAGTGTAGGTAGCATTGTGGGTCACGGTAAGGTTTCTGGGTGTTAAATCCACTAGCCATCTGGCTACCCTTTTGGGAGGATACTACACTGAGGGTACATTCTAAAAGCATTTTAATCAGAGAATGATGTGTCTGCAGAATGATTTTGCCAAATCTCACAACGTGCTCTGTGGCAAGAACCGCCCAGTGTGCTGTCAATAGGTTTCTGACGCATTCATCAAATCCCCTCTCTACTGGGCTTAGTACCCTGGACCAGTATCTAACAGGTACCCATTTTCCCTGCCTCTCCTGCAGCAACACTGCTGTTATTGCTATTGCAGAGGCATACACTTGTAGTACAAAGGGCAAATCAGCATTCGGATTGCGCAAGGCCGGGGCCTGCATCAGACTCACCTTTAGCTGGGTGAAAGCTTGCTCATGCTCTCCCAACCAGTCTAAAGGGTCTGTTTCCTTCTTGTCTCCTTTGAGAAAATCATATAGGGGTCTTGCCGTCAATGAAGTCCCCGCAGAAACCAACCATCCCCAGGAATTGTCTCAGCACAGCCTTAGTGCTTGGTCTTGGCAATTTCCTGATAGTTTTTCACATTTTTTGGGGTCTGGAGTCCTTCCCCCCTGTGAAACTATCACACCCAAGAAACATACTGAATCCTTCATCAATTGTGCCTTTTTGAGGTTTAATTTCAGACCTGCATTCTCAATTAGTGTCAGCAGAGCATAATGCTGCTCTTTTATCTCAGTTTGAAGCAAGGTGTCGTCCACATACTGAATGATGCACTCTGGCTCAGAAAATGTCTTCAGAATGTCCACCATACAGATGTGGAAGTATGTGGAGCTGGTTTTGAACCCCTGAGCTAATCAACAGATTAGCCCCTGAAACCATAATTCCAGTTTGTATTGGCTATCCTCATGTTAGTGAATTGAAAAATAGCCATTTGATATGTCAGTTGATGAGTACACCTTTGCTGAAGGTTTCAGTGCTGTCATCATGTCTGGCAGATTAGCAACAACATTTGTATTAGATGGGGTGCATCTGTTTAGTGCACGAAAATCTACGGTGGGCCTCCATCCCCCCTCCTTCTTTACTGGCCAGAGGGCTGCATTCATTTTAGATTGGCACACTTTAATTACATTTTGTGCCAACAAATTCCTCACTGTGCTCTCTATGTATGGGATAGATTTGGGCAGAATTTTGTACTGACACTGTGGTGGCGGATCAGGGCCCTCAATTTTAATAATCATGTTTAAAACTCTACCACATTGCTCTTTAGACGTTGCCCACACTTTGTTATGTTGCCACAAGATTTTAGCCAATACTTGGTACTCTGTTGTCAGCAGTGCCTGTGGGTCAAAGATTTAATTTGTTTTAACTGATGTAACCTCACAGCTATCCATGAACACATATACCTTGCCTTTGTATCTAGACCCTTTCCACATTACCCAATTAACCAATTATGTAGATCAAGAATCCGTCCATGTGTCCCCATGACATTCGAGCACACAATAGTGCCCTCATGTGTTGAGGAAAGAAACAAACTGTGTTCTACACATAAACTCTTTAGTTCTATGGGTACTGACTGGTATTGACTGCTCAGAGGGTACTAGTTGTCCTCCAAATCTTCTAAGGAAAATTAGTCTCCCCGTAGGATCCTTTTGAAGTTCGATATTTGTTATGCTGACAGCTGCTCCTGTATCCAAAAGTATATTTGTGCAATGGCCCCCTACTGCCCCTTGGATACGTGGTCTACCGCCTTTGTCCCTCTCCAGATGACATACTAGGGACAACATCGGGTCTGATATTCCTATTGTTTAAAATAAAGATTGGTTGAGGGTGGGATTTTATATTCCTCCTGGTTTTCTTTAAATCCTTTTCCTATCCTCTGTAACTCCCTCAAAAGAGGACCATATATTGTAGCATCAGGTGCCTCGCTCAGGTTCATTGCCACCTTATCTGGGTTTTTGCTGTTCTTTCTTATGCCAAGGCTTCTTCTCACCTATGCTCCTCCTAGGCAATTTACAGTCCTTCATTAAATGGCCTGTATTGCCACATCTGTAGCACCTTCCTGCAAATTTCACTCTCCCTACGCTTTTAGCTATCTCCAAAATTCTTTTGTGGGCCCTATTGTCTTGATCTCTTTCCCGAACCCAGTCCCTTAATGTGTTTATAAAGGTCTGGTATGAGGTGGCATTCCTCAGTGCAATTCTGGTGTGTAATCAATACATATGCACTAGTTAGCCATAGAACACAGAAAACTATTGTCATCGGGAGACATATTAGGACAATTGTATGTGGCTTTATAAATGGAGAAGTATTCACTGCAAAAGAGTATTGTATCTATTCCCCTCCTAAATGTTGTATTCTCTAGGGCATCTGAACCCCTAGTATATCTTCCTCCCATTATGAGCTGCATTTCCCTCATTCTATCTGCCAAGATTCCCCAATTTGAGTTTAACTCCAGAGATAGACCTCTATGACTCCCGAATGGTGGCTGCAGTTTTTCACAGAGATGCAATGGAAGCCATGCCCGGAGGAGTGTGCATGCATCCCTATTGTTTAAAATGTACTGTGTCACCACAGCTTGCAACCGGTTCAAGAGACTAATGCGCTCGTGTCAAATTTTCCTAAAATGTGGCACAGATTTGTGCGATCTTGTATGGAGAGTTTTGTAGATTGGGCGGTACCCTCCCTTTTTATAATTCCTAATCCTTGCCCAGTCCTTTTGATGCAGGAATGAAGAGAGAAGAACTTTGATTTGGGGATTCTTCAGGATTGTCAGCCGAATATATTGGCTGTTGTTCAATCAGCATCCTGTCTCCCTGCTCCTGTGTCACAAATGGATGTGTATCCTTGTTAGTACAACAATGGCTATGCACTTTCTCCATTGCCTGTGCTTTCAAAGATAGAATGGCATGATCTTTTTGGGCTAGCTGGGTTTTACATTCTTGTAACTCTCTTAAGTATTTCTATCACAGTTTCATTATCGGCCTCTCTTTGTCCTAAAGATGCAATACATTGTTCCCTTAACATACATGTTTCATCCAACTCATCCAATCTCTGCTCCAACAAACCATTCTCAATCAGCAGTTGTTCAATCTCATCCCTGAGCAGCTTTAGCTGAAATACTTTTACTCACATCTTCCCTCTTTCCTATTAATTCCGTTCTATCTTTATACCACTCTAATTATTTTCTTTCAGCAACATTTTTCATCTTCAACAACATGCATACAACATTGCCCATTCTCTCTTTCCTGTCTTTTTTTAAATACTTTTTATGTTTTGCCCCATCATTTTGACTATTACATTGCTTCAAAAGGTCATTGAATTGGTGTCTTAAAGCATTTTCTTGTATAGTATCGAATTTAGCACAGCCATGCTTGCTAATAAAATCTTCAATGACTTCCATTGACATGCTAATTAGCCTACACTGAAGTTGCTACACTAGCCTATACAGTTACACAATACATACAGACACAGACAGACAGATAAAGCTGTTTAAAGCTAACAGTGACTTGTAGTTCTCCAACACACAAGGCAGAACACACTCTTAATCAATGCTCTACCACACCAGGAGACCTGACTATCTCCGTATTACCACTGATTTTTAGCCCTCTTAGATTGCAGGACACATTGAACTTCTATTGAAACAGAGAGCTATTTCACACTCACGTGAGGAAAAATAAAAATAAACGAATAAATAAATTAATTAATTAAAATCTGTATTTCTCCCACTTTCTCCTCGAAGAAAGGTTCATCCTTTCAATTTGCAGGCTACATCAAATAACCAGGGTTGATCAATCCCTCTCACCAGTCCTCTTGATCGGCTACAGTTTGCATTAACAATACAATAAACGTTTAACATATATACATATACCAGCCAAAAATCTCACCAGATTTTGTGCGTCCATTCACTGATGCAATATTTCATAGAACTTTCAGGACTGGGCAGCACAGTGGTGTAGTGGTTAGCACTCTCTCCTAGCAGTAAGAAGGGTCACTGGTTTGAATCCCAGCCATGACACTACCTGCCTGGAGTTTACATGTTCTACCTGTGCCTGCGTGGGTTACCTCCCATACTCCAAAGACATGCAGGTAGGTTAATTTGGCTTCTGTCCAAAATGGACCCTAGTATATGAATGGGGACCTTGGATCGTGGGCTCCCTGAGGGTAGAAACTGATGTGAGTGTGCAATGTACAGGGATAGGGACAATTGTAGACACACTGGATGGACTGGTGTCTTAATTCAACCTTACTAACTATGTAACTATGACATCAACATCATTAATATTAGGACAATAAATATGTCTACAAATAATATACCTGACTCCAGCTGGGCGCATCCACTTCTTCCAGAATGGAAGGTCCAGGTTCTTCCTCATCAGCCTCTGCTGAGGTTGAGGAAGGGTGTAGGGAAGGGTAGAAAGTGATTCCCTGGCTTCAGTCTGGTTGTCCAGAAACCGCAGTTTGTTGAAGTACCACAGTCTGGGTACTTGCACTGCTAATGCTCCTGATCTAAGGGATTTCTTGATAAAAAGAAAAAAAAAGAACTTTCAGGACCATTCAAGCAGGGCTTCAGAATTCATGAACCAGCGTGAATCTTGTCCAACGTAGTGCAGGCTTTCAGTTCTAGGTTTAGTTGATTCCTTAGCTTATAGGGACTTAAGACAAAAAAATACATTAGGGTTTGGATTCTGTGCAAAAATAAATTCCACATGAAATAACATCATCATGTTACGAACGATTGGATTTTCTGACAACTTTGTCCGACCGTGTGTATGCAACACCAGTTTCGGACAAAATCCGACGGATTTTGTTGTCGGAAATGTCCAACCGTGTGTACAAGGGCTTACACTTCCACAAAAAGCACCATACAGAAAAAAGCACCTACTAACTCATAAATATGATTTACTGTAAGGCCTATTCTCTAACTGAGGGGGTTGTTGACAGTTTTCAGTATTTGGGGATCAAGAATTTTGCAGCATTTAAGAGATGCTTTGTCAGAGAGCAATTATTTTCTTAATGTTTCAGTATTCCTATTCAAAAACAAATGTTGTCAACAGTCAGAAATGTATTTTTCACTGGGAGAATCTTGGGCACATTTCCACTAATTTGTCTTGACAGGTAGTGTGAATGTTCAGCATTTAATTTTGTAGGAAACTTACGGTAAGTGAATTTTGGATGAATATTAGGTTAAATCTTTAATAAATACAACCTAATACATCTACTGTATGGGCTTTTTGTAGACTCCATCGGCTATACAAATGTTATCCAGAAAAATAAGATTTCTGTACATACTGTAAAATCTTTTTCTTGGAGTCCGTTGAGGGGCACAAGACTAGTAAATAATCTTAGACCAATGGGTTATATTGCCACTTTTGAGATTTTAGTACACTGGAAAACAAAAGATATTAAGCCAGCCACCTATAGATCTTCAACCATCATGCCTTAGTTTGTGAGCAAGCAGTGCCAATAGGGACCTGTGTCTCCCCAAGATTTTATAGTAAGCACAAAAATCCTTTTTTCTTTATCGTCCCTTGAGAGACACAGGAATAGTACAGTAGATATATGTAGGCTAATGATATGCCCAAAAGCAATCCAACTGCAGGTTTTGACTTGCATTACAGAAATCTCTTTGAAAAGATGCGATCCTTTGAAACATGGTTTTACAAATTATAGGCTTGTGCTGAAACGCGCTAGCTGACATTTTAACTTGGTCATGACCTAATAAAGATCACAGATGGATTTCTTTACTTAGGATACAGTTTTAGGATGTAGGAAGGACATCCTGAGTCTTGGAGCACCTGGATTTGGGTGTTCCATTTTTCTACTTTTAATAGTGGGCTTCAGAGATTGGAGTGGTGTTTCTTTCGTGCTTCTCACCCTCCAACAGAGGTGTAGAGTATTTCTAAAGGAAGTAATCAAAACTAAAATGAAAATGAAAATAAAAATAGTCCTGCAAACCTCAGCAGTGCTGAAAATTTTTAATTGTTACAAAAAATTATATATGTATTTAGTGCTGTGATTCTTTACCAGGCAATGTTATAAAGCAATACCATGCTGTTAGATTGGTATTTGGTTCCCTCTGCACTGGTATGCAATAGAAAAAAAAAACTTGTTTAACTTGCACATAATAACTAAGCAGGAAGTGACTTAATCGTTTACTTTGTGAAAGGACTCACTTACCCACAATGCCCACTCATCTACCCATGAACACTGAGTGGCTGAACTGCACGCTGGGTAGGTTATAAAAGGCATGGCGCAGCCATTTTCTGGGTCTTCTGAAAGTGTGGCCTGCCTACAGGGATCTGTAAGGGAGTGTTCCAGAGAGCGTGGCCTGTATTGCGGAACAGCAACCACTGAGAGTGCCTTACCACAGTGTGCTGGAGAAGCTGTGTGATCGGGACTGATGATCCAGAACACCTGACAGAGCCAAACAAGGGTCCGGTCATCTTGAGTGAAGCAGCGTGATGGTACTGACCAGCGGCAGGACTGAGACTACCGGAGCGGAGGCATCCAGCTTTCCAGGCCTGGTGAGAGGGCTGCTGCCCAGAAGTTGTATATAACACTTGACACACTTAGAGTAACCGCGCAGTGTTGCTGAGACCTGCAGTTCCACAGTAAGGGGTCTCATTTAAGTGGACTGAGTCCAACCAGGCCTCAAAGCTTATATTCCACTAGGTACTGACTGACGGCCTGAGTGTGCTTTCACTGGAGACAGTTACACATGTGTTCCATAACCGGCATTGCTGTCACCATTCACTTTATGTCACTTTATTACCTATCAAACCTTTGGATTACAAACACTGCACTATAATATCTAGCAGAAGAAAGAAGACCAGAGACTGTATCTTCACTGGGGGACTTGGAGTCACAGTTACATGCAAAGGACTGCATTATACCTCATGGAGAGCTCGTGAGCAATTATACTGTGTTGTGTCTAATAACCTGGCATAGTGTTTGCACGGTCGTGCTGGAAGTGGGAAGGTGTCCAGAGTCAATATCTTATCCCCCTGGGCATTAGTCCCACTTGAAGACCTGTCCGCATATGTCAGTTGTTTAGAGTGTGTTTATATCAACCTTTGACAATACCTTCACTGTACTTTTTTGTTGATTACTAAATCAGGGAGGTGTTCCGCTGAGCAACTAAATCTTTTCCAGTAAACCTTTAATATTCTTTAATTACAATAGAGTGTGACCTTTACTGTAAGTATGGAACCCGAGGTGTCAGAGGGAAGGGTAATCCTGAGCGCCCAGGATAGCCAGGGGGAAATAGAACAACCCAGTAACCCCCATGGGGGTACTGCTACATGTACAAATTATAGTCTTTAACCACACTAATACTGGGCACTTTTGTCCCCTTCCTTCCCAGACCAATTTTCAGCTTTCAGCGCTCTCACACTTTCAATAAGAATTGCGCGGTCATGCAATGATGTACCCAAATTACATTTTTATCATTTTGTTCGCACAAATAGACCTTTCTTTTGGTGGTATTTATTCACGATTCCATTTTTTTTTTTTTGCAATATAAGTGAATTTAGAGCGAACATTTGGAAAAAAAATGTTCTGTATTCTATTTTAAAAGAAATCCAATAAAATCTAATTTTGTCATGCTTTTAAGCCAAAATGTATTCTGATAAATGTTTTTGGTAAAAAAAAATCCTGTTAAGTGCATAATAATTGGTTTGTGTGATCACGGACATATGTACACAAATGATCATGTACAGATGTGCGCAGGTGATCACGGACATATGTGTGCAAATGATCATTGGGACATGTGATTTTACTGTTATATATGTGGGGGACATGTGTTTTGGGGATCATTACTATGTGGGGACCTGTGTTTTGGGGACATGTGTGTTTACTTTGTGTGTTTTTACTAAGTAGTGACACTAGACTGGTGGAGTAAAAACCTGTAAAAACAGCTCATACTCACTGATCACCAGCCGGCTGCAGAGCTCCGCTCTCCTCACCTCAGCGTCAACTTCCGTGTGAGGAGAGGAGAGCCGATTGCCTAGGAACCGGCTGTTTGTTTATATCACATGAAGGCCAAGATTGGACATGGCTGTCATGTGATCAGGAGGGCCAATCACAGAGACATGAGCGCATCGGGATCACGCCGCTGCGCAGGAGCATGCACGCGAACCCGCTCCTTCTGAGGTACATTCCTTAACGTCCACTCAGAAGGAGAGAGCGCCCATCTGGCTGTACATATGCAGTGGCCAGGTGGGAAGTGGTTAAATCCAAATGGGATCAAAGTTCAACACAAAACTTTGCATGTAGCAGTTCATAAATGATTCATCTGCCGTTTTGAACATTTGACCATTCCCACATCCATTGCTTATACTCCCTATAGGAATTGCACTCACTGGATTGAAGATCAATAACAGCCTCTTTAGGTATATGAGGTAGCTGAGATCACTGCCAAACGAACATCCGTCCAACCCTCAGAAAACAATCGGTCAAAAATGAAAACAGACACCTGCATCCTCTTATTCACCAGGATCTGATCAGCTGAAAGTTTTTCATGATACTCGGGCAAAGAAAGGGAGAGGGAAGCCTCATAGTTTAAAACTGTAAAGACCCCCTTACCTTAATACATAAAACTTACAAATATTAAAAAAAAACATCCAACAAAATAGTAGTACATTCGGTTCTGTTAATCTCACCACCCGTCAGAGAGCTGTAATCATCAGTGGTGGTGCCTGGGGAGAAACAGGAGCCGATGACCTGTGTAGCAAGCCATGTGGTACACCTAGACGCATTTCGTGAATCTGTCTTTATCAATAGGCATCTAAGTGGTGTAGAGTAGTTCCAGTTAACTCAAGCTGAGACCAAAGGGTCTGTTTATGAAATGTTTTTTGTTTGAATGTGACAATAATTTCCACAGCCTCAACAAAAAATTGCCGTATCTTTTCTAATATCATTATTTCCTATGATCATCAGTGTCACCTAGTGGCCATAATGCAGTATTTTTTTTTTTGATTGAGGTATTTCAGAAAAACGACCGCAAGGTGCTGGCGATCATGTTAATTAATCTAAAATAATCATATTAGAAAAAACACTGTATATTTTTTTAGTTGCAGGTGTGCAAATGTTTGTCAAATTCGTATAGCGCATTTTTCATAAACAGACTCCTTCAATAAGAAGTCTAACCATCTAAGGGTAAAGATACCATCAGCAAGTGATGAGGTGCTCATTAGTGGGAAGAACTGGAAGGTGCACATATGATTGGACCATTTGTCAAGAAATTCCTTATCAAAGGAAGAATGCTTCTTCACGCGATTAGGAGGAAGTAATGCATGCATTGTAAATTTCCATTCCTGGAGTACTGATTGTCTTTGCAGTTGTATAGGCTCTAAAAGTCCCTATACTTGATACCACCAAACAAGCAAGGAACAAGGTCACTTATTGTAGTGTGACTGCTCTCTGAGCATCTTCTAACATATATGAGCTATATAGGTGGATTCCATTCTCTATAGGAAATATTATTAGTGGTACTCCAAATATTTGTGATATGGATTAGCCTTTTGCCAACCACCTAATGCATATGTGGGACAGCATGGTGGACACATTGACTGAGCACAGCGACTGAGCTGTCACAGGCAGCTCCGGGTCTCTATAACCGGGAGCTGGCGAGACTACAGTCTTAGGCCACATATTGATCTGTGTTAGGTCTGGTCTAGCTGGGTTATGCAAAAAATGAAATCCAGGAATTCCTCTAGTTTCTTTCCAACTTTTCTAGGGGTGGTTCCTGTAATTGGTAAATAGTTATTAATGACCATCTTTTAATAAACCCTTAAATAATGATATTTTAAAGGTTATAGACTAGACTTGCTGCACCAAGAATCAAAATGCTGACATTAGGTGTTTTGATATACCAAGGCTTGTGCATAACTGTTTCAGCCATATAAAAGTTGCATTACTCATACTCGGTTCCTTCTTTGTGCAAATGTGGTCAGTAAAATGTGCTTATCTAAGAGAACTGTCCTCACGCTGCCCTGAAACCTGAGTGGCAATTTGGCAAGCATATAAAACCTCAGTATCCTGTTGTTACAGGTTCCCCTTGAACAATTAATACTATGACATGCAATTCGAGATACTGCCTAAAGTGTTGGAGATTCGATTGTGCTATCAACAGCAATAAGGATCCCAATGAGCCTAGACAGACGTATTGTAAACCTATATTAATGTGCAACAAATAAATACAGAATTTTAATAATAGCAATTAATTATTTCTGTGAGTACAGGAAGGTCCAGTGAAAGTAAACAAAATCTAGTTAGCCTAATCCTCATGGTATAATACATTACAATGGGTATACAATAACTATAACAAAATACCAGAATACCAGAATATTCAAATTTGCTTATTATAAATATTATATTGTAATATTTGAAGCTCATCTGTAAGGAATAATTTATAATGTATTTTATATAATGAAATATTATATAATATATTTTAAATATATTAGATTCATAGTACTCAAAAAAAAATAATAATTCACGCTAGACCCGTATGCCGCATATACACAAGCAGAATGTCCAACAGAGAAGGTCAGATGGAAGCTTTTCATCGTATATTCCGATCGTGTGTATGCCTCATCGGATTTTTTTTTTTTCGAAAATTCTGACGGGCTTAGAAATAGAACATGTTCTAAATATTTCCGACTGAACCAATTCCTATCGGGAAAACCGCTCGTCTGTATCCTGTTCCGACGGACCAAAAACGACGCATGCTCTGAAGCAAGTACGAGACAGAAGCTATTGGCTACTGGCTATTGAACTTCCTTTTTCTAGTCCCATCGTATGTGCTGTACATCACCGCTTTCTTGACGAACAGACTTTGGTGTGACAGTTTCAGCAGAATTCTGTCGGAACTCCGTCAGAAAAACCTTCAGAGTTTATTCCGACAGAAAAACCGGTCGTGTGTACAGGGCATAATGGAACTGCTGCAACTCAAATCCTGAATAAGGAACAAATACAATACAAATACAAAATGGTGCACTGTTCCTTTAACCACTTCAGCTCCAGACCAATAAACACCTTAAGGACCAGAGGTCTTTTTCCAATTTCGCACTGTGCTGCTTTAACTGGTAATTGCGCGTATCATGCAATATTGCACCCAAACGAAATTTGCGTCCTTTTCTTCCCACAAATAGAGCTTTCTTTTGATGGTATTTTTTTGCGATATAAATGGAAAAAGAGCGAAAATTTTGAAAAAAAAAGATATTTTCTTCTTTTTGTTATAAGAAAAATCGAATAAACTAAATTTTAGTCATACATTGAGGGCAAAATTTATTCAGCCACATGTCTTTAGTAAAAAAAATGTCAATAAGCGTATATTTTTTGGTTTGCGCAAAAGTCTACAAACTAGAGTACATTTTCTGGAATTTACACAGCTTTTAATTTATGACTGCCTATCTCATTTCTTGAGGTGCTAAAATGGCAGGGCAGTACAAACCCCCCCCCCAAATGACCCCATTTTGGAAAGTAGACACCCCAAGGAAATTGCTGATGGGTATGTTGAGCCCATTGAATATTTATTTTTTTTGTCCTAAGGGATTGAATAATGACAAAAAAAAAAAAAAATTTTTTACAAAAAGTTGTCACTAAATGATATATTGCTCACACATGCCATGGTTATATGTGGAATTGCACCCCAAAATATATTCCGCTACTTCTCCCGAGTATGGGGATACCACATGTGTGGGACTTTTTGGGAGTCTAGTCGCGCACGGCACCCCGAAAACCAATCACCACCTTCGGGATTTCTAAGGGTGCAAATTTTTGATTTAACTCCTCACTACCTATCACAGTTTCGAAGGCCATAAAATGCCAAAATAGCACAAAACCCCCCAAAATGACCCCATTTTGGAAAGAAGACACCCCAAGCTATTTACTGAGAGGCATGTTGAGTCCATGGAATATTTTATATTTTGCCACAAGTTGCGGGAATATTACAAACTTTTTTTTTTTGCACAAAGTTGTCACTAAATGATATATTGCTCACACATGCTATGGGCATATGTGAAATGACACCCCAAAATACATTCTGCTGCTTCTCCTGAGTACGGGGATACCACATGTGTGGGACTTTTTGGGAGCCTAGCCGCGTACGGGACCTCGAAATCCAAGCACCGCCTTCAGGATTTCTAAGGGCATACATTATTTATTTTACTCCTCACTACCTATCACTACCTATCACAGTTTTGAAGGCCATAAAATGCCAAGATGGCACAAAACCCCCCCAAATGACCCCATTTTGGAAAGTAGACACCCCAAGCTATTTGCTGAGGGCCATGTTGAGACCATTGAATATTTTTTCTTGTCCCAAGGGATTGAGTAATGACAAAAAAGAAAAAAAAAATTTTTTTTTACAAAAAGTTGTCACTAAATGATATATTGCTCACACATGCCATGGTTATATGTGGAATTGCACCCCAAAATATATTCCGCTACTTCTCCCGAGTATGGGGATACCACATGTGTGGGACTTTTTGGGAGTCTAGTCGCGCACGGCACCCCGAAAACCAATCACCACCTTCAGGATTTCTAAGGGTGCAAATTTTTGATTTAACTCCTCACTACCTATCACAGTTTCGAAGGCCATAAAATGCCAAAATAGCACAAAACCCCCCAAAATGACCCCATTTTGGAAAGTAGACACCCCAAGCTATTTACTGAGAGGCATGTTGAGTCCATGGAATATTTTATATTTTGCCAAAAGTTGCGGGAATATTACAAACTTTTTTTTTTTTTGCACAAAGTTGTCACTAAATGATATATTGCTCACACATGCTATGGGCAGAAGTCAAATTACACCCCAAAATAAATTCTGCTGCTTCTCCCGAGTATGGGGATACCACATGTGGGGGACTTTTTGGGAGCCTAGCCACCTACGGGACCCCGAAAACCAAGCACTGCCTTCCGGATTTAAATATAAAATGCTACCAAAAAAACTGTTAGCGATCACAGGGATCAGGCCTGACTCTGCGATCGCTGCAGTTATGTGTTTAGTGTTTTGTAAGTGACAGTGATCGATCGATACTGCACTTGGGTGGGCTGGGCAGAGGGGCAAAACGCAGGTGCTAGCAGGTATCTGGGCTGATCCCGCTAACAATGCGTTTTTTTGGAACTCTAAACTGCTGGGGATGCTAGTATAGATCTGATCAGATCAGATATTGATCTGTTCAGATTCTATACCACTCCGGGAGGTGTATGCTTTGCGCGTGGGTGTTAGCGGTACTGGCACTAACCTAGCGCTGCCTGGGGCGACGCAGACCCTGACCCTAAAACCTAATTGATATCACCCGCCGGGTGATCAGGGGGTTAAACCTTTATTGGGTAATAAATGGTGGGTGCCCTGATGCTATAAAAAGCAAACTAACCAGAGTCACCCGTAACACTTATACGGTGATCAGTGGTGAAAGGGTTAACTAGGGGCAATCAGGGGGTTCAAATTTTTATTAGGTAGTATATGGGGGTCCCTGGCGCTATATAAAAACCTGACGGGGAACCTAAATAACTAACTGGCTAACCAGCGTCACCAGTGACACTTATACTGTGATCGCTGGTGAAAGGGTTAACTAGGGGCAATCAGGGGGTTAAAACCATTATTGGGTAGTATATCGGGGTACCTAGCGCTATAAAAACCTGGCGGTGAACCTAAAAAAATAACTAGCTACCTAGTGACAGTAGCGACACTGATGCAGTGATCAGAAAAATGATCGCTTAGTGACACTGGCAAAAGGGGGTGAAAGGGTTAACTAGGGGCAATCAGGATGTTAAAACCATTATTGGGTAGTATATCGGAGTACCTAGCGCTATAAAAACCTGGCGGTGAACATAAAAAAATAACTAGCTACCTAGCGACAGTAGCGACACTGATGCAGCGATCAGAAAAACGATCGCTTAGTGACACTGGCAAAAGGGGGTGAAAGGGTTAACTAGAGGCAATCAGGATGTTAAAACCATTATTGGGTAGTATATCGGGGTACCTAGCGCTATAAAAACCTGGCGGTGAACCTAAAAAAATAACTAGCTACCTAGCGACAGTAGCGACACTGATGCAGCGATCAGAAAAATGATCGCTTAGTGACAGTGGCAAAAGGGGGTGAAAGGGTTAACTAGGGGCAATCAGGATGTTAAAACCATTATTGGGTAGTATATCAGGGTACCTAGCGCTATAAAAACCTGGCGGTGAACCTAAAAAAATAACTAGCTACCTAGAGACAGTAGCGACACTGATGCAGCGATCAGAAAAATGATCGCTTAGTGACAGTGGCAAAAGGGGGTGAAAGGGTTAACTAGGGGCAATCAGGATGTTAAAACCATTATTGGGTAGTATATCGGGGTACCTAGCGATATAAAAACCTGGCGGTGAACCTAAAAAAATAACTAGCTACCTAGCAACACTAGCGACACGGATGCAGCGATCAGAAAAATTATCGCTTAGTGACACTGGCAAAAGGGGGTGAAAGGGTTAACTCTAGGGGCAATCAGGGGGTTAAATCTTTATTGGGGGGTGATAGGGGGCTACCCTGGACCTAACACTAACTGCCCTGACAGTTTTTACTTTTACAACTGACACTGAATGCATTGATCAGTAAAGAAATGATCAATGCAATCAGTGACACTGTGACTGGGGGGGGGGGGGGGCGATCGGGGGGGGGGATCGGGGGGGGGTTTGTGTACCTACGTGTACCTATGTGTCAGTGTAGTGTTTTGGTGCACTTACTTTGTGTCTTCTCCTCGTAGTCCGGTCAAAAAGACTGCCCCGAGGAGAATGACATCACTTACTCCTTCCTGTGTAAACAATACACAGTGGGAGGAAGTTCGTCATTGGCCAGGAGCGATCGAGAGGGGGTGGCCAGAAACCAACGGCCATCCCCTCATCACGGATCGCTCCCGGAGGGAAACGGACTGCCGTAGCCAGCGGGAGGGGGTCCGATCGGACCCCCCACCCGCTGGAAGGCAGGCACGTACATCTACGTGCTTGTGCCTGCCTGTGCCATTCTGATGACGTAGAATGGCAATACGGCGGTCCTTAAATGGTTAAATATATGTGACAGTCAATTCTGGAAAAAAAAATTGCATATAAAAAACAATAAAGTTAAATAGTGCAATGTGCCTTTAAATTAAACACACATGAATTCAACCTTGAATACATCTAACAAATTCGATTGCATATAGAAATTCAAACGTGCAAGTGTTAAAATACTGTGCAAAGTGCAATATGAATCTAAATTTTAATATAACAAATATAAAGTCCATGAAGAAACTGCCAACAGAGTAAAGTGCTGGGTACTTCAGAACGTACAACCACTCCAAAAGTGCTCCAACGTGGCAAGAGGTGCTCCTAAATTTTAAGCAGATGGCCTCTTACTCAAACAAGTGGATTTCAGTTACAGAGATCATAAACAGCCTGCACTCAATATCCAAGGTGATGGTTTCACAGAAAGCATGTCTCCACAGCGTGAATCAGATGGCATCCACTCATCAGAGTAACATATATAAAATAGGGAGAAGCCTCATAGCATAAATCAGTTAAATGGATTTATTAAAAGATAAAAATATACTTACAATGAGGGAAAGAAAAATTAGCATAACAAATGAGCCAGCTATGGTGTCACCCGTCCAGCCAGCCACAATGACATCTGATGTGTTTCCCCAAAAATTCCATCTTCTGGAATCCTCCAATCTGCTTTCCTATTAGCCCTACAAATGGCCATCAGATTTTCATATTTCTAATCTCCAGTCCAATACTCACAGTTTACTTCCCAGCATCCATTCCACCGTTAGGATCTGCACTCCAGCACACAACTTCAAACTCCAATATGCATGTCACCCCAAAAAAGAGCAGCTAACCACCCAGTATCCATCCCACCACTGAGAGCTGCACTCCAGCACACACAGATTACCCAAGTTAATAATCACTCCAGTACACAAAATACTATCATGATTACTGGGGAGATTTGCTACAGAACACAAGGTTCCCTCTTTAGTATTCACATCACCAGTAAGGTCTACACTGCAGCACACACACTTCACTCCCCACTATTAATGTGCAGCGCCACCCCTGTAGGAGCCGCTTGAGTTTGTTTGGTTCTGTACTCTGCCTCTCAACCCCAAGAACAGTCTCGGGCACTCTGGCACACCTGGCAATAGTGTAAGTGCAAGCACCAATGAAAAACACACACATTATGTTAAAACACAGAAATTGGCTTTACTGTAAAACTTCTGTGGAAAAGTAACAGACAGTAGCAGTATATTATCAAGTGAATTAACTTGAGAGCAATAACTGAGAACCAAGAGCAAAATAAATCAATAGTATAGTCAGGCTGCTTTCAGGGGATTCTACAAATGCAAATAACCCCAAGAGTAGAGGCAAATACTTTAATAGCATGAATCACAACAAATCACAAATCACAAGAGCTCTGCTTCTTGTGAGTCTCAGGAATGGCCCATTCATTCAGGGTTTGTGTGGCCTGCACCAGCCACTCTTCAAAGTTTGCCTGAGTTTCTGGTACCCACCTTCAGAGTACAGTGAAGAATCTCTCTGGCACTTTAACACAAAGTCTCCCAAGGCAGTGAAAGAACCCCTGCTCGATCATGGCCAAGGGTGTCGCGGAAGAGACTTCTTCCTTCAAGGCCTCAGCCTGGCTAGAACTTGCCGGAGACATGTCTGATGTGCTTGGCTGAATTAGATGAGTCTTGTCTGCCAACTGTACACTGGCTCCTTGGACACTGTCAGGGATCCCTAGCTTACACTCTTAGTAGTGCAAGGGTGCCACAAGTCTCCTGGTCTGGTCTGACCTCAATCAACCACGCCCTCTGGTCCGGGATCAACGTCTTCACCACTTGGTTGATCTGTTCTTTGGTCCAGGCCTCCCAGGAAGCTCAATTATTATGTTTGGCTCTGGGCGGGAGCCTTTTTCACCACACTACTAGGTCGCAGCAGCAGAGTCCATCTTGGTACTCGTAAAGCCCCGTACACACGAGAGGACTTATGTCCGACAGACTTCCAAAGGAGTTCCGCCGGAGTTCCGCCCGGAGTTCTGACAGACTTTTCGGCCGAACGGACTTGGCCACACACGATCACACTAAACTCCGACGGATTTGAACGTGATGACGTACGACCCGACTCGAATAAGGAAGTTCATAGCCAGTAGCCAATAGCTGCCCTGGGCGTCGGTTTTAGTCCGTCGGAGTAGCATACACACGAGCGGATTTTTCGAAGGGGACCGGGTCCGGCGGAGTTCCGTCGGGAAAATTTGAAGCATGCTTCATTTCTAAAGTCCGTCAGACTTTTGCGAAGCTAAAGTCCGTTGCAGCCCACACACGATCGGATAGTCTGACGGACTCGGTCTGACGGACTTTGGATGTTGAAAAGTCCGCTCGTGTGTACGGGGCTTTAGGGTTCTGTCTTGAGGAGTTGATTGCAGAGTAACAGTATATCCCGGACGAGTTACCCCACATATAGTGCCTTGAGTTTGTTTGGTTCTCTCAACCCCAAGAACAGTCTCAGTCACTCTGGCAAACCTGGCAATAGTGTAAGCGCAAGCACCAATGAAAAACACACACGTTATGCTAAAACACAGAAATTGTCTTTACTGTAAAATTTCTGTGGAAAAGTAACAAACAGTAGCAGTATATTTTCAAGTGAATTAACTGAAGAGCAGTAACTGAGAACCAATAGCAATATAACTCAATAGTATAGTCAGGCTGCTTTCAGGGGATTTCACAACTGCAAATAATCCCAAGAGCAGAGGCAAACACTTTAATAGCAACAAATCACAATATGGCAACTTTATACCGGCATTGGTTACCTCTACTTAAATTGGCTCCATGAGCCCAGGCAGGAGGAGAGCAGAAGAATGACCCTCTTTTATGTCGGACCCCCTTCAGCTAGCCACTGTAATTGGTGCACTTAGAATTCGTGCTTGGTAAAGTGTAACTGCAGTATGCTGACAGTATCCAGATAGCAAGGCGGACACTGTGTCTGTTTAACAGGGAATCAATGTGACCCATGTTCTGGCAAGTGTGGGTAAAAGTAAAGTAACATTGTCTGCATGCAGTGTCCTTGTTTCCTGCAAATGGGCAAATGCCTGCTCACCAATCCTGCAACCAAGGCCAAAAACAAATGTTCTGGAACAGGCAGGCTCTTCAGGTAACCCAACTGGTCACCTCACAGTGGAACACTTCACGCCATCGGTACAGGTACCTCTGGAGGTTCCCCCCAGATTCCCTCTAAGGCTGCATGTCCCTGACCAACTGTGCATTACTGAAAAGAACAGTGGACTGGCCCAGGAGGCAACACCTCTCCCCTGGGTTCAGTCTCTTCTTCTGCCCCGTGGTGACTGCCCAATCACATGTGGGGGGAAAAAAATGACTTTTTGCAAATGATTGGCTGATGAAAGTAAGGAGAGCTTAACCATTTACTAAGATCTGAGGCAAATTCCTTTTCAAAGTGCAACTTCCCTCACAAAGCAATCACCCTCTTTTGCAAATCAATCCCTATAGTCTCATGTATATTCTACATATAGTGCTTCGTCCTCGTTTACAATCAATACCTCTGTATTACACAAAGTGCCTCATAACTTCATATTGCAAGCAGTGCCCTGTACCTCATTGTTTGGCACAGAGTCTCATACCTCTGTGTGCAATACAGTTTCTCACAACTCTCTAATACACTCATTGCCACATACAGTATCTCACAAAAGTGAGTACACCCCTGACATTTTTGTCAATATTTTATTATATCTTTTCATGTGACAACACTGAAGAAATTACACTTTGCTACAATGTAAAGTAATGAGTTTACAACTTGTATAACAGTGTAAATTTGCAGTCCCCTCAAATAACTCAACACACAGCCATTAATGTCTAAACCGTTGGCAACAAAATTGAGTACACCCATTAGTAAAAATGTCAAAATTGGGCCCAAAGTGTCAATATTTTGTGTGGGCACTATTATCTTCCAGCACTGCCTTAATCCTCTTGGGCATGGATTTCACAGGTTTTCCTCCATGACGACATCACAGTGCTGGTAGATGTTAGAGACCTTGCGCTCCTCCACCTTCCATTTGAGGATGCCCCACAGATGCTTAATAGGGTTTAGGTCTGGAGACATGCTTGGCCAGTCCATCACCTTTACCCCCAGCTTCTTTAGCAAGGAACTGGTCGTCTTGGAGGTTTGTTTGGGGTCGTTATCATGTTGGAATCCTGCCCTGCGGCCCAGTCTCTGAAGGGAGGGGATCATGCTCTGCTTCAGTATGTCACAGTACATGCTGGCATTCATGGTTCCCTCAAGAGTTCCCCAGTGCCGGCAGCATTCATGCAGCCCCAGACCATGACACTCCCACCACCATGCTTGACTGTAGGCAAGAAACACTTTTTTTTGTACTCCTCACCTGATTACTGCCACACGCGTTTAACACCATCTGAACCAAATACGCTTATCTTGGTCTTATCAGGCCACAGGACATGGTTCCAGTAATCCATGTCCTTAATCTGCTAGTCTTCGGCAAACTGTTTGCAGGCTTTCTTGTACATTCTCTTTAAAAGAGGCTTCCTTCTGGGACAACAGCCATGCAGACCACCCACCCCTTCAACCTCTGCAGCAATGATGGCAGCACTCATGTGTCTATTTCCCAAAGACAACCTGTGGATATAGCGCTGAGCACATGCACTCAACTTCTTTGGTCAACCATGGCGAGGCCTGTTCTGAGTGGACCCTGTCCTGTTAAACCGCTGTATGGTCTTGGCCACGTGCTGCAGCTCAGTTTTAGGGTCTTGGCAATCATCTTATAGCCTAGGCCATCTTTATGTAGAGCAACAATTCAATTTTTCAGATACTCTTTGCCATGAGGTGCCATGTTGAACCTTCAGTGACCAGTATGAGAGAGTGAGAGCGATAACACCAAATTTAACACACCTGCTCCCCATTCACATCTGAGACCTTGTAATACTAACGAGTCACATGACATCGGGGAGGGAAAATGGCTAATTGGGCCCAACTTGGACATTTTCACTCAGGGGTGTACTCACTTTTTTTGCCAGTTTAGACATTAATGGATGTGTGTTGAGTTATTTTGAGGGGACAGCAAATTTACACTGTTATACAAGCTGTACAATCACTACTTTACATTGTAGCAATGTGTCATTTCTTCAATGTTGTCACATGAAAAGATATCATAAAATATTTACAAAAATGTGAGGGGTGTACTCACTATTATGAAATACTGTACATTAATATACATTATGGGAGGATTTACTAAAATTGGAGAACTCTGAATCTGGTGCAGCTGTGCATAGACAGGTGCAGGGGGTGTGCCTGGGCACACCCTAATCACTATGTGTGAGCCGATTCCCCCTACTGCCTGGGCTGCCCCCCCTTGTTGCCCCCGCCCACCCCACAGTGCTGCTGGCTTCCCTCCTTCCTCTCCCCTTGGCTGCTGCAGGGGATGTTTCAGGATGGAGAAGGGGCTAGTAAATATGTAATTTACCAGTTCCTTCCTTTTTTAAATGAACACAGTGAACACACTCTTACTGTGTCCAATAGCAACAAATCACCATATGGCAACATTATACCGGATTGGTTACCTCTACTTAAATTGGCTCCATGAGCCCAGGCAGAAGGAGAGCAGAAGAATGACCCTCTCTTATGTCAGACCCCTCTCTTCTATCCCTGGACACCACATTCCCAACTATAAACATTGTACCTAATTCAGTGTTCAATGGCTTAACTCCCAAGTCAGGCTACAATGCACATACACTACATATACAGAGCTCTGAAACGTGTGTGCGTACCCATATGGCACCAGTATCTTCAGTCCCTTGGATAAAGAATGAGGCCTTGAATCTTCGGCTATCCACTTTAGTTAGTGCACTTAGAACACCTGCCTGGTAAAGTGTAACTGCAGTATGCTGAACACACTCGCTCACTGTGTTCATTCATAACTGAAGCATAGTAAACTGTGTTTACTATGCTTCAGTTTGTGAATGAACAGGAAGCCACTCAGCACAGACCAATTCATTCACTGCCCCGTGCAGCTGAGGCTGTAGAGAAAGGCATGTGTGTTTAAGCTTTGGGGTGTACACCCTAATGCAGTGGGTTGCGCACACCTTTGCAGCTGTGCATGGTAGCCAACAGTGGCGGAATTATAGGGGTCGCCAAGATCGCCATGGCGGCCAGGCCCCTTGCTGCAGGGGGCCCTCAGGCCCCCTGTACTCTTCCGTAGGAGGGGAGGCTGAGAGGAGCTCCTCGATCATCAGCCGAACTGAAATCGGCACTGTGCGGGAGCTCCTCACATTAGGGTAAAGTGTGTGCTCTTTGTCTCCCCCTACAGTGCAGTACCCGGCAGGAAGAGCCAAGGTAATGTAAATGTCTGCCGTTTTTTTTTTATAACACTAGCTACTGCATTTGTGTTTATATGTGTGTGTGTGAGCATGCTTGTATGTATGTGTGTGTGTGTGTGTGTGAGCATGCTTGTATTTGTGTGTGTGTGTGAGAGCATGCTTGTATGTGTGAGCATGCTTGTATGTGTATGTGTGAGCATGCTTGTATGTGTGTGCGCGTGTATGTGTGAGCATGCTTGTATGTGTGTGCGTGTGAGCATGCTTGTATGTGCGTGTGTGTGTGAGCGAGCATGCTTGTATGTGCGTGTGTGTGTGAGCATGCTTGTATGTGCGTGTGTGTGAGCATGCTTGTCTGTGCGTGTGTGTGAGTATGCTTGTATGTGTGTGCGTGTGAGCATGCTTGTATGTATGTGCGTGTGAGCATGCTTGTATGTGTGTGTGTGAGCATGCTTGTATGTGTGTGTGTGAGCATGCTTGTATGTGCGTGTGTGTGAGCATGCTTGTATGTGTGTGTGTGAGCATGCTTGTATGTGCGTGTGTGTGAGCATGCTTGTATGTGTGTGTGTGTGAGCATGCTTGTCTGTGCGTGTGTGTGAGTATGCTTGTATGTGTGTGCGTGTGAGCATGCTTGTATGTATGTGCGTGTGAGCATGCTTGTATGTGTGTGTGTGAGCATGCTTGTATGTGTGTGTGTGAGCATGCTTGTATGTGCGTGTGTGTGTGAGCATGCTTGTATGTGTGTGTGAGAGCATGCTTGTATGTGTGAGCATGCTTGCATGTGTATGTGTGAGCATGCTTGTATGTGTGTGTGTATGTGTGAGCATGCTTGTATGTGTGTGCGTGTGTATGTGTGAGCATGCTTGTATGTGTGTGCGTGTGTGTGTGTGAGCATGCTTGTATGTGCGTGTGTGTGTGAGCGAGCATGCTTGTATGTGTGTGTGTGTGTGTGAGCATGCTTGTATGTGCGTGTGTGTGAGCATGCTTGTATGTGCGTGTGTGTGAGCATGCTTGTATGTGCGTGTGTGTGAGCATGCTTGTATGTGTGTGCGTGTGAGCATGCTTGTATGTATGTGCGTGTGAGCATGCTTGTATGTATGTGCGTTTGAGCATGCTTGTATGTGTGTGTGTGAGCATGCTTGTATGTGTGTGTGTGAGCATGCTTGTATGTGCGTGTGTGTGTGAGCATGCTTGTATGTGCGTGTGTGAGCATGCTTGTGTGTGCATGTGTGAGCATGCTTGTATGTGTGTGTGTAAGAATGCTTGTATATGTGTGTGTAAGCATGCTTGTATGTGTGTGTGTGTGTGTGTGTGAGCATGCTTGTATGTGCGTGTGTGTGAGCATGCTTGTATGCGTGTGTGTGTGTGAGCATGCTTGTATGTGCGTGTGTGTGTGAGCATGCTTGTATGTGTGTGTGTGAGCATGCATGTATGTGTGTGTGTGTGAGCATGCATGTGTGGTGTGTGTGTGTGTGTGTGTGTGTGTGTGTGTGTGTGTGTGTGTGTGTGTGTGTGAGCATGCTTGAGTGTGTGTGTGTGAGCATGCTTGTATGTGTGTGTGTGTGTTCATATATGTATGTGTATGTATGCATGTGTGTGTGCGCATGTATGTGAGTGTGCATGTATGCGTATGTATGTATGTGAATGTGCATGTGTTTATCAGTGGCGGTGCATCCAAAAGGGTGCACAGGTGCCACCCCCTCTCTCCAGCCACACCCTCTATGACCAATGGATAGATTCACGCATAGCATAGCATGAATCTATCCATGGCCACCACTGGCACCCCCATATTTAGGTGTCTGGTCCCTTTTGAGGTGTCGGGCGCCTGAATTACAGTGGCGGGGGGTGATTTTGCAGCACCTGATTAGAGCCATGGGCTCTAATAGGCTTCAAAATAGGTGAACTGCGAGCGTCATGCTTGACGCTCACAGTCTACCCAGGTGTGTTAGAAAAGTGAATTAATATTCACTTTCCTAACACTGAACCGCCTCTCCACCAATCAGGTGTGCGGGTCTGTTACCCATCACCTGATTGACTGAAACGATAGGCGCAGCTATTGGACGCCTATCAGGAGGAGAGGACAGGAGATGAAGATGGCAGGAGATGCATGGAGGACCCCGCTCATGGCCGTTACCCGCTGCCCCACCAAGACAGGGTAAGTGGCGGGCAGACAGCGAGCGGGTGGTGGGGATTCACAGTGGCAGCATTTGATGGGCACACCAACAGCATTTGATGGGCACAGTGGAGGCATTTGATGGGCACAGTGGCAGCATTTGATGGGTACACTGGCAGCATTTGATGGGCACAGCGGTGGCATTTGATGGGCACAGCGGCAGAGTTTGATGGGCACAGTGGTGGCGCTTGATGGTACAGTGGTGGCGTTTGATGGGCACAGTGGCTTTAATTGATGTTTTTTAAATCGGTTCCTTTATATGCGGCCACCCACTTGGGACTGGGCCCTGGTTTTCCACCATCGGGCTCGGAGAAAAGAGCCCTGTCCGGAGGTCGGGGGGGGGGGGGCCCTCCAAGGTTTCCTGCATCGGGTCCCTGAAGGTTCTAGTTACGCCACTGGTAGCCAATAACCTTCTAACTTCAGCTTGTTCAATTAAACTTGGACAATAAAACCTGGAAGCTGAACGGTTTCTATGCAGAGCTGCACCAGGTTATCGGATTTTGCAGCGTCTAAAGCTTTTTTTACAATATTTACAGAGTTATCCAGTGAAGCTGAATTTTATTGCTAGGGAAAGTTAGTTTTGGCTCATTATAATCATTGTGGCTGTGCTTGATTGTTCTGGTCTGTTCTGTGACTTCAGGATTAACAGCTTTCCCCTCCTTGTCCAGAAATATTCTGTAAGTTAGTGGACCAGGAGAGTCTAATCAGCTAAATATTTATACAGCTCTGGCCAATCCTTGGGAAGAGGTACCTAGATAGTGGCTGGAAGTGTGAATAAATATTCTCAGGCTGAGATCACTGAGGAGGAGGTCACAGCCTAGGGGACTGTTTGCCACTCTGGGCAATTCTGCTGTATGCCTGCAGTTTATCGTGGCCTTATAGCAGGGGTAGGCAACCTCGGCCCTCCAGCTGTGATGAAACTACAAATCCCATCATGCCCTTGCCTCTAGGAGTCATGCCTGTGATTGTCAGGGTCTTGCAATGTTTCATGGGACATGTAGTTTCACCACAGCTGGAGGGCCGAGGCTGCCAACTCCTGCCTTAGTGGGACTAGCTGGAGGCCTACTTTGCTGAGAGGTTGCTGAAGCTGACTGAGGGGCTGTTGTCTGGGGATCTAGTCTGGTACCATGGGGTGAAGGTGTCTGGAAGATATTGGAAGAAGACAATCAATCCAAGGACATTCGTAAGTACAGACTGGTGTGAGAGATCCTAGAGACTGCATGCTGCCGCCATCTTTCTTAAGCTAGAGTCAGCATGGAAAGGGAACATTGTGTTTGGTGTCCTGGAGAGCTCAGTCTATTTAATATTTTTTTTTAACTTTTTTCATTTTTATTTTATTTCCTTTAAATAAACATATAAAACATACATACCAGTAAGAATAAGGAAGCTTCAAAATCCAGAGATACAGATACATATTTCCTTAAGTGTCACATTTATCTATTAAACCTCTTGTACATTATTCTTTCGATAACCTTTTAAACCCCTCCCTTCCAGCCTCCTTTCCCTCCCAGTGCCTTGTTTTACAACCACCTATTTGCTGTGCCTTAACTTTTTGTGTTATCATTAACCAGTAATTATATCGCTATTATCCTACTCTCCCTTCTCTCTTACTTGCTTCCCTTCCTTTCCGGCCTGCTCTTCCTTCCTTGTACCATCCCCTCAATCTTTAATTCACCCTTACAATAAACCCAGTAGCCCCTTTTATGGTGGTAAACCCATTTTGTCCAACCATGGTGTCCATAGCTTTAGAAATCTGCCAAAGTTCCTTCTTCTAGTATACCACTTTTTCCTTACATATAGTGTCATCCATCGCCTTTGTCCATTATTCACATGTGGGGGGGTCTTACCGATTGCCAGTTCTGGGCTATTACCTTTCGTGCCTGAAATAGGCACCTTATTACTACTGTTTTAACCTTTTCCAGTGCCTTAATTCCCTCTGTTTTTCCTAGTTGACACACCTCCCCAACCAGTTAGGTTAGTCCCAAAGGTATTATTAATGGCTTCCACTATCCCTGTCCAGTACCTAAATAATTTTGGGCACTTCCATATCATATGGATCAGGTCCCCAATCTCTTAACACCTTGGGCATTTAGCGTCCAATCTGTAACAGAATTTAAAAAGTTTTTTCGGGGTATAATAAACCCTATGTAAAAGAAATAGCTGGGACATTTTTTGTGTGGGAGACACTGATACCAGGGCAGTACCCTCCAATATCCTCCTCCACTGCTCTTCTGTTATCCTTACTCCAAGATCCTCCTCCCACCTATTTTTGTTTTTAACCAATCCTGCCCTAGTGATGGTTTTACTACAAAGCTGTTCATATATCTCAGATATCAGCCCTTTGGATGACTCCATTTTAGGAACTTTTTGAATAAGGGGGATTTTACACCATTCTACTGTTTGGGTTCTAAAATGTATATATAAAGCGTGTCTGATTTGAAGGTACCGGAAAAAGGAGTGGTTCGGAATACCATACTCCCTTCTCAGCTCCTTTTTTAACTGCCTGACAAACCTTTGTAATTAGTCTTAATCTAGGGCACCCAGGAAGAAGGGAGGCCGCTTCTAGGGCATCCACCAATTTACCCTGCAACAGCATTAGCTCCCTTTTATTCCTATCCTCCACCATATCGCAACCGCTCAAGTGCTGCAGCTGAGCAGCTAAAAAGTATCTACGGGGGTGTAGAACTGCCGCACCCCCCTCTTTTATTGGTAACTGCAGTGTCTGTAAGCCTATGCGTGGTTGTCCATTCTTCTAGATTAGTCCCCTAAACAAAGTTTCGATATTTTTAAACCATTCCATTCTTATCCAAACTGGAGCGTTAGGTAGATAATACAGCAACTGGGGCATCCAAAGCATTTTCATTAAATTAATTCAACCAGCTACTGACAGGGGTAAGCGGTTCCAGATGTCATGCTTCCGTCTAAATCTGAGCAGGAGGGGGACAAGGTTGTCATCTATATATTGGTTTGGATCTCTTGTTAGCCATATTCCTAGATACTTCATCCTGTCTACCCCCCACAGTTGAACAACTGTGGGTGGCAGAGAGTTTACTGTGTCCACCGTCATCAACGCAGACTTCTCCCAATTTATTACCAAACCTGACAACCAAAGTCCTCCACAATGTTCATGGCTGTCACTAAGGATACATCTGTATCGCCGAGGAAGGACAGGATATCATCTGCATATAATGCAATCCTGTCCTCCCCCGCTTCTCTTTTAAATCCCTGTATCACCCCTGTCATTCTAATGGCAATCGCTAATGGTTCCATTGCCAAAGCAAACAACAGGGGCGACAAGGGACATCCCTGTCGCGTTCCCCTCTCGGGCTGTATCGGGTCAGAATATGCGTTATTGATCTTTATTTTAGCTTTAGGGGCCCTATAAAGTGCTTTTACCCAGCCCACAAAGGTAGGTCGGAACCCAAATATCTCCAGAACCCGCCATAAGTAACCCCACTCCAAGCTATCAAAAGCTTTAGCGGCATCTAGAGATACTATGGCCCGTGAACCCATATTTAACGTCGGAATCTGCAAATTCAGATACACTCTCCTGATATTGGTGCTGGTGGACCTATTCGGTATAAACCTAGATTTATCTGGGTGTATAAGTTTTTGTATGTGTTTATTCACCCTTTCTGCCAATACTCTTGCGAGTATTTTAGCATCAGAGCACAGCAATGATATTGGCCTGTACAATGAGGTATCCATAGGATCTTTCCCTTCTTTTGGAAATATGATTATTGTGGCTTCTGACATCGAAATAGGCATCCTCCCTCCTATTGCCACATCCTCTAACACCTTCAATAGTTCTGGGAGCAACACCTCCCCATACTGCCTATAGATCTCCGTCGGAAGAGCGTCTGGTCCCGGGGACTTCTGATTGGCCATCCCGGCCACTGCACTTTGCAGTTCCTCCAAGGTTATGGGGCTTTATAGTTCCTCTTTTGCTTGTTCTGAAAGTGTTGGTACCTCTATCGCCTCAAAGAATCGATCCATCCCCCCCCCCCCCCCTCAGCCTGGATTTGTATAACTTTGCATAATAATGCCTAAATGAATTCAGAATTTCAGGGGTCCGAGAGGAAATCTCCCCCCCCCCCCCCCCCCGGCATCCTGATTGCCGCAATCCCTGATGGGGAGTTATTGGTTTTAACCAACCTAGCAAGCATACAGCCTGCACTCTCCCCATCAGCGAAAGCCGCTTGTCTCTGAAAGAGGCTTTTCGTCTCAACCTTTCTCGTAACCACATTTCTATATCTCTGCTGGCTTCTAAGCCTTCTCTCTTATTTTTCAGGGGTTGGATCTTCCACATATTGTTTTTCAGCCTCTACCACTTCTCCGCTAATACTCACTTCCCATTTCCTAGAGCTTCTCTTAATCCCTGTCACCTGCTGTATTATTAACCCTCTGAGAAATGCCTTTAAAGTGTCCCATACCACCCCTATTGGTGCTGTCCCCTCATTTAAAGTTACAAACTCTTTTAATTTTGCACTTATCGCAGTTGTTTCCCCTATTAACTCCAGCCAAAATTGACTTATTTTCCACTCCCTTTGCAGGTTTTTATCCTCAACTTGGATCGTTAATATTAGAGGTGAATGATCCGACACACCCTTTGGGGCGTAAACTATGTCTTTTACTAGCTGTAGCACCTCGCTGTTTCCAAACGCCATGTCAATTCTTGATAGTGTATTATATGAGCTGGAAAAACATGAATACTGCTGCATGGTTGGGTTCTGAGTTCTCCAGATATCACACATACCCACTTCTTCCATAAATTGGGCCAAGCGGCCCTCAGGGACCTTGTCTGATTGAATCCCGGGTGGAAACCTATCTTTTCTCTTATTGAGGACTTCATTAAAATCCCCCACCACAATAACTGGTATACCCTCTTTATCTTCCAAAAAATCTGCCAACCTGTATAAGATCTCCATTTTAAAGGGTGGTGGGATATAAATATTTGCCAGAACATAGGGTTTGTTTTATTAATAATAATAATAATAATAATAATAATCATAATAATAATACATTTTATTTATAGCGCACTTTCCATCAAAAGACCTCAAAGTGCTACATAGTTACAAAAAAATAAATAAATAAATAACTTAATTTAAAAAACATTTGCTAAAAATAAAAGTCTTCAACCCCTTTTTAAAACTTTCAGTAGACTGAGAAACCCTCAAACTATCAGGCAAAGCAAGTTTTCTATTTGGCAGTGTAAAAACACATAACGCTCATCCTTGTCTATTATGACTCTCTGAGGGGAAAAACGTGTCTCGGTTCTGGCCATTATGCTCACTCCCCTTGAGTAGGAGGAATAAATCGAATGGTATTGGGACCAAAATTTCTTGCTATAAAGACCCCCATAGTATCTTTTGTTAGATGTGTCTCCTGTAGACAAACTAGGTCCGCCTGGCTTTTCTCCATAATTGAGAAAACAATTTTTTTTTTTAACTGGGTTCCCAAGCCCCCTGATATTCCAGGAGGCTATATTCAAACTACTAGATTGTGTCAACAGGGATTCTCTTATATTCCTGTCTTAGCAGATGATGACAACCAAAGATTGGGGAGCAACCCACCTCCCTTAGTAACAAATTATACCCACTTGAAAACATTTCTCCAAAAACCTGAATATCTTTCACCAGTAGGTAACCAACCAAGTGAATTATTATACTGATCCCATTTTGTGATACATCAAAAAAAAGCATTTTTTTTCCTTGTGACAATCCTGTGTATTCATGTTAATGTGGTTGAAGTACCTCCCCATCACCCTCCCCCCTTTACCCAATCCAACCTTCCCCACCCACTCACAACCCCCACCCCCCCCCCCCCCCATACCCTTGCCTACCTAGGCTCGCACCAAGGGTTTTAAGCGTGGCCTTTCTCTAACATAACCCCCCGTCCATCCCCTTATACCACCCTGGTGCCTTACATAACATTATTCGATTACTCTTACTCATCCCTTTCCAACCCCCAACCCCCACACCACCAAACCATCCAAAACAACAACCTGGCAGGTGCATTACCTGCCCCATACATTATAGTGTCACCACACATATATCTCCCCCCTCCCCCTGAAATTGATCCTAAAGTCCAACCATATTACACTTAAAGTTCTACATCCTGTAGATTCTTCTTATTCTCCTCAAGCCATCTTGCCGCCTCAGCTGTTGTGTCAAAAAATTGTGTCCCCCTCAGAGCCGTTATCAGCAAACGGGCTGGGTACAGTAAAGTGTACATGATTTTATGTTTCTGCAAGGAACGTTTAATCCCTATGAACTCTGCTCTTCGTTTTTGTAACATTGGAAAATAATCTGGGTAAAATGATATCCTGACACCTTTGAAAAAAATATTCCCTTTCTCCCTGGCTTTTTTCAAAAGAGTTTCCTTATCCTTATAATTAAAAAACTTTAAGAGCATTGCCCGTGGATGTCCACCAATTGGTGGAGCTCTGCCTGGAACTCTGTGAGCTCTCTCCATAGCGAACAAAGGCAAAAAAATAGCCTCCCCAAACTCCTCTTTAATCCACTTCTCCAGGAACTCAACAGGATGGGGGCCTTCACACCCCTCAGGAAGTCCCACCACTCGTACATTACTCCTACATGCCCTGTTTTCCATTTCATCCAATTTTGAAATCTGAAGAGCCATTTGTTCTCGTATTGATTTAATTTCCTGTTTAAATGGGAAAAAGTCATCTTCCATTAAACTCAGTCTTTCTTCTAAGGCCGTGGTCCTTTCAGTGGTTTTCTGCCGTTTTTGGCCCAGCAAAAGTAATTCCTCCTTAATTCCCCCAATTTGTTCACATAAACTGTTCGGTGAACTCTTGCATGCATTAACAGCGGTAAGTATATCCTTTAGTGACTATTCTTTCTGTTCTTCTAAAGGGGTGGGAGGGTTTGGTTCAACCACAAGCTCTGAGCTCCCACTTACTGTCTTATTATTACCTGCCATTTTTATCCCTATTGATGCAGAACTTTTCTGGCCCTGCGCTTTACCTTGGCTTTTTCTATCCTGAGAGGATTGAGCCTTTACAGTTGGCTGCTGAGGCCCTTTATTAGGAGAATTTTCCGGGGTATGAGCAAATCTTTCAAGTTTAGCTGCTGCGGCCTCTGCGGCCTGGCTTCCCTTTTCCTTCTCCAAACGTGTTGTTTGTAACCCAGTATTCTCCTGATGTGGCTGCTCCTCTCCCACTCTTTCTAGTCATATTGCTTACGTTGATAAACAAGCACCTATTTTTCAGAGAGGGAAAAAGAAAAGAAGGGGATATTGTGCAGCAGTCTGTCTACAATCTCTGCGACCTTTAACAACTTTAGCAATTCCAAAATACGGAAGTAGCACAACAGTGTTTCAATGCTATAAATTTGCAAAGTAGCAATGTACTGTCCAGACTACAGCCGCAGAGGCCACAAAAAAAAAAAGGGCCGGGGAGAGGGCCAAACTACTGAATAATGTCCAACAAGGCCTCGGACAGCATCAAAATGTAAGGCATGAGAGCTACTTTTCACGGTTTGTACAGTTTTTTCAAGCGCAAGACCTGGATGACCGCTTATCCCCAGTCACAAAAAATTGTCCTGCGATTTACTGTTCGTGGCGGCCCTGTCGGTTTTCAGGAGCATAAAATGTCCCAGAAATATCCATTGGTATTAAATTATGATTGCTATAGCCCTGGAGTAGATGTATTTATCTAAGTCACAAGTGCTTTCACAACTTTCCCCTAGTATTCCATTTAAATTGAATTGAATAGAGGAACAATACAGAGAGACTTGTGATAATTACTTCGTCCTGATTTCAAACAGTTTGAATTTTTCCCACAGCTCCTGCTCACACCCCTTTCTCTGGATAGCAGATATGTCCCCTCTTTTTTTTTTTTTTTCTTTTTTAAATGTATAGAAAGTCACTCACTCACCAGTCCAATGAGACCTGGTTATACCCTCTCACACATCACCTGTATTCATAGTCTTTTCCTTCACGTTTACTCTCACTCTTTACTTTCTTACTCTCTCTCTCTGCCGCTGCTGCCGTCAAAGCACAGATGGATGGATCTATGTGGATGGATTAGCAATCCTAATGGCTTTACACAGCCTCTCATAGCTTCTCATGTCACAGCTTCAGATTCTCCCCTCCTGCACAGTGCTCATCCCATCCGGTCAGCCGCCCACAGCACAAGGGGGAAAAAGAGAAAAAAGCTGCCACTTCAGCCGCTCCAGCCGCTCCTAATGCCACGCCATACCGCTTGGGCTAGAGAGGAGATACACATGCTCCTCCATTCACATCTCACTCTCCCGCGTCACACATCTGGTCATGCCCCCCAGTGTGTGTCATTAATTACCGGAACTGTCTATTTAATTCTTAGTGAAAAGACTTTGCTCAGATTTCCAAAAGAAAGATTAAATCTCCTCAGGTTGCGACTACCAAACTCAGTCCATCATTTACTTCTGCTAGGACTTGGTTTACAGTGCTAAATGGGAAAGTTAGTGTCCTCAAATTGTTATTAAGGGTTACTGGAGTATCCTACAATTGCCCACTACCTATTCAAGTTTAAGTTCTCATTATAGCATCACCCCTAGACTGGTTAATGAGTCTGAAGAGTGATCGAAATTGTGTGGCTGGCTGTGGGGCAATTACTGGGAAAAGAACCCTTGGCATCAGTGGCTCCTACAGGGTAGCACTACACAGGGTACCGCGCGAGCAGCACAAGTCTTCCTAGGCTTACCCTGAGCTGTGTCATATGATGTATCAGTACTGATGATGAACCTGGGAGAGCTTCTATTAATTGTTTTCCACTCTGATGTGAGTTGTTGCAGCAGGCTTGCCTGGCACATTATAACAATGTTGGACACCTGCATGACAGTTGTGTGCTGGCATGTGGCCCTAGGTGTGTAGGGGCCTGCACACCCCCCTTCCCCCTCTCTCTGCAGGTACACCTCTGTAAGAGAGTGCTTCAGAGCCCCTTCCCAAGTAGACTGTCTAGGTGCGTGAGAGGTTGTGGCACTATGGTAGCTGAATTAGGGAGGAGAATTATGGCATTGTTGTCACAACTAGCATAAATATTTTATTTTGTCTTAATTTCAGGATTTGTAATTGTATGTACGGCAGCACTCAACTGAGAGAGGGAGGGGCAGCTGTAAGGGCCAATCGGGGTGTCACAGCATATCTGGTGAAAAAATTACATGCATACAGGAAGAAAGAGCAGGGGAATGACATCATCAGTCTGTTGCTGTTTCCTCACTGTCCATTCACAGACTGGAGGCAGGATGAAGACCTAGCTGTATTTCTGAACTGCAGCAGAAAAAACTTTTTTACGCTGTTTGCCTGGAGTTTCGTTTTAAAGAATACACTGACCCAACATTTAATATTCCTAATATGTGTGTGTTGTACCATGTATTTGTGTTAAATAGCATCCTGTTCTCTTTGTTTGGTTTCCTTTGTGTTAAATACCTGATGTTCCTGCCAGTCCCTCTGCTTTCCTATTTTAAACTGACCATGCTAGGAATGAGAGCACATATACAGTGATGTGAAGAAGTATTTGCCCCTTCCAAATTTTTTATTTTTTTGCATATTTCTCACACTTAAATGACTCAAAAGATCATCAAACAAATTTTATTATTACACAAAGATAACCCGAGTAAATACAAAATGCAGTTTTTAAATGATGGGTTTATTTACTAAGGCAAAAAAGCTGTCCAAACCTGCCTGGCTTTATGTGAAAAAGTAATTGCCCCCTAAACCTAATAACTGGTGGCAACAACTGCAATCAAGTGCTTGCGATAACTGGCAATGAGTCTTTCACATTGCTGTGGAGCAATTTTGGCCCACTGTTCTTTGCAGAATTGTTTTAATTCAGCCACATTGGAGGGTTTTCCAGCATGAATGGCCTGTGTAAGGTCATGATGCAGCATCTCGATTGGATTTAAGTCCGGGTTTTGACTAGGCCACTCCAAAAACAAACATTTACTTTGTTTCAACCATTGGGAAGTAGACTTGCTGTTGTGTTTCAGATCATTGTCCTGCTTCATAACCCAAGTGCGCTTGAGGTCACAAACTGATGGCCGGATATTCTCCTTTAGGATTTTCTGGTAGAGCTCAGATTTCACGGTTCCATCAATTATGTCATCCATGTCCTGAAGCTGCAAAGCAACCCCAGACCATCACGCTACCACCGCCATGTTTGACTGTTGGTATGATGTTCTTGTTATGAAATGCTGCATATGTTTTATGCCAGATGTAACAGGAGGCACTCCTTCCAAAAAGTTACATTTTTGTCTCATCAGTCCACGGAATATTTGCCTAAAAGTCTTGGGGATAATCAAAATGTTTTTTGGTAAATGTGAAATGAGCCTTTGTGTTCTTTTTGGTCAGCAGTGGCTTTGGCCTTGGAACTCTCCCAAGGATGCCATTTTTGCTCAGTCTCTTTCTTATTGTTGAATCATGAACACTGATATTAGCTGAGGCAAGTGAGGCCTGCAGTTCTTTAGCTGTTGTTCTGGGTTCTTTTATGACCTCCTGGATGAGTTGTCATGCTCTTGGAGTAATTTTTGTAGCCCAGCCACTCCTGGGAAGGTTCACCACTGTTCCAAGGTATCTCCATTTGTGGATAATGGTTCTCTTTGCGTGGTTCACTGGAGTTCCAAACCTTAGAAATAGCTTTGAAACCCTTCCTAGACCGATACATGTACATTACTTTTATTTTTTATTTTTTTTAGATTGTGGCATGATGTGTGGCTTTGTGTGATCTGTTAGTGTGTTTCACTTTGTCAGACAGCTTCTATTTATGTGATTGCTTGATTCAACAGGTCTGGCAGTAATCAGGCCTGGGTGTGGCAGGTGAAATTTAACTCAGCTTTCCAAAAAATTGTGGTTAATCAAAGTTCATTAATGATTCAGCATGGGAGGAGGCACTTACTTTTTCACATAAGACCAGGCAAGTTAGAACAGCTTTTTTCTCTTAATAAATGAAATAATAATTTAAAAACTGCATCTTGGATTTACTCGGTTTATCTTTGTGTAATATTAAAATTTGTTTAATTTTAAGTGTGAGAAATATGGAAAAATATGTTAAAAAATCAAGAAAGGTGCAAATACTTTTTCACATCACTGTATATGTCACCATGGTTAGCTTTTTGGGCTGTGCTGGGACATTGCACATAGCAGTCCCTTACCTTCTTTTCTGGAGTCCCTTGCCCCTCTTTTTTCTTATGAGTGCCTTCTCAGAAAACCACCTGCTGTGGGGGCATCCATGCAAGCATGCCCCCTCTCCCTTTTACAGGATTTGACTGACCGCAGCAGAGTCCCCTATGAGGCTGGGAAAAGAGAGCAGTGACACCGCAGATGGGATTGAGAGAGGAAGCAGGTAAGTGTTTAAGGATGAAGGGAAAACTGATGGTGGGGAATTTTTTACCTTAATGCAGAAGTAAAATGTAGCACTAACCCCTGAAGGAGCTGCTGGTTTGATTTGGGCTTACCGTTACCTTCTTCTCTCCACACTTCACGTCTAGGGGTGTCCCATGGTAGATGGTCCAGTAACTCGAGAGACTGACAACAGATCAACTTGAATGGATTTTATTTGCAAAACGTAGACAATGAAACAGTCTCTTAAATTGGGATCAAAGGGTTGGAAAGGAAGTTCAGGTACTCTTAGCCCTTGTACACACGGTCGGAGATTCCGTCGGAATGTGTCCGATCGGAGCGGTTTGTCGGATATTCCGACTGTGTGTGGTATGCATCGGACTGTTTCCGTCGGAATATCCATCGGACCAAATTTTCCAACTTGCTGGAAATATTTTCCGACAAACTGCTCCGATTGGACATACTCCGATCATGTGTAGAGTATTCCGATCGGACAAAGTGCCACGCATGCTCAGATCAAATTCCTACATCAAAGCTATTGGCTACTAGCCTGAACGTAGTCCCATTGTAATGAAATTACGTCATCACGTTCTGAAAGATCGGATTTTCTGACAACTTTGTCCGACCGTATGTATGCAACAGTTTCGGACAAGATCCGTCGGACAAAATCCGACGGATTTGGTTTTCGGAATCTCTGACCGTGTGTACAAGGGCTTAGTGTCAAAGTCAAATGTTGAAGAACTTTCTTACTCTGACTGCATCCAGAGAATAGCCATTCACAACTGGATGTTCACTTAAGTTGGACAGTCCTTCTCTCACAAGGCCTAGCAGTTAACAATGTGCTTACTCAGGAACAAGTCTCTGCCACAGACGTTGTTGTAAAACATACAAGATATGTCTCTGCCACAGACGTTGTTGTAGAACACGTAGGGAAACTAAACTTGAAGAACACTCGTAGGATACCTAGATCTTTCAGCCAGCTTAGCGATATCCACGAGACCAGATTCTCTTGGGTACTCCAGCTCCTCCAGGCTCTTACTAAGAAACGAACCCGTACGTGGCCTTCTTCTGAAGAGTCCCCCCCTGGATAGCGTGAAGTCACTGGGTCTCTCCCAAACCAGAGATGGCTCCCAAACACCTCAGAATCCTCCTTTAGTTTCCTTGCCTCGGGCTAGCCAGCCCAGAGACATCAAGATCGGGTGGATCCGCACCCCGGGCCATAGCCTTCCTGGGGGCTGGTCAGGAGGACCAGGACCATGAAGTCATACAAAAACGCATAGCTCGTGCTCTTCAGGAGCCGCCACTTCACACTCCCCCTGCTTATTTAGACGATGTCCTAATCATCTGGGAAAGACAGGAAAAAGAAACCCAGAGATAACAACTAGCTATATCAAAATAAAACCTTAGAGTACCTGAACGTTGGGGGTAAGAATGGGAGAAGGGAAGGAAAAACAATAAACTTCCAGTATTGTATGAAGACATTGTTTAGACACAGAATTATCATACACAAAGATTACCACCCAAACCTGTCTACCTAAACCACCCATTCTCCGGCAGCTTGATAGATGCTCCTTGGTGAATCCTGAAAGAGAAGAAAAACATGCAAACAATACACTGTACACAGACTATTAGAAGGCAGGGTTCCATCCAATCTCAATGGATCCCTCTCCTCTAAACCTTAAAACGTTTAAAACTTTTTTTTTCTTACTACTTGTAAAGTGCTAATTGCGCCGACTCATGCCACCTAGTGGTATGTGCCACTAAGGTGCAGTCTCTTATTAGAACTGGTTCTGTGTCCAGTAAAGTAATCTTGGCACAATGGTTTTCTGCTTATCTTGCCCTGTCTAACTACCCCATAGTTCAGTAGTTCCAAAGAAAAATGCAATGAGATAAAGACCAAGAGAAACTCTCCTTGCAAATTCAAAGACTTCGCTCAGGAACAGTTCACCAATTGAAATGGGGATCAGGCAAAGTTAAATCTTTCCCCTGTGCATCCACAGTGGTAATGAAATAAACGGCACTGTCTTTGTCCGGTCTGCAAATCACAATTTTGTCCCCATAAATGTGCCGACCATAGCTCCAATGCTGTAGACATCGGACAAACCGTTCATACAGCTCCGGTGAAAAAGCCTTTTTCTTAGTACCGTAAATGGTCTGAGAATTCAGCAGTAGTCTCAAAAAATAGATTTACTCAATTTCGCCTGTATGTATGTATGAGCAAAACTGTTAACAATCAAGGTACACAAGTCAGTGTATAGCTTTACAAGACAAGTGATTAAATATACTGAATGTGTTTTTAGTGTTCACACGCTGTTTGGCTTCAGCTGTCAGAGGGAAGCATTAAGTAAGTGCTAAAATAGGAAGTGATCATTTTCATACAGCTTGGTAACTATTTATTGTTATGTTTCTAACCCGACAAGTACAGTTGCCCTACTGGTTGTCAGCAGTAAACTGTCAACTGGTATAAAGCACACACTTATAAAGGTGTTAATAACTAATAGTTTGACCTCTGACATTCTAGTATCTGGTGATGTAAGGCGATCCTGCATTCAGATTAAACTCTCCTCTTATGCTGAGCGAGATCCATTTTGGTACCAAGTAAGACTGGGGAGGTCATATCCTGCTGCTGCTGCCCACACATTTAAAGTCATGCTTGAAATTGTTTTCTCTTGCTTCATAGTTATTTGTACAAGCCATGATTTAATTTGGGGCCAGATTTCATATTAGGCATTTCTAAGCACGGGGAGTAGGACCTGTATCATATTTAGGTCCCGGTGAAGAGGGAAATTTTAAAAGCAGAAATTTTGAAAAGGCAAAGATTGGGACAAACTAAGGAGTTGATTTTTAAAGGCCAATAGACTGTGCACTTTGTAAAGTGTGATTGCATTCTGCAAGTTTAGTTGCTCCAGAGCTTAGTAAATGAGGTAAAGCTTTACTTTGCAAAGAATACCCAATCACATACAAGGAAAAAAACAGCATTTTCGCTTGCACATGATTGGATGATGGAAGTCAGCAGAGCTTCTGCTCATTTACAAAATTTTGGAGCAATTGCTCGTGCAGAGTGCAACTGCACTTTGCAAAGTGAACAGTGTTTTTGCCTTTAGTAAATCAACCCCTAAGTTTCACTAAACTTTAAAGTAGAACTTTACTTAAAAAGGGATTTTCCCCTGATCCTCCTCATTTTCCCCAACCTCTGCCTGTATTGAAAACATTTTTCTTTTTTCAGTTAGCAGGTACTTATTTCTGACAGGTACCCGTTCCAACTTCCACTCTTAGGCCGCGTACACACGGGCGGACTGTTCGCCCAACTTTGTCCGCTGAACAGTGTTTGGGCGGACAGTCCGCTCGTGTGTGGGCTTTCAGCGGACAGTTTCAGCGGACAGTTTGACGAACAAGGTTTTTCGGAATTTCCGAAAAACTGTCCGCTGAAACCTTGTTTCAGCGAACAGTCCGCTCGTGTGTAGGCTTGTTCGTCAAACTAAGTTCCGCGCATGCTCAGAAAGGATTTACACGCCGAAAGTTATAATGCAGTGTATAGGACGTCGTATTTTTCGTCCCGTCGTACGTGCCGTTCACGTCATCGCGCACGGTTTCAGCAAACTGTTCGTCCGTCGTGTGTGGCCATGTCCGTCCATGCTAATTTTGAGCGGACTGTTTGCCGAAACTGTTTGACGGACAAAGTTGGGCGAACAGTCCCCGCGTGTGTACGTGGCCTTACCGTCTAGACGAGTAGAGCATAAGTTTCCCCCCTCCTACCTCCGGCGTGTCACATGTCCCAGGAATCTACAGGACCATTCAGAAAGCACAGTGTGTCTCACACATGTTTAATGGGGAGACGGCTGTAAACATCAGGAAGTCGCAGCCGGCTTCCCATAGTCGGGGGATCGTCAAAGAATCAGCCTGGGTGAGGATAGTGCTGAATCCCTGGGCTGCTAAGCATCTGCTGATGTTTATTTTCTTTTTAAAGACCGTAGTTTCTCTTTAACTGATATTCTCATGTACTGTAATTTATAACACTGTTTGAACTGAGTACCATAGTATCACAGTAATTTCTCTCAGAAGCTGAAAAAGTCAGACTAGTCCACATTTTTCTTTCTGAGGCTGGGTCCACACATATGTGATGCGGGAACCTGCATGATTCCAGTGCTGGTTCCCACATCACATGTGACTCGCAGGCAGGTTACACTACCCTCTGCGAACTGCTGCGGTTGTCAATAGAAAATTAATGACACCCCCAGATCGGTTTGCAGATCGCAGTGCGAACTGTTAAATGGTACATGAATTGGATTGCATTGTTGTTAAAGTCAAAAAAAGGGTTGTGCACCATTTTTTGTGCGAATGCAATACAAACTATATGGCTGACATCACATGTGGTCTGCACAGCAATGCAGTTGCGAATCACATGCAATGTCTGTGTTCAAGGCTAATGGGGGGGCATTCCCACAATTGCATCAGGAACCAAACAAAGCAGGAGAGCGAGGAAGGACTCTATCACTTTGTTCAGAATTAACCTAGAACTGCCCTCTCTTTGAGAGCAAAGAGGCAGGTTCCCTCACAAAAGAAAAGAAAACGTTCCCCACACTTCTCCTCCATTCTATTCTTCTATTTGAGACAAAAGCCCAAAGCATATGTTGAATAGTGTTGGAATTTACACACAGCTGATGACTGTTCTATTCCTCACATGACAGTGTGTAGGGCTGATGATTGGCAGCTCAGGCCTAAGTCTGGCATACTGGATGGAAGGACAGGAGGTCTCACAATCCCCCATACCTAGAAGTGCTGGGTATTTATTTAGGGCTCTGATAGAGAAACTGAGCAGTCTAAAAGTGTGGTGAAGGTAGGCATCAACTGATGAGGTGTTTTTTTTGTTTGCAGCAGTGACAGGCTCCCCTACTCCTGCACAGCCTGGCATTTAAACACAAGAAGTCAGTCCATTGGCTTTGTTTTGATGTTTTATTAGGGGTAACAACTTGGATAGGATGAAGGGATTTATGGGATGCCCAACTTGAATCAAAGAACAACAAAGGGGACCACTGTCTTCCTCTGTACAAAATATCCTGGACTGCTTTCCTTCCTGTAACTACACATTGTTTTTGTGGAGCAATAGAAAACGTTCACTACAGACTTGGAGCTCTTAGCCCTTCTTGGAAATAACACAAAAATGAGACAAACTGCATGCAGGAGTTTATCCTCTCCTAATGTACAACTGCTCCCAGCTTTACTGCTTGCAGGCTCTACTAGCCCTCCTGGCTGCTCCGAAGATCTCCCAGGGTAAGGATAAAAGGGTTAAGCACAGTTAGAAAGCTTGCTACATGTGGCAGTCTCTTCCCTTGAAAATCCCAGGGTGTGTTGATGTACTCACTCTGTCCTTCTTACTCTCACTGCTCTCAGCAAGGCTCCTAGACAAACTGTGATGCTATAAGGGTCTTCCTAAGCCCGCCTGAGCCCAGCCCTAAGGGATCCCTCCTGGGCCACCAACAGCCATGGATTGGTCAGGTATGCAGATCAGCCCTCCTTGCCTCCGCACACAAACCTCTACAAGTTTCTCCAAACATCCAGATCCAGGGGAAGGTATCAGAGACCTTCAGTAAATCCTGACCCAATTTCAGACTCACATTTACCATGAGTCAATAAATTTGCCTGCACTATTCTAGTCGCACAGTAGAGCTTGCTACACTTTTTTAAGCACAACTTTTCCAATTTCACTAAAATGTTAATCATCCAACATTTATTTCTTTAAAAAAAAGAGTTTTACTTACCTTTTTCTGTTTTCAATTCCTGTTTCTTCTGAGGCACTGGTAACATAGCCAGAGCCTCACAGATGCCCCCTGGGAAGGCAATGTCACCAGTTCCTTTACAGAGAGATCATATTCCTAAACTGCAAGATCTTGCATTATTATCATACTGAAATGAAGCTCATGATGTCATTCACATCATCTTTTGAGTGCACCATACAACATTACACTCAGCCATTGGTAAAAAAAAGGCCTGTGATTGCACAGTACGAAAGTATGGCAAACTGAGGTGCATCAGTGGGAAACAAGGAAAAATAATCTGGCCATTAATGCCTTTGAATTTGGAAATAGTAATGTAGGAGAGGGGGGCACGGACAGCAAGAAAAGAGCTAATCTATGTAAAAAATATGTATGTGTACTTGTTTAGCTACAAGGTTTACATAGATTTGGTGGTTTTTAAAGATGGTAAGGTCTGCTTTAAAATAAGCTAACATTTTGCCTTAAATGAGTAAAGTAACACATTTTATTTAAATTAGATATAGTTTATTTGGCTCAATAAATGTGCCTGATGTTTAAGCAGATATGTGCCAGACTCATACCTAAAATGCTACACCAGCACCTGGACAATTAAGAGCTGCTCTTCCTTCACCTTCCTTGAAATTCCTTTAATTTCTATACTGAAAGCCAAAAGGAAAAATAAATGCTTGCTCTGTGCCAGCCATATATGATCCTCCAGAGTTCTCCAGTGTTTGTTTTGCCGGTTTTAAAGTGTATCTAAAGCCAAAATGTTTTATTTAGATCTCAATAGAGTACTGAAGGGTTAATTCCTAGCACATTTTTTAACAGCTGGTATCCATTGGTTTCCATTGGGGAGATTTCATTTTTCTTTCTGGCCTATACACATAACAGGAAGTGATAGGAAATACCTCCAAAGGGAAATCCCCTCTTAGACTATTGTCACTGGAGCAAGTGTTACCAATGGAAGATTTCCCCTTTAACATCTGTTCTAGTGAGAGATCAAAATGTGGGCTTTTCTCTCACTTTTACTCTCAATGACAGTTGTCACCAGGACTACCAGAGAGAGACAATCTCCTCATTATTGATATAGACAGAAATAAAAACCTGATAATGGCTACAACACCTATCAAGATTATTTTTGATGCATGTTTCCCACTTTGGGAGATATTAAACTTCCTGTCCTGGAAATACAAGAGGGCATAAGAAGACATAACAGGGTTTTTGGAAAGAGGCCCTTGTCCCCTTCAACATAGGGAAAAGGTGCTTTGGGGTGTTGGGGCAGAGCCCACCCCCCACCTCAATACACCTCCCCATGTTGAGGGCATGTGGCCTGTTATGGTTCAGGGGTGGCGAGCGAGCGCCTGGCCTGCTGGGCTGCATTCTCAGATAAGGGCCTGGTAGGAATCCTGGGGGGACCCCATGCCTTTTTCTTTAGTTATTTATTTTGGCATGGGGTCCCCCTTAAAAACCATTCCTGAAGGGCTGGTATGAATTTGAATCATTTTTCAACTGATCCGAATTCAAATTGTTCTGAAAATTTGGAATTTGTTTATTAGAATAGAAAACTAATAAACTAAATGAATTCCGAAATGAATCAACTAAACTAAATTGGTAACATAATGAATCTATCCAAAACTAAAAAGAATTCCCCTTTCTGCACATGTCTAAAACTAAAAAGAAAGCTTTGGCTTTAGATACACTTTACCAAACAGTGGAATAACTGATTTCTAAGGTCAGAACCCATAGCAACAAGTTACATTTTTCCTTTCCTATTCTTTAAGAAATGCCTTCCACTGGTTGGTTCCTACACTTTGCACCTACTTATTCAACTTTGTAATCTGTTTTATTCAACTTGTGTGTAATTTTTAAGAATAGAACTTGTACTAAAAAAAAATAGAGTTAACATACTTAGCCATTATTTTTTATTCTGGGGGGGTTTAATGTAATAGTGTTAATTTTTTTTTTTTTTTTTTTTTTTTTAAGTAGTGCATAGGTAACAAAAAAAGCCACTGTATCTGTAATAATCAGGGGTTGTTGCTGTACCGTTAAAATTAGGGTCGGGATTTTCTTGGTTGTTAAAGATTACACTCAAATTTGTGTGTGCATCATTACTGATCAATATAGCAAAGTACTGGGTTACTTGCAGGTTCTTTTCCAGTAGTTTTGCTGAATTTTTGGCAAGTTTATGCAATTCAGGATCTAGAGAGCCAGAAGTGACCTAGTCCTGCCATTTAGCACTAACTGTAACAATATGCTCTTTAACAAGATTAATCTGAATATGAATGAGCATGCTATTTAGAGAGCTTCATACTATTGAATTGCATTGAGAAAGTGCTTTTCAGTCTAACCCCACAGAATGGATTTTTCCTAAATAGTCCAGTTCTTAATGATCCATTTTCAGATTGCTCAGCTAAGAGGAAACATTAATCATCAGTATATGTGACCTTGAATGTTAATCAGTAAAGCACAAGACTGGAAACATTGAAACACAGAGAACTGAATTAATATATTAATCTTTAACAAACTTTGAATGTGGCCTCATGTTATTTTCCTTTCTGAATGGTATACTCATGAAAATGGTAGATCGATACATTGTGCAGGACTTTATATCCATTACTAGACAATAGCTGTAAACATTTACAAGGTTACATATTCACAAAACACATACCATAATGTTTGTTCCATCATGGTACTTCCAGGCAATTCTTTTTAAATAGCAACCTTTTTGTTAATATAGTAGTAAACTCATTTTGGACCCATAATAAGACAGTCTCTCTTTTGTGAACTTGATGATTGCCCTATTAGAAAGCCTGCACAAAGGTATTTTGGTTAAATGGTGTTTATTATTGTTTCATGTGTTTTATGTGTGCCGTAGGGTTCATCTAAAGAGTCGCTAGGGGTTTCTTACTCACTGCTCACTTACTAGTTAAGTTATCATTGACACCAATGATCTTTTAACCTGTCTGTAAGAGGAGTATTCTTCCCACTTAAAGTGGAAGTTAAGTACACTTTTTAACTTATACTTACAGGTTTAGGAGATATTCATACAGCATGCAGATGTCAATGGTGCTCTAAAGAGGCGGCATACCCGTGCCGTACCTTCAGAGCTCTGTGCTGGGGACAGGACCATTCATACACCCAGAGTTTGCAAATTTGTAAGGAAGACGGGGTGAAGATGGAGGCGCTGGGGAGCTGTGAGAGTGTTGTGCTGGAGGGCTCTGTGTCCTGGTAAGTCTGTCATAATGTGCTAGTATGCAGTGCATGCTAGTACATTATGACTTAAACCTGTAAGTTTTCTGGCAGTTTACTATTACTTTAACACCAGTGTAATAGGGCCTTCTGCCAATGACCTCAACTGTAAAGAGGTCCTTATTCATTGACCACCAATGTAAGGGGTCCTACACTGACCACTAATGTAGGGGTCACTACATTGTCAACTAGTGTTAAAGGTTACGGTTTGCAATTTGTCTGCACTGCTTTATTATTATTATTATCATATGTTTCATTATTATTACTTAACCACATGCCGACCGAGCCATAGCTGAAAGATGGCTACAGCGTGGTTGGCTTATTCTGGGAGGGCGACCATGGATGTCCTCCCAGAATCTTGCTCCCAAGCACCCCCTGGGGCGCACACCCAGGAACATCCGTGACTGCCCCGTCCAGAGGACTCAGCTCATCATGGATCACGGTAAACGGCCACTGATATCGGCTGTTTACCACGTGATCACTCTCTCAAATGACGGAGCGATCACTTGTAAACAAACCGGCGTCACATCATGACGCCAGTTCCTCCCTCCCCTCTCGCTACAGTGAAAGGGGAGAGATGGCAGCAGCTGTGGGCTGGATTTGAAGTGCCCACAGCGCTGCTCAGTGCCAATAATCTGCAGTACTCTGCCCATACTCTGCAATAATCTGCCAATACTCTGCAACACTGTGCAATACTCTGCCAATACTCTGCAACACTGAAATATTCTGCCAATACTCTGCAACACTCTGCAATAATCTGCCAATACTCTGCCAATACTCGCCAATACTCTGCAATATATTTTAAAAGAAACAAATAATTTTTTTTTTTTTTTTTACTGAATTTTCAGTCGTTTTTGATTAATAGCCCAAAAAATAAAAAACCCAGCTGTGATCAAATACCACCAAAAGAAAGCTATATTTGTGTGAAAAAAAAAAAAGAAACATTTCATATGGGTACAGTGTTGCATGACTGAGTAATTGTCATTCAAAATGTGAGAGCACCGAAAGCTGAAAATTGGTCTGGTTAGTACGGGTGTTTAAGTGCCCAGCGGTCAAGTGGTTAAAGCCACTTAGTCATACAGATCCGCCCTAAATGTCTTATATGCTAAGCATGTCAGATCCCTTATTCTTTTACTTATTTATATATAATAATATAATTATATATATACTGCTCAAAAAAATTAAAGGAACACTTTGAAAACACATCAGATCTCTATGGTGAAAAATATCATGCTGGCTATCTATACAGTACTAATATGGACTGGGCAGTGTGTAGGAACAAAAGGATGCCACATCATTTGATGGAAATGAAAATTATCAACTTACAGAGGGCTGAATTTAAAGACACCCTGAAAATCTAAGTGAAAAAATAATTCAGCAGGCTAGTCCATTGTGCTGAAATTCTACTGAGGTGCAACCTGGCAGCGTCGGATGGACCGAAGCATAATGTCCCAGAGGTGTTCTATTGGGTTTAGGTCAGGTGAGCATGGGGGCCATTCAATGGTATCAATTCCTTCATCCTCCAGGAATTGGCTGCATATTCTCACCACATGAGGCCGGGCATTGTCGTGCAAGACTATGGAATGCATTGCATGAGCATCCCATATACTGTGATGTCACACAATGCATGGATTTGCTAAGGAGGCCTTATGGTGGAGAACCAGTTGCAACTGCAACCTTTTTGAGCCCTGTTTGTGTATTATGGCCTCTATTATGTAATTATAGTAGAATTAAACTCTCACAATGAAGTACACAATGTTGTAGAGCACAGTAAGCAAACTAGGAAAGCATTCACGTTTTGTTAAAAAAATATAGTTTTTCCCTTACTTCTCTCCATGCATTGTGCACGTCATGTATAACCTTTGTAGGAAATTGGATGTGAATGTGTACTTGCTTCAGCTTTTTTACTCTGGTAGAATGTTCCAGCACACTGTATGTTGGCAGGAGAGGGTGACAACTCTGTAGCTGAGTTAAGTATATATTGTCAATCTAGGGCATATAAGTGCTTGTGGGATACCTTGCTTAACTCATATGGTCATGTAAATGGAAACCCAAACAAATGTTATTCCTTTCAGCATTTTTCTTCTGTTTTTTTATTGTGCTGCAATGATAGAATAAACAGCAAAACTACTGAATTTGGCCACACACTTTTTCTGAGGTCCACAATACTGCAAGAAATGTGGTTCTCCTAAGAAATGGTTAAGTCAGTTGCAGCAGGCTGTACCAGTACTACCATCTCCGGTGCCCCTCACCACAGAGAAAGCAATGTTGAGCCGTTATTCACGGAAGATGAAACGGAAGATGACCAACATGAACCCAGGAACTGCCCAGAAGCTCTGCAAGGATGTTTAATTCATAAAAACTATCAAATATGAGTGGTAAATTATTAAATTATTGAGCTAATAATTGTTCGAATCAATATATATATTATGAGAAGGATAACTTTATTTACGTAGTAGCTCTTCTGCAGAATGATTTCAGAGCCATCAGATCTAGTAGGCCTAGAAGGAACTGTGAAAGGCTATAACACTGAAACAGTTAATTTACTGAAATGTATCCATGTGCTAAGTGATTACATTTTTCCCTAAAGGAAACTTCAGTTAATTTAGTTGGTGACTCATATGCCAGTCTGCCAATTACAACACACATGATTACAAATACATCCAGGCCTCTCACCGCTTTCACGGTAAATCTCTGTCTGTAGACTACAGTAGAAACATAAACTTTACTTGTACTTTTCTTCAGAATCCATTTATCTTTCAGATTCTCTGAGCAATTAATAGCCCCTGTGTGCATTGTGCACTGCAAGTTTTTGGTGATTGATTCAAATAGTTGAATATATCGGTACACATCAGTAACTGTGTGGGAAAAAGTGGGGAATAACCCATAGCAACCATTGACAGTAACGCTCCTCTTTTTAAAGCGGGATTCCGCTGACCTATCGTTTTTTTTTTCCTGTGTCATTGTAATTCGTTTGTAATGTAATTCTAGTACTCACTACTTGTAGTTTTATTCTTCCCGGCTTGCCGATTTCTTGTGCAAATGTAAGTTATAAAACTTCCTCCCGGCTGTTTCCATTTTGCTTTTGGGCATTTGAAGCCCACAAGCATTTAGTTCCGGGATGCGGTGAATGTTGTGCTCCCCAGCATTCACCGCTCGATCCTGTGCATGCTCATTGACACCAGCGAGCAGCGCCGTAAGATTTCGGGTTGCCATCACAACGGGTGGTGGTGGCGGAAGTTCCCGCCCTGTTGTGATGGCAACCAAGTAAATACTTGCCTGTGTAGTGTCATATTTTGCTCCCCATCATAGAATGCTCGGGAAGTGACGTTGCGGACAGAAGTTTTGCACTGCGCATGTGCGATGCGTTCCAAATGCTTGCACCATGCGTTCCAGAGGATTTCCGACAATGTAGTTCAGTGAAACCGTCAGATAATGTCACGGGAGTGAGGGGAGGTAATCGTGACATTAACTTTAGACAGAGCAGAGAGCGGCGGAGAGAGAGCAGGTAACTGTGTATCAGGGAGGGGATTACCTCCCCTCACTTCTCTAACATTATCTGACGGTTTCACTGGTCTGCATTGTCGCAAATCATTTGGAACGCATGGCGCAAGTGTTTGGAATGCATCGCGCATGCGCAGTGCTAAATTTCTGGCCGCAATGTCACTTCCGGAGAATTCTATGATGGGGAGCAAAATATGACACTACACCTGCCCACTTCTAAAATGGCTTTTTCTGACACGCCCTCGTCACGTGACCGGCGTCTTGGTTCTGAAATCTCACGAGATTTCGGCATGACGCCGTTCCCCACTGATTCCTGGGAAGACTATAACAAAGCTCCCAGGGGGCTTTGCGAGGCCGGGGAAAGGCGATAAACATGCCTACTCCCACGGGAGGAGAGCCCGGAAATCAGGAAACTAATTACTACTAAAAGGTAATTACAGCATTATTATTTTTTTTAAAGGTCATTTGAGCATCTATGGTACTAAGGGAATTAAATTATATCAACCTGAAAAATTGAGTACAAGACCGCTTTAAACTCTTAAGATTTTATTAGTGAGCGGTTTTTGTGCTGATTTTGTTTAGCTAAAATGTTTGTAACACACTTATATTTTTACTTTATTTACTACTTTTATTTTTTTTATACGTTTACACATCTGGTAAAGCATTTATTTTTGTATATATTAATGCACATATATGTTTGTAAATTTTTTGTATACATTGTTGCACATTTATGTTTGTGTATTTATTCTTTTTTATAAAAAGTTGCACATTAAAGTGGTAGTAAATGCTGTATTTTTATTTTGACCTGCAGGTAAGCTTATAATAAAGCTTACCTGTAGGTCTAATGAATATCTCCTAAACGTGCACCGTTTAGGAGATATTCTAGGGAGCGGGAGTCGGTGGCGATGCATACTAGCACATTATGCCTTTACTTTGCAGGATTTTTTTTTTAAAACTTGCTACCATTTTAAAGTAGAACTAAAGTCAAAAACTATAAAACAATATGTAATAATATGTAATAATAATATACTAATATGTAATAAAACTAAGTAGGATGTAAATTATGTCTGTTTTCGTTTGTAATGTAAATGCAAGTATATAGAGAAATGTACCTGCTTTCTCTCCAGCCTGTCAGCTTCCTTTATTGTGGAGACAACACACCTTCCTCATTTTTCAAATGTTTTCATTGTCCCTTTTGCATTATGCAGTTATTGAGGAGACTACAACGCTGTCATTAGGGGTCGTTGCTTCCTTTCCTTATAAAGTCCTACCGTGTCAATCAACTTAGAAGAAAGGCCAAGGCTCCGACCCATTCTTCTCACATTCAGTCCACCTATGCCCCTTCTATGCCCTCCTATGCCCCGCCTTTGCCTCTGTCCACTGCCCAGTGAATCATGGGAACTGTAGTTCCCTGTGCAAGACACAAACGCGAGTGGGGGGCATAGTGGAGGGCAATGACGTGCTATCTCTGCAAGACTCCTTTCAGCAGCACTATCTGAATCCAACGCACAGACTCAGGGGTTAGAGCAAGAAATTGCAGGTGTAAAACCGTAACCATAATTTTATTTATTATATTAAATAATATGTGTCCTTTCATGAGCTTTGTTAATGGTTCACTAAAAATATATATGCTGCCTTTAGTTGTAATTTAAGCTTTGTGCTTTATATATATATATATATATATATATATATATATATACAGTATCTTATATGTATATACAGTATATTATATGTTTTCCTGTGACAGCACTGAAGAAATTACACTTTGCTACAATGTAAAGTAGTGAGTTTACAGCTTGTACAACAGTGTAAATTAGCTGTCCCCTCAAAATAACTCAACACACAGCCATTCATCTTAAAAATGCTGGCAACAAAAGTGAGTACACCTCTAAGTGAAAATAATAATAATAATAATAATAATAATAAAAAAAAATTGTTGCTTTACATAAAGATGGCCTAGGCTATAAGAACATTGGCAAGACCCTGAAGCTGAACTGCAGCATGGTGGGACCATACAGTGGTTTAACAGGATAGGTTCCACTCAGAAGAGGCCTCGCCATTTTCAACCAAATAAGATGAGTACACGTGCTCAGTGTCATATACAGAGGTTGTCTTTGGGAAATAGATGTATGAGTGCTAGCAGCATTGCTGCAGAGGTTGAAGGAGTGGGGGTGGGGGGGGGTTAGCCTGTTAGTGCTCAGACCATACGCCACACACTGCATCAAATTGGTCTGCATGTCTGTCATCCCAGAAGGAAGCCTCTACTAAAGATGATGCACAAGAAAGCCTGCAAACAGTTTGCTGAAGACAAGCAGACTAAAGACATGGATTACTGGAACCATGTCCTGTGGTCTCATGAGACCAAGATAAATGTATTTGGTTCAGATGGTGTCAAGCATATGTGGCGGCAACCAGGTGAGGAGTACAAAGACAAGTGTGTCTTGCCTACAGTCAAGCATGGTGGTGGGAGTGTCATGGTCTGGGGCTGCATGAGTGCTGCCGGCACTGGGGAGGTACATTTCATTGAGGGAACCATGAATGCTAATATGTACTGTGACATACTGAAGCAGAGCATGATCCACTCCCTTCAGAGACTGGGCCACAGGACATGATTCCAACATGATAACAACCCCAAACACACCCCCAAGACGACCACTGCCTTGCTAAAGAAGCAGGGTAAAGGTGATGGACTGGCCAAGTATGTCTCCTGACCTAAACTCTATTGATAATCTGTGGGGCATCCTCAAATGGAAGGAGGAGGAGTGCAAGGACTCTAACATCTACCAGCACTGTGATGTCATCATGGAGGAGTGGAAGAGGACTCCAGTGGCAACCTGTGAACACCATGCCCAAGAGGGTTAAGGCAGTGCTGGAAGATAATGGTGCCCACACAAAGTATTGACACTTTGGGCCCAATTTGGACATTTTTACTTAAGGGTATACTCACTTTTGTTGCCAGCGGTTTAGACATTAAAGGCTGTGTGTTGAGTTATTTGAGGGGACAGCAAATTTACACTGTTATACAAGCTGTACACTCACTATTTTACATTGTAAGTGTAATTTCTTCAGTGTTGGCACGTTAAAATATATAATAAAATATTTACAAAAATATGAGGGGTGTACTCACTTTTGTGAGATACTGTATATATATATATTTGTCCATCGGAATTCTCTACAAACGATCAGAAAAAGTCAGATCGGATTTTTTTTGTCGGAAAATTTGAGATCCTGCTCTCAAATTTTTTTCTATTGGAATTTCCAATGGAAAAAGTTCAATAGAGTCCAACAATATAATCCGATCTGACTTTTTCCGTTGGAATTTCTGACCGTGTGTACAGGGCATTAAGGAGATTCAACCTCTATTTTTCCTGTTTACCATTATCATTCAACCTGAAAGAAAATCCCAAATTTTGGGTTATCCCCAAAAAAGTAATAGAGGAAAAATATTCCAATGGGGACACTAGTTCTGGTGACTTGGGGGCCCCCAAGAAATTCCATTAATTTGCAGGGATTTCCTCTCACTTCCTGTTTTGCTATATGACAGGAAGTGAAGAGAAATCTCCGCAATGGGACACAGATGGCAAAAATAAACCTTACAGGAGTTATGACCCTCCCTCACTCTATCCAAAATGAAAAAAAAAGTTTTGACAATAGTCCTACTTTAACCACTTGCCAACCTGCTCACAGTTATATACGTTGGCATGGGTACACAAAACAATGTACTCTTACATCATTGCATCATTGGGGGCACGCCCGTGCAATTGTCAGTTAAAGCGATGCAGTGCCGCATTGCAAAAAGGGCTTGGTCAGGAAGGGGGTAAATCCTTCCAGGGCTAAAGTGGTTATAACTACTGCAGTGTCAAACATAGTGAAAGTAATCAACATATTTGCCGAGCAGCTCCTTAAAAAGAAAAAAGTAAATTCACAAACCCGTAGAATGTATTGCTGTCTGAACTGTCCACAACCTGAGTTGGAAAGGGTTTGCTTGGTAACACTATTGCAGATTTCACAGCACCTGTAGAGTATGAGCTTGCCATAGTTGTACTGAAATACCTAGGATGCACAACATGTATACATAAAGAGCAAATATGTCTGTTCTGACAAGTACTGTACTTGTTTAATTTGTAACATAGTTAACTATGTTGAAAAATGTCTAACAAATTCACAAACCACCTAAAGTGACATTAAAGGGGTTGTAAACCCTCAAGGTTTTTCTATGCATTAAAGTGAAAAACCTCCTGTGCTGCAGCTGCCCCCCTTACTTACCGGAACCCGGTTTTTCCAGTGACGGGGATGAGCATACCAGCTCCAGCCAGTGTCTCAGGTCCTGATGGATAGATTGATAGCTCCCAGGGGGTGGGGCCGAGTCCTGCTGCCTGTGTCAATTGACGCAACAGCAGGACACAGGAGCGCACCCGCATGAGTGCCCTGAGGGAGAGTGGCTCTTCAACGAGGCACTCGAGAAGAGGAGTAGCCAGAAGCGTTGCTGAGGGGCCCCAGAAGAGGAGGATCGGGGCCACTTTGTGCAAAACCAACTGCACAGAGGAGGTAAGTATTTATTTTTTTAAATGAACCTTTAGTTACCCTTTAAACTCTGGTTTTAAAAAAAATGTCTATTAACTGCTTCCGGACCACCCACAGGACAGGGCGTCCGGCTGCATGAAACAACATACCTGTACATTGTTTCCCCCTCTGGGTCTCCAGCATGCATGTGCAACCCACTCCTACTGAGACTGGACACAACGAGAGCCAATCAGCAGGTCCGGTGGCCATGAATGGCCACACGGGACCCACTGATCATTCGCAGGAGAGGCAGAATGGTGGTCTGCCTATGTAAACAAGGCAGACCGCCGTTCTGTCAGAGAGGAAGAGAGTGATCTTGTGTTCCTGCTAATCAGGAACACAGATCACTCTCTTCCTCCAGTTAAACCATCCCCCGCACAGTTAGAAAGCATTCCCTAGGAGCACAACCTTTTGTTCGCCCCTGATCACCACCATTACTATTAAAAATAAAAATAAGAATGCCATAAAAATATCCCATTGTTTGTAGACACAATAACTTTTGTGCAAACCAATCAATATACGCTTATTGCCATTTCTTTACCAAAAACATGTAGCTGAATACATATTGGCGAGATACGGAGGTGGCTGTGAACAAGGGGGATACAGAGGTGGCTGTGGACAGGGAGGTATACAGAGGTGGCTGTGGGGGGGGGGGAATACAGAGGTGGCTGTAGATGGGGGGATACAGAGGTGGCTGTGGACGAGGGGGGGACAGAGGTGGCTGTGGATAGGGGGGTACAGCGGTGGCTGTGGACACGGGTGGTACAGAGGTGGTTGTGGACAGGGGATACAGAGGTGACTGTGGACAGGGGGGGATACAGAAGTGGCTGTGGATAGGGGGGTACAGCGGTGACTGTGGACAGGGAAAGATACAGAGGTGGCTGTGGATGGGGGGGATACAGAGGTGGCTGTGGATAGGGGGGGATACAGAGGTGGCAGTGGACAGGGGATACAAAGGTGGCTGTGGATAGGGGGGTACAGCGGTGGCTGTGGACAGAGAGGGATACAGAGGTGGCTGTGGTCAGGGGGGTACAACGGTAGCTGTGGACAGGGGTACAGAGGTGGCTGTGGATGGGGGGTACAGAGGTGGCTGTGGATATGGGGGTACAATGGTGGCTGGGGACAGGGAGGGATACAGAGGTGGCTGTGGACAGGGAGGGATACAGAGATGGCTGTAGATGGGGGGGTACAGAGGTGGCTGTGGACAGGGAGGGATATAGAGGTGGCTGTGGACAGGGGGGGTAGAGTGGTGGCTGTTGACAGGGAGGGATACAGAGATGGCTGTGGACAGGGAGGGATACACAGATGGCTGTGGACAGGGAGGGATACAGAGGTGGCTGTGGACGGGAGGGGTGCAGCCATGGCTGTGGACAGGGGGTAAGATATAGAGGTGGCTGTGGATGGGAGGGGGGGATACAGAGGTGGCTGTGGACAGGGAGGGATACAGAGGTGTCTGTGGATGGGGTGGAGGGATACAGAGGTGGCTGTGGACAGGGGCTGGGGGGGTGCAGCAGTGGCTGTGGACGGGGGGATACAGAGGAGGATGTGGACAGGGAGGGAGGGATATAGAGGTGGCTGTGGATGGGAGCTGGAGGGGTGCAGCGGTGGCTGTGGACAGGGGGGATACAGTGGTGGCTGTGGACGGGGGGGATACAGTGGTGGCTGTGGACCGAGGATACAATAAAATTCTTGCCCATCTGCAAAAGTGTCTGTGTTATATACGAAAAATGCAGCTATATACCTCATTAAGAACGCCAGTCGGCGCTAACGTCACTCACTGCCTTTCCCTTCTCCTCGTCTGACAATTGCAGCAGGTGGGGCCGAGAAGGAAGTCAGTCGGGAGGGGGGAATGAGAGGAGGAGGAGAGAGGCGGTGAGCCACCTATGCATCATTATTATATAACACAGACACGTTTGCAGATGACAATATTAAACAGAGACCCACTTGTCTGCAGGCCGTGAATTAATCACGGCAGTGATGGCCTGGAGATTTAGCGGTGGGCCGCAGGTTGCCGATCCCTGGTGTACTGGTTTCCTCTTCTACTGATATGAATAGTTTTTTAATTAACTCTGTAAAGTGTGACTGTCATGCAGCAGCCAAGCACATAGAACAGTGATGGCGAACCTTGGCACCCCAGATGTTTTGGAACTACATTTCCCATGATGCTTATGCACTCTGCAATGTAGTGGAGCATCATGGAAAATGTAGTTCCAAAACATCTGGGGTGCCAAGGTTCGCCATCACTGACATAGAACATGGATATGCAATTAGCGGACCTCCAGCTGTTGCAGAACTACAAGTCCCATGAGGCATAGCAAGACTCGGGGGCCACAAGCATGACACCCAGAGAAGTACAGTCTCTCCAAATAAAGGAACAGTCGTAAACTATGTATCTTCCAGCTTGAGGCACGAAAGAGGCTATAGTTATGAGGCACCCTGTGCTTCACTAATAGCTTTTAGTGAAACCATTGAATGATTATATTTAAAATCCACAAAACTGAAATTGTGTATACGGGACAGGTTCACTTGAATGGTTTGTAGTTATTGGTTGCAAGGCCATTCTTTATTTTTGCAGTATCCATACAACATGATATAGTGGGGGTTATTTACTAAAGGCAAATCCACTCTGCACTACAAGTGCAGTCGCTGTAGCTCTAATGGGAAGATCTGAAATGAGGGGAAGCTCTGCTGATTTTATCATCCAATCATGAGCAGGCGAAAATGCTGTTTTTTATTTTCCTTGCATGTCCCCCTCAGATCTACAGCGACTGCACTTTTTCGAGTGCATGTGTAGTGCAAAGTGGATTTGCCTTTAGTAAATAACCCCCAGTAAGTATACTTGCCTCCAATATTATAAAGCAGGGATATGCAAATAGCGGACCTCCAGCTGTTGCAAAACTACAAGTCCGATCATGCCTCTGCCTGTGGGTGTCATGCTTGTGGCTGTCAGAGTTTTGCTATGCCTCATGGGACTTGTAGTTGTGCAACAGCTGGAGATCCGCTAATTGCATATCCCTGTTATAAAGTAAACATATGCTGTAGTGTGCACAAAAGCAATATCCCTTTTATTTTTTGCAGTAAAGCATTCTAGATACTTTCTGTGGTTGCTTTTTAGCTGTTTCTCAGAATTACATGCCCTGTGTAAGAGACACTGAACATAGATTACTTAAATGAATAATAGTTATGATGATAACGTATAGTCAAATGAATGTAGATAGTTTCAACTCTGAACACTAGGTGGCAACCCCATAACAGCTCAATGACCTTTCCAAAGCAAAAGTGGACATGAACTTGTTTGGAAATGAATAAATACATACATAATTTCACTGTACAGCTCACTCTACAGAATTCTGTTTTCAACGATTAATCCAAGTGATTGTGCTGCTCTCACTATGGCATTGTCCTTGAAGTCCATTCAAATTACTTACTTACTAGGACAAATTATTGCATGCATAAAATTTGACCTCTGTGCAAATGTAACGACTTGTTTGGAGATTCAGGCAGTTGCTCTACATCATTTTATAACATTTGTATTCATCATTTAAATTGAATTGAATTTAACAGCTTTTACAAGAAAATATGCAGGCTGCCACTCCTAAGTGGTCACCTTTGAGTCACTGCAGAACCGAAAAATTAGAACCTTTTTTACTATTGGAGTTGTGCTGAATGTTTTTTTTTTTCTAAGTAATACATCATTTTAGTAAGGTATAAAAGAGAGTACAGCATAGGTCAACAAAAAAACATTGTAATAAACACTCACTGATTCATACTGATACTATACGAGTCTCTATTACACTGCCATGCACACTGCAGTATTTATATAGGTTTTCATATGATCTACCTATATAAAAAAGCAGTGTGCATTGCAGTGCAATAGAGACTCGTATAGTGTCAGTATGAATCAGTGAGTGTTTCTAATGACATGGATTGTCACATAGAGTTAAGGGGTGTCATTGTCCATGTCAAGTCTTAAAGCAGTATTAAATGTTGTATTGCAGTTAACCAATTCTTAAGCCCCATGCACACGATCAGAAATTCTGCCAGCAAAAGTTGGATGTGACGTTTTGGTCAGAAATTCTGCCCGTGTGTAGGCTCCATCGGACTTTTACTGCCAGAATTCCAGCTAGCAAAAGATTGAGAGCAGGTTCTCTATTTTTCGGTCAGAAAAAGTTCCGATCGGAAATTCCAATTGTCTGTACAAATTACGACAAGCAAAATTCCTATGCATGCACGAACTTAAAGGGGTTGTAAAGGTTTGTTTTTTATTTTCTACATAGGTTCCTCTAAGCTAGTGCATTGTTGGTTCACTTACCTTTTCCTTCGATTTCCCTTCTAAATGTTTTTTTTCTTTGTCTGAATATCTCACTTCCTGCTTCTCCTCAGTAAACTTCACACCATCATCCGAGCTGGTGGTTAGTCAGCCAGAACAGCTTACTGAACAGCTTACTGAGGAGGAACAGAAAGTGAGAAATTCAGACAAAGAAAACAAAGAAAAAAAAACATTTAGAAGGGAAATCGAAGGAAAAGGTAAGTGAACCAACAATGCACTAGCTTAGAGGAACCTATTTAGAAAATAAAAAACGAACCTGTACAACCCCTTTAAGTGTGACCGTGTGTATGCAAGCCAAGCTTGAGCGGAATTCCATCGGAAAAGCCATCCAAGTTTTTTCCCATGGAAAATCCGCTCGTGTGTGCGGGGCATTAGATGTCATGGCTGTATCAGTTTGTTTTTTTAGGATTTCTTCTATTTGAATCTGGTGATCCAGCCAGCAAGTCTGTTCCTTTTTACAGCATAAACTCTCCAGCAAAATGTATCAGTTTATGTGGATGAGACAAACCACTTAAAGGGGTTGTAAAGTTTTGTTTTGTTTTTAAATAACAAAAATGTTATACTTACCTCCTCTGTGCAAGGGTTTTGCACAGAGTGGCCCTAATCCACCTCTTCTGGGGGTCCTCCAGCGGTGCTCCTGACTCCTCCCCTCATCGATTGCTCGAGAATCGCTTTCCCAGGGGGCACTCATGCGGGCGCTCTCCTGTGTCCTGCTGATGTGTCCATTGACACAGACAGCAGGACTTGGCCCCACCTCCCACATCCCCTGTCATTGGATTTGATTGACAGCAGTGGGAGCCAATGGCTGCACTGCTATCAATCTATCCAATCAGGACCCAAGACACCAGCTGGAGCTGGTTTGCTCATCCTTGTCACTGGAAAGACCGGGTTCAGGTAAGTAAAAGTGGGGTTCTGGGGGCTGCTGCATCAAAGGAGGTTTTTCACTTTAATGCATAAAATGCATTAAGGTGAAAAACCTCAAGGTTTACAACCTTTAACACTGGCAGGGGTGATTAAAATAGACAGCTTTTATTTATTCATGCAAAACCTTTATCCCAAAAGGAAAAAAAAAATTTCTGTAACTGATTATAAAGTGTGAGCTGGAGTTTGGCTTCAATTTGTTAGTGATTCTAAATCTGTTATAACATTTAATACTACCCTCCCCCCAGACTGACAATGTTGGTGTCTGCTGCGCCTTCCTTGGTCATTCCTCCAGTGTTACTGGCCAGATCACCAGGTGAAAACAGAGGAGGAAAAAGCCAAAGGAAAGAAAACAAATGCAGCCACCACATCTCATGATTAGTAAGATGCAATATATGTATCACATTTTTTAATTGTAGGTCTGGTAATGAATTCCAAGCAAAATGATTACTCCAATTATGAATTCTCTAAGAATGTCCAAAAAAGAAAAGCAGGGACAGAAACATAATCGGTAATATTAGAAGGAAAGAGGAAGGGGGGTGTAGGAGGGGTTGGAAAGGGAGAAGAGTGAACAGCAAGGAAGGGAGAGGGGGGTAGCCACCTAAGGGCATACAAAAAGTACCTGGATTAAGAAGGTCCAAAGGGGAATGGGAGGTAAAAAGGCAAAGGAGGAAAGAATGCAGCTGAATTAATGTGAGAACTGCAAAAAGTTTTGGAAATTTGCGGATTTCATATATAGATGCGATGGAATCCAGGTCTGGAAATGGAGGTCATTTTTGGTGTTCGGTCACCACCCTAATCCATGTGCCCGGCCCCCTAATCTACATGCAAGGCTCCGGACGCATGGATTTCAATGGGGTTTTTTTTAAGCACATGATTAGAGCCAAAGGCTCTAATTGGCTTCAAAAAGGGTGGGCTCGGGGCACTGCGCCCGAGCCAACACAGTTGGTAATAGTGACAATAGTGAATTAGTATTCACTATTGCCTCCCTGCTTCTCCTCCCAGCCAATAAGGAAGCAGGTCTTAGGACTGGATTGGCCGAGAGGAGAAGCGATGGCATGAGCTAGGAGCATAAGCGGGGGGAAGCTGCTGAGGAGGAGATGAAGGGGGAGGCCGTCGAAGCTGCCCGCGATCTGGATGGGGTAACTGCAGGGCAGGTGGGCTGATGGGTGAGCCACGAGGGGGCTTGTTTGCTGATCGACTGATCAATGGGGGGTTGATCGATCGTCGCACAAAGCGGTGGGGCCGGGTGGTTTGTTTGGAGCACCAGCCACCACTGTTTGGTGTGTAATTGTAGAGTCAAGTTCTCCATCTGCACACATTTTAGTCCTTGATCTGCATAGGAGTACTAAACAAAATACATTTTAACAATAATGTTACAATACATTTATGAATTAAGTGCGCAAACAGTGCTTGCAGGTTTCATTTGCACAGGATCTACAATGTAAGAGCAGTAGATGAAGTGCCCAGATCAGTTACTCTGCATAGAATTTTTATGAACAAGACCTTGGTTATATAAACTGAAATTTCAGTTAAAAAACGAATATATGCAAATCCTACTGACATTTCTAAACTTCCTGTTTTAAATGTGAATTGCTTGGCTGTTATGGCATTTTAAACACTTCAATAATTCTTTTGCGGGGCGACAAAAAAAGCAGACACCCCCCCAGCAGCGTGGCACAGCACTGTACACCCCCCCCCGGCAGTTCGGCACTTACCCGCCGAGCTGTGATGTCCTCTCCTCCTCTCCTGGAATGTGAGCAGTGGCTGCTCCGGTGACCGCTCCTCCAGCTTCCTCCGCCGCGTGTCTTCTCTTCCGACAAAGCGGTAGCCATCCGACTGGATTGCCTGGCGCTTTGGTCAATCGGGAACTGGTCTCACAGACCTGCCTCCTGATTGGCGGGGAGGAACTTTAGTGTGAAAATAGAGAAAATGAATTTGCTTTGGTCACACAACTGGGAGACCACCCTTTTTTGAAGTCTATTAGAGCCTCTGGCTCTAATAAGGTGCTTCAAATAAACACCCACCCCGCATTGAAATCCATGGTCCGGCACCACTGATATGTAGATCAGACGCATGGATAGGGGAGGTGGCGCCCGTGTGCCCTCTATGGGCGGGCCGCTGCTGGAAAGTACTAACACAAGAGATGGCCAAGTAATTAACATTTTCAGCAGGAGATCAGCAAAGACAGTGCCCTTATTGTTATTATATCTTATGTTCTTTAACATTGTGAGATCTAAGACTATACAAGTGTAAAAAGGCCAACAGTTTATTTTTAACATACAATTTAATTGAACACACATTTCATCTGCAAAGCAGAAATATACTTAACTATAACTTGAACTGTTAAAACATTTTTAAAATAAGCAGTAACATGTGTTAATGGAATTAATTAGGTCTGCACTAAGCTGCATTAACATGAATGCAGATTACAGCTTCAGTCTTCCCCATCTCATATTGTCTGATATAAGGTCCAGCATGGGGGATATGTGCACTCTGCAAAGCAAAGGTTTTTACTTGTCTGCTTTTAGTGCCAATTGGTCTATTTTTTGTTTTTTGTTTTTCTACAATAAAACAGCATTCAGAAAAGTAATATAATTCAGAAAAAAAAACATATACAGTATATTCTATCTGAATATCTATCAGTTTGCGTATGTTTTTTTTTTATTTGGGTGCCATTTGGGTAACATTCAAAAATCTGGCCGGTCAACCATTTCACACTGTGGCCTTTTAAAGTGGAACTCTGGACCTCCTACCTGTTTACTACTTTGTTGAGAAAGCCACCATCTCCCAAGAGTTCTTTTCTTGAACACAAAGCTCTCAGCCCAGCTATGTTTCTCAAGTGCCCCTCTATGTGGATTGCTCTACAAATCTGCCTAAGGGCATGTGTAGATAAGCACATGTTCAGTTTGGATGGGTTTTGCATTCTCAAACAAGTCCACGAAACAGGTCAAATGCAAGTCAGAAGGAGGTCAACTGCAGTTCAAATACACCTGGCATGAATGATCTCAAAACTGATGCCACTGACACAAGCTCTAAATTACTGTAATGTTTAGCTTTTAAAAGTGTTTTATACAGTATTTCTCTTAACAATCCAAATTGCAAATGTGGATCTTATATTTCCCTTTGTACATACATAATGTACAATGTACATGTATAAATACTAGCATAAAAAGAGAGATACAGATGCTTCTACAGAGCATATATGCGGGCCTTGTACATCTTTTCTTTAAAAAATAATATTGAATATAAATATTTAGTATTATCATTTTTAGCCAGCGGGTGGAGTGTCAGGTTCCTTTTCACACATTTCCCTCTGTCTCCTTTGTTGTAAAAAGCTTGTAATAGCTCAAGCTGAAATTTACATACACTGTGAATGATAGATAGTAGTGACACAGCCTTATGTGATAGTTCTCTAGTAAAATCATAGTGCTCTGGGCAATCATTTGTCATGTGTTAAATGATTACTATATATACAGGGCCTATAAAAAGTTATTGTTATAGAACATTGAACCAAAGTGAATTTCATTATATTTTTTTATACTTACTATCAGAAAAATAAATTTTATTGGCAGAGTTAAAACAGTTCTCTGAAAGGTGACTTTAACATTAATAAAAACATTTCCGGGGGGGGGGGGGGGGGGGGATACTTTTAAAAGCCACCATGTACTCCATATACCATATAGAAACCTTTAAATATTAAAGCAATATCAACACAAAACCATTAGTCGTCCTTTACTATACACCACAACATAACACAATATGTACAGTATTAAAGTGCTTTGTATTTTTGTGGAATCCTTTTGTGGGAGTTTATAAATAGCATGCTAGTTATGGATTATGCTTGTTTTTGTCTTCTGAAATAATGGGAAGTGGGATAAAAGCTGTTTCAAATGGGTATATTTTGCTTAAAATTGTTAACATTAAAAGAAGTCCCTCTTTCCATCCTAAAACATTGGTAGGTGTGTGATTGCATTCATAATGATTATGGGTGCATAAAAAAAAGTATACTGAAAATATTGACACTGTAGTACAATTATGATACATACATACAATATTTATTGGCAAAAAAACCTTTAAAAGCTTAATTGTGATTGTTAATCAACTGTACTGTATATCATTGCTCCCTGCAATTTGTTATTAAATAAAGACTTCAGTATCTGCATTTTTAATACATGAGCTCTCTCATATGTAAAAGCACTATAAAGTCAGTCTAAGCTGAACAGCTTGGCACACATAGAAGTCTAAAACTGATTTCCAGCTATTAGTGGTTGGATAAAATGAATGGATTTGTGCCAAGTTTCTTTAAAAATGAATACACAAGGTTAAGATGGATTTTTTTTCTTTTCAAATATAAAACTAAAAATTGAGCTTTTATTGGAAATTTAAGGGAAAGGGAAATATGCAAACCCTGAATTTAATACATGTACTTTTATTTCTTTTAAAGTTTAACATTTTCCCTTCAAATAACAATTGCTGTTAATTACAATTTACCACTTTTATGTAACTATTTTGTGACCAGAGGTCATGGAAACTTTAATGCCCAAACCAAATTTGCTCTTATTTGCCAATAACTCTATAACTAATTTGCCTACCCTAATAATTTTTATGATATATATTTTCTAAGAATATGTAAGCCTTTTCTTTGGTACACTGTTTTAAAAAAAAAATCCCTACTTATGGTTTTTCTATATACTTTTAAATATACAAAAAATTATTACTTTTACCCACTTCGCATCCAGGCCAATTCTGCCATTTTTCTCCTACGTGTAAAATTCATATTTTTTTGCTAGAAAATTACATAGAACCCCCAAACATTATATATATTCTTTTAGCAAAGACCCTAGAGAATACAATGGCGGTTGATGCAACTTTTTATCTCGCACGGTATTTGCGCATGCTTTAAAAAAAAAAGTACAGTTTTTTGCATAACGTGAAAGATGAAGATACGCAGAGTAAATAGATACCCAACATGTCACGCTTCAAAATTGCATGCGCTCGTGGAATGGTGCCAAACTTTGGTATTTAAAAATCCCCATAGGCGACGCTTTAACCTTCGCAGCGATACCTCACATGTGTGGTTTGCACACCATTTTCCTAAGTGGGCGGGACTTACGTATGCGTTCGCTTCTGCGTACAAGCTCACGGGGACAGGGGCGCTTAAAAATTTTTATTTTTTTTATTGTTAATTTTACTTTTATTTTTTTAGTTTGACACTTTAAAAAAAAAAGATTACTTTTATTCCTATTACAAGGAATGTAAACATCTCTTGGAATAGGAATATGGCATGATCGGACCTATTTACAGTGAGATAATATGACCCCACATCTCACCTCTAGGCTGGGAAGCCTAAATTTAAAAAAAACAAGAAACAATCACGGCTTCCCAGCTGAGGCGGCGCCGTTATTTGAATGCAGGGGCCGGGCGTGACATCATAACATTGCGCCCGGCCTCTGAACGATCATAGAGACTCCGGCATCATTCGGCATCATTCAGATATTCAGATATAACCCCGGAAAGTCAAGGCCATCCCAGGACGTCCACCCGGCGCAAAGTCACTTAACAGATTATGACCATTTTTTTTACTTTTATTTAATTCATGTATTTTTTTTTCTTGCTGTGTTATACTTTAATAGCTGTAGTTTTGTTCCAAAGTGAAACGTAGATTAACCTTCCCACAGCACTGGGCATCATGATCTACAGAATGGGGGTAGGAACTGGATAATCATAGGTTGTTTTCCAGATACATAATGTAGGCATAGAGGCCTAAATCAACAGATAGTAAACAGGATATAACTGTACATGTTCCAATGAATCATACAGAAACTATTATAAAGAGTCAAAAATGGTTACAGGATGCTGTTTGCTGTTAATAGCATTAATTTATTTACACGTGCCAAACATGTACTACTAGCTATTGTACAATATAATTTTAAAGTGGTTTTAAGCAGCAACAAGGAGAATGTAGTGTTTTTAATCCTTTTTTTTTTTTTTTTTTTACTATGCACATGAAAAAGATAAGCTAAATGTAAATAATTGTACTAATGTTTTAATGTATTAAAAAACTAGTTTATATGTACAATTTACGTCTGTACATGGTAGCAGGCATACTTATTTATTAAATATGCAAACTGGCCTGCTAATGGTGAAAAATGTTCTGTCTAGTCATTTGAAGTCTGAATTTGAATGATAGAATCTATTAAAGTCACTTACTACTGATGAAGGCCAATGAGATGCCGACACACGTTTAGAGGGGAGGAGCTGAATCTGTGAAGCTTTGTGAGTGTAGATTTGCGGTGAATGAAGTGTTGATTTGAGACATGCTGTTTTAAAGTTTTTATCTTGTAAGTGGATTTGTTTTGGGGTGTCACAGATCAGCTGTGGAGTTGATCTGTGTCTCACCTTTACTGCTGTAGGCCGGCTGGCACCTGTTATTCCACTAGCTTGTGTTCAGCTCTGCTGTACTCTGCAACTATGGGCGTCGCCGGCTTCACCTGTTGCTCAATGTTATTCCTTCCTGCTACTTCCTGTCCAGCCCCTCATGTGCTTCTCTATTTAAATCCCTCTCAAATCACTTTCTGGTTGCTTTAGCAATGCTTGTTTCTGAGCCCCCTTCATGTAACCTGCTTTAACCTGACCTCTCGTGAACTGATCTCTTGTGTACCGACTTGGCTTGTCCTGATTGCGTTGTCTGCAGCCCGTCCTGACCTTGGCTCACCATCCGGCTCTCCTTTGCTTCATCCATCCATCGTCATCTGATTAGGTTTTCTGGTACTCCCCTAGCGAGCAGGGTGAACCCGGGGGTGGTGACCTGGGGTCAGCATGCAGCTAAGCCCAAACCCTTGTGAGGGGGTCCCTGGCAGAATACCGGCTGGCCCTTAGACTCCATGCCCTGGGGGATCCCGTGTCACCTGCTCACCTGTGGGCTCACTGTAGTAGTACCATGAAACTGGGGTTTTTAATAAACATGCAAACAGAGTACACTATGGCACTTGCATTTGTTGTTTCATGTCTATAACCTACGGAAGTAATAGCCTGATTGAGCACTTGTGAGAAAGTGAAGGAAGGTTTGTCTGACAGCAATACAATTGCTGATTGGGTAATACACCGAGGAGCAGTCTGGAGACTGTAGAATTACTATTGGAAAGTGAAAGTTGATCCATTGTGGTGGACATGAGGAGTGATTTGTCTATGCTTTTACATTCATCTTTGAGGTGAGCAGGCACTGGTAGAGGTGTGCACTGGATATTGGTCTTTTTAAGGACGAACACACACAGCAGTGATTGTTTTGGAAGCATTGTCGCAGATGAACATTTTTTTTCTATTTTTTTTACATTTAAATTTTTTTAATCTTTTACTGTACTCAGAGAAAATGATTTTACAGGCAAGTCAAAAGTCTCTCTGGAGCTGATTGAAAGGAAATAGTAGGTATTCATGAAATGTTTAACCACTTGGGATCCGCGCTATTGCAAAATGACGGCAATAGCGCGGACCCACATTTTCGGGACTACGTCTATTGACGTAGTCCCGGTTACGAGCGGCCTGCGCGCCCCCTGAGGGGCGCGCGCGGCGCGCTCTGTGATCGGCGAGTCCGTGAGACTCGCCTGATCACCGATCCGTGTAAGGGGTCGATCCCGACCCCTTATCACGTGATCAGCTGTCAGCCAATGACAGCTGATTATGTGATAAAACGGAGCCGGTAATCGGCTAGTATTCCTCCTCGCGCTGACAGCGCGAGGAGAAAAAAAAAAAGCCGATCGCCGGCGGCCGTGTTCGGGACATCAGTCCCGATCACGGCCAGCAATTTAAACGGACACCTGCCCCCTGCCAGTGCCCACCTGCCACCCGCAGTGCCATCCTGAAATAAAGTAAGTGCCCCCCTGTCAGTGCCACCCAGCAGTGCCCATAGTGCCCACAGTGCCACCCAGCAGTGCCCACAGTGCCACCCAGCAGTGCCCACAGTGCCACCCAGCAGTGCCACCCAGCAGTGCCACCCAGCAGTGCCACCCACAGTGCCACCCAAAATCTGCCTCAAAGGTGCTGCACCCCAGTGCCGCCCATCAGTGCCCAGCAGTGCCGCCCATCAGTGCCCAGCAGTGCCGCCCATCAGTGCCCAGCAGTGCCACCTATCAGAGCCACCTATCAGTGCCACCTATCAGTGCCCATCAGTCCCATCTATCTGTGGTACCTATCAGTGCCCATCCGTGCCACCCATCCGTGCCACTTATCCGTGCCACCCATCCGTGCCATCTTATCTGTGCCCATCTTTGCCCATCAGTGCCGCCTTATCTGTGCCCATCGGTGCCGCCTTATCTGTGCCTATTAGTGCCGCCTTAACTATGCCTATCAGTGCCCACCAGTGCAGCCTATCAGTGCCCACCAATGCAGCCCATCAGTGCCCACCAATGCAGCCCATCAGTGCCCACCAATGCAGCCTATCAGTGCCGCCTAATCAGCGCACTTCAATGAAGGAGAAAAATGACCCGTTTGCAAAATTTTATAACAAACTATTAAAACATGATTTTTTTTTTTTTTTTTTTTGCATCTTTTTTTGTTTGTTTAGCAAAAAATAAAACTCCGAGCTGTAACTAAATACCACCAAAAGAAAGCTCTATTTGTGGGAAAAAAATGATAAAAAATTCATTTGGGTACAGTGTTGTATGACCGCGTAATTGTCACTCAAAGTGCATCAGCGCTGAAAGCTGAAAATTGGTCTGGGACTGAGGGGGGTTTAAGTGCCCAGTAAGCAAGTGGTTAATATACATTTTATATGCACATTATTTAATTATACACAGCGCTGCACTATTTAGAAAACAACACTTAAAGCTATAGAATAATTTTAAATCCCAACTCCAGGTAAAAGAAAAATTTTCTCATGTGTCAGCTGCTCGTTTTGTCTAGGGGTGAGCAGAAAGCTTATACTCACGATCCTCTGTAAAATGACACCCCAAGGTCCAGCAGTGGACTGTTCCTGGTTTATATAGCCTGCTCTGGGCATGATGACATCAGAAACACTCCGCTATACAAAACTTCTGGAGCGCAGGGGTGCCGAAAAAGTCTTATGCTGGGAGGATCAGAGGATTAGGTAAGTATGTTCTTCTCTTTTCTCCCCTAGGAAAAAAAATAGCAGTTAACCCAGTGCAGTGCAGGCACAGCCCCCACTATATTGGGAAGAGGATATTTTGCTGGAGTTCAGCTTTAATAGAAAGGCTAATGAGTTTCTAGAATGCTGCTGCTGTCCACATCTCTTTCGTGATACCCAAATCTAGTCTATCATTAGGATATAGAGAGGCTCAGCCTGTGTGTGGCTTGCATTATTTATTGAGAACCACTTTGATACAGGCTTCCGAATACCAACCTTGCACTAGAGTAAGCTCCAGAGTAATGATTCAGAGAATGCCAGAAGATGTAAACATCAGGTCCTATAGGCTGTCCACTTCTAGAGGTACTCTAATATAGTTTGGCTCTAAACAACCTTTCTTAATCGTAAAGTACTGGGGATGACCCTGCAGCTTTTTTTGGAATCGTACAATCACCTGCAGGTAGCTGCATATAATCCACGCTTTAGACTAAGTTCCTGGGTCCTGTACTGTACTCAGAGAAAAGGATTTTACAGGCAAGTCAAAAGTCTCTCTGGAGCTGATTGAAAGGAAAGGAAAGGTATTCTGGACGACCACCCTTCTTTTAGGTACACCAACAGCACCCTCAGATATCTGGAGACACCGAATAAACGAGAGGCAGGTTGTATATTCATAAGATGTCTGAGTTTATTGAGCGCGAAAGTATCTTATTTTCAGTATAGAACCAATGAGGGGGAGTGGTTAGTTTAATGCATATGTGTCTAGGGTTATACAAGTTTGTTAATTGATATATATCTATCACAAGTTAGAAAAGACATCTGGTCATTAGTCACATATCTTGGCTGATCGCCTAAAGCTAAACAGGATATACATTCTGAGAACAGGTTTGACCGCAGTGTGCACATAAGGGGGGGGGGGGGGGGGGTGCTGTGCAAGCATTCTTGTACATTCTTACACAAGTTTGAACTTACACAATAAAGGACTTCATACAAAATGGTGGAGGTATACAAAATGGAGTCATGATGGTTCATTCATATTATTACAAAAGGCGCAGTTCGTATATTAGATTACAAAACACAAAGGGTTTTTTACATGATTCTTTCACTGATCATATGACCTCATGCAAGATCACTGATCACTGATTTCCATGGAGTGAGCTTTAAAAATGATGTTCTCCGGGAGCCAGCTAATCAGCACATCTTACTGGAATCTTAGATCATGGCAAAGATTATGTAACGAATGGTCCAGCATTTACCCACTCCCCAGTTTTGGAAAGAAAGGTAGGGATTTCAGTACTACATTTAGTATTTATGGAACAGAAAGTTTAGTATAACAGGACGCTCTTAATTCAGTATACATTAGGTGTACCTTAACTTGGTGCTATATAAAAAAAAGTTAAGAAATACTACAAATGCATTTTTTTTCCTGATGATATGTAGCATTTTCAGGTGATGACACAGGGCCAATTAACATTAATGGTTAGTTAACAATATCGGTTCATCCTGGCAGCTCTGTAGCTGACACTTTTAGTATCAAGTGGAAGAATTAACTTTGATTCCCATCTTAGACATCTGTTCTCTAGTGTACTTATTCTGAAGTGCTTCTAAAATAACTCTCAGTACCAGAGACCTTCAACATGTCAACTAAAAGTTCTACTGTACTTCAATTCAATTAGAATAACAGCTATGACATTAATCATCACAATCATACAGTTTTGACACTAAGGTTATGAGTATGTATTTCTAAATGTGTGCTATATAGTATATTTAAAAAACAATTAAAACTGAAAATATTGCTCGGAAGACTTGAACAATGCGAATGAGAACTATAAATACTGATATAAAAGTTTCAGAAATAAAAACATGTACAGTGCCTTGAAAAAGTATTCATACCCCTTGAAATTTTCCACATTTTGTCATCTTACAACCAAAAACGTAAATCTCTTTTATTGGAATTTTATGTGATAAACCAACACAAAGAGGCACATAATTGTGAGGTGGAAGGAAAATGATAAATGGTTTTCAATTTTTTTTACAAATAAATATGTGAAAAGTGTGGTGTGCATTTGTATTCAGCCCTCTTTACTAAGGATGGTCAGAACAGGCCCCTGTTCAGTCCCGAAATAACGAACCCCATTAAATTTATTGGGACCTGAATGTCAAAAATCAAAAGTGCCCATTTTGAAGGCTTATATGCAAGATACTGGGCATACAATGTTTATAGGGGTCCGGGTCCTGCCCTGGGGGACATGTATCAATAAAACAAAGTTTGTGAAAAACACCATTTTTAAATAATGATTTTTTTCTTTTTAAACAGAAAGCATAAAAATGAAAAAATCCTTCCAATATAGGCCTGGGGGGTCCCCTTAGTCTACCTGTAAAGTGGCAGATCTGTACTAAGTCTAGAATATGCTGCAGCAATAATTGCATTTATAAAGCCAAAGAAATGAAAATTTTCCTTGCAAGCTGCCTTTATTTTTCTCAGCAACAGCTGGGGAGTAGTGATGGACGAACTTCCGACGGGACGTTTCGCGAACGCGAAATGCGAACGGACCCAAACGTTCGCGAAACCGAACGTTCGCCGCGGGCCCCATTGACTTCAATGGGAGGCGAACTTTGCAAACCTTCATGTCGAATTTGCGGCCACGTGGTAATTATTAGGGGGTAAAACGTAGTCCCACCATCTGGACAATGACATAATACATGTATGAGGTGAATTTGGGATCGATAACTACAAGCATTTTTATTTTATTTGGGAAATTGTTCTAACAATTCAGGACTATGGAGCTAATGAAGGCAATGGAGGAGAGGGAAGGTCAGGGACCAGGGTAGGCAAAGAAGAGGGTGCAGGAGATGATCACCAGCAGCGTGACATACCGGAATGACACATGCACCGTGATAGAGGCATCTGACAGCAGCACCGTAATACAGAGCACTGACAGCAGCACCGTGACATACAGCGCTGACAGCAGCACCGTGACATACAGCGCTGACAGCAGCACCGTGACATACAGCGCTGACAGCAGCACCGTGACATACAGCGCTGACAGCAGCACCGTGACATACAGCGCTGACAGCAGCACCGTGACATACAGCGCTGACAGCAGCACCGTGACATACAGCGCTGACAGCAGCACCGTGACATACAGCGCTGACAGCAGCACCGTGACATACAGCGCTGACAGCAGCACCGTGACATACAGCGCTGACAGCAGCACCGTGACATACAGCGCTGACAGCAGCACCGTGACATACAGCACTGACAGCAGCACCGTAAGCAGCCCCAGGAGGAAGTCAGCACAGCACAGGGATGGTGTGATCCCCTCATAATAAGAACCCCCAGGAGGAAGTCAGCACAGCACAGGGATATCATAAGCAGCCCCAGTAGAAATATGACACCGCTCAACCTCTTCAAAGAGGAGGGTAGGGGCATATAGTACGGTGTGCTTTTTTGGGTCAAGGAAGTGAGCCAAATGAATTAAGAAGGTCTGTGTGCTTGATTAAAAAAATAGTTTATAGACATATACATGGTCTACTGGTCACATGTGTTGAATTCCTCCGAGATCCATGCCTCATTCATTTTTAGAAATGTGAGGTAGTTAACACTGTGGTGAGCTAGGCGAGTACGCTTATCGGTCACAATCCCCCCTGCTGCGCTGAACGTCCTTTCGGACAGGACACTGGATGAGGGGCAAGCCAACAGTTCGATTGCAAATTGGGCAAGCTCTGGCCAGAGGTCAAGCCTGCCCACCCAGTAGTCTAGGGGTTCATCACTCCTCAGAGCGTCCACATCGGCCGTTAACCCAATGTAGTCGGACACCTGACGGTCTAGGCGTTCCCTGATGCTGGATCCGGATGACACCTGTCGATGGGTCGGCTGAAAGAATGACCTCATATCCGAAGTCACCAACACATCTTCAAACCGGCCTCTTCTTGCAGGCGCTGTTGGATTGGTACCCGCAAATCCTTCTCTGGGAGTGGGAATTGCTCCTCTGCCAGCGCACGCAAAAGCAGAATGCAGCATTTCTCGAAGCAAGGCCTGGAAGTGCTGCATTCTGACAGCCCTCTGCGACGGCGGTAACATTTCCGCCATTTTGTGTTTGTACCGGGGGTCTAAGTACGTTGCCACCCAGTACTGGTCCTTGACCCTCATGCTTTTTATACGGGGGTCCCTATTAAAACACTGGAGCATGAAGGCCCCCATTTGCACTAAAGTGGAAGCGGTGTGGTGGCCTGGCTCCTGCTCATCATCCAGGATAATGTCGTCCTCTTCATTCTCCTCTCCCCATCCTCGCACAACAGGGATCCCAGAAAGGTTTAAAGCATGCTCTTCTTGCTCCTGCTCATCCGCCCCGGCACCATCCTCCTCTGACTCCTCATCAGACTCCTGTTGTTGACTTGTCTCAGATAGAGTAGCCCCCCCTGGGAATTCATCCAGCATTGCGACTTCCTCATCTTCCCGCTCCTGCTCCTCCACAGCCTGATCAATGACACGACGCAATGCACGCTCCAGAAAGAAGGCATAAGGTACCATGTCACTGATGGCGCCATGGCTGCGACTGACCAGTTTGGTGATCTCCTCAAATGGCCGCAGAAGTCTGCATGTGTCGCGCATGAGCAGCCACTGGCGCGGTGAAAAAAAACCCAGCTCCCCAGAACCGTTTCTTTCGCAGAGTTCATACAGGTAGACGTTAACTGCACGTTTCTGCTGGAGCAGCCTATCAAGCATATAGAAGGTTGAGTTCCATCGCGTCGGGCAATCGCAAATAAGACGTCTGACCGGCAGATGGTGTCGCCGCTGAATGTCAGCAAGGCGAGCCATGGCCGTGTAAGATCTTCTGAAATGGGCCGAGATTTTCCTTGCCTGCCGCAAGATGTCCTGGACCCCAGGGTATTTGACAAGGAATCGCTGCACGACCAAGTTTAAGACGTGTGCCATGCACGGCACGTGCGTGATTTTGCCCTGTTTCAATGCGCTAAGCAGATTGGCACCGTTGTCACACACCACTTTACCAACTGTCAAATTGAGCGGTGTTAGCCACTCATCTGCCTGTGAACGCAAAGCTGAAAGGAGTGCCGGGCCAGTGTGGCTCTTTGCTTCCAGGCACAACAGACGCAGCACGGCATGGCAACGTCTCACCTGGCATGTGGAATAGGTTCTGGGGAGCTTGGGCGGTGCAGTGGAAGAGACGCTAGCAGCGGAAAAGGAGGAGGCAGCTGAGGAGGAGAGGGAGGAGGATGGAGTAGGAGGAGGAGAAGAAGAGTCAGGCCTGCATGCAATCCGTGGCGGTAAAACCAAATCTACACGGGTGCCACGGGTTACATGCTTGACGGCCGTCAGAAGGTTCACCCAGTGGGCAGTAAAACTGATATACCTTCCCTGCCCGTGTTTGCTAGACCACGTGTCTGTGGTCAGATGTATCTTGGCACCGACACTGTGTGCCAGAGATACATTCACTTGCCGCTGAACATGGCCATATAGCTCTGGGATGCCCTTCTCTGAGAAATACTTCCTTCCTGGGACCTTCCATTGTGGTGTTCCAATGGCCACAAATTTGCGAAAGGCCTCCGAGTCCACCAGTTTATATGGCAGTAGTTGGCGGGCTATGAGTTCTGACAAGCCAGCCGCCAACCGTTGGGCAAGAGGGTTATCCGGCATCATCATTTTTTTACGCTCAAACATTAGGCCCACGGAAGCCTGCCTTTTTGCAGAAAAATGTGAGCTTGGCGTGATGGAAGGTGGAGTGGAGGACAATTGTGAGGAGAGAGGAGAAGGAGAAGTAGAAGACGAGGCTGGACGGTGAGAGCCTGCAGTGTGGCTTTGTGTGTTCCGTTGCTCCCACTGGGCTCGGTGATGGCTGCTCATGTGCCTTCTTAAGGCGGTCGTCCCTAGGTGAGTATTGGGCTTACCGCGACTAACGCGTTGACTGCAAAGATTGCAGATGGCAACGCTATTGTCAGCAGCGGACACGTTAAAAAAAGCCCACACTGCGGAGCCATGTGCCGGTGTCCTGGGAGCGCCAGATGTGACCGTACATGGTCGATGACTCGCTCCTGATACATTTGCAGTCTGCTTTGTCCCTGCTGTGCAATGTAAGTCATTGCTGCTTCTCCTCCCTATCTGCTGGTCCATATCTCCCTCTGAACTCCCCTCCTCTTCCTCTCTTGTGGGCACCCACGTGACATCACTAGACACGTCATCATCAACGTCACCTTCCCCACCGCTATAAGTAGAGATCTCGGAGTAGGCAGCAACACCGGGGACCAACCTCCTCCTTGGGCTGATCTGGGTACTGGCGTCAGACTGCTGAGTAGCGCTTGTTGCTACCTCCTCTTCCTGATCCAATACCAAGAGTGGCTGCGCATCAGAAATGTCCTCTTGATATGGATCGGAAAATAATTCCAGTGACTCAAGCGGAAGGTATGTGGTGGTGGTGGTGGTGGTCGTGTTGTTGGTGGTAGTGTCTTTGGGGGTGCACATAGCAGAGAGTGAAGAAGAGGGTGCAGATCGAGAGGATGAGGAGGGTGCAGAAGAGTAAGGCTGAGCGAGCCACTCAACCAAGTCTGGTGCATCCTTTAAAGTAATTGAACGCACCTTCTGCAACTTCCCACTTTGGCTCAAGCCTGTTGCTCCTGCCCTACCCCTACCACCCCTGCGGAAGGGCCTGCCTCTTCCTCTGCATGTCATTTTTTAAATGACCCTGTGACAAAACTCTTAGTCCCTATACCGCTGAAGGACTGCTGCAGTATAGGTGAGCGGTCAGCAGTGGTGCACGTCAACCCTATCTATTGTGGACCTATAGCGGTCCTTACAGAACAGCAGACTGTACCGCACTCAAGCCTATGTACCGTAGCACCCTATACCAAGTTACCAGTCCTTATAAGAACTTTTGTGGACCAAGCAGGTTGTGTATTAGTGTTTAGCAGACTGTACGTCAGTCCCTATACCGCTGAAGGACTGCTGCAGTATAGGGCAGCGGTCAGCAGTGGTGCACGTCAACCCTATCTATTGTGGACCGATAGCGGTCCTTACAGAACAGCAGACTGTACCGCACTCAAGCCTATGTACCGTAGCACCCTATACCAAGTTACCAGTCCTTATAAGAACTTTTGTGGAACAAGCAGGTTGTGTGTTAGTGATTAGCAGACTGTACGTCAGTCCCTATACCGCTGAAGGACTGCTGCAGTATAGGTGAGCGGTCAGCAGTGGTGCACGTCAACCCTATCTATTGTGGACCGATAGCGGTCCTTACAGAACAGCAGACTGTACCGCACTCAAGCCTATGTACCGTAGCACCCTATACCAAGTTACCAGTCCTTATAAGAACTTTTGTGGAACAAGCAGGTTGTGTATTAGTGTTTAGCAGACTGTACGTCAGTCCCTATACCGCTGAAGGACTGCTGCAGTATAGGGCAGCGGTCAGCAGTGGTGCACGTCAACCCTATCTATTGTGGACCGATAGCGGTCCTTACAGAACAGCAGACTGTACCGCACTCAAGCCTATGTACCGTAGCACCCTATACCAAGTTACCAGTCCTTATAAGAACTTTTGTGGAACAAGCAGGTTGTGTGTTAGTGATTAGCAGACTGTACGTCAGTCCCTATACCGCTGAAGGACTGCTGCAGTATAGGTGAGCGGTCAGCAGTGGTGCACGTCAACCCTATCTATTGTGGACCGATAGCGGTCCTTACAGAACAGCAGACTGTACCGCACTCAAGCCTATGTACCGTAGCACCCTATACCAAGTTACCAGTCCTTATAAGAACTTTTGTGGAACAAGCAGGTTGTGTATTAGTGTTTAGCAGACTGTACGTCAGTCCCTATACCGCTGAAGGACTGCTGCAGTATAGGGCAGCGGTCAGCAGTGGTGCACGTCAACCCTATCTATTGTGGACCGATAGCGGTCCTTACAGAACAGCAGACTGTACCGCACTCAAGCCTATGTACCGTAGCACCCTATACCAAGTTACCAGTCCTTATAAGAACTTTTGTGGAACAAGCAGGTTGTGTGTTAGTGATTAGCAGACTGTACGTCAGTCCCTATACCGCTGAAGGACTGCTGCAGTATAGGTGAGCGGTCAGCAGTGGTGCACGTCAACCCTATCTATTGTGGACCGATAGCGGTCCTTACAGAACAGCAGACTGTACCGCACTCAAGCCTATGTACCGTAGCACCCTATACCAAGTTACCAGTCCTTATAAGAACTTTTGTGGACCAAGCAGGTTGTGTATTAGTGTTTAGCAGACTGTACGTCAGTCCCTATACCGCTGAAGGACTGCTGCAGTATAGGGCAGCGGTCAGCAGTGGTGCACGTCAACCCTATCTATTGTGGACCGATAGCGGTCCTTACAGAACAGCAGACTGTACCGCACTCAAGCCTATGTACCGTAGCACCCTATACCAAGTTACCAGTCCTTATAAGAACTTTTGTGGAACAAGCAGGTTGTGTATTAGTGTTTAGCAGACTGTACGTCAGTCCCTATACCGCTGAAGGACTGCTGCAGTATAGGGCAGCGGTCAGCAGTGGTGCACGTCAACCCTATCTATTGTGGACCGATAGCGGTCCTTACAGAACAGCAGACTGTACCGCACTCAAGCCTATGTACCGTAGCACCCTATACCAAGTTACCAGTCCTTATAAGAACTTTTGTGGAACAAGCAGGTTGTGTGTTAGTGATTAGCAGACTGTACGTCAGTCCCTATACCGCTGAAGGACTGCTGCAGTATAGGTGAGCGGTCAGCAGTGGTGCACGTCAACCCTATCTATTGTGGACCGATAGCGGTCCTTACAGAACAGCAGACTGTACCGCACTCAAGCCTATGTACCGTAGCACCCTATACCAAGTTACCAGTCCTTATAAGAACTTTTGTGGACCAAGCAGGTTGTGTATTAGTGTTTAGCAGACTGTACGTCAGTCCCTATACCGCTGAAGGACTGCTGCAGTATAGGGCAGCGGTCAGCAGTGGTGCACGTCAACCCTATCTATTGTGGACCGATAGCGGTCCTTACAGAACAGCAGACTGTACCGCACTCAAGCCTATGTACCGTAGCACCCTATACCAAGTTACCAGTCCTTATAAGAACTTTTGTGGAACAAGCAGGTTGTGTGTTAGTGATTAGCAGACTGTACGTCAGTCCCTATACCGCTGAAGGACTGCTGCAGTATAGGTGAGCGGTCAGCAGTGGTGCACGTCAACCCTATCTATTGTGGACCTATAGCGGTCCTTACAGAACAGCAGACTGTACCGCACTCAAGCCTATGTACCGTAGCACCCTATACCAAGTTACCAGTCCTTATAAGAACTTTTGTGGACCAAGCAGGTTGTGTATTAGTGTTTAGCAGACTGTACGTCAGTCCCTATACCGCTGAAGGACTGCTGCAGTATAGGGCAGCGGTCAGCAGTGGTGCACGTCAACCCTATCTATTGTGGACCGATAGCGGTCCTTACAGAACAGCAGACTGTACCGCACTCAAGCCTATGTACCGTAGCACCCTATACCAAGTTACCAGTCCTTATAAGAACTTTTGTGGAACAAGCAGGTTGTGTATTAGTGTTTAGCAGACTGTACGTCAGTCCCTATACCGCTGAAGGACTGCTGCAGTATAGGTGAGCGGTCAGCAGTGGTGCACGTCAACCCTATCTATTGTGGACCTATAGCGGTCCTTACAGAACAGCAGACTGTACCGCACTCAAGCCTATGTACCGTAGCACCCTATACCAAGTTACCAGTCCTTATAAGAACTTTTGTGGACCAAGCAGGTTGTGTATTAGTGTTTAGCAGACTGTACGTCAGTCCCTATACCGCTGAAGGACTGCTGCAGTATAGGGCAGCGGTCAGCAGTGGTGCACGTCAACCCTATCTATTGTGGACCGATAGCGGTCCTTACAGAACAGCAGACTGTACCGCACTCAAGCCTATGTACCGTAGCACCCTATACCAAGTTACCAGTCCTTATAAGAACTTTTGTGGACCAAGCAGGTTGTGTATTAGTGTTTAGCAGACTGTACGTCAGTCCCTATACCGCTGAAGGACTGCTGCAGTATAGGGCAGCGGTCAGCAGTGGTGCACGTCAACCCTATCTATTGTGGACCGATAGCGGTCCTTACAGAACAGCAGACTGTACCGCACTCAAGCCTATGTACCGTAGCACCCTATACCAAGTTACCAGTCCTTATAAGAACTTTTGTGGAACAAGCAGGTTGTGTGTTAGTGATTAGCAGACTGTACGTCAGTCCCTATACCGCTGAAGGACTGCTGCAGTATAGGTGAGCGGTCAGCAGTGGTGCACGTCAACCCTATCTATTGTGGACCGATAGCGGTCCTTACAGAACAGCAGACTGTACCGCACTCAAGCCTATGTACCGTAGCACCCTATACCAAGTTACCAGTCCTTATAAGAACTTTTGTGGACCAAGCAGGTTGTGTATTAGTGTTTAGCAGACTGTACGTCAGTCCCTATACCGCTGAAGGACTGCTGCAGTATAGGGCAGCGGTCAGCAGTGGTGCACGTCAACCCTATCTATTGTGGACCGATAGCGGTCCTTACAGAACAGCAGACTGTACCGCACTCAAGCCTATGTACCGTAGCACCCTATACCAAGTTACCAGTCCTTATAAGAACTTTTGTGGACCAAGCAGGTTGTGTATTAGTGTTTAGCAGACTGTACGTCAGTCCCTATACCGCTGAAGGACTGCTGCAGTATAGGGCAGCGGTCAGCAGTGGTGCACGTCAACCCTATCTATTGTGGACCGATAGCGGTCCTTACAGAACAGCAGACTGTACCGCACTCAAGCCTATGTACCGTAGCACCCTATACCAAGTTACCAGTCCTTATAAGAACTTTTGTGGAACAAGCAGGTTGTGTGTTAGTGATTAGCAGACTGTACGTCAGTCCCTATACCGCTGAAGGACTGCTGCAGTATAGGTGAGCGGTCAGCAGTGGTGCACGTCAACCCTATCTATTGTGGACCGATAGCGGTCCTTACAGAACAGCAGACTGTACCGCACTCAAGCCTATGTACCGTAGCACCCTATACCAAGTTACCAGTCCTTATAAGAACTTTTGTGGAACAAGTGAGTTGTGAATGTTTAGCAGACTGCAGCAGAAGGGCAGCAGTCAAGTATAATATCCTTTCTATATTTGGAAGAAAGAATATTATACATGTACAAGCCTATTACTGTACCACTGATACCAGTCCTGAAAAGAACCTTTGTGGAACTAATAATAACAGCAAGTCTTTAAAATTACCCTCACTGCCTGACAACACTGCTTCCTTCCTGTCCCTATACAAATTGGCAAAAAAAGAGAACGATTAGTGGTTACTGGAACAGCTCTTTTGTGGACCTTGATAGTAACAGCTAATGATGATGATGATGATGATGATGATGAAAGACTAATCTGGCTGTCCCTGTAGCATACACCGTCCTTTCCCTTTCTCTAAACTAACAAAAGACACTCAGGCTGCTGCAAGAATCAGCAGCACAGCAAACCTATCAACACCTAACACCTATACCAGTCCTGAAAAGAACTTTTGTGTACCAAATAGCTAGTGGTTTATCTCTCCCTACTCCACACAGGAACCTGTCCCTATCGTAACAGAAGAAAGAATGTAAAATGGCCACCGGATCGGGTGTATTTATAGGTTAGGGGGAATGTACAAGTGTCCATGTGCTGTCATGTCTCAATTGGCTGTCCTGTATCACATGATAAACGTGTCACCAAAGGTTAAAGTTCTTGTATACATTAAACACGTAAGTCCGCCGCGGCGAACGACGGAAAAAGGCGTTCGAACGTGCGGACCGCGAATGTCGGAAATTCGCCGCGAAACGACCGCCGGGCGAACCGTTCGGCCATCACTACTGGGGAGCCAGTGTGTATGATGAGGCCACAATGTAGTACACTGGGAACAAGATTCAAGATTTTTTGGATACATTCTGGTGTCACTTTGACTTTGGATAGAAGTAACAGTGCGTAAAAATTGTTCTTTGGGTGTTGCTGTAACCCCCAAGGTAATCTTGATGAAAACAAGAATTGGCCTTGCTGTAAAAAATTGCAATGATAGACACCTGTCAAACAGGTTCAGAAAAACTGGTATTTGGGTGTCGGTGGCGACTTCCCACCGTAACCCTATAGAGGTACTCTTGATGAAAGCAAGAATTGGCCTTGCTGTAAAAAATTGCATTGATATGCACCTGTCAAACAGGTGCAGAAAAATGACTCTTTGAGTGTCGGTGGCGCCTTCCCACCGTAATCCTATAGAGGTACTCTTGATGAAAGCAAGAATTGAACTTGCTGTAAAAATTGCAATGATATGCACCTGTCAAACAGGTGCAGAAAAATTGGTCTTTGGGTGTCCTGGCACCTTCTCTCCGTAACCCTATAGAGGTACTCTTGATGAAAGCAGGAATTGGCCTTGCTGTAAAAAAATGCAATGATATGCACCTGTCAAACAGGGGCTGAAAAATTGGTCTTTGGGTGTTAATTGTGCCCATGAAACCTATACCAAAAACATTCTTCCAGATGAAATGATTGAATACCCTCAAAGCTAGGCAGCCTCAAAGTCCTGCCGAGATTCCATATCTCAAAAAGTCTTAATCAGTGACATCTGCATCACGGGCTTCATAGCTGGTAATCCAGGACTGATTCATTTTTATAAAAGTCAAACAGTCCACGGAGTCTGTGGACAGACGCGTTCTATGATCATTCAGTAGCAAAACCTACTACAGCACTGAATGTCTGTTCTGAAAGCACGCTGGATGCAGGGCAGCCCAACAACTCAATAGCATACTGGACAAGTTCTGGCCAGTTGTCTATTCTCATGACCCAGTAAGTCAGTGGCCCGTTTGCTGGAAAGCTCTCCACCTCTGTTTTGGCCTCAAGGTAATCGTCCACCATGTGATGCAGAAACTGCCTATGGGATGTGGAAGTTGACAGCCCTGGGCAGCAAGGACTAAAAAAATTCCAAAATGCCTCACTTAGGCGGACGCCTTCTCCAACGCTCCTCTCTATGTTTTCCACGACACTGTAACCTATTGGAGTCAGGAAAAACATTCAATAAAATCCTCTTTAACGTGTTCTCAAGAGCTTTTAACTTCTGCACTCTCTGTGGGAATGGGATGAGTTCTGAGACCTTCCCCTTATAACGGTGGTCAAGGAGGGTTGCCAACCAGGAATCATCCTTCTCCTTTATGCCATGTATTCTTGGGTCCTTTCTCAGGCTTTGAAGCATGAGGTTGCCCATGTGCCTCAAATTTGCCGAGGCTTGAGAAGCAGACTCCTTGGGGTCACTCAGGATGACAGCATCTGGAGCTTCCTCCTAGCCACATACTACTTCCAAGGATCCTGGGGTTGAGAAGCTTACAGATTGACACATGTCTTCCTCTTCTTCGAAGCCTAGGAAAGTGCCAGAATCCTCCTCCTCATCCTTCTCCCCTCTCTTCTCCTGTGCATTCTGTGACATAGGAATGATGGTGTCTGGATAAAGTGGACCTTGAGAGGAAAGGAAGTCCTTCTCTTCCTCCTGCTGCTCAGCCTCTAGTGCCCTCTCCATAATGCCACGCAGAGTCTGCTCCAGCAGGAACACAACAGGGATTCTGTCACTGATGCATGCACTGTCACTGCTCACCATCCGTGTGGCCTCCTCAAATGGTGACAATACAGTGCATGCATTCTTAATCATCAGCCATTGGTGATAAAAAAAATCTGAGGTGGCCTGAGCCTGTCATCTTGCCGTATTGGCACAGGTACTCGTTGACGGCCCTCTGCTGCATGTATAGCCACTGCAGCATTCCCAAAGTTGAGTTCAACCTGGTGGGCATGTCAAAAATCAGGCGATTTAGGGGCAGGTGGAATGGCTACAGACTCTTCTGGCCTGCTTTAGTACATCTTGCAACCCTGGGTACGTACTTAGGAAATGCTGCACCAAATTGAGGACATGTGCCAGGCATGGCACATGTGTCAACTTTCCCTGTCTTTAGCCCCATACACACTATCAGATTTTCTGCTGATTTTTGTCTTCAGATTTACCAAAACCATGTAGTGCAAGGTTTGGGTAAACCTTGCACTACATGGTTTGGGTAAACTGCCTGATTGCATGCATATTGAAACTCCTAAAGTTTGACCTCATATTGTATGGTTTTGGTAAATCTGAAGGAAAAAATCAGCAGAAAATCTGATAGAGTGTATGGGGCTTAAGGGTGGACAGGAGATTTGAGCCATTATCAGGCACCACCATTCCTGGCTGCAGCTGGCAAGAATCTCCAGAATCTCTGCTCCGGTGTGGTTCCTGTCCCCTAAACTCACCAGCTGAAGCACTGCATGGCACTTTTTAGCCTGACTCTGGGAATAGCTCTTTGAAAGCTTAGGGGGTACCTGATGTTCATAGGACAATTCTGCAGAGGGAAGCATGGAGGTGGCAGAGGAGGAGGAGGAGGGGCTAGAGCTTACAGGTCTGGCATCATCACCACAAGCTGTATGGAGATGTGGGGACACAACAAGCTGCAGCACCGAGCCCTGTCCTGCATCCTTTCAAGTTGCAAGCAGTATTACCCAGTGTGCTGTGAACTAAATATATATCTTCCCTGTCCATGCTTGCTGGACCACTTGTCAGCAGTAAGGTGGATTTTACGGCTTACTGCTTTGCACAACGCTGCCAGAACATTCTCTTCCACGCGATGGTACAGAGATGGCACGGCCTTATGTGATAAGTAGTAGTGACTGGGAACCTGCCATTGTGGTACAGTACATTGGGGTTGATTTACTAAAGGCAAATCCACTTTGCGCTACAAGTGCACTTGGAAGTGCAGTCACTGTAGATCTGAGGGGGACATGCAAGGAAAATAAAAAACAGCATTTTTGCTTGTACATGATTGGATGATAAAAGAGAGCTTCCCCTCATTTCAGATCTTCCCCTCAGACCTACAATGACTGCACTTCAAAGTGCACATGTAGTGCAAAGTGGATTTGCCTTTAGTAAATCAACCCCATTATGAAAATTCACGAAAGGGGGCAGAATCCACCAGGCTGAAAGGCAGAAGTTGGAGAGCCAACAGCTTTGGCAAGCTTGCATTCAGATGCTGGGCATGTGGGTGGCAGGGACTGTATTTTTTTTCCCACTGCAACAAATGAGGCAGAGAAATTTGCCAGCTGCAGTCTACAGCTGGTGGTGTGCCACCTGGGTTACCCTGTGCTATACCATCATCCCTGTCAGTGGAGGCTGCTGAGAGGTAAAGACTCGGTATCACATGGGCAGACTGAAATGGGTAAGGAGGAGGGACAGATTTGTGCCCCTTTTGTGTGGCTTTTAGGTGCCCTTGTCAACAGGCTGAGTGGTTGGACGTTAAATGCCTTGTTAAGCATGTGGTACCCAAATGGTTGGTGTTTTTGCCACGTTTTATGTGCCTGAGACACAATTTGGAGATAGCAACAGTGCAATCTGTTTCAAATGTGCTGTAAAAGGCCCAGACAACTGTGCTTTGGGGAGTGGGCTGGGAGAAAACAGTTGCAGAATGTGATAGAATAGGGGGGCTGCTCTCTACTCTTTCTTGATGTTGGCCTCCTTGTGGTTGTGTCCCTCACCTTCTGTTTCCTTCTCGGCTCTATCTGGCACCCGAGTTGCTTCAGTGGCCTTATCATCATCATCATCATTATCTCCATCATCGTCTCCATCTCCTCCATCTTCATCATTACCATTGGAAACAACTTGGCAATATGCTGCGGCTTGGGGAACGTGGATACCAAATTGTCTACCAGTGTTCCTCCCTCTCTCTAGGCTCATGTTCCTGTCATCCTCAATCTCAGAACCAACATCTGAATCCAGTAATGGCTGGGCATCATCAAGGAGCAAGTGGCTGATGCTGTGATCAAATAACTCCTCAATGGCTGATGTTGGGGCAATGGCAGGAATAGATGTAGAAAAGGAGGCAGGTTTATCCACTCTGGCAACTGCAGGGGACTGCACACTTGTCTCTGCTTGTGTGACAGAGGATGAGAAGGATGAGAAAGGTTTAGTAAGCCAGTCCACCACCTCCTCTGCATGCTGTGGCTGGATAGCAAGGGCAAACTCAGTAAACAGAGGAAATGATGCCCTGCCTGAGGACTGACCACCACGTACACCTGTGCCTGTGGACACATTTGTTGCTGGCCCCCTTACAGTGCCAAGGGAACGTCTGCCTCTCTTTTTGTCACCCCAGACATTATTGGGAGGGTGGTGCTTATAAACAAATATAAAGAAGAAGTTGAAATCTGTACATAGATGCACTTTAATCAATATAAAGAGGTGTTTGGTGCACTTTAATTTGAGTACTCACACTACACAGACACACTCCACAGATACACTATAATATACTGCAATATAATGTGGCAAGCGTACAGTGACACAGAGAACTATGTGGCGTTAAACTGGCAGTAATGCACACAAAACTATATGGCGTTAAACTGGCAGTAATGCACACAGAACTATATGGCATTAAACTGGCAGTAACACACGCAAAACTATATAGCGTTAAACTGGCAGTAACGCAAATAGAACTATATGGTGTTAACCTGGCAGTAACGCACGCAAAACTATATGGCATTAAACTGGCAGTAACGCACACAGAAGCAAATGGCGTTAAACTGTCAGTAACGCATGCAAAACTATATTGTGTTAAACTGTCAGTAAGGCACACAGAACTCTATGGTGTTAAACTGGCAGTAACGCACACAGAACTATATGGCGTTAAACTGGCAATAATGCACACAGAAGTAAATTGTGTTAAACTGGCAGTAATGCACAAAACTATATGGCGTTAAACTGGCAGTAACACACACAAAACGCTATGGCGTTAAACTGTCAGTAACGTACACAGAAGTAAATGGTGTTAAACTGTCAGTAACGCACACAGGACTATATGTCTTTAAACTGGCAGTAACTCACGCAAAACTATATGGTGTTAAACTGGCAGTAAGGCACACATAACTATATGTCGTTAAACTGACAGTAATGCACGCAAAACTATATGGCGTTAAACTGGCAGTAACGCACACAGAAGTAAATGGCATTAAACTGGTAGTAATGCACACAGAACTATATGGCATTAAACTGGCAGTAACGCACGCAAAACTATATGGTGTTAAACTGGCAGTACTCCACGCAGAAGTAAATGGCGTTAAACTGGCAGTAACGCACAAAACTATATGGCATTAAACTGGCAGTAACGCGCACAAAACGATATGGCGTTAAACTGGCAGTAACATACACAGAAGTAAATGGTGTTAAACTGGCAGTAACGCACACAGAACTATATGTTGTTAAACTGGCAGTAACTCACGCAAAACTATATGGCGTTAAACAGAAGTAACAGTGCAGTAACGCACACAGAAGTAAATTGCGTTAAACTGGCAGTAATGCACAAAATGATATGGCATTAAACTGGCAGTAACACGCACAAAACGATATGGCGTTAAACTTGCAGTAACGCACACAGAAGTAAATGGTGTTAAACTGTCAGTAACGCACACAGAACTATATGGTGTTAAACTGTCAGTAATGCACACAGGACTATATGTCGTTAAACTGGTAGTAACGCACGCAAAACTATATGGTGTTAAACTGGCAGTAAGGCACACATAACTATATGTAGTTAATCTGGCAGTAACGCACGCAAAACTATATGGTGTTAAACTGGCAGTAATGCACGCAGAAGTAAATGCCGTTAAACTAGCAGTAATGCACAAAACGATATGGCATTAAACTGGCAGTAACACGCACAAAACGATATGGCGTTAAACTGGCAGTAACATGCACAGAAGTAAATGGTGTTAAACTGGCAGTAACGCACACAGAACTATATGTTGTTAAACTGGCAGTAACGCATGCAAAACTATATGGTGTTAAACTGGCAGTAGCGCACACAGAAGTAAATTGCGTTAAACTGGCAGTAATGCACAAAACTATATGGCGTTAAACTGGTAGTAACGCACACAAAATGATATTGCGTTAAACTGGCAGTAACGCACACAAAAATATATGGCATTAAACTGGCAGTAATGCACACAGAACTATATGGCGTTAAACTGGCAGTAACACACGCAAAACTACATGGTGTTAAACTGGCAGTAAGGCACACATAACTATATGGAGTTAAACTGGCAGTAACGCATGTAAAACTATATGGCATTAAACTGGCAGTAACGCACACAGAAGTAAATGGCGTTAGACTGGCAGTAACGTACACAGAACTATATGGCATTAAACTGGAAGTAATGCACACAGAACTATATGTTGTTAAACTGGCAGTAACGCATGCAAAACGATATGGTGTTACACTACACTGAAACTGTATGAGCTGTCCCTACTTTACACTACTGTATGAATGACAGTCTCACTACTCTACAGTGAAACTATCTGAGCTTTCCCTACACTATGCAAAGCTGAATGATGGTCCTCCTCATTACACTCACACTATCCCTAGACTGACATTGAACTAATAGTCTACACTGACAATTGAATCAATATAGCACAGTATAGTACAATAACTAACTAATATCACTGAACAGAACCCTGTTCTATCTCTATCCACATCGAAATCACATGGAATATGGCTGCCATTGAAAGAATACTTTTATACTGTGGGGCGGGAATGAGCCATGATTGGATAAAGTCACTGTGACAGTGTCCAATCATGACTCCGATAGTGCTCTGTGCCCTGATTGGCTGAAGCTTTCACTGCTTCGGCCAATCAGGGCTTGCAATGCACTGTTCAGCGCCGCAATGCATTGTGGTCAGTTCGGAGGGCCGAACAAACACTTGAATGACCCGTTTGTTCGGCTGTTGGCTGAAAGTCCCAACAGCAAATGTTCAGCTCAAACTTGCTTGGGCCGAACCGTTCGTCCATCCCTACACTTTACTCAGAACCAATTGCCTTCAGAAGTCACCTAATTAGTAAACAGAGTCCACCTGTGTATAATTTAATCTCAGTATAAATGCAGCTGTTCTGTGAAGCCCTCAGAGGTTTATTAGTGAACAAACAGCATCATGAAGCCCAAGAAACATACCAGACAGATCAGGGATAAAGTTGTGGAGAAGTTTAAAGCAGGGTTAGGTTATAAAAAAATATCCCAACCTTTGAACATCTCACGGAGCACTGTTCAATCCATTATCCAAAAATGGAAAGCGTATGGCACAACTAAAAACGTACCAAGACATGGCCATGTACCTAAACTGAAAGTCCGAGCAAGGAGAGCAATAATCGGAGAAGCAGTCAAGGGGGCCCATGGTAACTCTGGAGGAGCTGCAGAGATCCACAGCTCAGGTGGGAAAAATCTGTCCACAGGACAACTATTAGTTGTGCACTCCACAAATCTAGCCTTTATGGAAGAGTGGAAAGAAGAAAGCCATTGTTGAAATAAAGCCATAAGAAGTCCAGTTTGCAGTTTACAAAGCCTTGTCGAAGAAGGTGCTCTGGTCAGATGAGACCAAAATTTAACTTTTTTTACCTAAAAGCAAAACGCTATGTGTGGTGGAAAACAAACACTGCACATCCCCCTGAACACACCATCCCCACTGTGAAACATGGTGGTGGCAGCATTATGTTGTGGGGATGATTTTCTTCAGCAGGGACAGGGAAGCTGGTCAGAGTTAATGGGAAGATGAATGGAGTCAAAAACAAGGCAATTTTAGAAGAAAACCTGTTAGAGTCTGCAAAAGATTTGAGACTGAGGCGGAGGTTCCCCTTCCAACAGGACAACGACCTTAAACATACAGCCAGAGCTACAATGGAATGGTTTATATCAAAGCATATTTATGTGTTAGAATGGCCCAGTCAAACTCCAGACCTAAATCCAATTGAGAACCTGCGGCAAGACTTGAAAATTACTGTTCACAGACGTTCTCGATCCATTCTGACAGAGTTTGAGCTATTTTGCAAAGAAGAATGGGCAAAAATTTCACTCTCTAGATGCGCAAAGCTGGTAGAGACATCCGCAAAACAACCTGCAGCTGTAATTGCAGCAAAAGGTGGTTCTACAAAGTATTGACTCAGGGGGGCTGAATACAAATGCATGCCCCACTTTTCACATATTTATTTGTAAAAAATTTGGAAAACCATTTATCATTTTCCTTCCACTTCACAATTATGTGCCACTTTGTGTTGGTCTATAACATAAAATCCCAATAAAATAAATTTAAGTTTTTTGGTTGTAACGTGACAAAATGTGGAAAATGTCAAGGGTATGAATATTTTTTCAAGGCACTGTATTCAATAATAATAGTGTATGTGATTCTTTTTTAGGAGTTTAATGGGTTTTAAAGACTGATTTGGCATTATTCTGACATTAGATTGCGCTAAACCCAGCAATACATTTAGTTCCACTTTTAGAACCACATTATCTAGTCTAGAAAAGAAATGCTCATTAACATGGGTGAGCTAGGAAATGCAGGGAATGTAAGGTGAGGCTGAAAGGTTGTATATAGAAGTCAAAAACATAGTCAGGAAATGCTGCTAAAAGTCATTGCTGCGGTAACCACAGGTACACCACCAGAAAAAGGAACAAAGAAAGCCCCAAAAAAAAATTACAGCCGAGATCAAGGCAGGTGGAGTGTTTGCAGGGTCAAACAAGCAAGGTGAGTAAGTAAAGTCAATGTAAAATGCAAAGAGAAGTTGCACCCCTGAGATGACAAACTCTACCCTTAAATAGAAAGCTGGACCAATCAGGTGGTACACCGATGCCCACTGTCATGTGGGTATGTGGGAATGGTCAGCCAGCCCCTTACAGGTGCATAGGACACCTGAGCCTATAAAGAGAGTGTTGAGTCAGATGTTACTACTGAGTCTGAAGACCTTTAAATTGGGACTTATATCTGGACACCACAAACTGAAAAACACCATTACATTTTTTATAATATTCAAAGCAAACTCGTCCATCCTTCCATATCTCCATGCTTGTATTTGTTGACAAACTACTTTGAAAATGAGCCCCCTAGCATTTCAAGCCACGACCATCTTGAATAAGGCAGATGATTAATGTAGCATTTACAACCTTAAATCCATCTGCCCTTATCTCAGGCATGCAGGCAAGAGGGTGTGTTTAGCTGAGAAAACCCTCTTTCAGAAGAAAGATGCCTATGAAGACTCCTGGGATGTATGACATCATTTTGGCCTAAGCCAGAAACCTGAAGGCAGTTGAAGGAGTGTAAAAAAATAAAAGTTTAAAACAAATAAATATAATATACTTTCCTATCAATTTACTTATGGTAGCGGAATAAGAATTAAAAATAGTTCCTGTTCAAGTCTCGGGTATCTGTTTTTGTCAACCTTTTGATTTTGTTTGTTTTATTTGGAAAATCCTAAATACTGTATATACAAAGGAAAATAGTATTGATTGAGAGAGTTTAGTTCTGCTTGAATTTGGTTTCTCTTGCAGAGCTTTAGTGGTAACTTGTGTGGAGTATATTGTTTTATAAATAAAAGACACATACATTTTAACAGTATAGAAGTAAAACTATTATTTAAGAAATCTGGATGCATTAGCAAAGATGGCAGAATTCTGGATAACATTATAAGGATTTGATGAAGCAGCTGCGTACATTAAATAAATGGGAGTATGCGTGTATCACATTATAGGGTTGTTACAAAATGGATGTGATTATTAATAATTAACTACTTGGCCGTAAACTTTTTTTTATCATGCTATAACTGATATTATGAAAATAAACACAAGCTCGTGTTATTAAACCACTGAAACGTTACAACCGAGGGCAGGCTCATTATAATTCCTTTGGATGGGCTTTTATATTTCCATAACCAATGTCAGTTTTTTATGCATTACATTTTATGCCTTACATTTATCGTTAGGAATTTTGAAGACTTATAGGAATACATAAAAACAAAAATATTTTAATTGGGTTATGTTAACTTATATTGTATTTTATTGATTTGTTAACTGCCTTGTATATATACTATATATATATTCTTCTGTCTTTGATTGAGGCTAGCCAACAGTCTCTCACTCATACTTAATTTGTCTCTATTTTATTAGTTCCCATTATATGTACAGGCGTATAAATACCTTCCATATGAAATGCAAGCTATTATAGTCTACTGTTTGAAATTCCCCATTGACCGTTTACAACATCTCAGCAATCTTTAAGTGATTTCATTATACTTGCTACCACCAACATGCTTTGTCACCTGACCATAGACATTGCTAAAAATAGATATACTGTTAGTTGAAGTAGGCATCTTCATTTCATACATTTCATTGGAAATGCAAGTGTTTTAAAAATAATGTGTCTTGTAGCATACAAAACATGTGTTCAAATATTATTATTGTCAATCCCACAGTTGGTCATTGTAACTAAATAGTAGCTAGACAGCAATTAAAGCTGTAGGGGAAAAACCTTTACAAAATATATGAATATGTGACGTAACGCATAGGGCGGGCTGGAGCTTATCGCGGAGCAAATAGTGATGTGAGAGGCGGCAAAAACGCTGATGCTTTGTCTTTCAAAGAATGCATTTAGTGTGCTCATGTAAGGTGGCACTTTTTTGTAATGAATAAATGGTTTTATATGGTGATTCACTATTGGAGGCTTGTCTACTTTACATGTGGGACGGAATCCTTTATTGAAGAGCTGCAGCTGTGATCCCGGAAGGGGAGCTGATTGATTCCTATTGGATTGGTATCAAAGGCTTATGTTTCATGCCTATAGACTTTCTTTCACTATCTTCACTATTGGAACGAGCTACGTCATTGGACTTTATTCACTATATTTAATACATTTTCATTTTTCACCTATGGTATGGCAAAATCACTGTACATTATATATATCTTTACATGTGTAGTTGTGAACACTTTCAGGTTTTGCAGCATTTCCACTAATTTGATTTGATATATTCAATTTTTCATGATTATCTGGTAGTGCAGAGGACTATTTATATATTTTATATACCGTATATATATTAATAAAGAAAGAGGGAATACCAGCGTCGCAGTAAGACAAACTGTGGCTGACAATTTAAAAAAATAAGGCAGTGAAACAACAACAATAATAAAAAAAAGAAGTGTATATACAGTACCAGTACTAAAAGTAATGCTGTTAAACACTGCACTACATTCACACTACACTCACACTACGCTATACTCACAATACACTATACTCACACTACGCTGACACTACACTAAAACTACACTGACACACTACACTCACACTGCACTAAACTCACACAACACTGACAGTATTAAAGTGGAAAATATTTTTAGGGACTTTAAGTGAAGACATGGCCTGGTAAGGTCAATTATTCATCCCTTGGGACTTTATGTGAAAATATGGCCAGTAAGGTCATATATTTCCATCCCTGTCATAAGCAAAAAAAGGGGGAGGGGGAGAGAACAAGGGAAAATGGGACTTTGAGTGAGGCATGTGGTTTCAAAAGAGTAAGTTAGTGGATAGTTTAGTATTTTATTGATTACCATCGGGTACTCTTTTGCAACCAGGTGCCTCACTCAAAGTTTAATTTTCCCTTGCTCTCTCCCCCTCCCCCCTTTTTTGCTCAACACTGACAGTACACTAATGCCGCGTACACACGGTCGAACTGTTTGACGTACTTAGTCCGTTGAAACACATTTCAGCGGACAATCCGCTCGTGTGTGGGCTTTAGCTGACTTTTTCAGCCTGCAGTCCGGAGTACTAAGAATTTAGTTTTTTCCAAAAATCTGTCCGTCGTACTTTGGTTTCAGCGGACAATACGGTCGTCAGTATGCTAGTCCGACGGACTAAGAATGGCGCATGCCCAGAAAGGATTTACAGGGCTTTGCTGTGTCTTGGACTTCCTATTTCTAGTCCCGTCGTACGTGCTGTACGTCATCGCGCAAGCTTTCGTCGGACTGTTTGTGTATCCGTGTGTGGTCAAGTCCGTTCAGTGGAAAGTACGACGGATTGTCCGTCGGATTGTATGACGGACTAAGTACGTCAAACAATTCGACCGTGTGTACGCGGCATGACACTACACTGACACTCTATATGCAGTCACAATAACACTAACTAGATATCACTGAGCTGTTCTCTATTTATCTCCAACAACACACTGAAAAGGTTTCCTGTGTAGGTATGGGGTGGGACTATGAGCACTTTATCCAATCAGGGCTCTGAGAGTGCTCTGTGCCCTGATTGGGTAAAGCCTTGCACCTGACCAGTGAACCAATGGTGGCCCAAACAGCTCGCCCATCTCTACTCATTTCTTGATGCCCTAAAATGCCAGGACAGTACACATATCCCCCAAATGACCCATTTTTGGAAAGTTTTGAAAAGACAGTTCAAGGTATTTAGTGAGAGGCATGGTGAGTTTTTTGAAGTTGTCATTTTTTTTTTAATTAAGAAATTAATTAAAATTGTTTTTACTCCTGCAAAGTTGTCAATTTAACAAGTTATGTATCACACACAGCAAAGGCAAACATAGAATTACACCCCAAAACACATTCTGCTATGCCTAACAAGTATGGGACTACCAAAGGTGTGAGACTTTTTCACCACCTAGCCACACAGAGGGACACACATCCAAGGAGTTCCTTCAGGGCCATCCTTAAGGGCCTTAAAACCCTGAAAGGCACTCATCTGAGTGGAAAACACTCCATTTGAAGCTAAATTTCACAACATATATTGTGAGGCACTGGCTGTCAGGATTGTGGATGGTGCATATGTGTCACCAAGGTTTCTACCTACATGTGGTGAGGGGCTACAGAGTTGATAACTGATATAAAAATTAGCTTTCTCAGAATTATAATAAGTCCTGTTCTGGGTCTTGGAGCCCAAATGCATTGTAGAGCTGGGTGGGAAAAAGACCCCAGTTCTAGGTTGACATTGTACTTGGTAGCCAGACCTCAATTATTGTCTCAGCTGTCCACAGGCCTTTACATATGTGAGTTGACTGATGCTCATGGCATACTCTGTCTTTTTCAATCTCTATGCTGAGAGAGTCTGCTGTTGTGTGAAAAGAGTGATTGCTGACAGAACACTAAAAAGGTACAAGCTGCCTGTTTTTTTTTTTTGTTTTTTTTTGGAGGAACCTATTAGGGGCACCCTGTTATTAAGGAACTGACCTGAGTTTAATTAGTTGCTTGGAAGAACAGATGTGTTGTTTGTTTATGCTATTAACTTGTAAAACAAAGCCCTTTTGTACTGATGCTGTGTTTGTTATCTGCCTTGATAAAAGTGCAGGGCAAACCAACTTGGACTGTATATATAAAAATATATATAGTGCTTAAAAAAATAAAGAAACGCTTTTTAATCAGGGTATAGAATCAAGTTAATTAACCCCTTCAGATCTGTGCTATAGCCGAATGACAGCTGTAGCGCAGATTTGCTTTGCCGGGAGGCCATCAGGTGCCAGCTATCAGTGCCACCTCTCAGTGTCCACCAATACCACCTATCAGTGCCCACCAGTGCCACCTCATCAGTGCCCATCAGTGCCACCTTATCAGTACCCATCAGTGTAGCCTCATTAGCGTACATCAATAAAGGAGAAGAATTAACTGGTTGCAAAATGTATTAACAAAATATAAAATGGTTTGGTAAGTTTTTCTTAAAATTCGGTCTTTTTAAAAAAATTTAACAAATAATAAAAAACCCAGAGGTGATCAAATACCACCAAAAGAAAGCTCTATTTGTGGGAAAAAAAATATAAAAAATGTATTTGGTTACAGTGTTGTATGACCGCGCAATTGTCATTCATAGAGTGACAGCGCTAAAAGCTGAAAATTGGTCTGGGTAGGAGGGGGGTTTAGGTGCCCAGTAAGCAAGTGGTTAAGCTCCTGGGATATTGATTGGGTCAGTTAAATAGAAGAAGGGGGTTGTTAATCAGTTTTAGCTGCTTTGGTGTTAATGAAATGAACTACAAGTGCACTAGGTGAGCAACAATGAGACGACCTCCAGTACAGGAATGGTTTTACAGGTGGAGGCCACTGACATTTCTTTTCTCTATTCATATTTTCTGACTGTTTTTCACCAGTTTTGCATCTGGCTACGGTCAGTGTCACTAATGGTAGCATGAGGGGATACCTGCACCCTATAGAGGTTGCACTGACAGTCCAACTCCTCCAGGATGGCACATCAATATGTGCCATTGAAAAAAGGTTTGCTGTGTCCCCCAGCACAGTCTCAAGAGCATGGAGGAGATTCCAGGAGATAGGCAGTTACTTTAGGAGAGCTGGACAGGGGCGTACAAGGTCCTTAGCCCATCAACAGGACCGGCATATGCTCCTTTGTGCAAGGAGGAACAGGATGAGCACTGCCAGAGGCCTACAAAATGACCTCCAGCTGGCCACTTGTGTGAATATCTCTGACCAAACAATCAGAAACAGACTTTATGAGGGTGGCCTGAGGGCCCAATGTCTTTTAGTGGGCCCTGTGCTCACTGCCTGGCACCATAGAGCTTGATTGGCATTTGCCATTGAACACCAGAGTTGGCAGGTCTGACACTGGCATCCTGTGCCTTTTACAGATGAGAGCAGGTTCACCCTGAGCACATGTGACAGAGTCAGGGTCTGGAGAAGCCATGGAGAACCTTATGGTGCCTGTAACATTGTTCAGTGATGGTCTTGGGAGGCATATCTACTGAGGGCTAGACAATGGCATCCTGACTGCCATTAGGTATAGGGATAAAATCTATGGACCCATTGCTAGACCCTGAGCTGGTGTAATTGGTCCTGGGTTCCTCCTGGTGCATGACAATGCCTGGCCTCATGTGGCGAGAGTATGCAGCTAATTCTTGGCGGATAAAGGAATTGATGCCCTAAATCCAATAAAACACCTCTGGGACAATATGTTTCGTTCCAACCGATGCCGCCAAGTTGCACCTCAGTCTGTTCAGGGGCTCAGTGCCCTGGCCCAGATCTGGGAGGAAACATCTCGGGACACCATCAGTACTATTTTGCATTGCTGCAATGATATTTAAGAAAAATGAACCAGCCTGCTGCATCATTTTTTCAGTTAGATTTTTGGGGTGTCTTTGAATTCAGCCCTCTGTAGGTTGATCATTTTCATCAAACGAGATGCCACCCTTTCACTCCTAGCACCCAGTCCATATCAGTATAGATATCTAGCATAGATATTTTTCCCCATTAAGATCTGATGTGTTTTCAAAGTGTTCCTTTCATTTTTTCAAGCAGTGTGTGTGTGTGTTTAAAATGTTATAGCTTATTTGATCTTACTTTCATGACTTTCATAATAATAGTGGCATAAAATATATAGGTATGTGCAGTTAAGTAAATAAGGCATACACATTATGAAAAGTATTCACAACTCTCAGGAGGACATACATGCTCATTTCCCTGGAGCAGCAGCATGAGAAAAGATTTTGCCATTTATTATAGTCTAAATTAGTTGACGTCTTTTCACTGAAAGCTTATTAAACCTATTCCTGGGGTACTGTTCCTTTAATCTTGACCAGACATCACAGTACGGCTTTTATCATGGCTCATGGCTCATTGCGACTGCTGATTTCATAATGCTCCGTTGTGCCAAATAAATGTAGCCAAGTACACATAAGTTCCTTGTTTCTTATTCGCTTCTACTCAAATAAATTTAATAAAGTCACACATGGCAGTAAAAAATCCACTGCTATTATTTCCTTTTAACTTGTCTAGTTACTGAACCAATAAAAATTTTATTTTCCTGTGCAATATTCCTTTCATGAATGGATTACTGTTCCAATGTCTTCCAAAATGCTGCTATTGATTGTTGCTCCACACATCTGTCAGAAATTTCTGAATTAAGCAGGCAGAGGTGTAATCCCGAAACAAGTTAAATTAACTGTGATTGTGATAGGTGGGCATCAGGGGAGCTTTACTCATAAGAACAATCAAGCAACACCTCACAAACTTGCAATAGCCTGCAGTACCGCAAGTCCTCCCCTCCCGGAGTTCATTCTTGACTGGCAGCATGGTGGCCACCAGCAACTGGTACAGTATGTGGGAATATCATTCTTTTTGCTTGCTCTGTGTCCTTTTATTTTCACAACTAAGAAGAAAAATATAGAAATAACACATAACGGATAAACTGAGACTTTAAAACTGAACATTAAAGAAGAACTTTTATAATTACAGTTAAAAATATGGACTAGTTATTGTGAGATTAATCTGTCAGGTCTACATAAATGACGTCTCTTCCAGTACTTCAGTGCAGACTACATTTACTTTGTATGAGAATTATAAACTATTTTTTTTATCATCATTTTAAATTGTATTACTGGTCAAAAGTTAAAAATCATATATTTATTTTCCTATTGTATTTCAATTATTTGTAGCCCACTCCTATTTTGAAATCTTACTTTGTGAACATTACACATTTACTTCCTTGAATTCTGTGATACATGCTCACTATGCCTGTGAGAAGGTACTGCTGTGTCGCACATTTTACAGAGCCTGCCATATGAACACCAGAGGTGCTAAAAGGAGGTGGAATCAATACAGCACAAGAAAGGAGATTTTTCAAGTAAGTTAATCTCAGATTGTCAATAATAGCTATTGTTTGTATTGGTATCCCAATGCTGATGTTATAAAATGAAAGTGTATGCCATGACCATAGATATCCTTTAATTTTATCCTAGGTTACTTTTTTGATTTTAAAGTAGTAAATGTTATACACTTGTATAACATTTTAGTTTGACAAAGCACTAAGTATCATCAACTGCCATTTGTTTTTATGATGTGTTTTTAACCTTTTTTAATCATTTGTTGCATATCAGTCCATGTCTGCATAATATGTATGGAAACTGCCACTTGTAGTTTCCTTGGAAGCCCATATGCCAATGCCAGAGTACAATTGGGAAATAGGGCCAAAACGTTTCCCCCTAAACAGTCAAGTGCATATTACCTTTATGGCAGAATCGCCAGATATTTTTTAATGAAAGCTTCAGATTTTAAAAGATTGATATTATTTTTATTTATTTATTTATTTATTAAATCTTTATTTAAGGAATGCGGTACAAATAATGCAGTTTCATAACACATTGTTCACCAACAAAAATTTTTGGCGCCAAACCATAGAGACAGTATATCATCGATGTCCGTAATTAATACATAACAAGACCAATAATCACAGGACTATCACTCATATGTGACATTCTGGAAGTCGAACATTTCCATTTCCATCACCTTATGATTTTTGTAATAAATCCAGGCCTCATATCAAACCCCCCCCCCAAAAAAAGGGGGGGGGAGGGGGGCCCGCCGGACCTGTGTCAAATGGTAGAGTAGGACATTAAGGGGGGGTAGACCGTCTGTAAATTGAGGCAATACTGTCCCTTTGTGGTAGGCCACGACCTATCATTACATGTGGGCTTGAATTTCGGAAAATGCACCCATTGTGGTGTGTAGCCCTGTGTAGTGCCAGAGGTTTCCCGCACTCCAAGGGTATTTTAACATAAGGAGGAGAAAAAGAGATAGAGATAAGGAACATAGAAAAAAGGAAGCAGCGGGTAAACAAGAGGGGAAGGGGTGGGAGGGGGACAGACTCCGTCAGGGCCCGCAGCCCCGGCCAGGATCGGGCGTTCAAATGTAAGATTTGTATTCGTCAGAGTATCGGAACATAATCCAGTGTGTCCATCGTGCATTATGTTCCTCCTCACGGTCCCCTAGGGCAGCTGTAAGTTGCTCCATCCACTGTATATCACACACCCGGATAAACCACAGTGATATCGTCGGTGGAGACTGTTGCTTCCATACACTGGGAATGCAAGCCCATGCCGCGTTCAGAAGATGCCTCAGCAAGGATTTGCTGTACTGCTTACATGACATTGGGGTTAGGTTTAAGAATATAGCTGCTGGATTATCCTGAAGGGAGATATCTGTGATTTTGTGAATGATCTGCAAAACCTGTCTCCAGAACTGGGCTAGATCTGGACACTCCCAGAAAATGTGGAGCAGTGTGCCAGTGTGGGTGCCACATCTCCAACATAGGGGGCTAAGACCTGGGAATATGGACGCCAGAACTGATGGGGTCCTGTACCAACGCGTCAGAATCTAAAAGATTGATATTATTTTTGAAATATCATTAACATAGTAAATAATGTATGAGGTTTAGCAATTGTGTACAAATAGTTAACAACTTTTCTAACTTTAATCTAGTACCTGTGTTGCTGCATTGATGGGCTTTAACTAGGAGACAGAGCAACCAGTTCTGCTTTGCATTTACATACACAGCTCCCTGTTTATAGCTAAGTGCAATATTATTTACATATTACAGGTAAATTACCTATTACAGGTATTTTTATAGCACCAACAATTTACATATTGTACATTCACATCATTGGCTAAGCTGCTGTGTCTAGCCATGTGCTTACATTTTGCAGTGTCAGCTATTTTGTAAGTCTTGAACCAGATTCTTAAAGTGGAAGAAAACCCTAACTATAAATATTTTTAATATAGTTCCCTTCCCCCTCCTCCTACCTCTCTTGCCTACCCTATATAAAAAAATATGTGTATTTACCTATTTTTAAACCTTTCCTAGTCCAAACATGTAATCCTGAAGCTCTCTGCAAGCAAGTGCAGAACAATGGCTGTGAATTTCAGGAACTGTGACATCACCTTTAGGTTCCCATGGCCTAGCTGCTGATAGTTACATAGTTACATAGTTAGTAAGGTTGAATAAAGACACCAGTCCATCCAGTTCAACCTGAGTGAGTGTCTACAATTGTCCCTATCCCTGTACATTGCACACTCACATCAGTCCCTGCCCTCAGGGAGCCCACAATCCAAGGTCCCCATTCATATACTAGGGTCAATTTTTGGACAGAAGCCAATTAACCTACCTGCATGTCTTTGGAGTGTCGGAGGAAACTGGAGTACCTGGAGGAAACCCATGCAGGCACAGGGAGAACATGCAAACTCCAGGCAGGTGATGTCGTGGTTGCGAACTAGTGACCCTTCTTACTGCTAGGTGAGAGTGCTAACCACTACACCACTGTACCACTCCCTCCTCACCCATGCAGCTCACTGACACAGGTGAGCCGGATCTACGGGATCATATGACCAAACCGGTGCAGATTAAAAATAGGTAAGGGCACACTTATTTTTATACCGGTTAGGCAGGATAGCTAGGAGGAGAGGGGAGGGAAGATTTTTAAGAATACTTGTAGTAAGGCTTTTCTTCCACTTTAAGACTGATTTTGGTTTGTACTTTGTCTGTATCTTATCCAGTGCCCAGATACATGTTATATTCAGGTTAGTCAGTGTCACTGATATTGTTCTAGAACAGTGTTTCTCAACTCCAGTCCTCAAGGCGCCCCAACAGGTCATGTTTTCAGGCTCTCCATTATTTTGTACAGGTGATTTGATCAGTTTTACTGCCTCAGTAATTACCACAGCTGTTTCATCAGAGGGAAAACCTGAAAACATGACCTGTTGGGGCACCTTGAGGACTGGAGAAACACTGTTCTAGACGAACAAAAAATTTCTATTCATGTTTTAGGCCTAAAACCATAAGTCCAGCCAAAATTCATTAGCTTTGTATATTGAATACGGTCAAAGCCCATGGTAAAAATAGTAGTTCTATCCCTTCCCTACCCTATCCAAAACTGAAAAAAAGAGTGGCAAGAGTGGGGATTTAAACTGTTATAATAGCTAAAAAATATCTAGTATAATACAATTGACTTTCTCTTTAATATTGTTGGATTGAAGACAGATTTTAAGAAGACAAGCACCTTAACTGTTGGACAGGTGACAATCTGTACATAGAGTTCTCTGCGAGCCAGGATGCTTAAAAACAGTGCATTCATGATAAACCAGTCCTCTTTACAGAATGGTACATTCAATTGAAATTACTACCAAATGTCCCACAGGAGTTCTTGGCTGCAGGTGAATATTATTCGCACATGTAAGCCAACGACCCTTTCTAGATTTCTAGATCTCTGGAAACTCAAAAGTAGTTTGGGATGCTGAGTTTGCTCAGAGATATAGAGCTCAAAATTCAAAAAAGCAAATAGCTGCAAGACCCAAGCTCTTTAATAAACTTACTAAATTTCAAGTACCTGTCAGGTGCCAGATATCAAAGTTACATTAATGTGTTATTTGCTGCTGCCACTCCAATGATTGTTAAGTAAAATTAAGTAGGACACTTACCCAATGTAGGAAAACAGGTAGAAAGGGAGCTTGGATTGCTCTATGTGTAAATAATTGATCAGTACAAAAAGAGACTGAAGCACTTTAGTTAGCAGGCAATAATGTGTTGCTTAGGTTAACAGAACAAGCTGACATTTCTATTTGAGCTCCTAAAACCAGTTAGAAAATCTTTGAGCTAACTACAGTTATAGCAAAAACCTCTTTTAAGTAAACTACTGTATCCAAGAAGTTTAAAAGAGTTTCTTTCAAAACGTATGTAAATATTTCAGAATGCATCAAAGAACATAGCCCATGGTTGGTGAAGTACCTGCAGATCCAGCCACCCAACCCAACCTGGGTTCTAGCAATGATCTATGGGTTCTAGCAATGATCTATGACAAATCTAATCATCCACACTGGTTGATTACACCCAATGTGAACATTTGGTAACCTATAATTTCTTATTACCAACTAAGCTAATAAAAAGAGCATCAAATACATTTCTTTGGCCATAAAGAGGCTCAAAAATATCTCAGCAAAAATGAAATTTCTGCTGTAGCTGATGTCTCTGATTTAACTTCCAGCTCTATGTGAAAAAGGATTTCTGGGGGCATTCTGTAAAAAAGTAATGTACAGATCCCATCCTAGTCCCTTTGGTGTGCTTGGATCCTGGACCCTAGGTACCTGTTACTGCTCTGTCCTGGATATCCACTTTGTTCCTGTCACCTGATTCCATCACTTCCTAAAAAAAAAGAAAAAAACAAATACAGCTAGGCATCACTTCCTAAAAAAAATAAAAAAACAAATACAGCTAGGCACAGCCCAGACCACTTTTGTGAGTTCAATAATCCTTTTTACCACCTGTTGTTTGCAGGCTCCATAGATGAAATTGGCATACACAAGTGGAAATGTATGATTGAAGTGTCAAAAGTAACAAGATAAAAATGAGCAAACCATTAAAGGATAAAATAACAAAATCTGCTTTTGCTGCATTATCCACCTTCAGTCAAGAGGTATCCCCGCAGTACTCATTGTCCTAGACCTGCCAAAGCCTGTGACTGCATAGTAGAAGGAAAAGTAGCTATGTGATGGTCTTCTCTCTGTATCTTCCTATAAGCATGATTCTTGTTAGCACATTTTTCTCACATCTCAGCCCTGCTGTACAGGGACTGCAAGAAACTGATGCCAGGTCAAATCCAGGTACTTACACTTACTTAATAATGTATTCATGATTACAGACCTGCATTCATTTTTGTCTTTTATATCTGCCTAGACTTCAGTTCTAATTTTAATGACTTAGTGGTGCCTCAAGTATATACATAGATTTAATAAATTGATGGCTGATCAGAGCACCACATCCCTACTGTAAATCAAAGGTAGACAAGGAAATGTATTTTATTGGGATTTTATGCGATAGACCAACACAAAATGGCTCATAATTGTGAAGTGGAGGGAAAATGATAAATGATTTTAAATTTTTTTTACAAATAAATATGTGAAAAAGTGTGCCGTTCATTTGTATTCAGTCCATCTGAGTCAATACTTTTTCTAGAACCACCTTTCACTGCAATTACAGCTTCAAGTATTTTTGGGGATGTCTCTACCAGCTTTGCTCATCTAGAGAGTGACATTTTTGCCCATTCGTCTTTGCAAAATAGTTCAAGCTCTTTCAGATAGGATGGAGAGCAACTGTGAACAACAATGTTCAAGTCTTGCCACAGATTCTCAATTGGATTTAGGTCTGGACTTTGACTGGGCCATTCTAACACATGAATGTGCTTTGATCTAAAACATTCCATTGTAGCTCTGGCTGTATGTTTAGGGTCATTGTCCTGCTGGAAGCTGAACCTTCAACCCAGTCTTAAGGCTTTTGCAGACTTTAACAGGTTTTCATATAAGATTGCCCTGTATTTGGCTCCATCCATCTTCCCATCAACTCTGACCAGCTTCCCTGTCCCTGCTGAAGAAAAGCATCCCCACCACATGATGCTGCCACCACCATGTTTCAGGGTGTGTTCTGGATGATGTGCAGTGTTAGTTTTCTGCCACACATAGCATTTTGCTTTTAGGCCAAAAAGTTCTATGTTGGTCTCGTCTCACCAGAGCACCTTCTTACACATGCTTGCCGTGTACCCCACATGGCTTCTCGCAAACTGTAAACAGGACTTCTTATGGCTTTCTCTCAACAATGGCTTTATTATTGCCACTCTTCCATAAAGGCCAGATTTCTGGAGTGCACGACTAATAGTTTTCCTGTGGACAGATTCTCCCACCTGAGCTATGGTTCTCTGCAGCTCCTCCAGAGTTACCATGGACCTCTTGGCTGTTTCTCTGATTAATGCTTTCCTTGCCCAGTTCAGTCAGTTTAGGTGGACAGCCATGTCTTGGTAGGTTTGCAGTTGTGCCATACGCTTTCCAATTTCAGTTGATGAATTTAACAGTGCTCTGTGAGATGTTCAAAGCTTGGGATATTTTTTTATAACCTAGCCCTGGTTTAAACTTCTTCACAACTTTATCTCTGGCCTGATCTGGTGTGTTCCTTGGCCTTCATGATGCTGTTTGTTCACTAAGGTTGTCTAAATAACCTCTGAGGGCTTCACAGAACAGCTGTTTATACTGAGATTACATTACCCACAGGTGGGCTCTATTTACTAAGTAGCTGATTTCTGAAGGAAATTGGTTCCACTAGATTTTAGTTAGGGGTATCAGAGTAAAGGATGCTGAATATAAATGCACGCCACACTTTTCACATATTCATCTGTAAAAAAAATGTAAAACCATTTATCATTTCCCTTCCACTTCACAGTTATGTGCCACTTTGTGTGGGTCTATCATAAATCCCAATAAAATACATTTATGATTTTGGTTGTAACATGACAAAATGTGGAAAATTTCAAGGGGTATGAATACTTTTTCAAGGCACTATATATTCTCGCACGGAATGTTGTCCTGTTTCAAGGTTCCATTACGACCAGGTACATGGAGTGGTGAGGGGACATGCTGTGCCTTATCGTACCTTAACCTGTACCCGAGGGGAGCAAACCCTCTTTTTTTTGAGACCCTGTTGGGATACCTGTGCCATGTTCTGGCATGGCACAGGTATAGTGTTGATGTGCTCTTGATATGGACAGGGAACCTGGCAGAACTTTATCACTTCATGAATGTTTTAGGTAAAAACAAGTATAGTTTGAAATTTATGATGCACTGCAGAAAGGAGATTATCACTTTGTTGGCTGTATTTTGTTCTGGGGAGTCGTCAGAGTGGTGCAGTGGAGATTTGGAGATATTTTGGTATTGTGCTTTGCAGCTGACATAGGAGGTTGTGTACTGATGTCCAGGGATATGGGCAGGCTGCAGATTATAAGTTATGTAGGGTGATGTGATTGCATGGATTTTTTTGCTCTTGCTTACTTATAATTTATTAGCCTGGGCATCTGCTGGATCAATCATGTAAAAGTGAGCCTGACAAAAAGGTAAATGCATGACTAAATAGTTTATCACCAATTTATGAGTTGGATACATACAGTGGGTAAAATAAGTATTGAACACGTCATCATTTTTCTAGGTAAGTATATTTTTAAAGGTGCTATTGACATGAAATTTTCACCACATGTCGGTAACAACCAATGCAATCTATAAATACAAAGAAACCAAGACAAATAAGTTCAGAAATTAAGTTACGTGTAATAAAATGGAATGACACAGGAAAAAACACACTAACTGAAAGTTATTTAATACTTTGTACAATATCCTTTATTGGTAATGACAACTTCAAGATGCCTCCTGTATGGAGAAACTAGTTGCATGCATTGCTCAGGTGTGATTTTGGTCCATCCTTCCACACAAACAGTTGAAGGTTCTGTGGACCTTATCTATGAACTCTGATCTTTAGTTCTTTCCACAGATTTTCTATTGGATTCAATTCAGGTGATTGGCTGGGCCATTCCAGCAGCTTTCTTTTCTTTCTTTGAAACCAATTGAGAGTTTCCTTGGCTTTGTGTTTGGGATCATTGTCTTGCTGAAATGCCCACCCTCGTTTCATCTTTATCATCCTGGTAGATAGCAGCAGATTTTTATCATTCATTCATCCTTCCTTCAAATGTATGAAGTATGCCAGAACCATATGCTGAAAAAAGCCCCAGTCTATGATGTTCCCACCTTCAAACTTTACTGTTGGTATGGTGTTTTTGAGGTGATGTGCAGTGCCATTTGACCTCCAAACAGGGTGTGTATTATGGCACCCAAAGAGTTAAATTTTGGTCTCATCTGACCAGACTATATTCTCCCGGTATTTCACAGGCTTGTCTAACTGTTGTGCAGCAAACTTTAACCGGTTCCCGACCGGCGCACACCGATGTACGTCGGCAGAATGGCTCGGGCAGGCAAATGGTCGTACCTGTACGTCCCTTTAAATTTGCCACCCTGCCATCGCGAGCGCCCTGTCGGCGGCACGCTCGCGTGCCGGTCGGGACCCCCATGAGTCGGGACTTGATCGCCGTGGGCATACCCGTGATCGTCTCACGGGGCGGCTGAACGGAGAAATGCCGTTGTAAACAGCATTTTCCTGTTCTGCCTAGCAGCTAGTGACGCTGATCTCTGCTCCATGTGATTGGAGCAGAGATCAGTGTTCACTAAATAAAAGCCCAGCCTCACACAGTTAGTAACACACCCCTAGGAACACTTAACCCCTACACTGCCAACCACTGGTTAACCCCTTCACTGCCAGTGTCATTTACGTAGGAATCACTGCATTTATATAGCAGTGATTGCTGTATAAATGACAATCGTCCCAAAAATGTGTCAAAAATGTCCGATCTGTCCGCCATATGTCGCAGTCACAATAAAAATCACTGATCGCCGCCATTACTAGTAAAAAATAATCATAAAAGTAATAAAAATGACATAAACTATCCCCTAGGAGGTTGTGTACTGATGTCCAGGGATGTCCAGGGATATGGGCAGGCTGCAGATTATAAGTTATGTAGGGTGATGTGATTGCAGGGATTTTTTTTCTCTTGCTTACTTATAATTTATTAGCCTGGGCATCTGCTGGATCAATCATGTAAAAGTGAGCCTGACAAAAAGGTAAATGCATGACTAAATAGTTTATCACCAATTTATGAGTTAGATACATACAGTGGGTAAAATAAGTATTGAACACGTCATCATTTTTCTAGGTAAGTATATTTTTAAAGGTGCTATTGACATGAAATTTTCACCACATGTCGGTAACAACCAATGCAATCTATAAATACAAAGAAACCAAGACAAATAAGTTCAGAAATTAAGTTACGTGTAATAAAATGGAATGACACAGGAAAAAACACACTAACTGAAAGTTATTTAATACTTTGTACAATATCCTTTATTGGTAATGACAACTTCAAGATGCCTCCTGTATGGAGAAACTAGTTGCATGCATTGCTCAGGTGTGATTTTGGTCCATCCTTCCACACAAACAGTTGAAGGTTCTGTGGACCTTATCTATGAACTCTGATCTTTAGTTCTTTCCACAGATTTTCTATTGGATTCAATTCAGGTGATTGGCTGGGCCATTCCAGCAGCTTTCTTTTCTTTCTTTGAAACCAATTGAGAGTTTCCTTGGCTTTGTGTTTGGGATCATTGTCTTGCTGAAATGCCCACCCTCGTTTCATCTTTATCATCCTGGTAGATAGCAGCAGATTTTTATCATTCATTCATCCTTCCTTCAAATGTATGAAGTATGCCAGAACCATATGCTGAAAAAAGCCCCAGTCTATGATGTTCCCACCTTCAAACTTTACTGTTGGTATGGTGTTTTTGAGGTGATGTGCAGTGCCATTTGACCTCCAAACAGGGTGTGTATTATGGCACCCAAAGAGTTAAATTTTGGTCTCATCTGACCAGACTATATTCTCCCGGTATTTCACAGGCTTGTCTAACTGTTGTGCAGCAAACTTTAACCGGTTCCCGACCGGCGCACACCGATGTACGTCGGCAGAATGGCTCGGGCAGGCAAATGGTCGTACCTGTACGTCCCTTTAAATTTGCCACCCTGCCATCGCGAGCGCCCTGTCGGCGGCACGCTCGCGTGCCGGTCGGGACCCCCGTGAGTCGGGACTTGATCGCCGTGGGCATACCCGTGATCGTCTCACGGGGCGGCTGAACGGAGAAATGCCATTGTAAACAGCATTTTCCTGTTCTGCCTAGTAGCTAGTGACGCTGATCTCTGCTCCATGTGATTGGAGCAGAGATCAGTGTTCACTAAATAAAAGCCCAGCCTCACACAGTTAGTAACACACCCCTAGGAACACTTAACCCCTACACTGCCAACCACTGGTTAACCCCTTCACTGCCAGTGTCATTTACGTAGGAATCACTGCATTTATATAGCAGTGATTGCTGTATAAATGACAATCGTCCCAAAAATGTGTCAAAAATGTCCTATCTGTCCGCCATATGTCGCAGTCACAATAAAAATCACTGATCGCCGCCATTACTAGTAAAAAATAATCATAAAAGTAATAAAAATGACATAAACTATCCCCTATTTTGTAAATGCTATAACTTTTGCACAAACCAATCAATAATTGCTTATTGCGATTTTTTTTACCAAAAATATGTAGAAGAATACGTATCGGCCTAAACTGAGGGAAAAAAATGTTTTTTTATATATTTTCGGCGGATATTTATTATAACAAAAAGTAAAAAATAATGTGTTTTTTTCAAAATTGTCACTCTATTTTTGTTTATAGCGCAAAAAATAAAAACCACAGAGGTGATCAAATACCACCAAAAGAAAGCTCTATTTGTGGGGGAAAAAGGACATCAATTTTGTTTGGGAGCCACGTCGCATGACCGCGTAATTGTCAGTTAAATCGACGCAGTGACGAATCGCAAAAAGTGGTCTGGTCCTTGACCAGCAAAATGGTTCGGGGGCTGAAGTGGCTAAAACAAGCTTCCACATGCTTTTTCTTCAGAAATTGAGTCTTGCGTGGTGAGAGTGCATGCAGACCATGGCAGCTGTGTGCATTACCTATTGTCTTCTTTGAAACAATTGTACCTACTAGTTCCAGGTCTTTCTTAAGCGCTCCACAAGTTGTCCTTGGCTCTTGGACAGCTCTTCTGATAATTATGTTCACTCCTCTGTCAGAAATCTTGCGAGAAGCACCTGGTCGTGGCCCGTTTATGATAAAATGATATTCTTTCCATTTTCAGATTAGGGCCCCATCAGGCTCACTGGAACAATTAGAAGTTTAGAAATCCTTCTGTAACCAGTGCCATTAGTATGTTTTGCAACAATAAGGTTGCAAGGGTTTTGAGAGAGCTCTTTGCTTTTACCCATCATGAGATGTTTCTTGTGTGACACCTTGGTAATGAGATACCTTTTTATAGGCTTATTATCAGTTGAGACTGAACCAGTTGATATTAATTTGCACTGACACGGGGCAGGATTGCTTTCTAATTACTGATAGATTTTTACTGGTGTCTCGGCTTTCAATGTCTTTTTGCACCTCCCTTTCTTTATGTGTTCAATACTTTTTCCCTGTGTCATTCAATTTTATTAAACATAACTTAATTTATGAACTTATTTGTTTTGGTTTCTTTGTATGTATGCATTGCATGGGTTGATACCTACATGTTGTAAAAATTTCATGTCAATAGCACATTTAGAAATATATTTACTTAGAAAAATGGTGGTGTGTTTAATACTTATTTTAACCGCTGTTTATATTTATGTTTCTATTTGCATATCTTGACCCAGTCCTAGATGATGTCAGTATTACACTTAACATTAATGACCATGAGTGAGGTCTAACTGGACATCTATACTCCTCTACCCTTTTGTGCATACACCTTTGGGAACTATTATGATAGGTAAACATTGCCCTCTTTTTGATTTATGTATTATTATTATTATACAGGATTTATATAGCGCAGACAGTTTACTCAGCGCTTTACAACATTGGGGTAGACAGTACAATGCAATACAATTCAAGACAAGGGGAATCAGAGGGCCCTGCTCGTTAGAGCTTACAATCTAGGAGATGATGCTTTACTATGGGATCTCCTTCTATGGGACTATCTTTTGATATGCATGTATATATTTTCTCAGTGATTTAGACAATGACCAATAAAAGATTCTGGAAATGGTGTCTAGAGGATAACTATATAGACACCAGAAAATATTACGGCAGGTATGGTAATACTTACCTTCAGAAACCTCCTACTCATCCCTACATATGTGTACTGTATGTATACCAACTTGATACATTTATATGTTGTAGATCAAGACATCTCTTGTCTTCCCTTGCGATCCACACCAGAGAAGGAGTTTTTAACCATGAACTTGTGATATTTACTAAATCACAAACAATACAGGCTTAATGCGCATCATGTAATTTGATTAATTGATTTTGATTGAATGAATTTTTAATGCCACACCCCATCTATTTGAGAAGCTGTAGTATCTGCTACATTAGTGAGTTGAACTATGTAAGTGTACTACTATGACCTTTGGCACGTAATCTATATAAACATAAGTTAGTACTAGGTGTCCAAATAGTAAGGCGTGTTGATTCACAGGTTTATTTAAACAGTGCAATATAGTGCATCCATTGCAAGTAATTATGTGTATGTAAGATACAATTTTATGTTTATTTGTTGAATTAAAGAATTATTTTTTTCTGTTTGATGTTGTTTTCGGTATCTATGAAGTCCCATTTAGGCCTAATGTACACAGGACATTTTACAACCTCTCCTGAACGATTTAACTTGACAGATACTAACAGACCTTTAAAAACATCCTTTTTGCCGCATTTACATGCCGCGCTTACATGTCGTGTTTAGCCGTGTTTGCGCTTAGAAGCGTTTTTTTCGAATAGTCAAAAATTAAAATGTCTATAAACAAAACGCGGCTAAACATGAGTTATCGTTTACAAGCTGTTACAGGCATTTGGCATTTCAAATGCCTCTGAACATCTATCCTGAACGCATTTTTTTGCTTTCCAAAAAATGCTTCTAACCGCAACTGCCTAGAAATTACTATAAACAACCCTGTGCACATGTACTGATAAGATAACATAGAGGAGAGTACAGGATCAGCTAAAAAAAAACTACCAACTGCTCCTAAACGTAGCAGCAGTGTACATGAAGCCTTATAACACATTTACCTTTGATTAAGGCCCCATGCACATGAGACGCCGGTGCAAATTCTGCTGAACACATGATTTTAAAAGCTGAAACCATCGTTTAGAAACGCGTGTTTTGGCGTGATTTTACGGTGATTTAGCTATGTTTTACTGCGTTTGCACCTAGAAGCGCTTGGTTAAGATAACATCATAGACCCTCTCCAAGCTCAAAAAACAGTATTATTAACTATTTCAGACATTTTGTAAGACCAGAGTGAGTAGCAGCAGCTGTGAGAGCAGCAGTGTACTTGTATTTAGCGTGTCACTTGCCACGTCACCTGCCACAAGGTGGGGATTGTCCACTTGCCACGTCACCTGCCTTGTCACTTGCCACGTCACCTGCCACAAGTTGTGGACTGTCCACTTGCCACGTGATTTGCCACATCACTTGCCATGTCATCTGCCACAAGTTGTGGATTGTCCACTTGCCATGTCACTTGCCATGTCACCTGCCACATCACTTGCCACATCACCTGCCACAAGTTGTGGATTGTCCACTTGCCACATCACTTGCCACGTCACCTATCATGTCACCTGCCACAAGTTGTGGATTGTCCGCTTGCCACGTCACCTGCCACAAGTTGTGAATTGTCCACTTGCCACGCCACTTGCCATATCACCTGCCATGTCACCTGCCACATCACTTGCCACGTCACCTGCCACAAGTTGCGGATTGTCCACTTGCCACATCACTTACCACGTCACCTGCCACAAGTTGTGGATTGTCCACTTGCCACGTCACCTGCCATGTCACCTGCCACGTCCCTTGCCATGTCACTTGCCACAAGTTGTGGACTGTCCACTTGCCACATCACTTGCCACCTGCCATGTCACTTGCCACAAGTTGTGGATTGTCAACTTGCAATTGCAATTGTTTAAAAAAAATCATGGTTTTTCATCATTTGCCATCATTTTTGAAATTTTTTATGTTAAAAAAGGGCACCTTTAAAAATGCTTATTAACAAAATACGGCAAAACGTGGTACCGGTGTTTTGCCGCGTTTGGCATCTGAAACGTGGAAAACTTTTGCGTCTGAACCCATTTTTTCTGGAAAAACGAGGTTAAACGCAACTGCATAAAAACGTAAAAAAACTAGACTGTGTACATGGACACATAGGATAACATTGAATGAGTTCAAGGGCAGTTGAAAAAAGTGTCCAACTGCCTCTGAACACGCATTTAACAGCGTCTCATGTGCATGGGGCCTTAGATGCATAGCAGTGACTAAACCCTCATTAAACAGTTCAGTTCTGGGTGTCAGCCAGACAAAGAAGATGCAGAGCGAGCAAAATGAGATGCTGATATCTTTTTGGTTAACCCATAGCACTCAGATAACAATTTGTCTTTTTTTTTTGCAAAAGAAAGATTACATATATGCAGCCGGGTGATGGCGAGGTGCTCCCTTAACTAGAGTTTAACAGTACTACAGTGGACTGTTGTGATACAGCAAGTCCCAGCATGCTTGCATGGTGGGTTCCCATTGGCTTTCACTGCTCTTCTCTGATTGGCTTAGGTCAGGTGCCAAGGGTAAGGTAAGCCAGGAAAAAAGAACCCTAGGATAGGTAGTTCCATGACACCTAAGTGGAGCTTCTCCTTGTTGAGAAAAAACTATGGTTCCCAAAAGCCTGAGTAGCTGAGAAGGAGGGGAAAGAGTGAACTTTTACAAACGGTTTGGTCACTTGGTGCCAGAGTGGGAAGTAAACAAGTATTGGAGAGAGAGCACCTGCCAGCCAGCATGGTCTATATACAGAGGCACAGAGCTGAATTGCTGCTCAGTTATTACAGAGGTGCAGAACGGGATCATTACTTGGCTTTTTCAGAGGACCAGAGCGGGTTTGCTAACACCAGAGCATTAGTCCATGAGGGACCCCTCCATTGCTGGAGCTGTAGCTGAAACGCAACAGTTCAGTGAGAGTGTTGTTATCCCATTCCATACTTCACCACTTTCCGGTAGCTGTCCAGTCCTATAGACCACCTTCAGGGCTACTACCTGAACGACCTAGAACAATCTTCCTGACTCAGTATTACATTTGGAAACTTTTCCTCCCCTGTTTCCTTAATGAACTCCAAATAGCCCTGTCACCTGTTTGAGCTATCCAGTAAGTTAACCCCCCACCCCCCAGTCCTTTTTGCTACAGTTGTTTTATTGACTTTATTTGATAAAACAACAGTTGGAAAATGTATAAGCTTAAAACATGTACATAAATTTACCTAAAACCTTTTTCTTAAATGTGAGGTGTAAATCTGAACACTCATGGACAGACAAAAGTGTGCTAAGAAAACAGGTCTAAATTAATACTGTAAACAAACCCCACAATGAGAAGGAGACATGACAGTAAGAAGATAATGAAATACATGAAATACATATGAAAGGGGAACTACAAAAAATAAAAGATGATTAAAGAAATAAGTAAATAATCTAGTCCTGAAAAGCTAATAAAGTAAATCAATCTCAGCTATTTAAGAAGTAATGTAATAATCATTCAGCAGAAAGAAATATATAAACCTTTAGGTGTTAATGTGTTAAAGGTATGAATCCAAAAGCTTCTTGCTGGTGAAGTATAAAATTACAATCACCAATCCAGATGGATTTTTTTAAGTGAGTCATAAAAATTCTCTAAATTCACATGTTTGGTGTCTTCTGGTGGCAAGCACAGACTTAGTCAAGTTGGAAGTTAAATTATAATATAAAAATTTGTAACCCCACTTCCCTTATCCCAAATAAGACTTACACTAAATAAGAATGCAGGCCTCTGACTGGGTGATGTTCTAGCAGCCCAGCACAGGGACTTTGTTGACATTGGCTCCCAGTTAAATGTAAAATAATAGCCAACTGTCTTTCATTTGGAGGGACTATTCCTCTTCTAGAACCAAATCCCTCTGTTCACCTTTCTTTGTCATTTTTCCATTTTGTGGTCTCATGGATCTACCTCTAAAAATGTTTTATTTACTAATAAAATGTTTTATTGCACTACAATTTGTATCCAACCTTTATATTATTCTACTTTTTATTTTGGAAAGGCAGTATAAAAGCAAAAGTAGTAAAGAAAAAAAATGACTTGTGGGTTAAACCAAGTCTAGTGTAACCATAGTCTGTGTAACTGGGGGAGTGGTAGTGGTGTGTCCTTTGTTTACATACTGTGTGCGGTAATATGTTCCCTTTCCCATTTCACAAAGTTGGAAGGTATTTTGTTGTAATGAACCTGCACCCGTACATTGGCACAGGACAAAGGAATAAGTATAAACAGTTATATTGGTTTTGTTTATTTAAGACTGCCAGTGACTATGAATTACCAAACACTGGTTGTATTATTATTATTATTATTATTATTATTATTATTCAGGATTTATATAGCGCCAACAGTTTGCGCAGCGCTTTACAATATGAGGGCAGACAGTACACTTACAATACAATTCAGTACAGGAGGGATCAGAGGGCCCTGCTCGTTAGAGCTTACAATCTAGAAGGGAGGGTCAAGTTGAAACAAAAGGTAATAACTGTGGAGGATGAGCTGATGGAGAAAATGAAAATACAGTTGTTAGGTGTGGGTAGGATAGGCTTCTCTGAAGACAAGTGTTTACAGGGATCGTCTAAAAGCTAATAAAGTAGGAGATAAGCGGACAGATTGGGGTAGGGCATTCCATAGGATTGGGGAGGCTTTGGAAAAGTCCTGGAGGCGAATATGGGAGGAGGTGATGAGGGAGCTAGAGAGCAGGAGGTCTTGAGAGGAATGAAGAGGACGAGTAGGTTGGTATTTAGAGACTAAGCTAGTGATGTAGCTGGGGGCTGAGTTGTGGATGGCTTTGTATGTAATTGTTAGTATTTTGAATTTAATTCTTTGGCTGAGTGGAAGCCAGTGGAGGGATTGACAGAGAGGAGTAGCAGACACCGAGCGATTGGTAAGGTGGATGAGTCTGGCAGCGGCATTCATAATGGATTGAAGAGGTGATAGACTATGTAGAGGTAAACATTTGCCAAGCATGTGATGAAGAAAAGTGTTATACCAAGCATTAGTAGTTGATATAAGAAACCAAAAACGTTTTTTAACCAAAAAAAAAAGTTTTATGAGAATAGTTTTACATAAATACCCAGATGTGGACATTTTTTTAACGAAAATGTATGCCAGCATTAGCAGTCAGTGTACATGTATATCCTTTTACTTTCAAGACCAAATCAAAAATATTCCTCTTATATCAATAAACCAGACATTGAGTCTTCCACTCTTATTTTGGTCTGTAAGTCAAATAAAAATCAATATTCTTCTCTACCTTCAACTCTCTCCTCCACTGCTTCCACCCAATAACTCACTCACTGCCCAGGAGATAGCTAATCACTTCAAACAGAAGATTGATACAATTCATGAGGAGATCTCTGCTGTTCAGATACCCTCAATGCTTTACACTTCATGCCCATACGTACAATCATTACTTCCCTCTTTCAACCCCACCACTATAGACGAGGTTACTAAACTACTCACTAACGTCCAGCTAACCACATGTCCTCTGGATCCTGTTCCCTCGAAAATGCTACGTTCACCTTCTGGCTCTATTCTACACTCTCTAACCCACATCTTCAATCTCCCCCTCTCTTCTGGCATCTTCCCCAACTCTCTAAAACATGCACTAGTCATCCCCAAACTTAAAAAGCCCTCACTGGACCCAACCAGTCCTAACAACCTATGCCCCATCTCCTTGCTCCCCTTTTTATCCAAACTCCTTGAACGTCTGGTCTACAACCGACTGAGTGACCACCTTTCTGAGAATAGCCTTCTTAATCCCCTTCAGGCTGGATTTCGTCCTCAATACTCAAACTGCTCTCCTAAAACTAAGAAATGTTCTACTAATGGCCAAAACCAATAGACACTATTCTGTAGTCCTACTCCTGGACCATTCTGCTGCCTTTGATAAGGTTGACCACCCCCCCTCAAAAAAAAAAAACTCCATGCCTTTGGTCTCCGTGATTGTACTCTTCACTGGTTCTCTTCCTACTTATCCAACCCCACCTTTAGCATTACTTACAATTCTACTTCCTCCTCTCCTCTTCCTTTCCCTGTTGGGGTCCCCCAAGGTTCTCTTGGACCTTTCCTATTTTCAATCTACATCTGCTCCCTGGGTCAGCCTCCCATGTCTTCCAATACCATCTCTACGCTTATGACACCCAAATCTATTTCTTTACCCCACAGCTCACTCCCTCTGTCTCCTCATGTATCACTAATTTACTAACAGATATATCAGTCTGGATGTCACCCCACTTCCTCAAACTCAAGCTATCCAAAACCGAACTTATAATTTTTCCTCCACCACGTGCCCCTTCCCCTGATCTCTCTGTCAAAATTGTTGGCACAAATATAAGCCCATTCCCGCATGCCAAGGTCTTAGGTGTAGTCCTGGACTCTGAAATCTCTTTTAAGCCCCACGTCCAATCACTGTCCAAATCTTGGCACCTCAACCTCCGTAACATCTCCAAAATACGCCTCTTTCTAACCAATGACACAACAAAGCTCTTAATTTACTCCCTGATCATCTCTCCCCTCGACTACTGCAACTCCCTTCTCATTGGCTTACCTCTACATAGTCTATCACCTCTTCAATCCATCATGAATGCTGCTGCCAGGCTCATCCACCTTACCAATTGCTCTGTGTCTGCTACTTACCTGTCAATCTCTCCATGGACTTCCGCTCACCCAACTAATTAAAATTAAAATACTAACAACACCTTACAAAGCCATCCACAATGTAGCTGTCAGGGCTGGCTTAGCCCTTCCTCCTCTGGGCTGGCCGCTCAGCTGTCGGCTAATTGCCAGCTCTCTTCTCTCTCCACAGTTACCAGCTGTTTCCGATGATGCTCATCTGGCCTGCCTATTTAAAGTCTACCAGCTCATTTCTCCATTGCCTTCACGTTTGGTCACATCACTAGGAGCCATCTCCTGCTGTTGTTTCAAGACTGGCTTGCTACATCTCTCCTGGCTTCCATCCTGTTTGCAGTTGCTCTCCCTGGATCCCTGACTTCTGGACTGGCTGATTACCCGATCTGGTTTATGAACTTTGGACTGGCTGACTACCCGATCTGGCTATTGGACTCTGGCTTGCTTGACTACGCTTTTTCCTATTTACCTTTTTATTTTTATTAATAACGTGTGATTTGATTGTACTTCTGTCTCTGTCTGTTTCATGGTTCCTGACAGTACGTGAAGGCCATGAATTCAGAAGATACAGTCAATCCACTTGTTGGTAATATTTTTTCCAGATTGGATGCGCAAGATCACCGCATGGATCAGTTTGCTTTGGCATTACAAACGCTCCTGAATCGCACGGCTCACCTGGAATCCCCCACGGTGGCTGCTCCAGTACAACCTGAGTCGCAGGCCATCCCTGCTGCTGCGCCAGTCTCTGTGTAGGCACCCGCCTCGAGTATTACCTCTATAAGAGGTATGTCTGGTTCTGCTCCACTTCCCCAGTGATTTGGTGGCGATCCAGTTCAATGCAGAGTGTTTATCAATCAGGTTGAGATATACTTCGAAATGCTGCCCCAGGCATTTCCCACGGACAGAAGCAAAGTAGGTTTTGTGATATCTTTGCTTTCTGAGAGAGCCTTGGCCTGGGCTAACCCTCTATGGGAGACGCAAAAACCTGTTGTCTTGAGTTACCCTCAGTTTGTGGCCTCCTTTAAAAGGGTTTTTGACGTCACCGCACGCTCCGCTTCTGCTGCCAAGTGCCTCATGTCCGTCAGAGTACAAGAACTGTTGCCGACTACGCCATTGATTTACGTACTCTGGCAGCAGAGGTTGCTTGGAACAATGAGGCCCTCATGGCTGCTTTTTCTCATGGTCTCTCGGATTCTATCAAGGATGAGATAGCAGCCCGAGATATACCCACTGAGCTGGAGAGCTTGATCTCGTTTGCCATCCTCATTGACTCCAGACTCAGAGAAAGACTTTCTCTTAAGGAGTACTTGCGGAAAGCCTCCTGTATGTTTGCCTCTGAGCTTTGTAGTCCCACCCATGCCTCCCTCATCTCCCATGCCTCCTGGTACCGAGTTGGTCAGTTAAGACACCTGGGCTTCACGCGTCTCTCTGTGGATGAAAGAGCCTTTAGGAGGAGGGAGAGATTTTATTGTGGCCAGGCAGGTCACTTTTTGAAGTCTTGTCCTACCCGTCCAGGGAAGGCCCGAACCTTGAGGTCCTGTCACAGACAGACCTTAGGTGGCGTTGTTTCCTCCCCAGTTATCCAAAAGGATAAGCCCCTGGTTTTGGTCACCCTTTCTTGGGCTGAGTCGTCCATCGAGATACAGGCTCTAATCGACTGTGGGGCTGCAGGCCTGTTCATTGATGCTGCATTTGTTTTGCAGCACTCGATTCTGCTGCAGCTGCGTGACACTCCACTTGCCAATGAGGCTCTTGATGGGAGACTTTACAGCCTGCCCATGTGACTCATGAGACGGTTCCATTTTCCATGGCCGTAGGGGCTCTTCACCATGAGATATTCCAATTCCAAGTTATTTCCTCACCCAGATTTCCGCTGGTTATTGGTTATCCTTGATTACAGAGGCACAACCCCTCTTTTGATTGGCTCCGTGCTGAGGTTCTCTCCTGGTCACCACAATGCAGTGAGACATGCTTCCTGAAGGTATCCAAGGTCCTGTGCACTGCTTCACTCCCCTCCCTTCCGGAGGAGTACCGTGATTTTGGCGATGTCTTTGATAAAGGTCAAGCCGGTAGTTTGCCTCCACACTGCCCTTATGATTGCAAAATTGACCTTCAACCTGGTGCCATACCTCCTCGTGGCCAGGTTTACCCTTTGTCGGTCTTGGAGGATAAGGCCGTGGAGGAGTATGTTGCTGATGCACTTTCTCAAGGTTTCATCCGCAAATCCTCGTCTCCTGCTGGTGCTGGTTTCTTCTTTGTGAAAAAGAAGAGCGGTGACCTGAGACCTTGTATAGATTATAGTCACAATTAAGAATGCCTACCCGATTCCATTGATTAATGAGTTATTTGACCGCCTCAAGGGAACAGCGGTTTTCACGAAGCTTGACCTGAGAGGGGCATACAATCTCGTGCGCATTAAGGAGAGCAACGAGTGGAAAACTGCGTTTAATACCAGAACAGGCCATTATGAATACCTGGTAATGCCTTTTGGCCTTTGTAACGCCCGGCAGTTTTCCAGGAATTTATTAACGATGTCCTCCGAAATTTGTTGCAGTTGTGTGTGGTGGTTTATCTCGATGATATCCTCATATTTTCCAAGTCCCTGGAGAGCCACCACACAGATGTCTGTCGTGTACTTCAGAAACTAAGAGAGAACAATCTCTATTGTAAACTGGAGAAGTGCGAGTTCCATCGTGAACAGGTTACATTCCTGGGCTATGTCATTTCCACTGCTGGTTTTTTAATGGACCCAGAGAAACTGTCAGCAGTCCTACAGTGGCCTCAACCCATGGGTTTACGTCCTCTGCAGCGTTTCCTGGGCTTTGCCAATTACTATCTGAAGTTTATTCGTAACTTCTCATCTCTGGTCAAGCCTCTGACTGATATGACCAGAAAGGACGGTAACCCACAGAGTTGGTCTCCAGAGTCCATTAAGGCCTTTGAGACTCTCAAGGCTGCCTTTGTTTCTGCTCCTGTGTTGGCAGATCCTGATCCTACATTGCCTTTTATCCTAGAAGTTGATGCTTCTGAGACTGGAGTTGGCTCCCTTCTGTCTAAACGTCCTAACTCTGAGAGCGCTATGCATCCGTATAGCTACTTTTCCAAGAAATTGTCACCTGCTGAGTGCAATTATGAGATTGGTGACAGAGAGCTGTTGGCAATCATTTTAGCCCTGAAAAATGGAGACATCTCCTTGAAGGTACCACTGTGCCCGTTCTTATTCTTACTGACCATAAGAATCTTACATTCTTGTCTGAGGCTAAGCGACTCTCTCCCAGCAGGGCGCGATGGGCTCTTTTCTTGTCGAGCTTTAATTACATTGTCTCATTCTTACCCGGTAATAAGAATGTAAGGGCTGATGCCTTGTCACGACAATTTTCCTCCACTTCCAAGTCGGAGTCGGTTCCGGTTCCTATGATTCCTCCTGATCGTTTCTTAGCTACAGTTCGCACCAGTCTTACTTCTCCTTTGGGTTACAAAATTCTTGCTGCTCAGGTCCATACTCCTCCTGATAAATTTTGTGACCGCTGCTTTGTCCCAGAGAGTTTCCGTACTGCAGTGCTCCAGACTTATCATTCTCCCAAGGCAGCTGGCCATCCTGGGAAGAATCAACTCATTTGGGCCATCTCCCAACAATTCTGGTGACCTAGTCTATGGGCTGATATTACTGCTTTCGTAGCTGCCTGTTCCGTGTGTGCTCAGAGTAAGACTCCATGACACCTTCCAGTGGGCCTCCTACAACCCATACCCAATGGAGAGAGGCCCTGGACTCACCTGTCTATGGATTTCTTTGTGGAATTGCCCAACTCCCAAGGCAACACTGTTATCCTTATGGTGGTTGACCGGTTCTCAAAGATGTGTCATTGTATTCCACTTAAGAATTGGTCCACCTCTAAGGAACTGGCTTCCATTTTTGCTCGGGAGATCTTTTGCTTACATGGGCTAGCCAAGGTGATTGTCTCGGATAGGGGCAGTCAGTTTGTCTCCCAGTCTTGGCGAGCCTTCTGTGCACAGTTGGGAATCCAGCTTGTGTTCTCTTCTGCATATCACCCGCAGTCTAATGGGGCCGCATAACGAGCCAAACAGTCCTTGGAGCAATTCCTACGTTGCTATATTTCTGACCATCATAACAACTGGTCTGACCTATTACCTTGGGCAGAGTTTGCTCACAACAGTGCCTTGAATTCTGCCTCCTGATTGTCTCCATTTTTGGCGAATTATGGTTTCCAACCTTCCATGTTGCCTGACTCGTTTGTTCCGCAGAGTATTCCTGCCTTAGAGGAGCATCTCCATGGTCTTCCTTCCACTTGGGTACAAGTCCAGGAGGCTTTGCGTCATGCTAATGATAGGTACAGACTCCATGCTGACCGCAGAAGCCTGCCAGCGCCTTCCTACCAGGTTGGGGACAGGGTCTGGCTGTCATCTCGCAACCTCCAGCTGTTCCCTCACTGAAGTTTGCACCTCGGTTTATTGGGCCTTTCTGTATCCTTCGCAGGATTAACCCAGTAGCTTACGCGTTGGACCTTCCTCCTAGTATGCGCATCTCAAATGTGTTTCATGTCTCCTTATTGAAACTGTTGGTCTGTAACTGATTTACCACCATGGTGCCACGTCCTCACCCTATTCGGGTTGCGAACCATGAGGAGTATGAGGTACAATCCATTGTTGACTCCCGTAGATTCCGTGGGCGCATACAGTACCTGGTGCATTGGAAGGGGTACGGTCCGGAGGAACGCTCCTGGGTTTCATCCTCTGACGTACATGCCCCTGTCCTCCTTCGCGAGTTCCATAGACAGTTTCCCCTCAAGCCCGGTGGCCCTCCGAGGGAGAGAGGTCATTGAGGGGGGGTACTGTCAGGGCTGGCTTAGCCCTTCCTCCTCTGGACTGGCCGCTCAGCTGTCGGCTAATTGCCAGCTCTCTTCTCTCTCCACAGTTACCAGCTGTTTCCGATGATGCTCGTCTGGCCTGCCTATTTAAAATCTACCAGCTCATTTCTCCATTGCCTTCACGTTTGGTCACATCACTAGGAACCATCTCTTGCTGTTGTTTCAAGACTGGCTTGCTACATATCTCCTGGCTTCCATCCTGCTTGCAGTTGCTCTCCCTGGATCCCTGACTTCTGGACTGGCTGATTACCCGATCTGGTTTATGTACTTTGGACTGGCTGCCTACCCAATCTGGCTATTGGACTCTGGCTTGCTTGACTACGCTTTTTCCTATTTACCTTTTTGTTTTTATTAATAAAGTGTGATGTGATTGTACTTCTGTCTCTGTCTGTTTCATGGTTCCTGACAGTAGCCCCCAGCTACATCACTAGCCTAGTCTCAAAATGCCAAGCTCTCTAGTCCCCTTGTCACCTCCTCCCATGCTCACCTCCAGGACCTTTCCAGAGCCTCTCCAATCCTATGGAACTCCTTACCCCAATCTGTCCAATTATCTCTCACTCTGTTAGCTTTTAGATGATACCTGAAAACCCTCCTCTTCAGAGAAGCCTATCCTGCCCACACCTAACAACTGTATTTTAATTTTCTCCATCAGCTCATCCTCCACAGTTATTACCTTTTGTTTCACTTGACCCTCCCTTCTACATTGTAAGCTCTAACGAGCAGGGCCCTCTGTGCTCATGTTGTAAAGCGATGCGTAAACTGTTGGCACTATACAAATCCTGTATAATAATAATAATAATAATATTTACTTTTTAATATTACTATTGTTATTGTGAATAAAATGAAAAAGAAAACATATCCATAATTACCAATATTTACCAGGTAGGTTTTATCTACCAATAATTTTCATTACGTTTCAAAAGAATATACCACAGTACAATACAGTAATGAAAAAATTGGGCTTTGAGCAAAAGGGCCGATATTTCACATACCGTATATACTCAAGTATAAGCTGAGTTTTTCAGCACATTTTTTATGCTGAAAAACGCTCCCTTGGCTTATACTCGAGTGAGGACAGGGATACCAGGCATTAGGCTGCTTTTCCTGGGGCTGCCTTGAACTGTGGCTGCAGCACTCCCCTCTCTCCCTCCCTTACACAGTGGGAGACCACTGTGTCTCAGAGCTGACTCTGAAATTTTCAGCCGAGCTGTGACAAAAGTATCGCCCTCCTCCTAGACCAGCTCGTGTGATAGACAGAACACTGCATCTATCACATGAGCTGGTCTAGGAGGAGGGCGAGAATTTTATCACTGCACAGCCAAAAAATTCAGACTGAGCTCTGAAACACAGTGGGAGATGCCCACAGTGGGAGATGTGCAATCCAAGTACTGACTGCTGCTGAGACTGCATGAATGGGCACAGTCACTAATAGTGAGGCTGCAATAATGGGCACATTGAGGCTGAAATGACAGGTACAATGAGGTGGCAATGATGGGAGTGAGACTGCAATGATGGGCATGGTGAGGCTGCAGTGATGTGGACAGTGAGGCTATGATGATGGGCATGGTAAGGCTGCAATGATGGGCATGGTGAGGCTGCGGTGATGGGCATAATGAGGCTACAATGATGGGCAGGGTAAGGCTGCAATGATGGGCATGGTGAGGCTGCGGTGATGGGCACAGTGAGGCTACAATCATGGGCATGGTAAGGCTGCATTGATGGGCATGGTGAGGCTGCGGTGATGGGCACAGTGAGGCTACAATGATGGGTGGGTAAGGTTGCAATGATGGGCATGGTGAGGCTGCAGTGATGGGCACAGTGAGGCTACAATGAGGGGCACGGTAAGGCTGCAATGATGGGCAGTGAGGCTGCATTAATGGACACAGTGACGTCAGCAGCCTCTGTGTTGTCCGTGCCGCACTGCATCCTTAAAATTTAACAGTAGCTGCTGCATTTCCCACCTTAGGCTTAAACTCGAGTCAATACGTTTTCCCAGTTTTTTGTGGTAAAATTAGGTGCCTCTGCTTATATTCGGGTCAGCTAATACTCGAGTATATACAGTAATCAAAAATGTTTTTTAGGTAAGGCACTGGATTTTACTGGATGAATTTTATTCAGGTTGGTGTAGCTATGGGTGCAAAGTTTGCGCCCAGCTTAGCCAACCTGTTCATGACTGAATGGGAAGATAGGCATGTTTTTAATAGACCACAATTGAGATTTTATTGCAGATTCATTGATGACCTCTTGATTATTTGGGAGGGATCAAGGGAGTCTGCATTGGAATTCATATCCCATTTAAACCATAATGATAATAATATTAAAATTAATACTTAAAATCTGTGTTGCTGAACATCTTGTTAATATCAAAAAGGGATTCAACTATCATAGCGTGTCACTTCAATTTAAGGAAAAGCACAATCAAGATCCCACACTATTACAATTCTGTGGAACTGATTGTGTGTTTCCATCATGGAGGGGGACTAATTGTGTATGGGATTTATCACAAAGAGAAACTAAGTGGATATTTTTATCGAAGAGCCTTGCTCCTAGAGGGTTAAACATTGAGCTGGATCTCAATTGTTTTATCAATAATTTTTAATTTAGTTGATGGGTTTATCATCATCATTGAATAACAGGTTCGTACACTGTATAAGTGATTAACAAATATGGGGTTAAATATAGTTTATGTGTGTTTACATGATTTTATACTTTATTATGGTTCATATGTGTTCATTTGTTTAGTGTATATACCTTGATCCAGTGAGGAGTTAGTGGCGGATTCGCCCATACATTGTATTTTGCAAGTTTTATATATTAATGTGCCAATTGTATTTGAGGTTGTATTCCGCAATGTGAATGTAAGCAGTGGAAGTGCTGGTTGTATTGTGATGGCAGGGACACACTGTTGGCACATGCGCTGTAGGAGTGGTCCGTTTGATTGATGGGACACTATAAAAGGGAGGTTGCCGTGCCGTACAGCCAATCTTATGAGTAAGTAGTGATGACGAATTGTCGGGAGGTTGGCTGTACGGCAATCAGTTCTTAAGGCTTGACACTATACCGGAAGTGACCTTCGGAGGAGAACAATCTTTCGTTGGTGAGGTTCAGTTTTCACATGCTGTGTCCGACTGTGACCACACTACACCAGTACTTGCTGTTGCAAGTGGAAGTATTATTCTTTACTTGATCTTAGCTTATGTGAGTGCAATATTTTAAGTATTTAAATAGAAATACATTTTTCACAACGATACTGCACTGTTGGAGCATTTTTGTTTTATTATATATGGAGAGTCCATGATATTGAGTATCACGTCTGGAGATCATTGGATATTTAACCCTTTTAGGGTTGATGCTGTGAGAGCATGAGATTATTTTTCGTTTGAGACATCCTAGTCTCAGTGATGGACTGTAGCTGATTGTCACTTCTTAATAAGTGGTTCCAGAATAGAAACAAAACTAGATTGTGATGAAAATTTATTGGTGGACCACAGCGGTGAGAAATCAGTAAGTCTGAAGCTTTAGGGGGCAGGGTGAGCTACTTTATCTCAAGGGAGTGGGGGCAAAAGAGCAAGAGAATGTTGAAAGTTTCCTTACTCTTTAATCCTAAAAAATCTCAGTTCTTACATGCTGTTGAAGACAAATACTGTTAAAAGTGGATGTAAATCTTTATACATACCCACTGAAGTGACAAGCCACAGGTAATACACAGAGATGAAAAAAAATCCTACACAAGTTGTACCTGTTTATCTGCTGTCTTCTTTTCTCCACAGGGTTCTAAAACACACATATCAAAAGCATGTCTCATCTCCAGTAGGCGGGGGGGGGGGGGGGCTTACATCAAAAACTGCACAACATACAGCAGGGAGCTGAGTGTAATCTGAGAGTTGAGTGGAAGGAAAGGACACACAATAACAGGCAGAAAAACAGACCTGCACACTCTTTAAATGCAGCAAACAATGGACATCATGTGTGTTGTTGTGTGTCGATGCATCACAGGATACTGCAATGGTTCTTCGGGGTGCTATTTTAACTGAAAGGGCTAAGCATTATGTCTATGTGTTGCAGTAATCTGTATGCTACCACAAAGGGGAGGGGTGAAGCCAGTTTAAGGGGCAGACTACTGCTGCCATGAAAATTTGCATCCTTAAAAGTTGTCCGTATGGTGTCCCCACAAACTGGGGAGCTGGCTTCTATTAAATGAGCTGACATGACAAGGTCCTGTATGGTGGAGATTAGCCTTGACAAGCTACATACAAGTGCAGCACCGAGAAATCATACATAGTTAGTTGTAGCTATATATGACCTAAATAGCACAATTGTCATCATTGTAGTAGGTTTTGTAGCGTTTTAAGTGGCTGCAGGATTTGAAGGTCAATTACAGGAAGATTTTGGTTCTAACAGTAGTGAGAGTAAAAATCACCCACGTCATGTAATGCCTTTCTCAGGTCACTAAGGACTAACAACCCCTGGTCACAAAAGTATTTAAAACAAGCATCATTTTTCCACAATTAAATCGCTCCTTCTGCTGTGCCATTTCTATACATGTCAATGCAATGAATGCGCAAATATTTGTTCCTTTCATAATAGTTGCATATTTTGTTTAGACTGCACAAATATGAATTCTGCACATCTGTTGTCTCAATTTTGGGTTTTATTTTAGACTTCTTTCCAACAGGCATGGGAAAGTTTATTTTCTGTGTGTATTTTTTTTTCCTGACATCTGCAATAAACATGCTCATTGCCTCAGACAGAAAATGAGCAGCCAGGAACAGAAGTGAGTAACCCCAGACCTTATTAGTGTAATTGATGACAGAGGCCACTTCCGCCAAGGAGTCTGGAAAGCAACAACAATTGAAATATTTAATGACACATTACAGCAAAAGCACAAAGCACTAGGGAGATGAATAAAGTAGGATTTGTGAGGAATTTGGCAGCTCTTATCTGGAACATGATATACAGAAGCTGATATTCGTACGCTATGTTTCAATGCTGACTATTACAAGTTATTTTGTTTATTTATCAGTGTCCCTAGAACCACTAATTTGATGGATTCAGTAAAAAGATAAGTTAGCGTATTGGTTTCCGATAGTAATCAAAATGCTTCCAGATGACGCCGGTGCTTTTTTTTTTTTTTTTTTATAAGATGGCAAAGCAAAAAAGGACAAGAACTGAAACATTGCTAAAGTCATGGGTGGAACTAGTATTTTGTAACCCCACTTCAGAAACATTATGGAACCTGCAATTATCACAGAGCAAGCTTCAGAAGGAACCCTCCAAAAACACTGAAGAAAGGAAAGGATTGTGGAGACCCCAGATAAGGTGGAAGCCTAACTTAATTTTTATTGAAATCAGCTAAATATATTACAGGTGTGCAAAGTGTTACAATTAGTTTTTTTTTTTTGGAAAGTAGCCACAAGTTGGAGAAACCTGTCCCCTGCTGGCATGCTGTAGAGCAGTGTTTCTCAACTCCAATCCTCAATGCGCACCAACAGGTCATGTTTTCAGGATTTCCCTTCAGATGAAATGGCTGTGGTAATTACTAAGGCAGTGAAAACTGATCAAATCACCTGTGAAAAATAGTGCAAATCCTGAAAACATGACCTGTTGGTGCGCCTTGAGGACTGGAGTTGAGAAACCCTGCTGTAGAGAAGGACCCTTGCTATTTGTATGAATATGCAATGGCCTCTCTGCAAAGGTTTAGCACACTCCCTGCTGAATCAGAGCAAGAGTTGTTCTCCTAAATCCTTTGCAGATATCCGAGAGGAATTCTCCTTTCACAGGAACCAATTTTACAAATACCTCCAAATGAGGCATGCAATCCGATGTGAGGGTAGGATTTCTCCACTCGTATCAACGGTGCATCCATTAATGAATGATGTACTGCTGACAGATGAGAGGAAAGGTATGATTTCCAGGATATATACTATATTGATTAATTCCACACATGATGCTAGCAAACTTCCTTGTAGAAGGGGATGGGAACGAGACCTTGGGCCTATTGATGGAGACACTTGGGAGATATGTCTGACAGCTGCACCTTTAGTATCAGTTTCCACATCGCAGAGACTATCCCATATATACTTACTACATAGGGTATACAGAACTCCAGCTAGACTACACAAATGGGGATTTAGAGAAACTCCACTATGTCTGAAATGCAATAGCTACAATGGCGATCTATTACACTTGATGTGGAGGTGCCCAAAGCTCTTCAGATACTGGCAGTATGTTCTCAACACAATTTCACAAGTATACCAGTTCCCAGTTCTACAAGATCCAATTGAGTGCCTACTTGGTGCCCTGGAAATACCCTCACTTTCACCCAATGAGCACATTGCTGTGCTACGATTATTATATATAGCTTGCAAGGCAATTGCAAGGTATTGGATTACCCCAAGGGTGCCAACTGGCACACAGTGGTGGAGTTGGTAAATAGATTGCTAGTGCGTGAGAAACTTACCTACCAACATTGTAATGTCCTAAAAAAAATTTGACTCAATGTGGCAACCATGGTTGGATACCCCAGGACTAGGCCCAACCCAGTTAGTGTTGGACAGACTATTACAAATGTAAATATGAGACAGAGGAGCTCAGGAGTGCTATATTCCAAGATATGCTATATACCCAGGGTGGACTGCAGGAGGTACCATGGGGTATGTATTAAGCTTTTGATAAGATAGGTTGTTTAGACATCCCTATTTCTTATAGGGGTGTAGTAGTTTTATCTCTCATTTCTTTTTGTTGTACTAAAATCTACGTTTGATAATCGGTCATTAATATATTCAGTATATACAGGTCAGTAAATGATCACTTAATTAATCGTGACCAAGCAGCACAGTATAATACTCTGTTTACAAGCCGATAGTAGATCACGTTATTATATACTTGTACAACTATAATCTAACAGATTGTAAAAGAAGTTGCCTTCGTATATCTTGCTGCACGTGTCTTCTGACTGTATGTATGCTTACTGTTTTCTGACGATAAATTTGTTTTTGATTTAAAAAAGAGTTGTTCTCCAATCAGCAGGGGGCATGAGCTTTGCCAACTGCAGGACCCCCTGAAACATGAGGCAGTAAAGAACAAACACAATGATAAGAACATATATAAGTCGTAGAGCAAATACTTACTGAATAAGGCCGCGTACACACGGGCGGACTGTCTGACGGACTTGGTCCGCTGAAACGTGTTTCAGCGGACAATCCGCTCGTGTGTGGGCTTCAGCTGACTTTTTCAGCGGACAGTCTGGCGGACTAAGTCTTTCGGAATTTCCGTAATATTGTCTGTCCAAACTTGGTTTCAGGGGACAGTCCGCTCGTGAGTAGGCAAGTTGGACGGACTAAGTATGGCGCATGCTCAGAAAGGATTTACACGGCCGAAGGTTGCATTGCAGTGTATTGGACGTCGTATTTCTAGTCCCGTCGTACGTGCTGTACACGTCATCGCGCAAGCTTTCAGCGGACTGTCTGTTCGTCGTGTGTGGTCAAGTCCGTTCATTCAAAAGTAGGACGGAGTACGCGGCCTAACTCTCATATATGTTCTGCCCAAAGGGCTGAAAAGAGTGACTGCAACAAACTTAATCCAAATAATTTATAAAAAAATAGAAGAACATAGATAGCGGGACTTTTCCATGAAGCACACGGGAGCCTTCTGACCCACTGGGGAATGGTTTGTTCCATCCCCCAATCGGTCTGACGCGTGACGTTGGGGGCGTGGTTGCGGTGGCGGCGGTGCTTATATGGGCCCCTTCCTCATTCGCACCAAACACTTAGCACTGACCACATCGGCCATATCAGTCACCATAGATGCACAGAGGCACTCTGCCCTCAATTGCGGTCATTCTGGTAATTGTTTTTTATTTTTTTACCTTCACTCCCCATACTGATCACCTTCCCCCTTCCTCTGTTGTTTTCTTAATCCTGCCCAATTTTTCACATTTTTATTTTTATTATTTTTAGCATTTTTTCTTTTTGTTTTTTTCACCTAGCTCTTCAACATAGGGGCTTTTCCACCCATCATATCGTTAGTACACATTTCGATTCACATGAGGTGTTGTCCAGTTTGGGTTGCCGCCTGCTGCACTACGTCCCCTCAGCTCCCGGACGGGGCATTGTTTGGTTGGTCTGGGGATCTCACTGTCTGTGCCACCACTGCAAGGACCCTCATGTAAGTAACAGGGCTAGCTAAGTTCAGGGGTATTTTCCCCTGTCCGTGGTTGGCCCTTTTTAATAATTTGTTATAGTAAAACATTATTCATTCCCCTCTTAATATTTTCTCTATAGATCCCTACCACGGTTTTGCTCCTGATGATAGGCTATAAGGCCTTGAAACGCGTAGAGCTAACAACAACCGCGTGTATATACGTATGAATTCCTCTGATCTCCGTTCCTTCTTTAATTGTTCTTCGCTATTTATTTCTTTTTTATTTTCATTTTTTTTGTTTTTGTTATGGCTCCTCTGTGACATCTGTATAGTCATAAATTTTATTGCATTAAATCATGTCTCAATTACTGTTTGTATCTTGTAATAGAAGTATCAACTTCTTGTTGGAAATTGTAATCAATGTGGAATAATAATTTTTAAGAATTGTATATGTGTAAAAAATATAAAAATAATAATATATAGTAAAACGTATGGAACTAATTGATACAAATATTTCATAAACAATTCGAATAATTAAAAACAATTTTTATCCAATCTGTTTCATTGCTCCCGTGTGCTTCATGGAAAAGTCCCGCTATCTATGTTCTTCTATTTTTTTTATATATTGAACCGGGATGGAGGAGGGGATTTGAACGGCCCCTGTATACCTCATTTAAAGTCCCAACTAACTCTCTTTCTTTCTTTGTTTTTTAATCCAAATAAGTTGTGTAAAGTCGAGTGATCCCCCATAGGTAAGACACGGCTGCACTCAAAAGTACTCCAACATGATGGTGAAGGAAGGAATGGCGCCAATGTGATCCCCAGCGTCTTCCTTTTATATCCCCATGTGGGCCGCCAAACGGACTGCTCCATACTTAGAAGATTGAAGCTGCATATGGCACAGCGGCAGTGACGCCGCATGCACAGCAGCCGTTATGACGTCATGCCACTTGTGATATCATCTATATAATGATACATGTTTATGTGTGTTCTTTTTGTCTGGGCTTCCCGTTGGGAATCTTTTTATCATGTTAAAAAATTTGTATTAATAAATGTCTATTTTGTGCAGAGCCGTGCTTATCCGCACAGGAATGTACAGGTGTTCCCTGTAGTCTCATGCAGTCAGTTCCATTCATGTTTATTGGGACATATTATGCCGCATACACACGAGCGAATTGTCCGGTGTTCTTAGTCCGGCATACAATCCAGCGGATTGTCCGGCGGACTTTCTACCGAACGGACTTGGCCACACACAGAAAGTCCAGCATTTGCTAGCGCGATGACGTACAGCACATACGACGGGACTAGAAAAAGGAAGTTCAATAGCCAGTAGCCAATAGCTTCATTTTTCATTCTTGCTTCTGAGCATGCGTCATTCTTAGTCCGCCGTACTAGCATACTGACGAACGTATTGTCCGCTGAAACCCAAGTCCGACGGGAAGATTGGAGTGCAAAAATACTTTTTTAGTCCGCCGGACTTCATGCTGGAAAAGTCAGCTGAAGCCCACACACGATCGAATTGTCCGCTGAAATGCGTTTCGGCGGACTAAGTATGCCGGACAATCTGATCATTAGCTGCACGGATACAGCTGCTGCTCCCAATATGACATCCATGTGGGTGTGGGTGCATGCAGGTGTGTATCCCTGAACTATCCCTGCTTCCATTGGGGGCTGTGCACCTGTACAGATGTTACATTGAGAACAGCGGATGTGTCGGTCCAGCCTCTGAGTCCCAAAAGCAGCTACGGGACTGCCGGCACAGAGCTGCACACAACACCTAAGCGGCATCCCTGTAAAATGTGGCCCTACACAAAGCATGGATCAAAGTGTCCTGTGTGAACAAGGCCTTAAGGGCCATACATAAGGGCAAAATATCGGGCCGCATCGTCTAGTTCAATAGAAACCGTCCGAAATTAGGACCATGTGTACTGCAGCCAGTCTCATAAAAGCCGAATGGACGGCATGACTGAAAAAAGGTCTGCAAATTGTCACCAAATCAGTCCTCTCAGCCTTTGGCTGACCGGTGTGTTCTGGCGAGCGGGCCACCCCCCTGTCAGAACAGAATAGCTCAGAGAGGAAGAATGCTGTGCTAACATCGGATAGATAGTACAGCAGCTGATCTTGAGCTCTTCAGCCCACTGAATGAAAAATAAACTGTTAGCATGTACCAGGCAGCAGAGTTTCATAGAATCTCAGAGAAGGTCCCATCTCAGCTGTACATTAGTAATTAAACTTCGAACCCTTTTTACTGCCAAACAAACTAGAAATCACTGTGCATGTGGGTTAGCAAATATGTTAGAATTTGCATTTCAGGGACCCCCTAATCCAACTCATTAGACACCGCTACTATAACAGTACAGCTAAGCACACAGCTAGCAAATGTTTTAGGGGTCTGTATTGTAAGCCCACTTTTAGTTTTTTTCTGGACATCAGTATTGCCATGATACATGTTTTCATTTCAAGGGGTCTGTCCGCTTCTGCAGTGTGACATGTTGTAGTTGCATAACTACTACAAATACTTTTCATGGAGGCACGTTTCTGCTAGTATTCTCTCATTTTCATTCCTGTCTAATGGGGTCTCTGCAGCATCCTTAACACAAACTGTCTAGATCAATTTTTACTAATGTCATGCATGGCCGGGACTCTTAGGGCCTGTTGTTTTATCTATGCAGATGTGCTGCTGCATATGATTTGCATATACATTTCCTTGTCAACATCAGTAAATATGATCTAGCCAGTTGCTGTAAGCGACTGTGATATTCATCAATGCTTTTTGTATTTAACCAGTAGGCTTGTCTGAACTTGTGTATCTCAAAGTCTGTGTATCCTTGTTTTGTTAGAAATGAGCAGTTTATAGCTGCTTGGTTAATCACTGTCATTGTCATTGTATTTCCATTACTGGACACTCTTGCCAAACAAGGATTTCTGTGTGCAACTTTTTTCTTTCAATGATCAATATACAGTATATAGTCTACACATATAAATAATTTTCACGCGTTCTTTCCGAGCTACACATAGTTAATAAAGTAATATAGAGAAAAGATGATGAGCAAAGAGCAACAAACCATATCCAACAATCAGATTTCAGGTTAGAACACGTGTCAAACACAAGGCCCGTGGGCCGAATCCGACCCTCCAGGCCATTTCATGTGGCCCTCACACCTCTCCTGCAATATTCTTGTCTCTGCCCCTACCTTGTCTCAGCAGTCAACAGCAGAGAGGTGAACAGAACTCCTCCGCCAGATCCTGTGATTCTCCTTACAGCTCCATAGAGGCTCATCTCTGCTCCCACTCCATTTCCCATCCCAGCGGTTGGCAACAGAGAAGAGGACAAAATTCCTTCTGCAGATCCTATTCTTCTCTGTGCAGCTGCAGCACCCCCTTGTCACTGCCTCCCTCTCATCTCAGGATTCAGCAGACTCCAGCCCTCCTCTGGTCCTACTCCAGACCCTGCACCTTCTTCTTTCCAGCTTCTTCCTGGCAGCAGCAAAATCAAAGGGGGTGCACTGTGATTTAAGGAGGATGGGGGGACTCTTGACTTATGATTTAAGGGGGGGGTGGGGTGCTCTGGACATCTACCGTTGTCTAACATATACAAATGGCCATTAGGCTGGATTCACACCTGTGCAGTTTTAGTGCTTTTTGCATTTTGCAGATTTGCACTACAGAAAGTTTTCCATAGAAAATCATGTTAAATGGACTGTAGTGCAAATCTGAAAAAGCACTAAAACTGCATAGGTGTGAATCCAGGCTTAGAGGGTGAACATAATGCTGATACAGCAAGGAATTAAATTGAGTTTGACAGCCCGGGGTTAGAAGATCAGTGAAATAAATCACTATGGTTCACTATACTTTTTTTTGCTGTTTGCTGATTGCATTGGGAAAATGGGCAACATTTAAACACCAAGTTGTGGGTATTAGTCCACCTAAAGTACATCTAGAGTGAGAACGTTTTAGTTCCCCGTCACCTTTTTTTTTGTTGACTGTGTCGCTGCTGTGGAAATTTATTCTGGTGACCACTTTCACTGGGAATTAAAGTAAAGTGTTAAGCCGCGTACACACGGGCGGACTGTCTGTCCAACTTAGTCCGCTGAAACACATTTCAGCGGACAGTCCGCTCGTGTGTGGGCTTCAGCGGACTTTTTCAGCGGACAGTCTGGCGGACTAAGTCTTTCGGAATTTCCGTAATACAGTCCGTCCAACTTTGGTTTCAGCGGACAGTCCGCTCGTGAGTAGGCTAGTTGGACGGACTAAGTATGGCGCATGCTCAGAAAGGATTTACACGGCGAAAGGTTGCATTGCTGTGTATTGGACTTCCGATTTCTAGTCCCGTCGTACGTGCTGTACACGTCATCGCGCAAGCTTTCAGCGGACTGTTTGTTCATCGTGTGTGGTCAAGTCCGTTAATTCGAAAGTAGGACGGACTGTCCGTCGGATTGTCTGACGGACTTAGTTGGCCAGACAGTCCGCCCGTGTGTACGCGGCTTAACAATTACACTTAAAGATTTCACCCTGTGCAGATTTTCCTGCTTTGGGGCAACAATCCAAGCACCAGCAGATTAAGAGCGATCGTCACTGGAGCAGATTAGCTGCACAGTTAAACCCTTTATATGCACACAGTAACCGCCACCACATGTATTAACAGAAATACGCACTGTTCACTACATCTACTGATAAATTTCTGATCTTTAAAGAAAATTCGGTATCATTCATTGCCACACCAAGACAGGAATGTACCCGTTTAAAATACTGTAACTCCCTATAGAAGCAATGTTCTTTCATTTCTAATAAGAACATTCAAAATTTGGTTTAAGAAATCTAAATATAATTTTTAGGTGATAATAAACACACAGTGTTTAATTTACATTGTCCCTTTTTTTCTGTATGTGGATGATGGCATTGTAATAATTTTATAAACAAAATCTAAGTACCTTTTTCCTAATCGATATACAGCTGTCACATGTCCCAGATCTTTCACAGCCAGTCTGCAGGGAAACATAAGCAGGAGGAGCTTCTAGCCCCACACCATAATTCCCCCTCCACCAAATGATTTGGAGCAGTGCACAAAGCAAGGCCCATAAAGACATGGATGAGCGAGTTTTGGGTGGAGGATCTTGACTGGCCTGCACCTAACCTCAACCCGATTGAAAACCTTGGGATGAATTATGCCGCGTACACACGGGTGGATTGTATGGCGTACTTAGTCCGTCGAAACACATTTCAGCGGACAATCCGCTCGTGTGTGGGCTTCAGCTGACTTTTTCAGCGTGCCGTCCGGAGTACTAAGTATTTAGATTTTTTCGAAATTCTGTCCGTCGTACTTTGGTTTCAGCGGACAATACGGTCGTCAGTATGCTAGTTCGACGGACTAAGAATGGCGCATGCCCAGAAAGGATTTACACGGCGGAAGAGTGCTTTGCTGTGTCTTGGACTTCCTATTTCTAGTCCCGTCGTACGTGCTGTACATGTCATCGCGCAAGCTTTCGACGGACTGTTTGTATATCCGTGTGTGGTCAAGTCCGTTCAGTGGAAATTACGACGGACTGTCCGTCGGATTGTATGACGGACTAAGTACGCCATACAATCCGCTCGTGTGTACGCGGCATTAGAGTTGAGACTGTGAGCCAGGCCCTCTCGTCCAACATCAGGGCCTGACCCCACAAATGCGCTTCTGGAAGAATGGTCAAACATTCCATTAGACACAAGCCTAAACCTTGTGGACAGCCTTCCCAGAAGAGTTGAAGCTCTGATAGCTGCAAAGGGCAGGCCAACTCAGTATTGACAAAAAAAATGGGTAGTGGCGCTGCTAAATAGTATGAGATTTAATACATTAGTCCATCAATAAGTCCTTGAAGTGGATATATGTGGAGGGGGAGAGATGAAGAAGGGAGACCTGAATAGATTACTTTAGCAGCCCAAAACAACCTTGGCAGCCTTTGAGGGGGAGTTAAAAGCAGACTCCAGATAGGCAAATGAGAAAAGAAACATAGGCGGTTCTAAGTTAGAACTGTGAACATTTTAATGAGATACAGGTGCATTATCCACTTACATGGAGGTTAAGGAAGTAAGGTATGAGTCCATCAACACTGGTGTGGCGTTCACTGCAGAGCGGCATTCTGAACAGCTGATTATTCTGCCTGTGGGGGAGAAATCTTGGCCAGCAGGATCTCTGGGACCACAGCGATGGAACGCAGTGCCGAGCATGATGACGTCACTGGTGTGTTGCAATGGTGTTCCAGAGCATGCACACTGGTAGATGGGACTCAGGGTCAAGCTCCGTATTGAACCTTACAGACTGAGATGCCATTAAAGTTCATGTGTGTAGGAAAGGCAGGTGTCCCAATACTTTTGGCAATATAGTGTATGTGGAAACTATGCATTACTATGAAGGTACCATTCTGCAGTGTCTGGTTTCCTACTAATCATTAATAATATATACAGTTGTGTTCATAAGTTTACATACCCTGGCAGAATGTATGACTTCTTGGCCATTTTTCAGGGAATATAAATGATAACACAAAAACATTTCTTTCATTCATGGTTAGTGTTTGGCTGAAGTCATTTATTATCATTCAACTAAGTTTATGCTTTTTAAATCAAAATGGCAACAGAAACTAACCAAATGACCCCGATCAAAAGTTTACATACACTGGCGATTTTGGCCTGATAACATGCACACAAGTTGACACAAAGAGGTTTGAATGGCTATTAAAGGTAACCATTCTCACCTGTGATCTGTTTGCTTGTAATTAGTGTGTGTATATAAAAGGTCAATGAGTTTCTGGACTCCTGACAAACCCTTGCATCTTTCATCCAGTGCTGCACTTGAGAATGCCAATCAGCAGTGTTTAAACTCTAATCAAGAAGTGGAAAATGAGAGGTCCTGTTGAAACCAAACCACGGTCAGGTAGACCAACTAAAATTTCTGCCACAACTGACAGGAAAATTGTTTGGGATGTAAAGAAAAACCCACAAATAACTTCAGTTGAAATACAGGACTCTAGGAAAACATGTGGTGTGGCTGTTTCAAGATGCACAATATGGAGGCGCTTGAAGAAAAATGGGCTGCATGGTCGAGTCACCAGAAGAAAACCATTACTACGCAAAGGCCACAAAGTATCCCACTTACAATAGACTAAACAGCACAGGGACAAGCCTCAAACCTTCTGGCACAAAGTCATTTGTCACGTACCTTACAGTGGAGTCAGACTGCTGAGGGTGGCCTCTCGCACGGTTCCGGTCTCCACGCCCCTGAGGATGGGGACAGGGCGCGTGAGGACACGAAAGGGTGCAGGTGCCTGAAGGTGGAAGTAGCAGACCTTGGAGATGCTGGGTCCTCACGGTAGAAGAGATGTTGTAGGTAGGCACCGGAAGATCAGCAGGTGTGCAGGAAGCACTGCGTGTCTGTAACAGGCAAGGTCGGCAACTGGCAGGCAATGCGGTACAATAACAGGAGGCAGGTGCGTAATCAGGAACAAGCAAGGGTCTGGCAACGTGCAAGCAAACGAGGTACAGATTCAGGAGACAAGCCAAAGTCGAAGTCCAAGCCGGGGTCAAAGGTAGTCCAGGAGATAGTAGCACAGGGTATCCAAAGAGCGGGTGTCAGGAACGGGTCACAGGAACAAGGATCACGGGAGCAAGGTCACAGGAGCAAGGTCTCAGGAGCAAGGTCTCAGGAGCAACGATCAGGTCTACAGGAGTAGCTGAAGACGATCCAGCACTGATGTCAGGCCAGGATCCTGTTTATATAGAGGGGAGTGAGCCAGGATTGGTGGAAGTGGCCGTCCGTGCGTGAATACGTACATCCGTTCAGTTTGCGCGGGTGTCTTCGCGTGTTCGGATTGGCATACGTCCACGTGTTCGGATTGGCATACGTCCATTCGTCCTGGAATTCGTACGCCTCTGACGGGGACACCGCGCATGCCGCCTGGAACGAAGGGAAACTGTCGCTATACGGGGACGGGCATACGTATGGTGAGTTCCCTGACAGTGCCCCCCCCTTAAGGGCAGCCTCTGGGTGCCCCTTAGAACCGACCTTTGAGAGCGATGAAAAGCCCGTATAAGCCTCTGGGCATGAAGATTTGCTTCGGGTTCCCAGGAATTTTCTTCAGGGCCAAAGCCTTTCCACTTAATCAAGTATTGGTTTTGTCCTTGACGCTTCCTGTAATCCATAATGGCTTCGATTTCAAACTCCTCCTCCCCGTCTACCAATATAGCTTCTGGAGGGCTTAATTCCCGACCTGGAAAGGAATTAGGTACATCAGGCTTAAGTAGAGAAGTGTGAAATACAGGATGGATTTTAAATGAGCCGGGAAGTTCAAGTTCATAGGCTACTGAATTAATTTTCTTCTTAATTGGAAAAGGTCCCAAATATCTGGGTCCCAATTTTTTTAGAGGGACACGCCAGTTTCAGGTTTGCAGTTGACAGCCACACACGATCACCGATTTTTAAATCCAATTCCCCCCTTCTCTTCCTGTCAAAAAATTTTTTATCGTCCTCTTGAGCCTTAGAGAGGGTTTCTTTAAGTACCTGATTGTTGATAACAAAGAAATTCAGCCTATCCTGGACGGCTGGTACAGGAGAATCCGGTAAGGATGTTGGCAGGAAGGAGGGATGAAACCCATAGTTGGAGTAAAATGGTGACTGGTTTGTGGCGGAATGAGTAGAGTTGTTAAATGCAAATTCTGCCAAGGGTAGTAACGAAGCCCAATCCTCCTGAGAAAAAGAAGTGAAACAACGTAAATATTGTTCTAACGTTTGATTAGTGCGTTCAGTCTGCCCGTTTGTTTGGGGATGGTAGGCTGAAGAGAAATTTAACTTGATACCCAGAGCTTCACATAATGATTTCCAAAATTTTGACGTGAATTGGACTCCACGATCAGAGACAATATCACCGGGAATTCCATGGAGTCTGACAATGAATACTCTGGCTGTCTCGGTTGCAGATGGAGTTCCCTTCATGGGGATGAAATGTGCCATTTTGGAAAAGCGATCCACCACCACGAAGATAGAGGAGAATCCTTCAGAGGGGGGAAGCTCAACAATAAAGTCCATTGCGATCTTATCCCATGGTCTTTCAGGGATAGGTAATGGCCTCAACAATCCCCAAGCTTTATTCTTGCTGTTTTTATTCCGGAGGCAGGTTGAACAAGAGCTAACATAGTTCCTGCAGTCTTTCGCAAGGTTTGGCCACCAGAAATGCCTTTGAACTAAACTTATCGTCTTGTGACCCCCAAAGTGACCCGCCAGGGGATAGTCATGACAAGCCTGTAGAACGGAGGTGCGAAGATTTTGAGGAATGAATAGTTTACTTCCTCGCCAGAGAAGACCATCTTTTTCTTGGAGGTTAATATCTGGAGGGACTGATGCACCTTGAGACGACTGCCGAACCTGTGACAGAAAACTGGTTTGTGTTAATAGAAAGTTCCCGGCTTGCAAAATGGTGTCCGGAGGGGATGAGGCTTCGGTTTCAGAGAACATACGGGATAATGCGTCGGGTTTACTGTTCTTGGATCCTGGTCTGTAGGTTATGTGAAAATTAAAACGGGAGAAGAAGAGAGCCCATCTTGCCTGCCGGGGCCTGAGACGCTTAGCTGTTCTGAGATATTCCAAATTTTTATGATCTGTAAAAATGAATACTGGATGTGTTGCCCCCTCAAGTAGGTACCGCCATTCTTCTAAAGCCAGTTTGATTGCCAGGAGCTCCCGATCTCCCACATCGTAGTTCTTTTCTGACGTATTTAGTTTTTTGGAAAAGAATGCTACAGGATGCATTAATGATTTAGGTCCTTGGCGTTGGGACAGGATGGCGCCTACAGCGTTCTCTGAAGCGTCCACTTCCAGAGTGTAAGGTAGAGCAGGATCAGGGTGTTTGAGTATTGGGGCCGACGTGAATAGCCCTTTTAGTTTGTCGAACGCAGCTTGGGCCTCGATGGACCATCGGAAGCGGTTTTGTTTGCTGGTGAGTTGCGTGATGGGAGCTATAACACTGGAAAAGTTTTTAATAAACTTTCTATAAAAATTAGAGAATCCAATGAAGCGCTGTACCCCTTTCTTATCAGTTGGAGGTGGCCAGGATAAAATGGCTGAAACCTTTTGAGGATCCATCTCTATTCCCTCCGTTGATATTACCAGACCCAGAAAGTGAATGGTCCGTCGCTCGAATTCGCACTTCTCGGCCTTGGCGTAGAGCCCATGTTGTCTTAACCTCAGGAGAACTTGTTTCACATGGTCACGATGGGTTTCTAGAGAGTCTGAAAATACCAAAATGTCATATAAATAAACAATTACAAACAAATCCAAAAAGTCCCTGAAAATGTCATTAACAAAATGTTGAAAAGTAGCTGGTGCGTTGCAGAGTCCGAATGGCATGACCAGGTACTCAAAGTGGCCAAAACGTGTCCGAAAGGCCGTTTTCCATTCGTCCCCCTTACGGATTCTGATTAGATTATAGGCCCCTCATAAATCCAGTTTCATAAATATTTTGGCTGATCGAAGTCTCTGGAATAATTCTGGAATCAATGGAAGGGGGTAGCGATTTTTAATCGTCACTTTACTTAAATCCCTGTAATCCACACATGGGCGGAGCGAATGATCTTTCTTTTCAACGAAAAATATTCCAGCACCGGCTGGGGAAGAAGAATGTCGAATAAATCCTTTCTTGAGGTTCTCATTGATGTATTCTTTGAGGACCAGGAGTTCAGGTTCCGATAGAGGGAATATCCTCCCGAATGGAATTTCGGCTCCAGGTAGTAACTCGATTGGGCAATCGTAGACCCGATGAGGAGGGAGTGTGTCTGCCTTTCTTTTGTCAAACACGTCCAGGAATCTGTGGTATGTGACTGGGACCAACCTCTGGAGCTCAGATGTAGAACCCGAACAGGCAATGACCGGAACCAGGTGGTTTGAGGTCCTGACACAATTTTGGAGGCAGTAAGTGGATCGAAACACGACCTCACCGGTTATCCAGTTTATTTGGGGATTATGGGCTTGTAGCCATGGCATTCCTAAAATAATTGGGAAGAGTGGTGAAGAAATGACATCCAGGCAGATTAATTCTTGGTGATCGGATAGAATGTTGGCAAGTAGTGGCTGAGTCTCATGGGTAATAGGACCTGATCTGATGTTGGATCCATCTGCTAACCTTATAGAAAGTTGGCGTTGCTTGGGTACCAATGGAATGTTGTGTTGTAGAATGAGAGTATGGTCAATGAAGCAACTACAGGCGCCCGAATCAATTATAGCTTGGACCTGGAGTGTTCCTCCTGGAAGCTGTAAGGAAAAGGGAACAGCTATATGAATTGATTTTGTCAGAGGTAATGCATTGGATACAAGAGGTGAGTCTTTGAACTTACGAATCTTATTTGGACATGTATTCGCATAGTGACCAGTTTCCCCGCAGTAAAGGCAAAGGTTATTCTAGCGCCTGCGTAGCTTCTCTTCAGGAGACAATGGTGAGCGAAGTAGCCCTAATTGCATTGGCTCTGGAGCTTCGGAAATGGGAGCAGGTGTGGAAGCAGGAGGATAATTCGGAGCCTTGGGTAACATCCAAGTGGGGCGAAACTGGCCAACTCTTTCAGACCTCCGTTCCCTAAGACGGCGGTCAATTTGGATCGATACCTGTATGAGGTCTTCCAAAGAACTGGGAACTTCGATACGGGCCAACTCGTCTTTTAATGATTCAGACAATCCGATGCGGAATTGGTAACGTAGGGCGGCGTCGTTCCATTGAGTGTCAGAACTCCACCGCCTAAAGTCCGTCACATAATCCTCTACAGGTCTGCGACCCTGTCGCAGGGCATGGAGACTGGCCTCAGCAGTTGAGGCACGCTGAGGATCGTCGTATAATTTAGCCATCTCATCCAGAAAAGAGTCCATGGTATTAAGTAAAGGGCTGGCCTGTTCCAAGAGGCGATGGGCCCAGGTCTGAGGTTCCCCCAGAAGCAAGGAGACGATGAACCCTACTTTTGTGCTTTCCAAGGAGAAGGTGCGAGGCTGTAGCAGGAAGTATAGTTGGCATGCATTACGAAAAGCACGGAATTTGCTGCGATCTCCGGAAAATCGCTCTGGAGTAGGAAGTCGAGGCTCCGGGGATGGCATCACTATTGCAGGCATGGATGCTGGGGTTGCCGGACTGGCAGACGGAGATGCTGTAGCCCCTTGGGAGGCAGTAGTGTTTGGAGTTAATGTCTCCACCCTCTGCTCGAGTTGATGGTAACCATCCTGCAGGCCTTGAACTGCTTGGGTAAGGGCAGAGATTTGTTGGCACAGAGCTTCCAAAGGTGAGGCCCCCCTGTCTGACTCCATGTTTCTGGCTGGATCGTACTGTCACGTACCTTACAGTGGAGTCACACTGCTGAGGGTGGCCTCTCGCACGGTTCCGGTCTCCACGCCCCTGAGGATGGGGACAGGGCGCGTGAGGACACGAAAGGGTGCAGGTGCCTGAAGGTGGAAGTAGCAGACCTTGGAGATGCTGGGTCCTCACGGTAGAAGAGATGTTGTAGGTAGGCACCGGAAGATCAGCAGGTGTGCAGGAAGCACTGCGTGTCTGTAACAGGCAAGGTCGGCAACTGGCAGGCAATGCGGTACAATAACAGGAGGCAGGTGCGTAATCAGGAACAAGCAAGGGTCTGGCAACGTGCAAGCAAACGAGGTACAGATTCAGGAGACAAGCCAAAGTCGAAGTCCAAGCCGGGGTCAAAGGTAGTCCAGGAGATAGTAGCACAGGGTATCCAAAGAGCGGGTGTCAGGAACGGGTCACAGGAACAAGGATCACGGGAGCAAGGTCACAGGAGCAAGGTTTTAGGAGCAAGGTCTCAGGAGCAAGGTCTCAGGAGCAACGATCAGGTCTACAGGAGTAGCTGAAGACGATCCAGCACTGATGTCAGGCCAGGATCCTGTTTATATAGAGGGGAGTGAGCCAGGATTGGTGGTAGTGGCCGTCCGTGCGTGAATACGTACATCCGTTCAGTTTGCGCGGGTGTCTTCGCGTGTTCGGATTGGCGTACGTCCACGTGTTCGGATTGGCGTACGTCCACGTGTTCGGATTAGCATACGTCCGTTCGTCCTGGAATTCGTACGCCTCTGACGGGGACACCGCGCATGCCGCCTGGAACGAAGGGAAACTGTCGCTATACGGGGACGGGCATACGTATGGTGAGTTCCCTGACATCATTTAAAGTGATGAGACCAAAATTGAGCTTTTTGGCCACCACCATAAATGCTACATTTGGAGAGGAGTCAGCAAGGCCTATTATGAAAGGTGCGAAGGTGGATCATTGATGTTTTGGGGATGTGTGAGCTACAAAGGCACAGGTAATTTGGTCAAAATTGTTGGCAAGATGAATGCATTATGTTATTAAAAAATACTGGCGGAACATTTGCATTCATCAGCCAGAAATCTCTGCATGTGACGTACTTGGATATTCCAACTTGACAATGATCCAAAACACAAAACCCGAGTCGACCTGTCATTGGCTACAGCAGAATAAAGTGAAGGTTCTGTAGTGGCCACCTCAGTCTCCTGACCTCAATACCATTGAGCCACTCTGGGGAGATCTCAAACATGCAGTTTATGCAAGACAGCCCAAGAATTTACAGGAACTGGAGGCTTTTTGCCAAGAGGAATGGACAGCTTTACCATGTGAGAAAATAAAGAGCCTCATCCTCAAATACCACAAAGACTTCAAACTGTCATTGATGTTAAAGAGGGCAATACACAGTATTAAGAACGGGGATATGTAAACTTTTAATTGGGTAGTTTCTTTTGCTATTATGATTTATAAAGAGTAAACACAGTTGATTGATAATGCATGGCTTCAGCCAAACACTAACCATGAGTGAAAGAAAAGTTTTTGTGTTATCATTCATATTCTCTGAAAAATGGCCAAGAAATCATAAATTCTGCCAGGGTATGTAAACTTATGAGCACAATTGTATACCATTTACATTTTATATACCCACTGAAAAATATATAAAAATGTGATTATTCTTTGGGCCTTAGGACCATTGGTCCTACTGGGAATACTAAAAACAAACAACATTTCACATAATATTGAAATGTAAATTAAATATGTAGGGGTGAAAAAGAATAGCAAAGAATAATAGGGTATACAAAGTGAAAAAGCAATAGAAGGCAAAATTAAAAAGAAGTCATATAGTAGGAATGAGAAAAATGAAAACAGGTAATAGGAGTCTGCAAAAAATATAGAAAAAGCAGGAAAAAGTAGAAATATGGTGAAGCAAAACTAAATAAAAAGACAGCAGAAAGAAAACTTAAGTGAGAAATATAGAAAGAAATCTAATTCCAGTTACTTGACAAGCCTTCTCTGGCTTATGTAGATAGCTGCAACTTGCCTTAATTAACTACACCTACTACATGTAATACTCTAATGTCAATTGGCTTGCCAGAAATCATACTGTTGGAAGAGCCAGAGGAACTGATCTGTATCAAGTTCTTGCTGACCTGACTTCACTGTCATAGCAATATGGTTTCACTTAAGTTACAAGTGATCCACTTGCCGCTCATAATGTTTAAAGGAATGTTCTCTACTGTTCTCCCCAGAAGACACTAAATAGATACAGACTTTAGTTCGCATTAGGGCTGCATTCACACCTGAGTGTTTTCAGCTCATAAAACGGCTATAAAACACCCAAAAAAGCCTGAAAAACTCCCAACAAGCAAAATCCCATTCATTTCAATGGCACCTGTTCACATCTGAGCGTTTTGTTACCTGAAGCAAAATGCCTGAAAAAACTCCCTTCAAAAAAGAAATTCAAAAAAGAACATGAGCTTTTTTGGGGCAGATTAAAGGAGTTTTTCTGCCTTTTACAGTGGTGACCTGACCTGAACGCGTGGTAAAAACGCGATAAAAAAGCACGACTTTGAAACGCTCAGGCCCCATTCACACCTGAGCGTAGTGTTTTTTTCGAGTTTTTTCAGGTATTTTTTGTGCGTTTTGATGTACATATTTGCCCGTTTCCATGTTTTCCGATGTTTTTGAGCTTTGCCGTTTTTTATTATTAGCCAATAGGAAAAATTATCATCTGTTTCATCATTTGTTGCTATGTTTTTCATTTTTTTCATCTGCTTCCTGGGTGAATATTCTTCTTCCGTTCATCATTGTTCTTCCTGTTCCTGGCTGTGTTGTGTGGTGTATCTTGTTATATAAAGATGAGTGACGATGAGATGCCGTGTTTAGTGGCAGCAGCCACTGTTACGTCGTATTTTCTGCATGAAATAGAGTGAAGAAAGATGAGGGCACGCAGATACTGGATCCACCCCGTAATTGAATTATTGACTTTTTCCCCTAAAGCGTTTTGTAGCTTCAAGCTTCAAGCTACAAAATGCTCAGGTGTGAGTGGGGCCTCAGGTGTGAATGCAGCCTTAAGATGCTGATAAACGTTATAGCTCTCTATTAGTATACTGTAAGTACTTAATACAGCTGTTCTCCAGTTTCAATAGCTACATTTGAAAGATAATTTTTTCAAAATTCACAAACAGATTTAACGTACCCGAGTATAAACTGTAAAGAGAATACAATTGCAAAGGGGCATGTATTATTATCGTAGGCATGATAAGGAAAGGTAAAAAAAGACAACTATAATGATTCTACCTTAATTGTCTGGAAAATCAAACATGTTTAAAAAACTATATAAATTACCTTATAAATGTCCCCTATTTTGTGATGGTTCCCAAATATCCAGGTCATGATATAGCTAATAGTTACAGTGGGGATCGAAAGTTTGGACACCCCAGGTAAAAATGTGTATTAATGTACATAACGAAACAAATTACAGATTAGACATTCTTATAATATGTCAAAAAAGTTAGATTTTATTTCAATCATTTACACTTTCAAAATTACAGAAAACAAAAAAATGGCGTCTGCAAAGGTTTGGGCACCCTGCAGAGTTAATATCTTGTACTGCCCCCTTTGGCAAGTATCACAGCTTGTAAACACTTTTTGTAGCCAGCCAAGAGTCTTTCAACTCTTGTTTGAGGTATCTTTGCCCATTCTTCCTTACAAAATTGTTCCAGTTCTTTGGGATTTCTGGGCTGTCTGTCACGCACTGCTCTTTTAAGGTCTATCCATAGATTTTCAATAATGTTGAGGTCAGGAGATTGTGAAGGCCATGGCAAAACCTTCAGTTTACGCCTCTTGATGTAATCCCTCGTGGATTTTGAGGTGTGTATAGGATCATTATCCATTTGTAGAAGCCATCCTCTCTTTAACTTCAGCTTTTTCACAGATGTCATCAAGTTACCACCCAAAATTTGCTGAAATTTTATTGAATCAATTTTTCCTTCTACACGTGGAATGTTCCCTGTGCCACTGGCTGCAATACAACCCCAAAGCATGATTGATCCACCCCCATGCTTAACAGTTGGACAGAGGTTCTTTTCATTAAATTCTGTGCCCTTTCTTCTCCAAACGTACCTTTGCTCATTCCAGCCAAAAAGTTCTATTTTAACCTCATTGGTCCACAGAACTTGTTTCCAAAATGCCTCAGGCTTGTCTATATGTTCATTTGCAAAGTTCAAACGCTGATTTTTGGGGTGAAGACGTAGAAGAGGTTTTCTTCTGATGACTCTTCCATGAAGACCATATTTGTACAAGTATCTCTTTATAGTGGAATAGCGTACCACAACTTCAGTGTCTGCCAGATTTTTCTGGAGGGATCGTGCAGTCAAACATGGGTTTTGAATTGCTTTTCTCACAATCCTGCGAGCTGTTCTGTCTGAAATTTTTCTTGGTCTTCCTGATCTTGCTTTAACTTCCACTGTTCCTGATGACTGCCATTTCTTAATTACATTCCGAACAGAGGATATTGACATCTGAAACTGCTTTGCTATCTTCTTATAGCCTTCTCCAGCTTTGTGAATGTCAACTATTTTCAGTTTCAGTTTTCTAGACAACTGCTTAGAACCCATGGTGCTGATTGTTGGGGCAAGGTCAGATGAGTCTGGCCATTTAAAACCTTTGAGATTGACATCACCTGGTCTTCCCAGACGATGATTGAGAACAATCAATGACACTGGCAGGTCTCAGCTTTGCAAAGGGGGCAGTGCATGCTATAAATTCTGCAGGGTGCCCAAACTTTTGCAGACGGCATTTTTTTGTTTTCTGTAATTTTGAAAGTGTAAATGATGGAAATAAAATCTAACTTTTTTGACATATTATAAGAATGTCTAATCTGTAATTTTATGCCATTTGGAGATTTTTCCATCTTTCCTTGGCTTCGTTATGCACATTAATACACATTTTTACCTGGGGTGCCCAAACTTTCGATCCCCACTGTAGTCAGATTCAGCTGGACTTGCTACGTAATATTGAAGCTGTTTCACTGCATATCCAAATCTCCAGCCCCAATGTATGTCCAAAACTAAATGCTGGGGTATGTTCCTGACAATCATTAGAACTTAGGGAGGTGGTTGAGCGGGTGGCAAAGCATCTTCAGTATTACAAAACAAGTCCAGTTGAATGTAACTTACTATTCCAACTTTTCTATTTTAATCCTCTCATGTAATAGCCATTAGGTTGAGGTACTCTAGAGCAACATGAAATTGAAAGTATTAATAAACCCAGGACCCTGCATTCATTATATCTGATGTCCCACAGTACACAGAACATGTAAATGCAATTGTTTTAGTAAAAATAAACTGCTAAATACCTTATCTTATCAGCAGTATATAGCAGTATTGTGACTTCTACCAGTGTCTGGTTAAAGCTTGTAGGGGGAGTTTTAATTCTCCTCTGACTGTTCTATGAGGCTGCAGGTCCCCTGACCCTTTGTCTGGGCAGTGCTGATTGGCCCTGTGCTGATCAAATGCACCCTCCCAAGAAAAAAAACTCTCTAGCAATACACACCAAACTGAGCATGTGCAGCTTGACCCTAAGGTTCTGTTTTATGGTTTGGAGACAGTGGAAGAAGGGGAGGATCCAAGAAGACAAGATGAAACAGCCTTTTTCAACAATGTGGAGGATAACCCCTTAGGTTGTGGGTTTAGTAACACTTTAAGCTTTGAATTATATACAATAAGCACTTTCCAGGGCTTTAGTTTTCCATCTATGCATTGCTGTGGTGCACCTTACACTGCATTATTGTTAGTATTCTGTTGACCGGGGAACCCCTTTTGCTTGTTTGTAATGCAGCAGAGATATTCCAAAATTTGCCCACTGCAGAGGTCTTGTAGTTTATTTTTTTCTATTAATATGTTTCTTTTCATCAAACTGTCTTACAACTTTAAATATGATTGGTAATACAGAAAAAGAGATATGGGAAGTTACATAGAACAGATTTAAGGCAGCAAACTCACCTATTCCATTTGTAATGATCTGTAAAGTCTTGAATCAGTGGAATACAGAAAACTGTATTTAGTGTAGATCTAAACTTTTGAACCAGTTACCCCTATTTAGAAGATATGCATAAAATATACTCCTCATAAGAGCAGCTAGACTTGATCGTAGGGTTCTCCTATCTTCTGCTAGTGGTGACCCCCTAAATGGTAACCAAAACACACTGATATGCCAGCGTAAGTAAAATATTTTTTTTTATTGGGCTGCCACTGTAAGCCCTTGTACACATGGTCGGAGAATCCGTCGGAATGTGTCCTATCGGACCGTGTCATCGGATAATCCGACTGTGTGGGGTATGCATCGGACTGAGTCCGTCGGTATATCCGTCGGATCCAATTTTCCAACATGTTGGAAATATTTCCCGACCAACTGGGCCGATCGGACATACTCCGATTATGTGTAGAGAATTTGCTCAGATCAAATTCCTACATCAAAGCTATTGGCTACTAGCCTGAATGTAGTCCCATCGTAACGAAATTAGATCATCACGTTCTGAAAGATCGGATTTTTCGCCAACTTTGTCCGACCGTGTGTATGCAACAGTTTCGGACAAGATCCGATGGACAAAATCCGACGGGCAAAATCCGACGGGCAAAATCCGACGGATTTGGTTGTGGAAATCTCCGACTGTGTGTACAGGGGCTTTGAGAGAAACAATTAGTGGCTAGGCAACCCACTGCAGAAATACATGAGTAGCAACAGTGGTAAATGCATGTATCTTATAGTTTAGATAGCAGTGTGAATGGTAAAGGAAACATTAGCCTAACTGCAACTAAATAACGTTAAAACACTCTTTTTTTGTCACGTTGGCCAGAGAAGAATACATGCACAAAACATATGACAACAGCTGTTGTCATATGCGTTACTAAAAGGGGGCCTGTTGGAGCTCATATGGAACAAATAACTCACTTTGTAATCCACAGGTGCAATCTTTTCCCCTACTAGTGCAGAGTAATATAAGATGGCTTGGCAGATTGAGGTCGCAGTCAGCACAGGCACTGCAAATACCCGCTATTTGTCTCCAGAGCGCCAGCCGTTCTTGGAGCACTCCAGAGAAGTGAGTGCGGCCAGACATTTCCCTGTGCAGATAACGGTCCCGAGACTTCTCCTGTCACCTCACAGACTGGAAGGAGTGAGCGCTGAGCCCCTCTTCTTCCTCCATAGTACCAGGCTCAGCACCGGACAGGAGGGTGTGTGACTGGTGCACATTGTAGACCTTTTTACAAATAAACCCCACCTGGTTTTACCGATGGTGAACTCTTTTGTCTCTTTTTACGGGCTTCAACTCACTCATTGATGATACCTTCGTGGCTGCTTTTTTGAGTGCTGGTATCCACTAGGTCTGCTGGAACGCTCGGCTTGCTAGCAACTGGAGGTGTCGGGAGTACTCAAAGTCCCTTGGCTGGGTATTAGCCACAAGCTCTGACAGCTGATATAGCTGGTAAGCCTTCGATCTATGTGGTGGTTGATTCACAGTGTCCTTTGAATATAGAAGATCTCTCAAAGGGTGTTTTCATCTTTCAACTTTCACTCTCGTTTAGGAAGTTTATGGAAGAGAATTTTATATTTATTCATTGCTTGTATTTTTTTTTTAAGTCTACACATTAAAAAAATAAAAAATTTTGATTGGTTCACTTAATAATTTTTATAATTTATGTCATCTATTCATTTGCTGAATTGATTGCCTTTGTTTAACCAATAAGTCACGTGTGTGTGTGTGTGTCACTTCACTGGACTATTCATATTTATTGGTCCTTTTTTTTAATTTTATTGCATTTTCAAACATAGAGAGCATCAAGAACTATAGTTACATAGATCCCTGGGAAGTCCTGAGGGGGCATTAATAATCAACTGAAATAAGAAAATAAACTTAGAAAGGGGATGGGGAAAAAAGGGGGGGGGGAGGTAGGGGAGTAAGGGGGGGTAGGTAGAAGAAGGGAGAGGGGAGGGGGGAAGCAAAGTTGAGGTCTTACAGGAGAGGAGCTATTATGTAGCTCATGTGGTGGTAAACATTCTTTCTACAAAGAAATAGATGACATTAAGGTGGTTTTTAAATGAGATTTAGATGGTATCAAACACTGGAGGGGGGGGAAGTAAAATCTGCCAGTAGTAGAAATCTATAACCAGGAGTATAATAAGGCTCATAATGTAGCAGCATCCAACAGGGTTACTAAAAGGAGAAAGGGAGTGTGGCATTAGTTCCCATTGAGTAATGGGGGGGTTGGTATGGGTCTCACCCATTGTCAGGCAGGAAGAAGCCTGTGAGATAGATGTCCGTATTATGCAAAACTTTTGTCATGTAGAAGTCCCATTTGTTGTGAGTGCGAGGGGAAAATGACAGATTCAGACTTTCTGAAGACTAGTGAGTTCCATCTTCGCCTCTGAGATTGTTGGGGGGGGGGAGGAAACTGAAGAGCAGACAGAGGGGGTCTTTACGTGATGTGTGCCCCGTGACCATGACAGCAAAGGTTTCTATTTGTTCCCAGACGTAGGAGATGAGAGGTCAGCGCCATAATCTTTGGAATAAGGTGGGTCTGCGCAGGTGGCACTATTGCTGAGTCATAGAGGCTGAGGACAGTGAGAACGGTAGGTAAGCACGGTGTATGATATTGAATTGTTGTTCCCTCCAGAATTAATTTGTGATAAAAGCACAGGTGGTGTTGTAGCCTGCCAGTATGTAGTTTCTTGTCTCTGAAAGGAGAAGATCTTTGTTCTACTGGGAGGTTTGACCCGGCTGGGGAGGTTTGATGAGTTGAGCGGATAGGGGTTTGTAGATGATGGAGATCTTGAGTTGAGCATGGCTCAGGAGTGTGTCCAGTAGGTAGGTGCAGAAGCGAATGACTCTGGTGGGGCAGAGGCTGGCTGCAAAGTTGATTGCTTGCTGTGCATGTATGAAGTGGTGGGCAGGTAGGAGGTAGGTTGTACTGGGATCGTATTGTAGGAGAGCTTTCCCACTGGATGAAGTAAAGAATTGCACCAAATTAGTGAGCACATGGAGGGGGGCATGTGGATAAGGCCACATACTGCCATTTGTGTGTGAATAGAGGGTGGCCAGTAAGTGGTAGGTACTGAGATAGAGAAGGGGAAAGCCCCATTTTTTCCTGATCTCTTTCCATGCTATTAAGGTATCACATAGCAGTAGATTATGCTTTAATGAGGGGGGGGGGATTTATTTTGCAGTGCAGTAGTGCAGACAGTCCACACGGGTCTACCATCTGGGCTTCCAGGTCATAATTGGAGTATTGGGACACCCCTGACAACCATTATTAATAATCTCAAGAGAATGTGGGGTTTTCGGCGCTACCTAATATTAAAGATGAGTTCCACCCTTCTTTCCACTAAACACAATATTACCACAAGACAGTAGGTCATTCGTTATAAATTTGTTGAAAACAATCGAATTCTCACCATAAAAATTCAATAGACTGTGCATAAAGGAACTACAGAAAATCTTATAAAGTGCTTTTGTGCAAGGATAAGTGCTGCATATAATACTTGATGTGAGTCACATGCAATTCACACAATTCCCTATATGTGTTATATTAGTCAACATTAATAAACTACAAGCTATCAAATAATCAAGCCAAAGTGCAACCTCATGAAAAAGCCAAAACAATATGGCTATAAAATGTTCTATATGCACAAAGCCCCAAACCTCATGTGCAAAATTGCCAAAAATTGCTAAAAAATCTAACTAAATATATGCATGTGCAATAAATATCAACCAGGATATTCATATATTATAAAAAAAAAGGAAAAATTATCTGTGTAATTATGTGTATAAATATGTGAAAAAAAATGAAAAAATTAATTTAAATCAAAAAATTTTTTTTTTTCAAAAACAACATTAAATAAACAATAAAGGCAAAAAATTATAAAAGAACAAAAGAAGAAAAAAGGAAAAAACACAAAAAGAGTCTGTTAATGTCCACACGTGAAAAAATTAAAAATGAAAAAAGTCAAACAAAATCCTTGATTGTGCAAATCCAGCAGAAATAAAGTGACTTTCGTGCTTGCGATAAATTCTCCAGGTGACTGTGTGCTCCCCCACAAGGTTCCCCACTCACCAAAACGATACACCCCTACAGGGGTACTGGGCCTTCAGATCAGTCTTTGTGTGATTCCAATCTTCAAATCCATATGCGATGCGATTCCTCCAAGAAATACACCCCTCCCAGGGTACTACACCTTTAAATGCGATCCCAATTTTCAGGAACCATATACGCAATCCAAAAAAGAGGAAGTACAATTTAATCTGCAACAAAGCACCCCATGATTAGTGGGTCCTACACTATCCATAGACTGGAAGATCCTGCTATGAAGATTGGAATCACACAAAGACTGATCTGAAGGCCCAGTACCCCTGTAGGGTTGTATGGTTTTGGTGAGTGGGGAACCTTGTGGGGGAGCACACAGTCACCTGGAGAATTTAATCGCAAGCACGAAAGTTACTTTATTTCTGCTGGATTTGCACAATCAAGGATTTTGTTTGACTTTTTTCATTTCTTCTTTTTTCACGTGTGGACATTAACAGACTCTTTTTGTGTTTTTTCCTTTTTTCTACTTTTGTTCTTTTATTATTTTTTGGCTTTATTGTTTATTTAATGTTGTTTTGAAAAAAAAAATTATTTTTGATTTAAATTAATTTTTTCAAATTTTTTCACATATTTATGCACATAATTACACAGATATTTTTTCCTTTTTTTATAATATATGAATATCCTGGTTGATATTTATTGCATATGCATATATTTAGTTAGATTTTTTTGCAATTTTGCACATAGATACATGAGGTTTGGGGCTTTGTGCATATAGAAAATTTTATAGCCATATTGTTTTGGCTTTTTCATGAGGTTGCACATTGGCTTGATTATTTGATAGCTTGTAGTTTATTAATGTTGACTAATATAAAACATATAGAGAATTGTGTGAATTGCATGTGACTCACATCAAGTATTATATGCAGCACTTATCCTTGCACAAAAGCACTTTATAAGATTTTCTGTAGTCCCTTTATGCACAGTCTATTGAATTTTAATGGTGAGAATTCGATTGTTTTCAACAAATTTATAACGAATGATCTACTGTCTTGTGGTAATATTGTGTTTAGTGGAAAGAAGGGTGGAACTCATCTTTAATATTAGGTAGCGCCGAAAACCCCACATTCTCTTGAGATTATTAATTATTGTGAAGGACCCTTGCGGGGATTTCTTGGTTGGGGGGCTGCAACCTGTATATATACATATTTGTATGCTTTTCATTCTTTGTATTCTTTCTGCTTCCCGTATTTCATAAGCGCGGCTCTTTCTAATCTTCCTAACCCATGACAACCAATCCAAACCCACTCTCAGGAGGCATGACAAGTTATAAATTTGAATATTTGGGGATAGATAGCTTTTGAAGGGAAATACGGGGAAAGCGCCTGCGTCAAAGGAATGCGGATAGAGCCCTATTGAGCATCTGCATATCTTTGTGCAGCATTAGAAGGGGGATGGTTTGGAGGGGTAAACTAACCATCTTATATAAGATACATCTGCCAAACAGGGAGATTGGGAGGTCTGCCCAGTTTACCAGTTCACTAACGATTTTGGAGATAATTGGGGGTAATTGAGGTTATAATGGGAGGAGGGTGATTTGCCTATTTTGATACCCAGATAGGTAATGTGGGCTTTGGCGACAGAGAAGGTCAAGTGGTCTGTCCAAGGGGGAAGGAGTGCAGGCGTGAAATAGGTATTGTTGGCAAAGTGGGCTGTACGTATTTCCTGCTGGTCAATCATGACTCAGTGGAGATTGGAGTGTAAAAGCAGAAAACATGACAGGGGTTCTAGTGCCAGGTTAAAAAGGAGAGGGCATCCCTGTCTGGTTCCTTTATGTAGGGGTATGCTATTTGAAATATGGCCCGTTGCTACCACATTGGCGGACGGAGCACCTGCTTTTCTAAAGTAAGTATTCATAACATGTGCACATCTCCGCAGCTATGCCTGCAGCTTCCAGCCAGGTGTATGCACCCACAGCAGTGAGTGCATGGGCCCTTGCACAGATGTGTCAGGTATCATGGGATTGCAGTACTGATTATGCTTTTCCCTGCCACTGTGTTCTGTGCAGTAACTCAGGTACATGCGCATGAGCCTGTTGTTCAGGTTTATAGGCTAATAGCACTTCATAGTGTAATAATGCTCCTCTAGGGAGCCCTGGCAGTGAGAATTGTTACTTTAGTCAAGCCTGGCAGGGTCAATAGATACAATTGCATAAATAGCATCTATCAACTATATAACACAGGGAAATGTAAAAATAGTTTTAACATAAAGGAAGAAAACATATAGTTTTTCAATTTTAGATTGAAGTGTATTCTTTATAACATTGTTATTGTACTGGTTCCCAAAATGTGTTCTTTAAGGTACCCATGTTAATGCTTCAGCTTCATCGACACCAGACATTTTTTTATTAAATTACTCAAACAGGAATTTTTAAGAACAGCAGACAAAGTCACAGTGATTTAATAAAAGCTTACATGCTCACAGAATCCCACATGCATAGCACATGTGTGTTAAGACAATTTTTTGATTTCTGAATAACTTCCAAATGCCATCTATCATCTAATAAGATTTAGTATGTGAGAAGTGTCAAAAATAAGCAGCCAAACAGCTTTTAGGTGGACAAAATCTATTTCTTTATTACTAAAACAAAGGTGCATGCAGCGAAAACATTTTGCGGGCGTTAGGGCACTCCCTTCCTCAGGGCTCTATAATTTGGTTGTTTAAGGTCTAATTAACAACTGGGATTAAGTATGTTTGATTTGTTCCTTAGATCTTATGGACTAATAATGAGCTTGCACTTCCATCCACAGCCTTGTGTCAAAACCGTCTTTCATTGTTTTCTGTGTTTCTTACCCACCAATACTTGAGCTACACTTGTTAAGAACCTGCACTGGAAATGTTCCTTCCAAGAGCTGAGCAGCTGTAAGAAATTCCTCTTATGAGACCTTTCCACTCAATTTAGAACCAGCAAAATAATCTAAAGCAATTCAAACCCACTTGTACCACTCGTTTTGTACTCTCTCATACATCCACACAGACACCTACGACCAGTTTTAGAGAGTTACATTGATCTTTTTTTCAGCTTCTGTAGGAGGCATCTTTTCCATGTACCAACAAGTCTGTAGTACAAGGGGTTGCTTGGGAATACATTAAATGGATAGTTTAAACAAGCTTATAGTTTTGATCAATCAAAATTGTAAAACTAGATTCTAAGCTGTATTGCCATCTTTATGAATGGCAAAAGCCTTCTCCCAGAATTGTTTCATGGTCACACCAAAAAGTCTTGAGGATAGCAGGAAGAAACCATGACAATCGTTTTAATTATCTTAATTTTTTTTCCAAATTCTGTGTTCCGATGCATGTGTTTCACATAACAGTAACTTGATCACTATCTTCCCTATGTATATTCATCTGATCAAAGTGTGGCACAATGAACTCAGTCCTGGCATGTTAAGGAGTCAGGACACAAGAGACGTGCCGTAATTCTCATGCAATGTAAGCTAAAACAAAAAGTATGGTACAACAATGCAATCTTTTTTTCCATGCTTAAAGAAAAGTAGACACCTCAATTTGATAATTGATGTGAAAGGGACACTTTTACACAAGAAATCTGTGTTTTCTTCTGAATTTCTTGTATTCCCCTGTGCTCAGTTATTTATAATTTAATCAAAGAATGATGATACCATTGTAAATTGACTGCAGCTTGCAGTTTAGAAATAAATCCAATCTAAACACATGTGCAGCACATGGTCCCACTCTGTTTCTTACAACAGAAGATTGATTTTGCTTGTGGCAAAGATTAATTCAAGGACAAAAAAGAAGAGTTTAAATCTGTTTCCTGATATTGTAAACCAATAAAGAAATGGAAGTACAGGACACAAAGCACTTTGAGAAAGAATCATGTGACACACGTGGGCACTTGACAGGACTTGTATCTTTTGTAAGAAAAGGTTCTGGCTGCTTAATACGGCTAGTATTGTTTTGTTGTTAATTGATCATCTAACAAAAATTATTAAATTCCAGTGTTGTTACAATTAATATAACTTATAAAATTGATTTACAGGCTCGTCTGGGATGTAATCTAACTACAAATGACTTTCTCATGTCCATCTGCAGTCAGCCATATTTATCCATGCCTGAAATTTGATCTCTTTCTAGCAACAAGGTAAAGTATTATCTAGCAGGATTTCACAGGGCGGCCCCCCACACATAAGCCAGCCATGCACAAAGCAAATTTCTTTTTTGCAAACGCAGGTTGCATTGATAGGGGAATCCCTCCCGTTCCCGCCAGGAGAAGATGGTGATTATTGCTAGCGGCTATACCAGTCGCTAGAGATAATCACTTGCAAAATCCTGCAGGCTGGTTGTACCCAAGTTGATTGATCGGTTAACTTGGTACATTCAGCCTGACCATAAATGGTTCAAATCTCGTCGGGTTCCTGCTTAACCGGCCAGTATTCTAACCGTCTATGACTGGCCATACATATACACACACACCGTTCATGTAAACGGCTGTCCAATGTCCCAATGTCCAATTGTAGTAAGCGTTTTGTATGGAATATCGCAACCACAGCAAAGCCCTTAGGTTTAAATCACTGGGAGTTTCATCACTGATGACATCTGTGCCAAGACAGCTTCATATTTTAAGGGGTGTTGTTTCCTATTACAATATAAGTAATGAAGTAATTATAGAAAAGAAAGATGAAACTGAAACTTAAACTAGTAGTAAACTTAAGCTGGGCCCCTTGAAAGTTATGGACAACTCTGTGAATGTCCTTGAGTGGCCTAGCCAGATCCCAGATTTGAACATGATTGAACATCTCTAGAGGGATCTGAAAATGGCTGTGCACCAATTCTCCCCTTCCAACCTGATGGCGCTTGAGAGGTCCTGCAAAGAAGAATGGGAGACACTGCCCACAAATAGATGTGCCAAGCTTGTAGCATCATAATCAAAAAAAACTTGAGGCTGTACTTGGTGCCAAAGGTGCTTCAACAAAGTAATGCACACAGAATGTGAATACTTATGTACATGTGATTTTTTTTTGTTTTGTTTTTTTAATAAATTTTCAAATATTTCAAACAAACTTCTTTCACATATTGGGTATTTTTTGTAGAATTTTGAGGAAAATAATTAATTTAATCCATTTTGGAATAAGGCTGTAACATAAAATGTGGAAAAAGTAAAACTTTGTGAATACTTTATGGATGCACTGTATAGGAGATATTCACTGTAACCAAAGGTAAGGCATATTGTAAGCTTACCTGTGGGTATAAGTAAAAAAAAGAATTAGTTCACCTCTATTTTAAGGAAGGTCACACATGATTAATTTTTTGTTCGTTCAACCAGCACATTGAACAAAATAAAAATGAGCTGATTCCCCCAGCCACACATTCAACATTCGCTGTGCTATTGTATTCCGCTAGTGGGGAGCCCATTCATCGACATGTGTACAACCAGCTAGCTGAACCAGATGTATTTCAATCCAACTTATTACTTATTTTTTAACATTTCATCAAGTGCAGTAGTATCACTTTGTGTGGATCTTTTTATTTGTTCTAGAAATTGTCCTAACTACAGGGCTGCTGTTATAAATCCTGGGGCACAATACAGCCTACTTGACAGTGCCCACTCCCTTGTCTGAAAGTGACCGAGGATAGAGATTTATCAGTTCCTTTTTCTGTAGCCTCAGCTGCACAGATGAATTAATAGGAAGTGCTCCAAGGCTTCCTGCTCATTCTCAAACTGAAGCATGGTAAAAACGGTTTGCTATGATGAATGGGCACAAGTGTGATTAGAACGGATCTCTCACTGTGTTCATTCAGGAATGAAAGGGACCAGTAAATTACATTTTTACTGGCCCCTTCCCCACTCTACATCCTAAAACATCCCCCTGTGTGCCCACAGCAGCTGCCAGTGGGAGAGGAGGGGAGAGCAGCTGGCAGTGCTTTGGGGGAAAGGGGCTCACATGGGGGCCCAGACAGCAGATAGAAAGGGTGTGCTAGAAATAGTCAGACCTCCTGCTGAACAGGTGTCCAGACCCCACTTTTGAACTTATGGGGCCCGAGTTCAATACAGCAGGGCTGGCTGTACTGTCTTATCAGTGGCCCTGCCTAATTGTATATGGTGCTAAATAGAAGGTAGTGAAGGTGATGTTAGAGACCCCAGCTTAAACTATGACAGTGATATATAGATGTGGGAGAAGGACCTCTTCAGTGTGTGAAGTGCTGCCCTCTAACAGGACAAAGCTGTCTGGATAATGTATGGTTCAGAGAGAAAACTGAGCAGGCATCTGGGGCATTTGGCAGGAAAAAGAGAGACTGGACAAGTGCTGGGATCAATAGACCACGTAAGATGAGAATTATTCCCCGTACCCACGATTATACTTTCCCACAAAAAAACTTGTATTTTTGTTCGAAGAATGTTGGCTCCAACTTGTCTTGCATACACACGGTCACACAAATGTTGGCCAACAATTACGAACGTAGTGACGTACAAGACGTATGTGATATCTCCATTACGAGCGCTAGTTTTATCTCCGGCTCGTACTTGATTCCGAGCATGCGTAGAATTTTGTCCAGCAGACTTGTGTACACGTGATCGTAAAGTCCGACAACAAACATTTATTGGCGGAAAATATGATAACCTGCTTGCCAACATTTATTGGCAGAAAGTCCGACAACAAATGTTTGATGGAGCATACACATGGTCCTACTTTTCGCCAACAAGCTCATATCCAACATTTGTTGTCGGAAAATCGGATCGTGTATACGGGGCATTAGGGTGTAGTGTGAGGCCGCGTACACACGGGCGGACTGTTCGCCCAACTTTGTCCGCTGAACAGTGTTTGGGCGGACAGTCCGCTCGTGTGTGGGCTTTCAGCGGACAGTTTCAGCGGACAGTTTGACGAACAAGGTTTTTCGGAAATTCCGTAAAACTGTCCGCTGAAACCTTGTTTCAGCGAACAGTCCGCTCGTGTGTAGGCTTGTTCGTCAAACAAAGTTGCGCGCATGCTCAGAAAGGATTTTCACGCCGAAAGTTATAATGCAGTGTATAGGACGTCGTATTTTTCGTCCCGTCGTACGTGCCGTTCACGTCATCGCGCACGGTTTCAGCAAACTGTTCGTTCGTCGTGTGTGGCCATGTCCGTCCATGCTAATTTTGAGCGGACTGTTTGCCGAAACTGTTTGACGGACAAAGTTGGGCGAACAGTCCGCCCGTGTGTACGCGGCCTCAAGATCAACTCCAGGTATGGATAGTCTATACATATCTACATTGGACCAATGTAGCTATATATATATATATATATATATATATATATATATATATATATATATATATATATACCTCACCTATCCCCCTGGAAGCTGGATATCATTGGAATAGACACTGCTGCTCCAGTGATCTCCACTTGCTTTCAGGTCCTGTGGCAAGCGAATGCCTTGCTGCATTCTGAACACACACTCTTCACCTCGCCCAATCAAAAAACATGTATTGTATTTATTTAAAAAATACAAGGATTCCTCTGAATGGTGACAGTGGAAGTGAGTGACTCCCCATATTTACTATGTAGAATTACAACTGCCTGTCACTTGACACAGAAGAATGCAGCTATCACTTTAGTAGCAGTGAGTACTACTGTGATTTGCAGCCTGCACAGGGATCACTGCAGTATGAGATATGCAAACCTTCATTGGTCCAACCCGGGACAATTTAACTATGCAATAAAAATCATGCTCAAATTTCAGCTTTAAATGGAGAAGATAGTCATTCCACTGTTTGGTTCCATTGTGTGTACCACGCAGAACATGGACCAGAGAAAGTGATTTTGAGTTTCAATGTCTCATGATCTACAATAAAGAAGGGTGTCACTTCTTCTGTCCTCCTACTGCCTACTGAGTCCAACACAGTGCTCTGCTCCAGCACTTGTACCAAGAGCTCACGGGCAACTAATGCTAGGGCATTCCTTGTGCAGAGTGAATGATGCGCTGGAAGAACTGTCTGTCAAAGAAAGTGATGAACAGCACCCATTGGCTAGGGAAGCAGCAGGAGTGGAGAAAGCTGTAAAAATAAAGGACAAACTGCATCCTATATTGATAGGATGCAACACTTTAAATTAAAATCTGGAAAAACCCTGTATAATATGAAATGGAAGGCAACCCTAGTCTGAACTACCATGTTTGCTTAGGCCCGGTGCCTTTGTAGCAGTCTGTCTTTTACGGACAAGAAATCCAATTCTGTGCTATCAAAGTGAGACACGTATTTACATTTCTGCAATTAAAACAGAATTCTATACTAAAATCAGACAGCGTACCATTTCCGGAGACTGTACACAGCAAGTATATATTATATTAACCTCTGCAGTTCATAAGAACAAGGGTTACCTTTGATATAGTCCTGCCATGAAAGAGTAGGTGAAGAGAAACTACATGACAAATCCTTCTATTCTGTCCACTTAAAATTTATCATCTGTGAATCTATTGAAAAAACATTTTCTGGGAAATAAATCCCTGGTTGTCTGCTTTTGCGTGTTCTTTACTTATCCCTGTATTGATTTCTGTCCTGAAGATTTAAGCCTCTCAATTTGTTTTATGAGTACACTGCTGCAATCCTGACAAGAACAGACAGTGATAGATATTTTCCCGTGTCATTTTATACAGAGATAAAAAGCATTTTTTTTCATATTAGTCGTGCCCTTTACATCATCACAGACTAGTGTTTCTGACAGAAATACAGGAATTATTTGCTCCTTTTACTCTCCAAGCTATTGCAAGTGTCAAGTTAAGACCTCTAAAAACATATTAATGTGCAGCATGATAGATATTCTGCTTACAGCACAGTACGGCCTGCTCTCCTTGGACTAATTGACATTGCTTCATAATAAATTACATTTCATGTATGATACAAAGATCAAGTGGGCCTAACTGGGATGGTTAAATATGAATGACAATCCCCCCTCCCCTTAAAACAAAATCAGTTAAATATTGTAGAGATCCTTAAACCATGTCACAAAAAGTAGTTTACTGATCTGATAATGCTATACTGGAAATTGTTCTGGAACCAGAAATCTACATAGTTTATTTTTGCACTGTGAAGTGCTGGCAAACAGATGCATGAGACCTCTCATAAGGCTTCTTGTTGACTGGAATGCAGTTTCATGCCACATGACTCTTGTCTTCTTGTCTTTTTTTTATTTTTTTATATATTATTATTATTATACAGGTTTTATATAGCGCCAACAGTTTGCACAGCGCTTAACAAGATACATTACAGTTACATTACAATTTGGTACCAGAGGAATCAGAGGGCCCTGCTCATTAGAGCTTACAATCTGAAAAGGAAGGGTCAATTGATACAAAAGGTAATAGCTGTGGGGCATGAGCTTGATAGAGGAAGAAAAACAGTGTTAGTAATGCCGCGTACACGCGATCGGACTATCCTGCCGGACTTTGCAGCGGAGGTCCGCCGGACTTTCCCAAGTGGACCTGCCCACACACGACCGGACTTTTCAGGCGGACTAGGTACAGTGGACAATCCGCCGGACTATGGCAGGAGTCTGCAGAATCCGGGAGCCCTCTTTAATAAGGGGGCCCCCAAATTCCAGCCCCCCACCCTATGTGAATGAGTATGGGGTACCATTCGGATTCTGATAAGCCCCCCACCTGCAGACCCTGACAACCAATGGCCAGGTTTGTCGGGAAGAGGCCCTTGTCCTCATCAACATGGGGACAAGATGCTTTGGGGTGGGGGGGCAGCAGGGCCCCCCCTTCCCCAAAGCACCCCCCATGTTAAGGGCACGCTGCCTGGTACAGCTCAGGAGGGGGGGCGCCCGGCGGACAATTTTGAATCAAAACTTCTTTCTAAGTCCGCCGGACTTTTGGGAAGAAAAAGTCCGCCAGAGCCCACACATGGGCAGATTGTCAGGCGGACTCTGGTCCACTGGACCAAGTCCGCTGGACAATCCGATCGTGTGTACGCGGCATTAGAAGCAGGATAGGCTTCTTTAAAGAGAAGGGTTTTCAAGGATCATCTAAAAATGGATAGATTTGGGGATAGTCGGATAGATTGGGGTAGGGAGTTCCAAAGGATGGGAGAAGCTCTGGAGAAATCCTGGAGCCGAGCATGGGAGGTGGTGACAAGGGAGCTAGAGAGCAGGAGGTCTTGGGAGGATTGGTTGGTATTTTTGGACTAGGTTGGTGATGTAGCTGGGGGCAGAGTTATGGATGGCTTTATAAATTATTGTTAGTACTTTTCATTTTATTAGTTGGGTGAGTGGAAGCCAGTGGAGGGATTAGCAGAGAGGGATGGAGGACACTGAATGGTTGGTAAGGTGGATGAGTCTTGCAGCGGCATTCATTATGGACTGAAGGTAGATATATAATATGTAAAATATATAATTTTTTTATTCCTTTTCCAATATAGATTAAAAAATACACAAAATATCACAAGTAATGAAATAAAGAAAAAAGAAAGAAAATATAAAAAATGGGGGGGGGGGGGTGAGACCCTTAAAAAGAGGAGATAAAATAAGTGAGATAAATATCACCGCACATTCAGAATAATAAAAGTGCATAAAAGAATTTGAGCGATATAAATATTCATTTCTACTGTAAATGTTTTGTTCTGTTGGCTGCAGTGACTTTAAAGACACGGTGGTGATTAAACCATGGACTGCACTAGCCTGTTTTCTGCTGCCTAAGATTTAAAAAAAAAGGGAGTTTTGGCAACGACCATATCTAGATAGCTGAGCAGCCAGATAAAAAAGAAGAGTGCCAAGATAACTAATTAGGCTGGGCTTTTTGTGTTAATTTAAATATATGTTTGTATTTAACTGGAATATAACTTTTAAGGGAATATATTTTGGTTTTCTATATTTTTCTTCATTATTTTGAGAAATAAAAATATTAAAAAAATGTTCTTTCTTTTTTGCCAGTCTGGAAAATGTTGACATCTGAATATTTTTAATTCCATTTACATCCATCAGATGGAGTTTTCCATTTTTTATTTACAGGTTTTCCTATTTGTCTATTCTTGTTTGCTTTGCTGTGAAAAAAAAAGCCTATTGTTTATAAAGCTCAATAGCTCATACCTAAATTTACACAAACAACTATATAAGTGAAAGTATATCCACCTCATTTACTCTCCTCTTTGTTGTTTACAGCTAGCTCTGTCCTGAAGTTTCAGTTTAACCGCTTCGTGCCCGCCCTATAGCCGAAAGACGGCTACAGAGAGCGGACCCTAACTGCCGGGAGGCCGTCCCTGGACGTCCTCCTGTTTACTTCCGCAATGCGCGCTCCCGGGAGGGCGCATCGGGGAAGTTCTGTGCTGGCCGTGTCCCCCGGACACAGCCAGTCACAGATCGCTGTAAACGGCCAATCACAGCGGTGTCCTATGAGAGATGATCTTATATGTAAACATTTGAGATCATCTCTCAGCGCCGCTCTCCCTCCTCACACAGACAGCATGTGTGAAGGGAGAGATGAACGGCTGCAGCGGCCGTAAGTAAAAAAAAAAAAAAAAAAAGTTAAAAAATGTGCCATCCGCCCCAGTGCCATCCTCCCCCAGTGCCATCTTCCCCCCAGTGCCACCCGCCCCAGTGCCATCCTCGCCCAGTGCCATCTGGCCCAGTGCCATCCTCGCCAGTGCCATCCTTGCCCAGTGCCATCCTCCCCAGTGCCATCCTCCCCAGTGCCACCTGCCCCCAGTGCCACCTGTTAGTGCTATCTGTCCCCAGTGCCACCTGTTAGTGCTATCTGTTCCCAGTGCCACCTGTTGTCAGTGCCATTTGTCCCCAGTGCCATCTGTCATCAGTGCCACGTATAAGTGCCACCTGTCATCAGTGCCACGTGTCATCAGTGCCACATAGTGCCATCTGTCATCAGTGCCACATATTAGTGCCATCTGTCATCAGTGCCACGTATCAGTGCCATATGTCATCAGTGCCACCTGTCAGTGTCACGTGCCATCTGTTGTCAGTGTCATGTGTCATCAATGCCACTTATCAGTGCCATCTGTCCTCAGTGTCACGTGTCATCGGTGCCACGTATTAGTGCTATCTGTCATCGGGCCACGTATTAGTGCCACGTATTAGTGCCATCTGTCATCAGTGCCGCGTATTAGGGCCACGTGTCATCAGTGCCACGTATAAGTGCCAACTGTCATCAGTGCCACGTATTAGTGCCATCTGTCATCAGTGCCACATATTAGTGTCATCTGTCATCAGTGCCACGTGTCATCAGTGCCACGTATAAGTGGTATCAGTGCCATCTGTCATCAGTGTCATGTGTCATTGTCCTGGTGCTCCAGGGCCTTCAAAAGTGTAATAGGTAGTCAACAAGTTAGATATGTAATTTATGCTCCTAGAACACGTGATGGTGCTCCCTGCATGTTGGGTCTCTCTAAGTGGCCAGGCTGTGAAAAAGTCCCACACATGTGGTATTATAATACTCAGGAGGAGGAGCAGATTTTTTTGGGGGTGTCATTTGTGGTATACACATGCCATGTGAGAGAAATAACCTATTACAATGACAATTTTGTGGAAAAAAAAATAAAAAAATAAAAAAATCTTAATTTTGCAAAGAATTGTGGGAAAAAATGACAACATCAAAAAGCTCACCATGCCTCTTACTAAATACCTTGGAATGTCTACTTTCCAAAAAGGGGTCATGGGGGGGTATTTGTACTTTCCTGACTTGTTCGGGTCACAAGAAGTGAGATAGACCACCAGTACATCAGGTGTGATCAATTTTGTATGATTCGCACCACAGCTTGTAGACTCTCTAACTTTCACAAAGACCAAATAATATCCACTAATTTGGGTTATTTTTACCAAAGATATGTAGCAGTATAAATTGTGGCCAAAATTTATGAAGAAAAATTAATAATTTGCATAATTTTGTCACAGAAACAAAGAAATATGCCTTTTTTTCAAAATTTTCGGTCTTTTTTCATTTATAGCGCAAAAATAAAAACCCCAGAGGTGATCAAATACCACCAAAAGAAAGCTCTATTTGTGGGAAAAAAAGGACAAAAAATTCATTTGGGTACAGTGTTGCATGACTGAGTAATTGTCATTCAAAGTGTGAGAGCACCGAAAGCTGAAAATTGGTCTGGGCAGGAGGGGTGTTTAAGTGGTCAGTAGGCAAGTGGTTAAAATAGTTTGAAAAAACAAACAAAATCAATTACCAATGAAATTCCAATTAAAAAACTATGAACCTATTGAACCAGATGCATTATAGTTTGCCTTTAATATACCGAGTGTCCCAAGCTATGAATTATCGGTAGTTCAATGCTGATGTACAACATCCTAGCTTTACAGGTGCACAGAAATGTGTATAAATTTCATTTTCCAGCAAGTGAAATGCCATCAAACAATTTTCTTCATATTCGTACAATAAAGTTGAACTGTGCCCATCTAGAAAATACAATTTCATGCATATAAACTATTTTTAATTTTAATCTTCATGTTAATTATTTCCCCATTACTGACTGTTTTAGAATTGGTTCCTGACAAGCTTTTGGTGGCAGAGTGGTAATACAGACACTGGTCTGGGGAAGGGGTTCAGTAAAGCACAGTCTGCCTACTAAGTAACTCCCACTGCATGTTCTGTAAATTATATCAGAGCCGGATTAGTGCTGGTGACTACACTGGTCTATCTCACAAGACCTTCTGCACTTGGTGACTACAGACATTCCCATACAAAATATTAATAGAATTTTATTGGGTTGGCTACAAATTATTATTATTGTACAGGATTTATATAGCGCCAACAGTTTATGCAGCGCTTTACAACTTGAGGGTAGACAGTATCACTTTAATACGGTAGGAATCAGAGGGCCCTGCTTGTTAGAGCTTACAATGTAAGGCTTCATTCACACTAAACACAGCTTTAAAATCAGCTGAACTCACATGATTTCAAAGCCGTATTTCAGTCCCACTCTGGGGGGTGACTTGAAACAAATTTTTGTGAGTTCATGCACAGATGTCTATTAAAATCACCCCGTAAGTCACTAAAAGTAGTGCAGGATCTACTTTTGGAAATCGGTGCGGCGCGGCAAGGCATAGTCTAGTCTAAACAATGTGCCCAGGTTTCAGACCGCCTGACGCATGATTCCAAACCCGAACTGTCCGGGTGAATCCTGGACAGGTGGCAACCCTACTGTCACGTACCTTTTAGTAGCGAGCCCGGATTGCGGAAAGAGGCCTCCCTTTACAACTCCCACTACCGGTTTCCTGGTAATGTAACAGGGAACACAGGGGTAAGGAGGGGTACAGGTGCCTGGCAGGATCAACAGATGAGAAGGATGGATAGGTAAGGTTCAGTTTTGCAGACTGGTGCAAACGTCCAGTGGAACAAGTAATCACAGCGGAAGGATCAGCAGGTAATTTATAGCAAATGTCACAGTTCAGCAAAGCAGGAAACTTATAGCAGGTAACAGAGTTCAATGAAGCAGGTAACTTGCAGTAGATGAAAGCAATGCAGAGCAGCAGGCAACTTGTAGCAGATGAACAGTACGGAACTGGCAGCAGATGAAACAGTTCTATATAAGCAAATAACTTGCAACAGATGAACAGTTCAATATAAGCAGGTTACTTGCAGCAGATGACACAGTTCAATATAAGCAGGTACTTGCAGCAGGTGAACAGTTCAATAAGACAGGCAACTTGCAGTAGATGAACAGTGCAATATAAGTAGGCACTTGCAGCAGGTGAACAGTTCAATATAAGCAGGTTACTTGCAGCAGATGATACAGTTCAATATAAGCAGGTTCACCTTAGCAGATGGATTGTCAAAGCAAGCCGGGTCAGATATCAGACTGGAAGCGAAGTACAAGGGAACAGGCAGGAGAATCGTCACAACAAGCTGGGGTCGGGTGCAGGCACATAACAGATGGGTCACAGGCAGGCGGGGTCAAACAGGAACAGATGCTGCGGATCAGGTCTCACAAGTATAACGCTGTAGAGCAGCCAGCAGAGACCATTAGACAGAGGCAAGTTTAAATAGGCCGTTTGGCGCCAACACGGACGCGCGCACGCGACCACGCACGTGTCCCCGCACCTGTGCACGAACGCCCGCGCGCACGATCGCACGCACTCATGGTGACACCCGCGCTCGAGAACCAGGAGACCTGGGGGTCAGTTTCTTCATGTGATTTTCATGACATTGCCCCCCCCCCCAAGGGGCAGCCTTAGGATGCCCTTTCAGGCAAATTTTTCCGAATGAGCCCTTTTAAAGGATTGAATCAGATTTTTTGCATGTATGTTGTCCTCGGGCTCCCAGGAGTTCTCTTCGGGACCATATCCTTTCCATTTGATTAAGAACTGGTTCTGGTTTCCTCTTCTTCTGAAATTTAGGATGGCTTCTATTTCAAATTCTTCTTCACCATCAACCAAGATCGGATCAGGAGGAGTGGTATTTCGGTTAGGAAATGGATTGGGAGTGAAAGGTTTCAATGAGGACACATGGAATACCGGATGGATCTTTAGTGAGTCTGGAAGTTCTAGTTCGAAAGCAACTTCGTTAATCTTCCTTTTGACTGAAAAAGGTCCTAAAAATTTGGGACCTAGTTTCCTTGAAGGGTAAGCCATCTTCAAGTTTACCGTGGATAGCCACACCAAATCACCGGGTAACAGTACTAACTCTCCTCGTCTTTTCTTGTCAAAGGTTGTCTTGTTGTGCTCTTGAGTTCTAGTCATTGCTTCTTGCAGAAGTTTGTTGTTGGTTGAGAAAAAGTTAATCTTTTCCTGGACTGCTGCCACTGAGCATTCAGGAAGGGAGTTGGGTAGAAATGAAGGGTGGAAGCCGTAATTGACGAAAAAGGGCGTCTGTCTGGTGGCGGAATGGAGAGAATTATTATACGCAAACTCAGCTACTGGAAGCAGGGAGATCCAATCATTTTATGCAAAAGAGCGTAAATATTGTTCGAGAGTCTGGTTCGTCCTCTCAGTCTGCCCATTGGACTGAGGATGATAGGCGGATGAGAAAGACAGTTCAATATTCAAAGCCTTGCAGAGGGACTTCCAGAATTGAGAGGTGAACTGTACCCCTCGATCCGAAACTATATTGGCTGGTACCCCATGGAGCCTAATGATTTCCTTGATGAACACTTGTGCAGTTTCAGAGGCTGAGGGGGTACCTTTCATGGGAATAAAATGTGCCATCTTTGACAGACGATCAACCACCACAAAGATAGTGGTATGATCGTCTGCCAGAGGCAATTCAACAATGAAGTCTAGAGACAGCATTTTCCATGGCCTGTCCGGAACAGACAACGGTTTAAGGAGACCCCAGGCCTTAGTCTTACAATTCTTACTTCTAATGCACGTAGTGCAGGTGTTCACATATTTCTTGCAATCCTCCCATAACTAAGGCCACCAAAAAGTACGCTGTACCAAATCAATGGTTCTAGTGATACCAAAATGTCCGGCGAGTGCGTGGCCGTGACACAGCTCTAGGATAGATACCCGCAGAGTTTCGGGGATGTAGATCTTGTCTTTATACCACAGTAACCCACCTCTGGTTTGTAGTTCTGGTTCTGAAAAAGGTCTTTGTCCCATGGAGGCTTGTCTAAGTCGGGAGAGAAGATCTTCCTGGAGCAGAAGGAAATTTCCAGGAGCAAGAATGGTATCTGGAGGAGAAATTTCCTGGGACTTGTGGAACATCCATGACAAGGCATCTGGTTTTATGTTCTTAGATCCTGAGCGATAAGTTACATGAAAAGAGAACCGGGAGAAGAAGAGTGCCCACCTGACTTGTCTTGGTTTTAGTCTTTTTGCAGATCTTACAGTGGTGTGAAAAAGTGTTTGCCCCCTTCCTCATTTCCTGTTCCTTTGCATGTTTGTCACACTTAAGTGTTTCGGAACATCAAACCAATTTAAACAATAGTCAAGGACAACACAAGTAAACACAAAATGCAATTTGTAAATGAAGGTGTTTATTATTAAAGGTGAAAAAAATCCAAACCATCATGGCCCTGTGTGAAAAAGTGATTGCCCCCTAAACCTAATAACTGGTTGGGCCACCCTTAGCAGCAACAACTGCAACCAAGCGTTTGCGATAAAGTGCAATGAGGCTTTTACAGCGTCCTGGAGGAATTTTGGCCCACTCATCTTTGCAGAATTGTCCTAATTCAGTTACATTAGAGGGTTTTCGAGCATGAACGGCCTTTTTAAGGTCATACCACAACATCTCAATAGGATTCAGGTCAGGACTTTGGCTAGGCCACTCCAAAGTCTTCATTTTGTTTTTCTTCAGCCATTCGGTGGTGGACTTGCTGGTGTGTTTAGGATCATTGTCCTGCTGCAGAACCCAAGTTCGTTTCAGCTTGAGTACACGAACAGATGGTCGGACATTCTCCTTCAGGATTTCTTGGTAGACAGCAGAATTCATAGTTCCTTTTATCACGGCAAGTCTTCCAGGTCCTGAAGCAGCAAAACAGCCCCAGACCATCACACTACCACCACCATATTTTACTGTTGGTATAATGTTCTTTTTATGAAATGCAGTGTTCCTTCTACGCCAGATATACTTGGACACACACCTTCCAAAGAGTTCCACTTTTGTCTCATCGGTCCACAGAATGTTGTCCCAAAAGTCTTGGGGATCATCAAGATGTGTTGTGGAGAAATTGAGACGAGCTTTGATGTTCTTTTTGCTCAGCAGTGGTTTTCTCCTTGGAACTCTGCCATGCAGGCCATTTTTGCCCAGTATTTTCCTGATGGTGGAGGCATGAACGCTGACCTTAACTGAGGCAAGTGAGGCCTGCAGTTCCTTGGACGTTGTTGTGGGGTCTTTTGTGACCTCTTGGATGAGTCGTCGCTGCGCTCTTGGGGTAATTTTGGGCAGCCGGCCACTCCTGGGAAGGTTCACCACTGTTCCATGTCTTCGCCATTTGTGGATAATGGCTCTCACTATGGTTCGCTGGATTCCCAAAGCTTTGGAAATGGCTTTATAACCCTTTCCAGACTGATAGATCTCAATTACTTTCTTTCTCAATTGTTCCTGAATTTCTTTGGGTCTCGGCATGATGTGTAGCTTTTAAGGATCTTCTGGTGGACCTTACTGTGTCAAGCAGCTCCTATTTAAGTGATGCCTTGATTGTGAACAGGTGTGGCAATAATCAGGCCTGGGTGTGGCTAGAGAAATTTAACTCAGGTGTGGACAACCACAGTTATAGTATGTTTTAACAAGGGGGGCAATCACTTTTTCACACAGGGCCATGATGGTTTGGATTTTTTTTCACCTTTAATAATAAACACCTTCATTTACAAATTGCATTTTGTGTTTACTTGTGTTGTCCTTGACTATTGTTTAAATTGGTTTGATGTTCCGAAACACTTAAGTGTGACAAACATGCAAAGGAACAGGAAATGAGGAAGGGGGCAAACACTTTTTCACACCACTGTATGTACTCCAGGTTCTTGTGATTGGTAAATATTAAAATTGGATGAGAAGCTCCTTCTAACAAATAGCGCCATTCTTCTAATGCGGATTTGATCGCTAACAGCTCCCGGTCTCCAACATCGTAATTTTTCTCGGCTGCTGATAGTTTGCGCGAAAAGAAAGCTACAGGATGGAGCAGGGCCCTGGTTCCTTGTGTTTGGGATAATATAGCCCCTACGGCGATTTCGGATGCATCCACTTCTAAAACAAATGGCAGGGAGGAATCTGGATGTCTTCAAATGGAGCGGAGGTGAAAAGTCCCTTGAGAGTTTCGAATGCTTCTTGAGCTTCAGAGGTCCAATGAAAACGGGTTCCTTGTCTAGTTAGTTGTATGATGGGTGTGACAATAGCCGAGAAACCCTTAATAAATTTGCGATAGAAGTTGGTGAATTCAATAAAATGTTGGATTCCTTTCCTGTCTACAGGAGTTGGCCAGTCCAAAATCGCAGCGATCTTCTGGGGGTCCATTTTTATACCTTTACTAGAAATAATCAGCCCCAAGAATGGTATACTTTCCTGTTCGAACAAACACTTATCCGCTTTTGCATATAGTCTGTGTTGGCGGAGCCGACCCAACGCGCTTTTGACGTGCTTGCGATGGGTTTCAAGGGAGGAAGAAAAAATTAAAATATCATTTAAATAAACGACAGCGAATAAGTCCAGAAAGTCCCGGAGCACATCATTGATAAAGTATTGGAAAGTGGCGGGGGCATTACATAAACCGAAGGGCATCACCAAATACTCAAAGTGTCCGAATCGGGTACGGAAAGCGGTCTTCCACTCATCTCCGGCCTTGATACGGATCAAGTTGTAAGCCCCGCGGAGATCGAGTTTAGTGAAAACAATAGCAGTTCCCAGTCTTTGGAATAACTCTGGGAATAAAGGAAGAGGGTACCGATTCTTTAAAGTGATGTTGTTTAATTTGCGGTAGTCTACACAGGGTCGGAGAGTGTGGTCCTTCTTTTCAACAAAAAAAATACCCGCACCTGGTGGGGACGTAGACGAGCAAATGAACCCCTTCTTCAAATTTTCTTGGAGGTATTCTTTGAGTTTCTCCTGCTCTACCTCTGTTAAGGGAAAAACCCTTCCGAACTGAATTTTGGCTCCAGGAAGTAACTCAATGGGGCAATCATAAGCTCGGTGGGGCGGGAGCACCTCTGCCTTTTGTTTACTGAATACGTCTAGGAATTCATGGTAAACTTCGGGAATGGCCTGACGTAATTCGGTCTCTGAGTCGATAGATAATAAGGTTGCTGGCCTCAGGAAACCAGAGGAACCACAGAACTTCTGGCAATAAGGTGAAGAAAAAGTCATTTTTCCTGTGGCCCAATTTATGGTTGGATTGTGGGCCTGTAGCCAGGGCATCCCGAGTATTACAGGAAAAAGTGGAGAGGTAATAATGTCCATACGTAGAAGTTCTCGATGCGAACCAGAGATAACAGTAGATAGAGGTGCAGTTTCTTGAATTACAGGACCAGATTTAATAGCGGAGCCATCGGCAAAATGGATAGAGAGTCCCCGGGTCTTAGGTAGGAGAGGAATCTGATGTTGGGCAGCAAAGGATGAATCCATAAAACAGCTGCATGCCCCGGAGTAAATAATGGCGGACATCTGTAAAGTCTTTCCTGGGAATTGAAAGGAGACAGAAATGATAAGGTGAGATGAGAACTTTATTAAGGAGTCTGGGAGACCAGGAGGCATAGATGGACACTTACGAAGCTTAATAGGACAGTTTCTGACGTAATGTCCAGATTCCCCACAATAGAGACATAGATTATTATTCCGCCGATGTTGACGTTCTTCAGGGGTAAGAGATGGTCGCAAGACCTCAAGTTCCATAGGCTCAGGTGTGTCAGACGTGGCCCCAGGTCGGGTGGCAGGTGCTGGATGTAAATGGCTTTGGGCTTTTGGAAGCATCCAGGTTGGACGAGAGAAACCTGTGGCCCTCTCAGCTCTCCTCTCTCTCAGACGACGATCGATCTGTATCGCCAAGTCAATTAGTGCGTTTAAGGTCTGTGGAACACCGACTCTAGCAAGCTCATCTTTCAATGAATCAGAGAGTCCCATGCGGAACTGATGACGAAGGGCAGCATCATTCCAGTTCGTATCCGCGCCCCATCGCCTAAACTCAGGCACATAATCTTCTACCGCCCTTCGTCCCTGCTGGAGGGTCCGCAAGGCGGTCTCTGCAGTCGCTGAAAGTTGGGGATCTTCGTATAATTGAGCCATTGCATCAAAAAAGGTAGTAAGATTGGCCAACGTTGCGTCCTTCTGTTCTAACAGGCGGTGGGCCCAGGTCTGGGGGTCTCCAGAGAGTAAAGATACCACAAAACCCACCTTGGTAGCCTCCAGAGAAAAGGTCCGTGGTTGGAGGGAGAAATACAATTCGCAGGAGTTGCGGAAGGCCCTGAAGCCACTGCGATTCCCAGAAAATCGCTCAGGTGTTGGAACTTTAGGTTCTGGTGGTAACATCACAACTGTAGGTGCTGGTCCAGCTTCAGCTGAAGAAACTGATGGTTGAGGGGCCCCCAGGGATACAGAGGGGTTGGAAAGGTCGATCACCCGTTCTTCCAGCCGGGTGTAGCCTTGCTGGAGGCCCTTAACTGACTCAGAAAGTCCTGCCAGGTGTTGACAAAGTTCTTCCATGGCGGAGGCTCCCCGCTTGGGCTCAGACATTGTCTGTCTGCTACTGTCACGTACCTTTTAGTAGCGAGCCAGGATTGCGGAAAGAGGCCTCCCTTTACAACTCCCACTACCGGTTTCCTGGTAATGTAACAGGGAACACAGGGGTAAGGAGGGGTACAGGTGCCTGGCAGGATCAACAGATGAGAAGGATGGATAGGTAAGGTTCAGTTTTGCAGACTGGTGCAAACGTCCAGTGGAACAAGTAATCACAGCGGAAGGATCAGCAGGTAATTTATAGCAAATGTCACAGTTCAGCAAAGCAGGAAACTTATAGCAGGTAACACAGTTCAATGAAGCAGGTAACTTGCAGCAGATGAAAGCAATGCAGAGCAGCAGGCAACTTGTAGCAGATGAACAGTAAGGAACTGGCAGCAGATGAAACAGTTCTATATAAGCAGATAACTTGTAACAGATGAACAGTTCAATATAAGCAGGTTACTTGCAGCAGATGACACAGTTCAATATAAGCAGGTACTTGCTGCAGGTGAACAGTTCAATAAGACAGTCAACTTGCAGTAGATGAACAGTGCAATATAAGCAGGCACTTGCAGCAGGTGAACAGTTCAATATAAGCAGGTTACTTGCAGCAGATGATACAGTTCAATATAAGCAGGTTCACCTTAGCAGATGGATTGTCAAAGCAAGCCGGGTCAGATATCAGACTGGAAGCGAAGTACAAGGGAACAGGCAGGAGAATCGTCACAACAAGCCAGGGTCGGGTGCAGGCAGATAGCAGATGGGTCACAGGCACGCACGCGCACAATCGCACGCACCCACGATGACGCCCGCGCTCGAGAACCAGGAGACCTGGGGGTCAGTTTCTTCATGCGATTTTCATGACTACCAAGTAAGTAAACAACACAGGGTTACTTTGCAATGTGGTGATTACCAAAATATAGCAAGTTCAAACGCATCAAACTTACCAGTTATGGTATATGTATTTGTTGGTTTTAATCTTGCATAAACAAAATAAAGGTCACATATTCAAAACAATTACTCTTGTATAAGTCTTTTCTTTGGATTGTGGGAAAACCATAGAAAGTTAAGTAGGAAAAAAAGGAAGGATGAAAAAGGGGGAGAGGAAAAGAGGGGGGGAGCATTCCCATTCTTTCTTTGGGGAAAAGAACATAGCTTGTAGGATGTAGGCTCCAATCAGGTCCACCTAAAAAACTGAGTGATCAGAACATCCATGTGAAAGGGGCCTTAAAAGAGAAGTATGGGTTTCGTTTTTTTGCTTACACCTATTCTATGTGAGCTGTTGATATCTAAAGATCCTTCCAACCCTCTCAGAAGTGCTCCAATTCTGTCAAAATCAAGCTAAATATCTGTGGGAGGGGCTACAGACTTCCATACAGTGTAATACTGACAATGGTCTGGCTCTGGAGTCTGGATCCACCCACTTTCCTGTCATCTTGCTTGATTGATGTTGTCTCTCTGCTCTCTGCTCGTCCTGAAAACTTCACAGAGCTGCTCCCACTCCCTTCTCCCTCCTCCCCTCCATTCTTTCTCCTCCCTCCTCTGCAGCCTGTTCCGATGTTCGGAAGAATCGGCAGAGATGAGAGCACTTCAGTGACTGTAAGGTATGAGAATCCCCTCTACATATCAGAGTGAATACTAGATATTTTATAACGTAAAATACACATTTGGATTTGGTTGCACACATGCATTACTGTAATAATAAAATCAGAGCAAATACTGATCCTTTCTATCTTCCAGGTGTCAGCCACCCTTCCTGCCTTCCAGGTGTCAGCCACCCTTCCTGCCTTCCAAGTGTCAGCCACCCTTCCTGCCTTCCCGGTGTCAGCCACCCTTCCTGCCTTCCAAGTGTCAGCCACCCTTCCTGCCTTCCAGGTGTCAGCCACCCTTCCTGACTTCCAGGTGTCAGTCACCCTTCCTGCCTTCCAGGGGTCAATCACCCTTCCAGGTGTCAGCCACCCTTCCTGCCTTCCAGGTGTCAGTCACCCTCCCTGCCTTCCAGATTTCAGTCACCCTTCCTGCCGTCCAGGTGTCAGTCACCTTTCCAGGTGTCAGCCACCCTTCCTGCCTTCCAGGTGTCAGTCAGACTTCCTGCTTTCCAGTTTTAAGCCACCCTTCCTGCCTTCCAAGTGTCAGCCACCCTTCCTGCCTTCCAGGTGTCAGTCACCCTTCAAGGTGTCAGTCACCCTTCCTGCCTTCTAGGTGTCAGTTATCCTTCCTATTTAAGGGGGTCTGTACTATAGTTCATGGAGGCAGGGATGACAGACACCATGTTTTTATACACTGTGAAACACCAACTCTAGTGATGCCATTATCGAATAGACCTTAGCTCATTTCTAGAGAGGTTTTCTTTTTTTTACTTATTTATTCTTTATTATTTACATTATAGGAGACCACACATATTTCATTTTTGATTTAGAGCCCTTTCACGCTGCCAGCTGGCCACATTAGCGGCCTTTCGGCTGCTAGCAGGAAGCTTTTAACTCCCGCTACCAGCTGAAGAATGGGTTAAATGTGCCCAAAAAGCACCACTGCAGAATTGCTTTGCAGGCACCCTGGCTGCGCTGCCCATTCATTCCAATGAGCAGGGGTGATGGATACACTGCTCCTAAACCTCTCCAAAGATGCTGCTTGTAGGACTTTTTCATTTAAAAACAGACAGGTATCTAAATTTTACCCTTCTGAATAAACACAGTGTACTGTGTATAGAGCATACCTCTGTTCAATACAGGTATGATCTATGCACATGGGGATCATGCGCCATTCATACTGATCATATGGAGTGTCACATACTGACACTCTACTCCCCACTCACCATCCTGGCAAGCCCAGAACTCAGTATGACTGTTTAGATGTTGAATTTTAAAAGCAGCCAACTTCTGTTAGATTAACAACCCTGTGAGATGAGCATGCTTGTCCTTACTGACAGTTCAAATGCAGATATCTCCCATATTAAAGGACTGAGGAAAAAAAGGGAAAGCCATGGAAGAATGAATGTGATATATAATATTTAATTTGCATTTCCTATTTAATTTACTATTTTTTTGAACTTCTTCTTTAAGGTATAAATACCTGTACGTAACCTCATTTTTATAAATCATTGAATAAGGCATTCATCAAACATTCAATGCAGGTAATTTAACCACTTGCCGCCTGCCCCATAGCAATTTGACGTTGGCAAAGTGGTTGCGATATCTTGACCGGACGGCATATGTTGTCGCCAAGATATCAAACCGCTGCGTGCCCAAGGGGGGGGCGCATCACGGCGATCGTTGTTGCGGTGTGTCAGTCTGACACACCGCAACTTCAATCCAGGTAAAGAGTCTCTGACAGAGACTCTTTACCACGTGATCAGCCATGTCCAATCACGGCTGATCACGATGTAAACAGGAAGATCCGTTGATCGGCTTTTCCTTACTCACGTCTGTCAGACACGAGTAGAGGAGAGTTGATCGGCTGCTCTCCTGACGGGGGATCTGTGCTGATTGATTATCAGCTATCAGTGCAGCCCCCCCCCCCCCCCCGAGGATGCCCACACTGGACCACCAGGGACGCCACCAGGACCACCAGGGATACCCACTTCTGGACACAACCAAGTATGCCCCTCATGGCCACCAGGGATGAGAATCAGTGCCCACAATGGATGCCAATCAGTGCCCACAATGGATGCCAATCAGTACCCACAATGGGCATCACTGATTGGCAGGCATTATTGTTTGGCACTGATTGGCATCCATCATTACCATCCATTAGTGTACATCAGTGCCCATCCGTGCCACCTATCAGTGCCCATCAGTGCTACCTATGTGTAATCATCAGTGCTGTATATCATTACCACCTATCAGTGCCCATCAGTGGCGCCTATCAGTGCCCATCAGTGCATATTAATGCCCATCATCAGTGCCACCTCATCAGTGCCCCCTCATTGGTGCCCATCAGTGCTGCCTTATCAGTGCCCGTCACATAAAAACCACAGAGGTGATCATGAACGCGCAATTGTCATTTAAAGTGCGACAGCTCTGAAAGCTGAAAATTGGTCTGGGCAGGAAGGTGTATAAGTGCCCGGTATTGAAGTGGTTAATCACTGTAATGTGAAACACATGTACTGGGATGACTCACTTGCCGAGAATGTTTGTTGAATGTCCCATGCTTTATAAATATGACCCTTAAAGTGGTTGTAAACCCTTACAAACCACTTTGACCTACAGGTAAACCTAGATTAAGGCTTACCTGTAGGTCCAAGAAATATCTCCTAAACCTACACGGTTTAGGAGATATTTACAAAAAGACAGGCACCGCTGTCTACGGTGCATGCGCCGTAGACAGCGGCACGCAGGCACACTGAGCATGCCACTGCTAACAGCGATACGCTGTTAGTGGCAGCTTCCGTCATCATCAGAGTGACGTCATCGCTGCTTCAGTGCTGTGAGTGGCTGGAGCAGCGATACCCGGAAGAAGATGGTTAATTCATGCTGTAGGGGACATCGGTGACATCGCTGTCTCCTGTGTCAGGTAAGCGACACATAATGGGCTACTATGCGATGCATAGTAGCCCATTATGCTTTACCTTTGCAGGGAGATAAAGAGGAAGTAATCACTCTTTAACGTGTATGCTAAACAATAAATAAATAAATTCCTGCTAGCGTCTCCTCCTTTGATTGCATTGTGGGGATCGATTTATCCCTGCAGGCTATTTTGTCTTCAATTTTCACCTGTTGATCAGAGTCTGTGCCGCTGTTACCCTAGTGTGCACAGACTGATAATTTTGTGCTGGTACATGTATGAAACCAGCCCGCTGCACAGTTTACAGCTGTAAAGCTTCCCATCACTATGTTGGTGGACAGCAAAAGGTGGAACACAGAGTCAGAAATAATAAAGATAGTTTACAAAAAAGAAAGAAAAAAAATAGCGATGCACATCTCTAAATACAGTTTTTTTATGTGAAATCCTTTAAATGGACACATTATCACACCCTATCATACATTTTGCAGAGTCAAAGAAAAGTGCACCGCTGCAACCCTCCAAACGCCCCTCTCATATGCTGAAATCAGGTGCTGACTTGGAGTCCGTCACTCCTCACACCAACGAAGTCTTCAAAAGCAAGCTTCAACACATGGTTCCAACCCAGGACCATCTGATATGTTTCATCTAATGGATAAAGGATATAATTAGGCCCAGTGGGTGAAGCATGTCAGAGGAGTAATTGATGGGACTATATGCATTTTTTCCTTCACTATATCATACGTGTTGTAATTAAAATCAAAAATTAGGATGTAAAAATATCCAGCCAATAATCTGCATAGCCAAACTTCTTCTCATTGGTTTAAACTACAACAAAGTAACACAAAAACCTTTTACATAAAGTTGGAAGACAGAAACATTTAGAAAAATTTCTAAAGATAGTCTTTACAACTCCAATTCCCAAAAAGTTGGGACACTGGGAAAAGAAAAAAAAAGGCAGTGTAATGATTTGCAAATCTCATAAACCCATATTTTATTCACATTAGAAAATAGAAAACAAATCAAATGTTTCAACTTTGAAAATAAACCATTTTAAGAAAAAAGTAAGGTAATTAAATTAATAAAATTAATGGCAGCAACACAATTCAAAAAAGTTGGGCCAGGGCCTGGTTTACCATGGCGTATCATTCCCTCTTTTTTTAAAAACATTCTGTAAATGTCTGAGAACGGAGGAGACCAGTTGCTGGAATGATGGAAGAGGGATGTTGTCCCATTCTTGCCTGATATAGGAGCCTAAGGATTTTAACTGCTCAATAGACCTCCTGGGTCCTCCTTGTCGTATTTTTTTGTTTCAAGATATGCCAAATATTTTAAATTGGTGAAAGGTGTGGACTGCAGGAAGGCCAGTCAAAAAACCCGGACTCTTCTACTATAAAGCCATGCTGTTGTCATAGATGCGTATATGGTCTAGAATTGTCCTGCTGAAATATGCAAGACCTACCCTGTAAAAGATTTTGCGTGGATGAGAGCATATGCTGCTCTAACACCCGGATATATCTTTCACCACTTACCGACCGCCGCACAACGATGTATGTCCCTTTTTTGAAGAGGGATATCTTGGTAACGGCAGCAGCTCCTGCCACAACCGAGGTATTCATCTCTTCAGGCAGCGGTTTGGTAAACGATAAATGGTAAACGCCGCGAGATCACCGTTATCGGCAGCGAAAGAGGTGCCACCCCCTCCTGCCGCTCTCCCGTGCCCTCTGCCACTTACCGGAGACTTTGGCAGCGGTGGAGGCGATCGGGTCCTGTCACTTCTTTGGTATGGAGACAAGTGAGGCTAAGATGGCCCCCAGCCGCCTCCATAGCAGGGCGGAAGCGACGTCAAAACGTCACTTCCGCTTAGACGTCTTAAAGGCACATTTTTTCAATGTAATTTTTTCAAATGATAATTTTTTTTATTTTTTTTTATTGCATTTAAGTCCAAATATGAGATCTGAGGTCTTTTTGACCCCAGATCTTACATTTAAGAGGACCTGTCATGCTTTTTTCTATTACAAGGGATGTTTACATTCCTTGTAATAGGAATAAAAGTGACCCAAATTCTTTTTTTTTAAAAACAGTGTAAAAATAAATAAAATAAATAAGAAAAAATGTATTGTTAAGGTGCCCCGTCCCGACGAGCTTGTACGCAGAAGCGAATGCATATGTGAGTAGAGCCCGCATATGAAAACAGTGGTCAAACCTCCTCTATAACTCAAAACATGCAACCTGTAGAATTTTTTAAATGTTGCCTATGGAGATTTTTAAGGGTAAAAGTTTGACGCCATTCCACATAATTTTCAAGCGTGACATGTTGGGTATAAATTTACTCGACGTAACATTATCTTTCACAATATAAAAAAATTGGGCTAAGTATTGCAATGACCGCCATTTTATTCTCTAGGGTATTAGAAAAAAAAGTATAATTTTTGGGGGTTCTAAGTCATTTTCTAGCAAAAAAACGTGTTTTTAACTTTAACTTTTTAACTAACACCGAGTCTGAAAAAGAGGCCCGGTCCTAAAGTGGTTCAGCATTGATGATGGCTTTCCAGATGGGCAAGCTGCCAATTTCATATGCATTAGGCTGGGTTCACACTGCTGCGGGGGGAGATCCGGATGTGATTCGCACCGCAAATCACATCCGATCTCCGTAGCGATGCGAGTTCAGCCATACAGATAGTATGGCTGAATTCACATCGCTCCCGCAGCAAACTCGCACGGGACCCTTTTTTTGGTTCGCAACAGAATCGGATCGCATGGGGGTTCACACCATGCGATCCGATTCCTGTGCGAGTCGGCAGATCGCACTGCGATATGCGGACGGATCTGGGGGTGTCATTAACATATCATTGACACTCCCAGCCGTCCGCATAGGGCAGTGTGAACTGCTGGCGGGAGTAATGCGATGCGGGAAAACGCCGCGGACTCGCGGCGTTCCCGCATCGCAGCAGTGTGAACCCGGCCTTAATGCACCTCCATAACATGATGATGTAGGCTTTTTAAATGATCCTGGATAAAAAGCTGGAAGGTCCCTCTCCTTTGTAGGAGGAGCCAGCACCAATGGTTACCAAAAAGAATACAAAACAGTTTTCCACTGTGCAACAGACTATTTTAAATTAGCTTTGGCCCAGAGAAGATGACAGTATTTCCAGATCATGTTCAGATATGAATTCACCTTTGCATGGCACAGAAAACTGTTCACAGACAGGATTTTTGGAAGTATGCCTGAGCCCATGCAGTGATGTCCATCACAGAATAATGGCTGTTTTTCATGCAGTGCCATCTGAGGGCCCGAAAATCATTGGCATCCAAGATTATGTTATGGCCTTGTCCCTTGCGCATAGAGATTTCTTCAAATTCTCTGAATCTTTTGATGATATTATGTACTGTAGATGGTGATATATTTAAAATCTTCGCAATTTAACATTGAGGAACATTATTCTGAATTTGTTCCATGATTTTTAGATGCAACTTTTCACAGATTAGTGAACCTCTACCCATTTTTAATTCGAGACACTCTGAGGCCGCGTACACACGCGGGGACTGTTCGCTCAACTTTGTCCGCTGAACAGTGTTTCGGCGGACAGTCCGCTCGTGTGTGGGCTTTCAGCGGACAGTTTCAGCGGACAGTCTGCTGAACAAAGTTTTTCGGAAATTCCGAAAAACTGTCCGCTGAAACTCTGTTTCAGCGAACAGTCCCCTCGTGTGTAGGCTTGTTCGTCAAACTAAGTTCCGCGCATGCTCAGAAAGGATTTACACGCCGAAGTTTGCATTGCAGTGTATAGGACGTCGTATTTTTCGTCCCGTCGTACGTGCCGTTCACGTCATCGCGCACGGTTTCAGCGGACTGTTCGTTCGTCGTGTGTGGGCAAGTCCGTCCATGCTAATTTTGAGCGGACTGTCCGCTGAAACTGTTTGACGGACAAAGTTGAGCGAACAGTCCCCGCGTGTGTACGCGGCCTTACTCTCTCGGATGCTCTTTTTATACCCAATCATGTTACTGACCTGCTGCCAATAAACCTAATTTGATGCAAAATGTTCTTCCAACTCTTTCTTGTTAGTATCATATACTTTGCCAGCTTTTTGTTGCTCTGTCCCAGCTTTTTTGAGATGTATTGCTGCCATTAATTTCAAAATTACCTTTTTTTTCTCCGTTTAAAGCATTTGATATGTTTTCTATTTTCTTTTTGCAATAAAATATGAGTTTGTATGCGTTTATGAAATTTGCAAATCATTGCATTCTGTATTTTTGTAGATTTTATACAGCATCCCAATGCTTTTGGAATTCGGGTTGTACTATTGTATTTTTATCTATAACAGTTTTGAAATACTGGCAAGAATAATAAATATCTATTTTTAATCTTATAAGCAGTTCATTGTCTATACTAAATAGTAGAAAGATAGCTTCTAAATATTCTAAAAAGTGTTAAAAAAAATTGCTCCAGGTGAAGGGATCTGGGTGCGAGCCACAACATGCAGATAATGTGGATAATGACAAAACTCTGGACTGCCGCACTCCAAAGCTACAACGATGCTTTATTCAAATAATATTTAGGACACAGCAAATGACATCACAGCAAAAGATGCTAACCACTGACGCGTTTCGCACTAAGGCTAGTGCTTATTCCTAGCTGGTTGGCTATGAGTAAGCACTAGCCTTAGTGCGAAACGCGTCAGTGGGTAAGCATCTTTTGCTGTGATGTCATTTGCTGTGTCCTAAATATTATTTGAATAAAGCATCGTTTTAGCTTTGGAGTGCGGCCGTCCAGAGTTTTGTCATTATCCACAAGACCCCTTTCACACTGGAGCATTTTTCAGGCATTTTTCAGTCGCTTTAGCATTAAAAAAAGCGCCTGTAAAGCGCTTGAAAGAAGCCTCATCTGCAATCCCAATGTAAAAGCCCAAGTGCTTTAAGAGCCTTTTCACACTGCCAGCGCCCGAAAAACGCTTGTAAAGAGCCACTTAAACTAGCGGCACTTTACCAGCATTTTTCGAGTGCTAGTGGGGCACTTTTAACCCCTGCTAGTGGCAAAATAAAGGGTTAAAAGTACCTACAAAGCGCTGCTGCCAAAAGCGCTTTGCAGGTGCTTTTCAGGCGTTTTGCAGGAGCTTCCCATTGATTTTAATGGGAAGGGGCACTTTAGGAGCGGTGTATTCACCGCTCCAAAAGCGCTGCAAGGCAGCTTCTTGCAGGACTTTTTTTTTACGCCCTGCCAGCGCAGCACCTCAGTGTGAAAGCACTCGGGCTTTCACATTGGGATTGCAGTTGCGGCTTCTTTAAGGCGCTTTACAGGTGCTTTTTTTTAAGCTAAAGTGCCTGAAAAATGCCCCAGTGTGAAAGGGATCTCAGTGTGAAAGCACTTGGGCTTTCACATTGGGATTGCAGATGAGACTTCTTTCAAGCGGTTTACAGGTGCTTTTTTTAACGCTAAAGCGCCTGAAAAATGATTTAAGGTCGAATTTGTCATTGAAGGCTTATGGTGTCTGTCGAATGTTCAAAGAAGATTCGACTGAGCAGCTAAACGTTCGACAGACACCATAAGCCAAAGATTCAACTTTGTATGTTTTTCGTTTTGTCGAATCTTTGTCGTTCCTGTTGAATGTATATAGTTCAAACAGGAAATGGACTGGTGATAGTGATCACTGATCAGACAGGTAACAAGATAGGGTATATAGAATCTATATAGAATCTCAATCTATAATATAGAATCTATAATAATTAATCCCCCCCCCCCCCCCACAACACGGGTAGCCTCTGAGGCTATCACAACACTAGCAACACTAGTATCACTATCAAGTTCACAACACTAACACAATAGCAGCGGATTATTATGAAAAAGTTAAGTTGAACTGTAGCTTTGTAGCTTGCTTCGCTATTGTTCTGTTTCTGTGCTTATACTTAATTACTAAATAATTCAGGTTGACTGTATTCTGAAATGATTCAGTGTGTGTGTCTCTCTCTGCTAGCAATCGTAAGTGAAAGTAAGTTGGCTGTATATGTGAACTTAGTTCTAGGTATTTTACTGCACCTCCTCTTTGGTTACAATCAGCCAATAACATTCATCATCATCATTATTTTTATTTTACTTCCCCCACCCAATTCCAGCAGCGATCTATTCTCTCTATGTTGAATCTTTTCTCTCTATGTAGAATAATCCTGGACTAATAGAGGTAAGGTTAGGCACATTCGACCACAGGTTCGATAGACACAGATCGCTATTGTCAGCGTCATGTCGAATCTCCTATCTATATCGAACTGTTGTCACAATGAAAACTAAAATATAGCATTTGTTTATGTCGGATCTTTCGTTTTTTGGATTCTGCACTTTCATTATTGTTTGTTAAAACGATAACGAAAATACCTGAAATTCGGACGAAAATGCATTCGGACGAAAATGAATGCACATGTCTACAGACCATCCACCTATTTATTATTATCTTCAGATCTTATCTATTCTCTCTCAACTAAACCTACATTTGCTTTCTGCACATTGAAGTGCCATACATCATTATAGTTAGTCACTGCGCTGTCCTACTTAGCCATTAACTGTCATCTAATAAATGGATTATTTTGAGATCATTTGATGTCAATCGTATGTTTCAACCTTGCTCACAAATTTTCTTTTTTTTTCAGCTTTGTCTAATGTGGTAATATTAGTTACATAGCAGTATGAGATTTCAAAAGGCAGTTATTAAGCACATAGATAACTATAACCAACAAGTACCCTGTTGCTACTTTTCTAAAACATATTTTCTTCCATAATAGCATTGGTCACTGCTAAATTATATGATGTGTGTGACCTAATATGATGTTTGTAAAATTAGGCTAGACTCTCTTAATTCATTGGAAGATAAATTGACATATGTACTCAGTACTTAGCTACCCATTATGTTGTACCTTTCTTGAGGTATATCCAAGGTTAAAACTTTTCTTTTTGGATAGATAAGAAAATTAAAATTGTGATTTTAATCAGTGGCGGCTGGTGGTATATTTTTGGGTCACCCGCACCCCAACCCCAACCCCCCCCCCCGTCGGTCATTAGCCCCTCACTTGCATCACGGCAGCTTCTGCCATGTGTCTCCTCCCTCCTCCTAGGTGGCAAATAGGATCAGTTTTCCTTTCTGCCAATTGGGTGACAGGTCTCATGACCCGCTTCCTGATTGCCCGGGAGGACAATCAGGAAGACAATAGTGAATGTTCATTCGCTATTGTCACACAACTGGGTGGGCTGGGGGGCGCAGTGCTCTGCACCTGGAGCCCACCCTTATTTGAAGCCTATTAGAGGCTCTGGCTCTTATCACATGCTTAAAAAAAAATCCCATTGGGATCCATGCATCCGATGCCGTGCATGTAGATCAGGGGGCCTATGGATAGGGGTGGCGCCCCTGCGCCCTGCATTATGGACCGCCACTAGTTATAATCCTGGTTAGGACAAACCAGTTTATCAGCATTATACCTAGTTAGCAACAGCTGAATTTTGCATAAATGAGTGTAAACATGAAACAACTGTCACATGTGAAACAAGATCACAACAAAGCAATAAAATAACTACTTTTATTTTGTCGATTAATAAAATGGTGGAAAATCTTGCTATTTAAATCTTAGATCTTGGAGCAGAAATTTACCCAGAGCTCTTGAGGTTTCTCTATCCCAAGACACTCCGGATAGTTATTCATAATGGCTCTCCCTGGCATTAATTTTGTTCTTTATAAACTTTGAGAAATTTGCCAAAAACATCTAATTAGTGAACTGCTGCATTACGAGTAATTTTTTTCTTTTCTTGCTTTTTTTGTGACAAAATCTTTTTTTAGGTGGCAGGATTATTTCTTGTTTGTATAACTGCCAGATGAGGTGTTTTACAGTTCAAGGTTATAATAGGGCTCTCTCCACTAAACAATAACGTACTCAACAATCTTTTTTAGCTATGTGACTAGTATATGTGACTGGTATTTTTGGCTTTCATCGACTGTCATTGCTGAGAATAACAGTTGTCAAGGTAAATAACGATTGTTACATTTTAGCAAACTAAGCCAAAACATCCAATAAATCTTGAAGCTTTTAAACTAAATCCCTTTTTGACTTTCTTTCTTTTTTTTTAAACACTGATTCAAAGGCTAAACATTCTTCTCCTCAATATATTGTGATATACTGTATAGCACTGATACAATTTAAAGGGAATGTTCGGCTTATACTACATTATTTTCAGAAAATATTAAAGGGTCAAAAATAATCTCCTTGTACTGCATATGTTGTTAAAGGGAATCTCAATTTGTTGTTGTTTTTTTTTTTTTTTTTGGCCTTTACCCTCATTTAAACCACATATGGAGACCTATACATCCAAGCAAATATTGTATGTATGATAAAATATGCATTATTTATCAGAGAACCATTTGTTATAGTCCTAAAGTTTTCCACCCTGTTCATACATGGTTGCTTTTTTTAGGGCAGTTACTCAGAGTGGTCTGGCCGATTTATTGCTTTTGGGTGAGAGGTAAGGTAAGTGGTTCATAATGGAGCCCCCGTAAACATCAGCGCGATTTGACGTACGATTTGACATGTCAAATTGCAGCCTATTGCCGGCATTGGTACTGTCCCAATCGGTGCAACGCCAACTTTGCAGCACCGCACCAATTTCCAAAAGTAGTTCCTGCACTACTTGTGTTGACTTCAATAGACATTTGGACATGATCCCGCACAGATGTCTTTCAAATCGCCCCCAAACTCACACTCAAATGCAGGATTTCAAACCAACGTTCAGTGAGAATCAACTAAAGAAATATTTTGATAAATTGAAAACCCACTTTCACAATGCTCAGGACTCTGTTGGCTGGGATGCCTTCAATACTTTATTAAATAGCCGAAATTCTAAGTTCCTTTCATGTTACCACATAAAATGGTGTGCACTTTATAAATAATGTCAGAAAAGAGGTTTTGCACACTAGTACATTTAACAGAAAACTGAAGCATGCTTTCTCTATGAATCCAGACAGCTGCACTCCAAGAAATATCTGACTTTATCGTACCTTGTAAGGACAGACATGGGGGCTAAGGATTTGAAGGCTAAGAAAAAGTTGACACATTTCACGCTATCTCAGCGCTTACTCTTTCATTTTCCTCATGTTGAGTTAATAAATGCTACGGTAAGGGCTCTTTTACATGGGAGGTCAGGAGTTCAATAAGAACAGGCAGCTGAACCCCCAGCAGCCCACCTGAATGCTAACATACACATGCCCAGGACCATCTCTAATATTGATTGGACCCTGGGCAGACATTTTCTTGCCCCCACCGGCCCCAGACATACAATAAGTAGCAGCAAGACTCAAAATCAGCTTACTGCAGCAGCTCAGGCAGCAATTGCAATTGATTGCCAGAGGTCGCTAGCATATCTTTACCACTCACTGACTGGTTGCCAGAGGTTACAGCACATAATTTCTGGTCACTGATTGGTTGCTGGAGCTTACTGCACATCATTACCACTTACCAATTGTTTGGTAGAGGTTACTGCACATTATTACTGTTAACTGATTAGTTGCTAGAGGCTACTGCACATAATTTCCGCTCACCCATTGGTTGCACATTATTATTGCTTACTGATTGGTTGCTAGAGGTTACTGCACATCCTTACTGCACACTGATTGGCTGCTAGAGGTTTCTGCACATATTTACTGCTCACCCATTGGTTGCTAGAGGTTATGCACATCCTTTCCACATACTGGTTGCTAGAGGTCACTGCACATCATTACAGCTCACAGACTGGTTGTTAGATTATGCTACAAACACACAACAGTCCCCTTGCCAGAGTAGAAGTGTGCTCTTGCAATGCAGCAGAATTTACCATGTAGCAGAAAAGATAGAGTTAATTATGAAGCCAATTAGGATTGCATTCATAAACAGTACTGTCCATGATCATAGCAAGCAAAGAGACAGAGATGAGAGACAGTGTAGAGGGTAAAGCACTGAAAATTCAACTCAGTAGGGCAAATTAGCTAATTCATATTGTTAATCACAGAACATACCAGCTGTCCGTTCATCCATGCCGACCAGTGTTATATACAGGCAGTGCTGGTATTGTTGTTAACAAGCATAGAGGTAGAGAAGGGGGATAACAGATTAGTGGCTGAAACAGCCAAGCACATGTTCTCATTTAGAATGTAACTCTCACTGCCCACCGGCTTTTTCGCTCATCCATGCTGCCTTAGGAATGTTTTAGCCTCCTCACTGCAATCCTCCCTCACTCCTCCTTCAGCTATGGCCCCTGCCACTGCATGTCAGTGTATCTCCCCACTCATCCAGCTCTGCTGTCAGGCAAGGACACTGCCACTTAGTGCTTCCCTTTCCCTACAGATGCACTATGTGACAGGGAGAGAAGATTCTAAGAATGATGGGCCACTCAACGATGACAAGGCCTTGGGCAGGTGCCCTGCCTTAAAGGTGGTGTAAAGGCCTCCCAGCACCCCTAATACTTACCCTGAGCCGCTTCTCTATCCAGTTAGGCCCACAATTCCCCTGCCCATCCTCCTGATTGGCTTGGGCACAGCAGTGGCGCCATTGGCTCCCGCGGCTGTCAATCAAAGTCAGTTAGCCAATCAGGGGAGAGAGGGGGCTCCGTGTCTGAATGGACACACGGAGCTCTGACTTGGCTAGGGTGTCCCCATAGCAAGCTGCTGGTCTATGGGGGCACTCGTCAATAGGGAAGGGCCAGGAGCACAGAAGAGGGACCTGAGAAGAGGAGGATCTGGGCTGCTCTGTGCAAAACCAACTGCACAGAGGAGGCAAGTATAACATGTTTGTTATTTTTATGTTTTTAAAAGCGAGACTTTACAATCACTTTAAAGATGGCCCTGCACATGTCCTGACCATGGCATTTTTAACTTGAACTGCAGTTTTTGGCAGCACTGACTGTCAAACCTGCCCTTTGTAATTAGTGGATCTGAACCACAAACAACGGGCCAAAGGCTTATTGTAAAATTGCCATTCAGAAGTTTTAAAAGAAAAGTTAAAAAAAAACAGATATCGGAAGGCAGTAGCGCCTCTTGAATACCACTGCTCTCTAAAAAGCAATCTACAGTGGTGATAAGAGACCCAACTCAGCATATGGAACTGGTCCACACCTGTTCGATTATTGAAAAAGAAAGATGTCTTTTTGAAGAAAAAAACAGCACTGATCCCTTTTCCTCCACAGTTGTGGCAAACAGAGAGCATTCCACTCTAAAATAATACTTATGTGGCAGCTCAAATTAATGAATGCATGCTGCAAATATCAAATAGATGGATAAAAATCTACTTGTCTGACATTGCTCTATGGAAAGAGCTTTCTCCATATTACCAAGAACAGGATGAGAGGGGATTTTGGTATATGTACACTCTGCGGCTACTTTATTAGGTACACCTTGCTAGTACCAGGTTGGACTACCTTTTGCTTTCAAAACTGCCTTAATTCATCGTGACATAGATTCAACAAGGCACTGGAAACATTTCTCAGAGATGTTGGTCCATATTGACATGATAGCATTGTGCAGTTGCTGCAGATTTGTCGGCTGCACATACATGATGCAAATCATCTGTTCCACCATATCCCAAAGGTGCTCTATTGTATTGAGATCTGGTGACTGTGGAGACCATTGGAGTACAGTGAACTAAATGTCATGTTCAAGAAACCAGTTTGAGATGATTTAACCTTTGTGACATTATCCTACTGGTAGTAGCCATCAGAAGATGGGTACACTGTAGTCATAAAGGGATGGACATGGTCAACAACAATACTCAAGTAGGTTGTGACCTTTAAACGATGCTCAATTGGTACTAGGGGGCCCAAAGTGTGCCAATCTCTCTCTCTTGTCCAATTTTGGTGAGCCTGTGCGAATTGTAGCCTCAGCTTCCTGTTCGTAGCTGATAGGAATGGCACTCCGTGTGGTCTTTGCTGCTGTAGCTCATCAAGTTTTGATGTGTTGTGCATTCAGAGATGGTATTCTGCATACGTTAGTTGTAACAAGTGTTTATTTAAGTTACTGTTGCCCTTCTATCACCTCAAACCAGTCGGTCCATTCCCCTCCAACATAAAAAAGGCATTTTTGTCCACACAACTGCTGCTCACTGGATATTTTCTCCTTTTTGTAAATCCTATAGATGGTCGTGCGTGAAAATCTAAGTAGATCAGCAGTTTTTTAAATACTTAGACCAGCCCGTCTGATACCAACAACCATGCCACGTTCAAAGTCACTTAAATCCCCTTTCTTCCTCATTCTGATGCTCAGTTTGAACTTCAGCAAGTTGTCTTCAACACGTCTATATGCCTAAATGCCTCAAGTTGCTGCCATATGATTGACTGATTAGCAATTTGTTTTACCAAGCAATTAAACATGTTTAACTAATAAAGTGGCCCGTAAGTGTATAAACAGTGCCTTGAAAAAGTATTCAAAAAATACCTGAATAGTGTGGCGTGAATTCATATTCAGCCCCCCTGAGTCAATACTTTGCTGAACTATCTTTCACTACAATTAAGCCCCATACACACGAGAGGACTTATGTCCGACAGACTTCCGAAGGAGTTCCGTCGGAGTTCTGCCGGAGTTACGACAGAGTTCTGACGGACTTTTCGGCTGAGCGGACTTGGCCACACACAATCACACTAAACTCCGACGGATTCGAACGTGATGACGTACGACTGGATTCGAATAAGGAAGTTCATAGCCAGTAGCCAATAGCTGCCCTAGCGTCGGTTTTAGTCCGTCGGAATAGCATACACACGAGCAAATTTTTCGAAGGGACCGGGTCCGGCGGAGTTCCTTCGGAAAAATTTGAAGCATGTTCCATATTCTAAAGTCCTTCGGACTTTGGCGAGTCAAAAGTCCGTTGCAGCCCACACACGATCGAATAGTCTGACGGAATCAGTCCGTCGGACTTTGGATGTTGAAAAGTCCGCTCGTGTGTACGGGGCTTTACAGTTGCAAGTCTTTTTGGGATGTCTCTACAAGCTTTGAACATCTAAACAGTGAAATTGTTGACCATTCTTCTTTGCAAAATAGCTCAAGCTCTGTCAGATTGGATGGAGCGCGTCTGTGCCCAGCAATTTTTAAGTCTTGTCACAGATTCTCAAATGGATTTGGGCCTGAACTTTGACTGGTCCATTCTAACACGGGCATATGCTTTGCTTTAAGCCATTTCATTGTAGCGCTGGCTGTATCTTTGGGGTCGTTGTCCTGCTGGAAGGTGAACCTCCACACCAATCTCAAGGTTTTTGCAGACTCTAACAGGTTTTCTTCTAAGATTGTCCTGTATTTGGCTCCATCCATCTTCCCATCAACTCTGACAAACTTCCTTGTCCCTGTTGAAGAAAAGCATCCCCACAACATGATGTTCTCTCCACCATGTTTCACGGTGGGGATGGTGTGTTCAGGGTGATGTGCAGTGTTCGTTTTCCGCCACACATAGCGTTTTACTTTTAGGCCAAAAAGTTAAATTTTGGTCTCATTTGACCAGAGAACCTTCTTCCACATATTTGCTGTGTCCTCCACATGGCTTCTCGCAAACTACAAATGGAATTTCTAATGCCTTTCTTTCAACAATGGCTTTCTTCTTGCCATTCTTCCATTAAAGGCCAGATTTGTGGAGTTGTCCTGTGGACAGATTCTCCCACCTGAGCTGTGGATCTCTGCAGCTCCTCCAGAGTTACCATGGGCCTCTTGGCTGCTTCTCTGATTAATGGTCTCCTTGCCCGGCCTGTCAGTTTGGGTGGACGGCCATGTCTTGGTAAGTTTGCAGTTGTGCCATACTATTTCCATTTTCAGATGATGGACTGAACAGTGCTATGTGAGATGTTAAAAGCTTGGGATATTTTTTTATAATCTAACCCTGCTTTAAACTTCTTCACAACTTTATCCCTGGCCTGCCTGGTGTGTTCCTTGGCCTTCATGATGCTGTTTTTCACTAAGGTTCTCTAACAAACCTCTGAGGGCTTCACAGAACAGCTGTATTTATATTATTATATATTATAATAAATTACACACAATTAGACTATATTTACTAATTAGGTGACTGCTGAAGGCAATCAGTTCCACTAGATTTTAGTTAGGGGTGTCAGACTAAAGGAGGCTGAATACAAATGCACGCCACACTTTTTAGATACAGTATTTATTTGTAAAACATTTGGAAAATCATTTATAATTTTCCTTCCATTTCACAATTATGTGCCCCCTCTTTGTAAGGAGAGTTTGCCGTTCTAAGATAATCACCCCTCCTAGTCTCAGATGTCTCTACAATGGACTGGGTGCAGGCTCTGGTTGCAACAGAAACATGGAAACAAAAATGCTGGATAGCCACATTCCACATGAAAACAATGAGTAAGCATTCCAATCCAATGATTAAGAATCCAATAAGTAAGCACCATAACTGGTGTGAAACGCATTAGGTGTGCATGTTTTTGGATTCTGTATTTACACAATAAAAGGTGAATATTTGGAGTGAGGCTATCCAGTGTATTTGTTTCTTTGTGCCACTTTTCGTCGGCCTATCAAATAAAATCCTAATAAAATACATTTATGTTTTTGGTCGTAACCTGAGAAAATGTGGAAAATTTCAAGGGGTGTGAATACTTTTTCACGGCACTGTATATATATATATATATATATATATATATATATATATATATATATATATATATATATATATAGTAGCAGACCAAATCAGACAGACATTTGACCTAAGTGACAGTGGAATACTATCTAGAGACTGCATACATAGACTATACATATATCATATGGTTGTGGAAGTCCTCTGTACCTACGATCCCCTTTTATAATTAAACACAGACATGTTTCTATTGGCTGAGAAGGTACTGGAGAGGTGGGACAGCTATAATCTCAGGATTTTTAGACCAAAAGGATGTCGGTAAGGGACATTTCAGAGACAGATGTAAAAAAAAAACACAAATTTTTACATACTGTCCCTGCTTTTACTGAGGCTGGCAACCCTGATGGGGCCCCCTAGTGGCATGGGGCCCTCCGGCAGTGCCCGAGTGGCCCAATGGTCAGTCCGCCCCTGACAACCATGTGTATGCAAGACAAGTTTGGCCCAAAATCCTTCGGAAAAAATCGGATTTTGTGATCGGAATGTCCGACCGTGTGTACAGGCCATTATGCTTCTCCCAATGTGACTCACATAACTATGAATAGCTCATGATTTCAAGCATAATACAGTGATCCTAATACAACATTATAACCCTACACTTCAGGAGAGTCTATACCCCACAGTGTTACTATTTATACTAATAGTGACAAGCTTGTATTATAAAAGGAGACTTTAACATGCTGCCCATATAACAGAAAGCACTTTGTGAATGTTTTCACGCTTTAATGTAAATTGATTCAGCAGAAAAATATATAACCTAGACATATACTGTATAAATTCAACATCTTTGCCATCTCCACATGCACCATCTCCTAGAGGTCTTTTGAGAATGGCAGTAAGGTACGATTTATGAAACAGGATATCACAGACATTTAAAATGAGGCCTTCTGTCTTTATTTAGCAATGTGCCCTTACTTCTATCAAAATCCTACATTATGTTCTCATTTACTTCCCCCCGGTCCTCTAATGCGTCCCACTTGTGTAAACAGGTGAAAAATAATGTTTTGGCAGATTTGACACACAGGGGTCACTCATAATTTCCTAAAGTTCAGGGCTTATAAATAGACCTACTGTACTGTCTCCACTGGCCCAGATGAGATTTGAAACTTTGGGGATTATGTGTTGTCTTTTCTGCCAATTTTCCTTCAGATATAATTTTTTATTTCTTGTGTGAATTGTATATTTTCATATTGCTGTAACTGTTTGCTGACAAGAAGAGTGGAGCAAGACGGGGTTGCCTGATACAATTAAACCACGGCATATTGGTTCAGACATTACTTACCAGAAAGTTGATAGGTAACTTATTTATTCAGAAATGTGCGGCTTTAGAGTCGATTATAATCAAGAGTCTTGACTATTTCCAAGGTGTAGGCTTTTAACTAGCTTTAAAGAACACGTAACTGAAGGTAATTTCAAGGCAGGGGAAAATCACCACCAAAATTAACATGGAAGAGGAGAACAGCTAAATGCAAGGTTAAAAATTACTTACTTATTATTATACAGGATTTATATAGCGCCGACAGTTTGCGTAGCGCTTTACAATGTTAGGGCAGACATTACAATTACAATACAATTCAATACAGGAAAAATTAGAGGGCACTGCTTGTTAGCCCTTGTACACACGGTCAGACATTCCGACGGAAAATGTCCAATCGGACTGTGTTGTCGCATAATCCGACCGTGTGTGGGCTTCATCAGACTTTTTCCGTCGGAATGTCCGACCAACAAAGTTTGAGAGCTGGATATAAAAATTTTCCGACAACATGATCCAATCAGACTTTGTCCGATCATTTGTAGAGAATTCCGATCGGACAAAGTGCCACGCATGCTCAGATCAAATTCCTAGACCAAAGCTATTGGCTACTAGCCTGAATGTAGTCCCGTCGTAACTAAATAACGCCATCACGTTACAAACGATCAGATTTTCCGACAACTTTGTCCAACCATGTGTATGCAACACCAGTTTTGGACAAAATCCGACGGATTTTGTTGTCGGAATGTCCGACCATGTGTACAAGGAATTAGAGCCTTAAGATCTAGGAGGGAGGGTCAAGTGATACGAAAGGGTAATAACTGTGGGGGATGAGCTGATGAAGAAGCAGGATAGGCTTCTCTGAAGAGAAAAGTTTTCAGGGATTGCCTAAAAGTAGATAGATTTGGAGATAGTCTGACAGATTGGGGTAGGGTATTCCAGAGGATGGGAGAGGCTCGGGAGAAGTCCTGGAGGCGAATATGGGAGGATATAATGAGGACGCTAGAGAGCAGGAGGTCTTGGGAGGAATGAAGAGGATGATTAGGTTTGTATTTTGAGACTAGGCTAGTGATGTAGCTGGGGGCAGAGTTGTGGATGGCTTTGTAACTTATTGTTAGTATTTTAAATTTAATTAATTGGGTGAGTGGCAGCCAATGGGTGGATTGGCAGAAAGGGGTAGCAGACGCTGAGCGGTTTGTATTTAATCTTTTATTTAGCATTTGAAATTCTGGTCAACAGAACTTATGATTTAAGTAACTCTTCCTAACTGCACGACCAGGCAGGTGACACAACTTCCTGATTCAGCAATGCACTTTTAGATCAATCAAATCATTTGAAGTTATAATGATGGGGCTGTGTTCACATATAGGTTCCTTTCACACTTGTAGCAGTGTCTACCACCCCCCTGAAAACTAATCAGCAATGGGTTCCTTTGCAGAGGACAGTGAAAGGAGGTTTGGGGGCATTCAGGAGGTAATGTCTGATATTTTTTTTGTTTGTTTTTTTTTTTTTTAATGCCGAATGGCAATTTTGAAATCTGGAAAGGTTCTGCAACTGCAACCCCATTCACATACATAGGGGAGTTTGACAGATGGTGCTTCCTTTCAAACGTGCCATGTTAAAATAAAATTGCTGCACTGCAATGCAAAGTAGCAGGTGTCTGTACCTACCCGAGCAGCATCATGCCCGCTTTTGGGTGGGTAGTCGGGGTAGTTGGAGGGCAGTAAAATCGCAGATGAACCACCTGCTTTTACTGCCCCTTGGCTACAAATGTGAAAGGGGCCCTAGGCAGTATAAAAAAGTCAGAAACAGCAGGGAAATTGTAGAAAACATTCAAATCAATGGGGCCTTTCCCAAATCTCAGCATGTCTGGTAAAGAAAATGCAGCTTTCATGAATTTTAATGTGTAAGTGTGCATTTTAGGACCATAGAAATTAAGGTTAGTGCAGTAAATGCTAAAAGTGAAATTCCAGGATAACCCTAACTAGTCATAACCACTTCCTGTCCTTGGGCCGTGTATAAACCACCTAAGGTTGAACTGGTTATACTGTGATGATCTGGGTGCGGTGATTAGGCTCTAGTGGTGCATGCAAATTGAAAAAATCGTGTCAGTCCTGCATTTTCAAGGGAATGGTAGCCAATTTTTATTCAAAATAAACAGAAAGTTCAAAACTAAACAGCAGATTCCCTCGCAGGGGTATTCAGCATTACAGTCCTGCTTCAGAACAAAACAGCATTTAGCCTTCCTGGATAAAAATGCAGCAATCCTGCTCAGGTCTTTCACCTTAGGCATTGGTCTGTTTTCCCCAGACCTGATGCTCAGCACCCCTGTGCTTGCAGCTTCATGCTGCACTGGCTCCCTCCTGACTCCTAGGCCAGACCTCCTGTCTGCCGGGCAGAGCTGTCTCTAAGGCTAGGTTCACATTGCAGCGATACGGGAACGCTGCGAATCCGCGGCGGGTTCCCGCATCGCATACCTCCCGGCGGCAGTTCACACTGCCCTATGCGAACTGCTGGGAGTGTCAGTGAAACGTTAATGACACCCCCAGATCAGTTCGCATATCGAAGTGCGATCTGCAAACTCGGACAGGAATCGGATCGCATGGTGTGAACACCCATGCGATCCCATTCTGCTGCGGACCAAAAAAAGGGTCCTGTGCGAGTTTGGGCCGTGTGCGATGCGAATTCAGCCATACTATCTGTATGGCTGAACTTGCATTGCACAGAGATCGGATGTGATTTGCACTGCAGTGCGGTGCGAATCATATCCGGTTCTCGTAACCGCTGCAATGTGAACCCAGCCTAAGAATGAGCGCTGACCTCTGCGACGGGGTCGCATCTCCACAACATCTCCACAACTGGTATCATGGTTGAGGTTACAACTGTGATCCTGTTATCATTTTTATTCAACTGGCAATTCTTTTTAACCACTTCAGCCATGGAAGAATTTGCCCCTTCCTGACCGAACCATTTTTTGCAATACGCACTGCATCACTTTGACAATTACGTGGTCGTGTGACATTATACCTAAATTTTTGTCCTTTTCTCCACAAATAGAGTTTTCTTTTGGTGGTATTTGATCACCTCTATTTTTTGCAACAATTTTGAAAAAAAAAATACAATATTTTGTACCTTTTGCTATAATAAACACCCCCCAAAAAATGTAAACAAACTAAAATTTCTTCATCAGTTTAGGCCTATATGTATTCTTATACATATTTTTGGTAAACAAAAAAATCTCAATAAGCGTCTATTGATTGGTTTGCGCAAAAGTTATAGCGTCTACAAAATAGGGCACAGATTTATGGCATTTTTCTTTATTTAATAGTAATGGCAGTGATCTGCAATTTTTACCAGGACTGCGACATTCACATCGAACACTTTTGACACTTTTTTGGTGACATTTATACAGTGATCAGAGCTAGAAATAGCCACTGATTACTGTATAAATGTCACTGGCAAGGGAGGGGTTAACACTAGGGGGCGATCAAGGTGTTAACTGTGTTCCCTATGTGTGTGTTCTAACTGTGGTGGGAATGTAGTTGACTAGAGCAGGAGAGAGATCATTGTCCCTACTTAGTAGGAACACACGATCTGTCTCCTCTCCCCTGACAGAACCAGCACACGCATTGGCTCTGGGGACATGCACACCTGCTACAGCGTCTTCATAGCTTCATAGTTAGTAAGGTTGAATAAAGACACCAGTCCATCCAGTTCAACCTGAGTGAGTGTCCACGATTGTCCCAAACCCTGTACATTACACACTCACATCGGTCCCTACCCTCAAGAAGCCCACAATCCAAGGTCCCCATTCATATACTAGGGCCGATTTTGGACAGAAGCCAATTAACCTACCTACATGTCTTTGGATTGTGGGAGGAAACTGGAGTACCCAGAGGAAACCCACGCAGGCACAGGGAGAACATGCAAACTCCTGACAGGTAGTGTCGTGGTTGGGATTTGAACCAGCAACCCTTCTTACTGCTAGGTGAGAGTGCTAACCACTACACCACTGTGCTGCCCATGTACAGCTACGAAGGCTCGCCCAGCAGAGTCAACCTACCACAGTATAACTGCGGCGGCTGGTTGGGAAGTGATTAATGTATCATTTTTTTCAGCTGCCGATTCTCTTTAAAACGTGAAAGGACCTCTGCACTACTAAAAGTGACAAGTGCTTATATGAACAGAAATGCTGCAGAATCAAATAGCGATCACTGATCACATATAATAGAAATAAAAATTGTGCAAACAATGCAGATAATGCGCAAAACCTCTTGGTGAATGAATAAAGTCAAACAAATAACATAAAGTCTGTAAAATCTGACTAAATATATAAAGTAAAATAATGTAAAGTGCTCAATGCCAAAAAAGTGCTGACAGTCCATACAGTGCAAAACAGGTCTAAAGTGCTAAGAAATGCAAAAACTGGTGTCAACCAAAAATTGTTCAAAAAATGACATCCAAGTAAGTGAGTGTGCTTGTGCCGACGAGATTCCCACTGCCAGACGTTAGTTACAATTCCACTGGTGCGTTCACAGTGCTCACAGTGCTCTTACCTCATAGGCATTTAAAAGTGTCTTAAATGGGTGCCTTAGCCAGCTGTACGGTCCCTTGGATCCATCATACCACTGTGCCAAATGCAAAGATGAGCATCCACTAGAAGTATTGGATGAGTACTCGCATAGATGAACAGTATCCACATGTAAAAATTCACTCTGCTTTTAAATACTACACCATGCGGAGTTGCCTTTTTGTATTCTATACATGTACCTATGAATTTTCATTTGGTGAGACTACAAGATCCAGCCATCTATGATCCAATTGAAGTGGTTCCTTGGCGCTGTGGATATATCATGCTTGTCTGACCACCTGTAACTCAGTGGTCTATTTTCTTGGTAAGAGGCCTGGTGTGTTGATGTTCAGTGGAGGATAATTTCATGCTCACTTTATCGTGTCTCTGTCTACACCATGGGTGGTTCCAGCCTTTTCCCTGAACAAGGATTCTGTTTTAAGACTATGGACTCTTGTTTTATAATTTTATGTTTTTAACGCTGCATACACTAATCTTTTATGCTTTTTATTGTTACAATACAATTTATGTCAGCCTCTTTACTAGTGTTAGCACACTGAATAATTTTGAATTTATTAACACACAAATACAAACACATACATAGGTCCCGTGTGCATATATATAAAAGATAATCGCAGCCCACCTGTGGTATCACCTTGAACGTCAGAGCAGCAGCAATAATTATAGTGCCAGACCTCCTGTGTAACTCTAAACTGGTTACTTGTAAAGGCTTTGAAAGCGTAGTTTGGTGTTGTTCCATGGTGTATGCAATTATAAAGCGTTACATGTTAGGTATCTACTCGATGTAACATTATCTTTAATGTTTTACTAAAAATTGACGTATATTATATTTGTGTTCACTAAAACTCAACAAAGTGTATATTTTTCTGAAAATTTCCATTTGATAAACCTTGCACAAATATTGTGCAACATAAAAAATTGAAACAACAACCATTTTATTCTCCGGGGTCTCTGCTTAAAAAAAATATATAATATTTTGGAGTTCTAAGTAATTTTCTACCAAAAAACAGCTAGAAATGTCCAACAGAATGTCTGAAATGGGCTGTACTGGAAGTGGTTAAAAATATCCCCCAACACTTATGCTTGCTATGCTATGCTGTGTAAGGAAGAGATATATACTTAACTATTTTCATTCCGGACATATGATCTCCCCTGCGTCAGCCAATGATGGGTCATTGAAGCCTATTGCCCTATACACACGGTCGGACCTTCCAACGGAAAAGGTCCGATCGGATTATGTTGTCGAAAAAAATGATCGTGTGTGGGCTCTATCAGACTTTTTCCGTCGGAAAACCCGACGGAAAAAGTTTGAGGGCTGGATCTAAAATTTTCAGACAACAAAATCCGATCATACTTTTTCCGATTGTTTGTAGAGAATTCCGACGAACAAAGTGCCTTGCATGCTCAGATTAAATTACGAGACCAAAGCCATTACGTATTCACGTCGTATGCAACAAACGTCACCTCGTTACGAATGATCAGATTTTTCCAACAATTTTGTCTGACCATGTGTATGCAACACAAGTTTCGGACAAAATCTGTCGGAAAAAATCTGACGGATTTTGTGGTCGGAATGCCCGACCGTGTGTACAGGGCATATGTGTGACGTCACTGTTCTAGGCTAACAGCTGTTGTCAAAGCATTCTCTCCTCTACCCTGTATGCAATGGCTGCCTGACGCAGGGGGGATCACGTGACCGGATCAGAGTGGCCTGAAAATAGGTAAGTATATACATCTTTCTTACACGGGTTACCAAGCATAGGTGTTGAGAGGGAGCGGGAGGAGTATTTTTAGATTAGTTAGGGTTAATCCAGAATTCTACTTTATCATCCTGTGCAAAAAAATTAGCTATATTATACAGGTAGATATTTGTTTTTAATTTTATTTTCAAGCAAGAAAATGCCAATACAAATACAGGGAAATCGACAGTGTTGAAAATGTGCTTCAGTGACAAAAAACATCTGAAATAAGGGGGCTGTTTAAAGTAATATAGCATGTTCATTTTCAAAGTGAAACTTTGAAATGGTTACTTAGCTTACTGAATAATGTGAAGCAAAATAAAAATTCACTTTTCACAGAATACCCAATCATTTGCAAGGAAAATGAAAAAAAAATGCATAATTCTTAGTTGTACATGATTGGATATTTTGAGAAAGTTTCTTGTAAGCAACATTTTAAACGTTGGCACATTGTATTGTACCTTTTGTTTTCAGGTGGAAATGCAAACATAAAGAATTAAAAAGATAACGTCACAAAACCAGCTTTTGTTGCGATATTCATTTATAATTCAGAGATTTCCATCAGAGCACTTTTTCTGCCACTACATATCCTCAGTCTGATGTCAAGCATCATTCAAGCATCCTCTAAATCCAAGTTGTCCTGACTCCTCAGCTTGTAATTGGACGGTGAAAGAAAAGAGCATAGTGAGAAGGTCATCTCTCTGTCACTCAGCTTTTTCTTCCTATTAGAATGCTTCTTGGCAGCACATGAACTGATCAACTGATCAGCTGCTTCTTCCTTTAACATTTCAGCTCTACTGTATAGGGACTGCAAGTGGGTGACATACAGGTCTAATTCAGGTACTTACACTGCGTGCAAAAAAAAATAAAGGATTGAAACACTTCCTCCCCAGGCCAATTTTCATCTTTCAGCTTTTAAATGTATATAATTTTTTTTCACACAAATAGAGATTTCTTCTGGTGGTAATTAATCACCCCCGGTTTTCATTTGTTGCTAAATGAACAAAAAAATAGAAAATTAAAAAAAAAAAGTTTTACTTCTTTTCTATTATAGAATTTTGCAAAGAAATAATCTTTCCTCATAAATGTAGGCACAACTGTATTCTGCTACATTTCTTTGGTGGAAATAACCCAAATCTGTGTATATTATTTAGTCTGTAGGAAAGTTATAGAGTCCACAAACTATGGTATATACATTGGGGAAAAAATTTTTTCATCCCCTGCAGATTTTGAAAGTTTTCCCACTTACAAAAAAATTAAGGGTCTATAATTTTTACCATAGGTGTATGAGACAGAATATCAACCAAAAATCCAGAAAACAAAAAAAAACACATGAAACAAATGCTATAAATGAAGTTGCAGTTCAGTGAGTAAAATAAGTATTTGATACCCAAGTATTGGTGAAGATTACCCATTATCCCCTTTATTTGGCATGATACTAAAATAGGATTACCAAGATATAGTAATAGCAATATAATATATTCCAACATACTGTATTCTTCTTCACACATATTGAGTTAAGAATCAAAATACTTGTATATACAGGTGGGGATGAGCTCATTGGGTGCTAGGTTATTACTATTAAATAACATTAAAGCGGGAGTCCGCCGGGAGTTCCGCCGTTTTTTTTTTTTAAAAGCCAGCAGCTACAAATACTGCAGCTGCTGACTTTTAAAATAAGGACACTTACCCGCCCAGCGCGCCCGCGATGTCGGCACCCGAAGCCGATCTCTCGATTGTCTCTCGGGTGCTGCCGCCGCCATCTTGGGTATGGGAATCAGGAAGTGGAGCCTTTCAAGCTTCATTTCCCGGTTCCCTACTGCGCATGCGCGAGTCGCGCTGCACAATAAGGATGGACCCACTGCCTCTGGGATCTGTGTGTTTCCCAGCAGGCAGCGGGGGACTTTCGGAAAGGGGCGTAGATTCACGCCTGTACTGTACAGGTACCTGCACCCCCCTCCCCCCTGAAAGGTGCCAATTGTGGCGCCGGAGGGGGGGAGGATTACAATGAGCGGAAGGTCCACTTTAGGGTGGACCTCCACTTTAATACCAAATTAATTATTCATTTAAATATATCCCAGGTGTCGTTCATCTCTTCCCCCTCTCTTGTTCCAATAATGTGTGACTTCTTGCAAGCCCCTTGGTGTTGGCACCCTTCTAGAGAGGTGAGGATTGACATATGAGGATCCCTGGATTATTGCTTTTATTTAGAAATCTCTGGCTATGTTACATTTGTTCGAAATTCATTTTTTGAGTGGTAAATATATTAATATAACATTACATATACATAGTTGTCAGTACGCTATAAAGTGTTGGAACAATTAACTTTTTTTTATATTTCACCAGAATACAAATACCCTGAAGAAGACCGTAACAGAATTGGTCGAAACGTGGAGTATTCATATGGATGTCAATTCATTTTTTAATATTTGAAATATTTGAAATGCATCATATTGCCAATATTGATGAAATATTCCTTGAGACATGCCCGTAACCACAGTCTGTATTTATTTATTTTTATTTGATCAATGATCTGTAGTTTGTTGTTTGTATAAATAAATGATTTTATTATACTTAAATTTTTTCTGACTAATATATCATCATGCGGCTAAAAAACCCCTTGGAGTAAATTCTCGATTCCTTTTTGAAAAACTTTTCGGGGTCTGCGGCTGACTTTAATCCACGTGTTTTCTTCATTTGGTATTGGTGGAGAAACCCTTGTTGGCAAGCACAGAGGTAAGACGTCTCTTGTAGTCAGTTACTAGGTTTACACACATCTCAGGAGGAATTTTGATCCGCTATTCTTTACAGATCTTCTCTAAGGCCCCTTTCACATGATCGGCTCGCTCAGATCCCCGTATCTGTTTTTAGGCGGATCCAAGCAGGCTTGCCACCCATTGACTTATATGGGCAGGTGGATTTCAGCGGAGATGTGTCCACTGACATCTGCCTGCCATCCGATCCGACAAGATCCACTCAAAACATACGGATGGCGTCACGTTCACCATCCGTCCAGTGGATTGGATCAGATGGGATTAGATAAAAACGGACAGGCTGTCCGTTTTAATCCAATCTCCCCATAGAGAACAGCGGGGATCTGACAGGCCCATCCATGCACAGTGAGCAGAGACGGACTGTCATTCACCTGCTCAGCAGGGATCAATGGAGCGATTCCCCCACTGAGCTAGCGGAGTCTGTCCAACAGATGTGCTCTGTGTAAACCCAGCCTAAATCCTTACAGTTTCTTGGTTGTCTCTTGGCAGATCAAAGTTTCAGCTCCTCCTATAGGTTTGGATTAAGGTTTGGAGACTGCCTAGGCCACTCCATGACCCTAATGTGCTTCTTCTTGAGCCACTTCTTTGTTTTCTTGGCGGTATCTTTTGGGTCATTGTAATGCTGGGAGACCCATTCATGACCCATCTTCAGTGCTCTGGCCGAGTGAAGAAGGTTCCCATCCAATATTTTACAAAACATGGCCCCATTCATTGGCCCTATAAACGGGGGTAATTTATATAATCCTATATAAAATTTATGGAGGGAGCTGAAACTTCAACTTGCAAAGCAACAGCCAAGATACCTTAAGGATTTAGAGAAGATCTGTAAAGAAGAGTGGACCAAAATCCCTCCTGAAATGTGTGCAAGCCTGGTAACCAACTACAAGAAACTTCTTACCTCTGAGCTTGCCAACCATGGTTTCTCTACCAAGTACTAAGTCATGTTTCGCTTGGGGAATGGGGCTCAAATATTTTTTTTACTAAACTGCAACTCAATTTAAAATATTTGCATCATGTGTTTTTTTCTGGATTTTTGGTTAATATAATGAATCACTTTGTAATTTAAACATATACACGAATAATTGGCTTGTCACCATATATGGGACCTGAGTGGACTATTATTTCTTTCTTTTCTTTTTTATGTTTATTTACTGAATGAAATGTATTTTTATTATTCGTGTATATGTTTAAATTACAAAGTGATTCATTATTCCTTTGAATTTCCATCCAATATATACACTTATTTTTATTTATTTATGAATTTTTGATGAGGTACACTCGTTGAGGTTGGCTCACATGATTGGTCACTAGTGTTGCAGCTCTCCTTGGTTTTTTCACTTTTGAATTTATTTAATTATTTTTATATATAAACCATCAATTTATTATTATTTTTTTAATTTAACCATGCACTGTAATTAATTTATTTGTGTACTTAATTTATTCACTTATTTCATTTACTGATTATTCACATTTTTATTCATATGAACCCTTGTGGTTGGGGGTATAGTTTATTTAATATATAGCCAGGCTATCTGTCCTTGGCTTCTCAAGCTCTTTAGATTTATTTAGCGCAGCTCACCATTGCACATAGTTATTATTATCGGAGTATTACGATTAGAGTTGCTGCTTATAGGGCATTATAGGGTATTTGAATAGAGCAGTTTACTTTCTTTACTATTCAAATTTATAGGTGTCAGTGAAAACAGTAATATTTTGCTGCATTTAGTTTCTTCATTGATGACCAGGTGATCTTGTAAAGCACGTTGCTGCTTGTCTTCTGCTCTATTATGACAGCAAGGCTCCATGAAAGACAGAGCCAGATCTAGCCTGTATGATTTGAGGGGGGGGGGGGGGGCACTTTAATTTTATCATGGTGCTTAACCTAGACTTCAGTGCCACTGGTCCTGGAGAGGGGGCTAAATCTAAGAGAGCAAAGCCCACCACAGAACCCCCCTACAGAACCCCCTAGATCTATCCCTGCTGATGTCAGTCAACAAGCTGGACTTGCCACCAGCAGGTGTTCCTGCCTGTATTGTTGGTAGATGGGGAAGATGAGAGGAGAGTGCAATCTGCAGATGGATGGCAACATGTGCATATGCTTCAGTCTGCAAAGCTTTGCCACTAGAAGTAAGGAAATATTACTAAACAGGTATTTTCTATTTACTGCAATGATTTTACAGAAAAATAAGATCATACATAAACAATTTTGTTTGGCAGCTTGGTTTAAAGAATTAACTTTTGGGTTTACTGAAACTTTAAGGTATAACAAAGTTTAGAGGTGAGAAAAATGAATGAAACAGAGAGAAAGAAATGGGGCAAGGGTGAACAGAGTGGATAAAATGAGGAGAGTTGACGCAAACTGAAAAAACCAACAAGTGTCCTCTGCTAAGTGTTTCAAGAGATCGCAGCTCCTATGATGACTTTCAAAGCAAACAGCACCACATACAGATATTTAACTTAGCCTTCCCCAGCAGCAATCACTTACCTTCTTTTCCCCACTGCTCCATTCAGCCACCAAAGTGAAGGAAAGCCTTGTGTAAGGTCTGAGTTGCTGGTTTTGTAGGTTCCACATGTCACAAGGAGTGATTGCCATTTTCTTCCATACCAGGGATTACCAGATATTTATTTTATATGCTGGTTGTGAAAAGAGCATTAAGGGAGCAAAGGAAAAATAAACGTATGCTGTCAGGATTAAATGCACAAGTTTGCTTTAAAGCGGAGCTCCACCCGAATCACAACTAATATACCCTTAACATTGTTATATGCTCTAATTTCATTATAGCACCTTTACCTTTCTGCTACATTCTTCTGTCTTTCTTTTTTTTCTTTATTTCCTGGTCCTGGACACTGCAGATATGGGCGGTGCGGCTGCGGATATGGGCGGGGTTTCAGCAGCCAGGTCTGAACTTCCTCTTGGCTGCACTGTCTCCTGGGATCCTTTTTTCAAGTTCCCAGGAGTCTGTGCGGCGCCCAGGCGCGAGTTATCGCGCGATTTAGAAAAAGGAAGTAGTTGTCGGCGCTCAGATTAGTTTTAACTGCGCATGAGCGAGATCGGCGCTTGAACGGGTGGTGCATGCTGGGACATCAGCAGCACAGTGTTCCGGAAGAGAATGCCTGTGGGCTTCACATGCCCACAGGCAAGATGGAAACCGGCAGCAGAAGATTTTATAAATGAGTATCTTTTCAGAAAAACGGCAGCAGGACATTTTAAATAGGGAACAAGTAAGTGCAACATTTAAATATAGTACTCCTTGTGATTTCCCCCCACAAAAAAAAAAAAAAAAGGTGGAACCCCGCTTTAAGCAAGCTGCATATTCTTTAACTGATATAAAATCTATTCTTTAATACCAAGTTTTTCAGAACATATCCGATTTATGGTTTACAAGATATGTTAATCCTTCCAAGTTCATGATCTCTTTGACTTTTGGAAAGAATTGTACCATGCCAGCTAGATAGTAGAGTGAAAATGAAAATATGGACACCACATTTTGCTGGCTAATTTAATATATGATACTTTGTTGTGCAGGCTATTGAAAATATGCGGTTTACTAAATCTGGCAGTGTGTGTATTGTATCTGGTCTAATGGTGGTCCTTGGACAACACCTCTCAGTAAAATATCTCTTGAAAAAAGCTTGCAACCAAGTAGAAACGAAGGGATATTAAGAATGACTATATGTAAAGGGTGGAAAAAGTAACCGTTTTTCTTTATGTTAAATTGTCATAACTTACATTTTCTTTTAATTTTCCTGTAACAGCGGTCCTCTTAAAGTCTCCCAGTGGGCTGCTTTTAGTACTATGACATTGAAAGGCTTAGTTAACATTTTTCTTCCATCTGTAGCACAAAATGTAGTCTGAAATCATATCTGACACTTATATAAACTCCCTCCTGATTTAATTTCAAAGTGTTTGCAGGATTTCTATGCTTTCCTGCTAGTATTGTGTAATGTGTTTAATCAAAGTTTGTATTTTTCCTTTTTACAAAGTGTATTTTTACTTTAGTACCCACCTTTTCCACCTGTCAAATTATACTGTGCAGAGCTCACTTGCTCAGGAAAAAAGAAAAACCCAAGCACCATACCATGTAGAAAAGTAACACTGAAACCATAAGTGTGATGTTATATTACAGAACTTTGGAAAACTATAGGCATATTGTATGTTTGTGGCAGAAGCCCAATATCTTTTAGTGGGGGGCGTTAAAATGAATAGTCAAAGGGGGTTATTTACAAAAGGCAAATCCACTTTGCACTGAAAGTGCACTTTCAAGTGCAGTCGCTCTAAATCTAATGGGTAGATCTGAAATGAGTGGAAGCTCTGCTGATTTTATTATCCAATCATGTGCAAGCTAAAATGCTTTTTTATTTTCCTTGAATGTCCCCCTCGGATCTACAACTACTTTACTTCCAAGTGCACTTTTAGTGCACTTTCAAGTGTACTTGCAATGCAAAGTGGAGTTTCCTTTAGTAAATAACCCACAAAGTGTTTCTCCAACTTGTAACTTATTGCTAACACTTAGCCTTAGAAGCCAGAGAGGTGGGAGAACCCTGCAACATCCATGAAGTGTTAGAGCTTTGTCCCAACACTTTGCCAGGCATTAAGGACAGAGTCCATTTAACAGCTATTATTTTGGTGCAAGCTTTCCAGAATCTCAGGCTCTGTACACCATATACAATGATAAATCCACACTACCAATAAGTATTCTTTAAAGTGATTGTAAAGTCTCTGTTTTTTATAAAATAACAAACATTTTATGCTTACCTGCTCTGCACGATTGTTTTGCACAGAGCAGCCCAGATCCTCCTCTTCTCGGGTCCCCCATTAGCGCTTCTGGCTCCTCTCCCCCACCGTCCCCATAGCAAGCCACTCGTGGTTGCTTGCCCTCGAGCTCCACTCTGTGTTTACATAAGACACACAGAACAGGGCTCGGCCCTGCCCCGCTCCTCCTCATCACTGGCTGTGATTGAGAGCAAAGGGAGCTAATGGCTCCCACTGCTGTATCTGAACCAATGAGGAGGGAGAGAGCAGAGAGAGCCTGAGAGAGCCCTGGCTCCCATGTATATCACTGAATCGAGATTGGGCTCAGGAATGTATTTAGGGGGTTGCAAGGAAAGCTGCATGCAGAAGTTTTTTTTTACCTTAATCGATAGAATATAACCATTTTAAAGCTTGCATGAAAGAGAATTTAGCCAACCAGTAAAAAAAAAAAAAAAAAATTACACATATATCTTACCAGTTTATTACAGATCCATATATCTCCTTTTACCAGTTTATTGCAGATCCATTTACATTACATTTTGATTAATTAGGCCCTTTTAGTGTGATATCCTACTACTTGCAATTGTCATTTTATATCTGGTAATGTCTACAGTACAACATGGTGAGGGCTGACTTGTGGAAAAGAAATGGTTGAAAATCAAAGAGTTCGGCAGTAAAAATATTTCTATACCAGGCAATTATATAGCATAATTTAAGTTTTTTTTTGGGGGGGGGGGGTATTCTAATAATGTAATTAATGATAAACATAAGTGGAATTAACTTTAAGCTAACTGTCACATCGGCTAATCTTTATGAGATAATTGAGTAGATTTGAGGCTAGTTCTCACATACCTTTGTCATATTCTGAATCCTTCAGGTTCAAACTAAAGTCACTACTTCAAATTATGAAAATGTATTACTTGACTGTCTAGTTCAAACATTTTCTTTAAATCACCCATATCCCTGCTCTACTGTCAGTAAATCAGTATTTGCTTCTCTGTCTGATGAATTGATTGTTGACCCATATGTAATTAAGTTATGGACAGTCATAATAATCTAACATAATGTTTCTGCATAATTTTTTAAAATTTGAGACAGCAAGTATTTAAGGCAAAAATGTAGAAACTTAATAAAGTGAATTATATAAAATAAATGAAGGAAAAATGTTTTGCCAGCAGTAAATATGTTAGTAGTAGCAAAAGCAAATATTTATTATAAGTAGCAATATTTATTAAATATTTCTTAAAGTAGTTGATATCTTGGGTACCCTGTTCCTGTGTTCACAACTGTGATCAGCGCTACACACTATGACACACCTGGCTGAGCCGGTAATGTTTACTGCAGATAGCTGTATATACACCCAATGGCCCAAGGTACATAGAACCAGGAATGACACAACAATCCCTCAAAATGGTTGTAAACCCTTACAAACCACTTTGACCTACAGGTAAGCCTAGATTAAGGCTTACCTGTAGGTCCAAGAAATATCTCCTAAACCTACACGGTTTAGGAGATATTTACTAAAAGACAGTGACAGCTGTCTACGGCGCATGCGCCGTAGACAGCGGCACGCAGGCGCACTATCACCGTTAGCAGGATGCCGCTGCTAATGGCGATATGCCGTTAGTGGCGGCTCCCATGTCCATGCGCGGGAGTGGCGTCATCACTGCTTAGGCGCTGTGAGTGGCCGGAGCAGCGATAGCTGGAAGAAGATGGATGCTCCGGACTACAGGGGACAGCGGTGACATCGCTGGCTCCTGTGTCAGGTAAGTGACACATAATGGGCTACTATGCGATGCAAAGTAGCCCATTATACTTTACCTTTGCAGGGAGACAAAGAGGAAGTAAACCCAACAAGTAATAGCAATAGGTATATTGCAACATGGTGAGCAAAAAATAAATATACCATAGTGAATAAACGATAAGAGAATTATTCTGCAACGGTTAACCAATAAGAGAAGTATACTGTACTACAACAATTAAGCAATAGGAATAACATGCTGCAGCAACAATAATTGTTATAGAACACAACCCCTCCTGAACCCTGTCCTGGGCCACCCTAACTAGTGGGAGATGTTTGTGTGTGTGTGTGTGTGTGTATATATATATATATATATATATATATATATATATATATATATATCAATTACAATAATAGTTCTGAAGCCAGTAATATGTTATTTTTTCTTGCAAGCCAGCTTTTTGGGGTCCAACTGTTATGGTGGAGTGCTCAAGGTTGTTCTTTTACACTAGGTTCAAACCTATGCCATTTTTAATCTGTTTTGCAGTTTTCAGAAATGCACAACAGTCCATTTAAAATGGTTTCCTATGGTACACATTCACATTTATGCGTTTTTTTTCATCCAGCGCGTTTTTGGAAAGGGATTGCATTTTGCGTGCAATAGACATCAATGGACCCGCACCAAAAATGCAAGTTTTGCATTTTTGATGTGCTTTTACATGCGTTTTGCTTTTTTTCTCTTTAACACACTGTGTATAGCTGGTTGTTAAGGAGCGGGCCGGGAAGCCAGCCGCTGCATCCTTAACAACCAGCTTCCCTGCTTGCAGCTGAATGTAAAAACAAGAATTGCCGGCAATAAAAACTTTGGGAAAAAATGGCATGAGATCCCGCGGAATCCATACCAAGCCCTTATCAGAGCATGTAGCCTGGCAGGTCAGGAAAGGGAGGGGACAACGAGCGCCCTCCCCCTTCTTGAACCACACCAGGCCACATGTTGATGGGGACAAGGGCCCCTTCCCCACAATCCTGCCTGGTGATTGTGAGGGTATGCGGGCAATGGGCTTATTGGAATCTGGAAGCCCCCTTTAACAAGAGGGCCCCCATATCCCCCCATGTGAATGAGTATGGGGTACAAAATACTCCTACTCATTCACCACAAAAAAGTATAAAAGGTGAATAAAGACATTACAAGATTTTTTGACAAGTCCTTTATTAAAAAATAAAAAACCCTAATAAATGTCCCCCGATGTAGATCCATCATCAATCACGACGTCTGCCACACCGCTGGACCCAAAAAAGAAAAAAAAAGCTCCACTTGCGCTGAATGCTCCGTCTGCCTGCTCCTCCATCTGACAGTTCTTAAATAGGTAAGGGGCGGGGCCACCCAGCGATGTCACCTGATCACATCACCCCCTGTGATGTCATTGCCCGGTGCATGCTGGGCTACTGATGTCCCAGGGAGGAGGTGACTTCGCTGGGTGGCCCCACACCTTACCTTTTTAAGAACTGTCAGACACAGGAGCAGGCAGATGGCGGGAGCTATCAGTGCAAGCAGAGCTTTTTTTATTTTATTTTTTTGGGTCCTACAATGGGAGGACATTGTTTTTTTTTGCGTTTTTAATAAAGAACTTTATTCACTTTTTACACTTTTTGGTAAATGGGTAGGGTACAACCTGCTCATTTATATGGGGGGGGGGGGGGGCAGGATCTGGGAGCCCCCTTGTTAAAGGGTAATTCCAGATTCTGAAAAAAGCCCACTGCTTGCAGACCCCCACAACCACTGGCCAGGGTTGTGGGGAAGAGACCTTTGTCCCCATCAACATGGGGACAAAGTGCTTTAGGGTGGGCCACCCCCCATGTTGAAGGCGTGTGGCCTGGTATGGTTCAGGAGGGCGCATGCTTGGATAAGGGTCTGGTATGGATTTTGGGGGGCCACATCATATTTTTTAAAACATTTTGGTGTGGGTTTCCCCTCCAAATCCATACCAGACCCGAAGGCCAACAAAAAAAAATTGCAGATGTGATCAAATACCACCAAAAGAAAGCTCTATTTGTGGGTAACAAAGGACCCAAATTTTGTATGGGTACAGTGTCGAACGACCTCGCAATTGTCAGTTAAAGTGACGCAGTGCCAAATGTAAAAAGTGCCCTGGTCAGGAAGAGGGTAAAATCTTCCAGGGCTGAAGTGGTTAACAACAGCAAGCAATCTTGAATATATATAGTCATCTGAAATATCAGACCAGCTATGCTGAAGTTTTGAGATACAAATATTATTTTCTGTACTTGTTTTTTTAGCCTTACTTACCCAGTCTATGACCAGTTACTGCCATCTAGCATTAAAAGCATTCCTTACTACCGTGTAGATGTTAGTGGGAAGAAAGGACCATGAAGTCCGGAAAGCTTGCTCTTAGCCATTCCAATGTTCATTTTGCCTGTATTATGTACATTATATAAAATTATGCACATTGGTGCATTGCACTGGCATTTATTTTAAATGGCACCCAAACACACCTTTTGATCTGTTGTAGTGTTCTGCACACCACGTAAATGAATTAGCCACTTTACCACACCGGGCATTAATGTGCAGCATAATGGGGGTTATTTGCGAAAGGCAAATCCACTTTGCACTGCAAATGCACTTGAAAGTGCAGTCGCTCTCAATCTAAGGGGTAGATCTGAAATGAGTGGAAGCTCTTCTGATTTTATTAGCCAATCATGTGCAAGCTAAAATGCTGTTTTCTATTTTCCTTGCATGTCCCCCTCGGATCTACAGCGACTTTACTTCCAAGTGCACTTTTTATCTGTGGCTGCTTTCTATTGGAAATTAGCTGTAAGTGTTTGCACACCTGTTGTTTTGATGTACCTGGAATGTGTTTAGGTGATTTTAAAACTGAAGGTTCAGTTAGAAATTAAAATATCTGTTTCGATTTCTCCAATTTTGTAACTTCATAACAGATCTTAAACTGTAAACTTTATTATTAAATGAGACCTACAGGCAATTATTATACAGAATCTTATTACAACAGTTCCTACACTTCCCATTTGCTTTATTAGTAGATTATCAGCATGTATCAAGATTATTCTTTGGATAATATAGTACCTGTCAAAGTTCCCATAACAAAATGCTTTAAATTCCATTATACACGCTGAGAAAAAAGGGTTAATATAACTAGAGATTACACATCTGTTTCATGCAATACAAATTGAACTTCATTTTCTGGGAAAATATATCATTCTTCTACCAGTTATACATTTCTGAGTTTATAAATCCCTAGATAAAATGATGTGTAGAGTTACATGATAACTCTGCCATTACATCCATTTATGCCTTAATGCAATTTCTCTCCTTTCTGTAATACACTTTCAACATTTTCAACATTGTTACTGCTGAGATTTATCAGACTTTGTATCATCCACTCCCTGGTAAAATTGTACACATTACATCATTTTCAGCATCAACTTTTTTTGTTCATTCTAAATTCAAATAACTTGCTAAAACCATAATATAGTTTAGTGATTGTCATAATAATTACTGTTATCTAATGATGCCTATAATGTCTAGAGAATGCATTATTGTAGGCACGTGTTCCCCAAGGAGCAGAATAAAAGAACCATCACATATTTAACAGGAACTATTGAGCCCCATACACACTATCAGATTTTCTGCTGATTTTTGTCTTCAGATTTACCAAAACCATGTAGTGCAAGGACCTGCCTGATGCCATACAAATTGAAACTCCTAAGATTTGACCTCATATTATATGGTTTTGGTAAATCTGAAGACAAAAATCAGCAGAAAATCTGATGTGTGTATGGGACTTTGCAAGACATTATGGGCTTTGCTCTGCAAGAGTTCTATAGCAAAGCCCTCAGGTTTCACAATTAGCAACAACTGGCATGCAAAAAAGAAAGCCAAAGTGATGCACCGGAGTCTGTAGTCAAAAGCTAACCCGGAACTTGTAAAAAACTGTGGTTTTCAAGACCGACCGTGTTCAGACAATACTTGTATCACAAGTTAACCTAGGTCCACTTCTAGGTTTAACTAAAAAATTCTTATTTATGCCGCGTACACATGACCGGACTTTCCGGCAGACTAGGTCCGACGGTCTTCCCGACGGACTTTCGACTGAGTTCCGACGGACTTTCCGAACGGACGGACTCGGCCACACACGAATGGACTTAGTCTGTTCATTTTGAACGTGATGATGTAAATGGGACTAAACAAGGAAGATCAATAGCCAGTAGCCAATAGCTTCCCTTGCGTCATATTTGGTCCATCGGACCAGCACACAGACGATCGGTTTACCCGATTTCAGTCCGTCGGAAATTCAGTCCGTCGGATAGATTTGAAACATGTTCTAGGTCCGTCGGAATTATTTTTCGAAAAACGATCGGACTAGCCCACACACGATCGGATTGTCCGGCGGACTAATCCCTTCGGACCTAGTCTGCCGGAAAGTCTGGTCGTGTGTACGCGGCATTATACCTTGTGCAGCAACATAAAGCAATCATAACATTCATATATTAAAAGCTTGTTTACCTTTACAATTAAAATACATCTAATTATACAACTCCTTATAACTTAATTTAACCATCTGGTTTGAAACAGTAACCCGCTGTAATTAAATGTTACAAAGTTACATTGGCTCCCAGAGAAAAACTTTGGAATCTTGCGGAAAGAACATTAGACAACGTGGTGCCAAGTTATGTTTGCTTTCCTTTGATTTCATCCAGTCATGCATCACTAGATATCGTGCACACCTATTCTTCAGGCTCTTTGGACTAATATGTTATATTTAAATGGCATGTTTGACAGGAACATACACCATTTAATGCATACTAAAGTTTGCAAAACACATCCTGCTGACAGATTATAAATTGCTTTGTGTCTGCTTTTAATTAAGCAAGCCTTTCCAGTAGCTTATATATACTTTTACACATTCATGTTAACATGCTTAATTATTTAAAAACGATATACAAGCCAAGTGATAATAATATTGTTATTTTGTATTGAGCAAGCTATTTTTAATGATTTGGTCAATAAAGTACAGAAACATTTGGAACCAGCAGAACCTGTAAAACATGTATTGAATTAAAGCAATTACCACTTTTATGAAGTTTCATAAAGAAAAACACTGTATTAAAAACTAACAAAAAGTTGATAATTACAGTAGTAATTGACCACTTGCCTACTGGGCAGTTTTACCCCCTTTCTCCCCAGGCCAATTTTCAGCTTTCAGAGCTGTCGCACTTTGAATGCCAATTGCGCGGTCATGCAGCACTATACCCACAGGCAATTTTTATAATTTTTTTCACAAAAATAGAGCTTTCTTTTAGCGGTATTTAATCAACACTGGATTTAAAAAAAAATTCTAAACATACTAAAAAAGGCTGTAATTTTTCTCTTTCACTGATGTGCACTGATAAGGCTGCACTGATGAGGCAGCACTGATGAGGCAACACTGATAGGCAGTCACTGATAGGCTGCACTGATGAGGCGGCACTGGTGGGCCCCGATGAGGCTGCACTGATATGCGGCACTGATAGGTGGCACTGATGGGCACTGATTGGCAGCACTGATTTGTAGCACTGATTGGCACTGATAGGCAGCACTGATGGGCTCTGTTGGGGCTGCACTGATTATTGGGACACTGATGATCAGTGCCCTGATTATTAGTGCAGATGTCCCCTTTTACACTAGCCAGTTAATGGCTCTCTCCTCTCCTCACAAGAAAGGAATGCCGATAACCAGCAAGTGTATTTACATCACGATCAGCTGTGATTGGACAAAGCTGATCACGTGGTAAAGAGCTGCTGATTGGCTTTTTACCCCGATCTGTGATCAGCTGTGTCCGCATAGCAGGCGTGATTGCAGGAGGATGTCATATGATGCCCTCTCAGAACTGACCGATCATGCTGTAGTCATCATTTTGCTATAGCGCAGTCAGCAAGTGGTTAAAGCAGACCTAAAAGTGATTTTTACCATTGGGGAGAGTTCCATTCACTTTCTGTCCCAAAGTTCAAATTGAGGGAATTCCTGGTTGTCACCAGTCACCAGAACTAGTGTCCACATTGGAAGATTTCCCCTTAGAATTGACAGCAATGGCACATACAGCAACAAAAACATGACAGGTGTTTCAAACTCTCCCCACTCCATCCAAAACTAAAAAAAAAAACTTTTGATTTTAGTTATACTTTAACCAGTTGCTGACCGCCGGCCGTCAAAAAACGGCCAGGCGGCGCAGCTATTGCGGCGGGAGGCCGTCATATGACGGCCTCCCGTTTAAACAGGGATGCGCGCGATCGTGCGCGCGCATCCCTGTTTCTTCGGTGGCGGCGTGTCACGGAGACACCGCTCGCCACCGAAGGGGGTGAACAGCCATTCGTTATGGCTGTTTACCACGTGATCGGCCGTGATGAAGTCACGGCCGATCACAGATGGTCACACCCCCTACGTGCACGGCGCATGCGCGCGATCGCGAGCGAGCTGCGCGTGCACGTCGGTGGCGGCGTGTTCCCCGGGAACACTGCTCGTCACCGACACTGGTAAACAGCCATTGGCTGGCTGTTTACCCACGTGATCGGCTGTGATCCTTTCACAGCCGATCACTAAAAATGTAAACAAACCGCGGTAACGGGATGTTACCGGGTTCTCCTCCTCACACACTGATCGTGTGTGAGGAGGAGATTGCGGTAACATCTCGTTACCGCCTACAGTACACATCAAGCACACTGATTCCCCCCCCCCCCAATAAAGAGGACCTGTCACCACCCCTCATAATACCTGTCAATCACAGTCCATCAGAGTACCTGTCACAGTCCATCAGAGTACCCGAGTACCTGTCCCAGCCCATCAGAGTACCCGAGTACCTGTCCCGGCCCATCAGGGTACCCGAGTACCTGTCCCGGCCCATCAGAGTACCCGAGTACCTGTCCCAGCCCATCAGAGTACCCGAGTACCTGTCCCAGCCCATCTGAGTACCCGAGTACCTGTCCCAGCCCATCTGAGTACCCGAGTACCTGTCCCAGCCCATCTGAGTACCCGAGTACCTGTCCCAGCCCATCTGAGTACCCGAGTACCTGTCCCAGCCCATCTGAGTACCCGAGTACCTGTCACAGTTCATCTGAGTACCCGAGTACCTGTCCCGGCCCATCAGAGTACCCGAGTACCTGTCCCAGCCCATCAGAGTACCCGAGTACCTGTCCCAGCCCATCAGAGTACCCGAGTACCTGTCCCAGCCCATCAGAGTACCCGAGTACCTGTCCCAGCCCATCTGAGTACCCGAGTACCTGTCCCAGCCCATCTGAGTACCCGAGTACCTGTCCCGGCCCATCAGAGTACCCGAGTACCTGTCCCGGCCCATCAGAGTACCCGAGTACCTGTCCCGGCCCATCAGAGTACCCGAGTACCTGTCCCGGCCCATCAGAGTACCCGAGTACCTGTCACGGCACATCAGAGTACCCGAGTACCTGTCACGGCACACCAGAGTATCCGAGTACTTGTCACGGCACATCAGAGTACCCGAGTACCTGTCACGGCCCATCAGTGTACCCGAGTACCTGTCACGGCCCATCAGGGTACCCGAGTACCTGTCACGGCCCATCAGGGTACCCGAGTACCTGTCACGGCCCATCAGGGTACCCGAGTACCTGTCACAGTCCATTAGAGTACCGAGTACCTGTCACAGTCCATTAGAGTACCGAGTACCTGTCACAGTCCATTAGAGTACCGAGTACCTGTCACAGTCCATTAGAGTACCGAGTACCTGTCACAGTCCATTAGAGTACCGAGTACCTGTCACAGTCCATTAGAGCACCGAGTACCTGTCACAGTCCATTAGAGCACCGAGTACCTGTCACAGTCCATTAGAGTACCGAGTACCTGTCACAGTCCATTAGAGTACCGAGTACCTGTCACAGCCCATCTGAGTACCCGAGTACCTGTTCCAGTCCATCTGTGTACCAGAGTACCTGTCACCGCCCTTCAGAGTACCCAAATACCAGTCACCAAACCATCAGAGTACCTGTCACCAGGCCATCAGAGTACCCGAGTACCTGTCACCAGGCCATCAGAGTACCCGAGTACCTGTCACCAGGCCATCAGAGTACCCGAGTACCTGTCACCAGGCCATCAGAGTACCCGAGTACCTGTCACTAGGCCATCAGAGTACCCGAGTACCTGTCACCAGGCCATCAGAGTACCCGAGTACCTGTCACCAGGCCATCAGAGTACCCGAGTACCTGTCACCAGGCCATCAGAGTACCCGAGTACCTGTCACCAGGCCATCAGAGTACCCGAGTACCTGTCACCAGGCCATCAGAGTACCCGAGTACCTGTCACCAGGCCATCAGAGTACCCGAGTACCTGTCACCAGGCCATCAGAGTACCCGGGTACCTATTTGCAGCCCATGTCTCATAGAATATACGTTGGGGTGTTTACTTTCCAAAATGGGGTCATTTTGTGGGTAATTTCACTGTCCTGGTGGTCCAGGACCTTATGAAGTTATATATTTATATACTTCTTTTTCCTTTTTCATTTATTTCTTCTCATTTTATATTTATATTTCTCTATTTTCTCTTTTTTTAGTTTTTACTTCAGCCCTTACTTCAGCCCTTATAGCCCCCTGCAACTACACTAAGGTGGCTGCAGGGTGGTCGCTGCTTGCATGATTGCGTCCCAAGGGTCTTTCATGCGAGGCCTTTAAGGGGTAGGTATTTGGCCATGGGGGGATTATTTGAGGGGTGGGGGGATGGGGGATGGATGAACTGATGTTTCTAGGTCTATGTCGTTGGCCCACATGTATTGTGCAATATTCTTGTTTCATATATTCTAATCAGTATATGTTTTTTTTCTTCTTTTCGATTTGTTTTCCCTTTTTTTTTTATATTCAGTTTGTTATAGAATTTCTACTATCCTCCTTGGATTTGTTTTCTATTCACCCCTGAGGAAGCCATATGTATGGCGAAACATGTAGGGAAAGATTGATCAGACAGAATCTAAAGGCCAATACCATCTGTGCCCAACATGCTCTATATTTAAGGCTGTCTGATAATTGGATAGAATATATACATTGTATGTTTTAGTATGTCACTGTATCTTTGTCTATGTTGGATTTATATTGTCTATTGTATTGTTATACTTTTTTACTCTGTGTGATATTTATTAAAAATTGTGATAATATAATTTATGGTTTTCTTTCTATTCTTCTTTTGAATTTGGCGCCGCAATAATCCCTTTTCTCCCCGGTCGCGCTCTCTTTCTTTTCATACAATTTGGGGATGAGGTGCAGTATTGGTTAATTGACTCCTTGCCACGCACAACCACACAAATCAATCAACTGTGTTTACTCTTTTTAATAGAAACTACCCAAATGGCCTTGATCAAAAGTTTACATACCCCAGTTCTTAATACCGTTTATTGCCCCCTTTTACATCAATGACAGCTTGAAGTCTTTTGTGGTATTTGTGCATGAGGCTCTTTATCTTTTCAGATGGTAAAGCTGCCCAGTCTTCTTAGCAAAAAGCCTCCAGTTCCTGTAAATTCTTGGGCTATCTTGCATGAACTGCACGTTTGAGATCTCCCCAGAGTGGCTCAATGATATTGAGACCAGTAGACTCAGATGGCCACTCCAGAACTTTCAATTTATTCTGCTGTAGCCAATGACAGGTCGACTTGGCCTTGTGTTTTGGATCATTGTCATGTTGGAAAGTCCAAGTACGTCCTATGCACAGCTTGTTCCTCCAGTATTTTCATTGTGCATTACCATAGACAAATGTATTCCAACAGACAAATTAATACTTACAGAAAGTTAAAATCTGTAGGCATAAAACACCAATGCTCCAGCCGAACGCAATGTGCCCATCATAGGACCAAAACCTATTGGATGGGTGGCACATTTCTGAGGACAAGCCCCCTTTCTTAGAGTGCTGGAATAAATTTGTCTATGCCAAGTGTTTTTTTTGCAGTTTTTTGAGGATTACCCAGTCTGAGTAAGGCTGCACCCCAAAGAGGCATTACACATTGAAGGTCTGCGAAAGAGAGAAGAAACCCCCTGATTTAGTACTGGAGTGTGCTTTGGAAAGGGTTTTGATCACATACTACCCAGGCAGGGTCTCCTTATGTTTCCAATATTAGCTTGCCCATGCAGCTATCTATGTACTGTAACATAAAGTTAGCCACTTTAAGCAAATAAACCTAAGAGATCTAAAAGGTTAGGTAGTTCCATTCCTACTCTTCATCCAAAAACTGAAATATAGGTTTAGGGTGGACTGACACAAATAGGCATTTATTGTATTTAGGGACCAATAGTGAAGTACACGGGTAAGAAGAATTCTAAAGCTCTAAATGCGGCCATAGGCAGATCAAAATTTGTTCTGTTCAGGAGGAACTGGCCTCATTTTTCCCCACTGGCAGAAGACAATGGCGCTGCAGGAAGGATTCCCCCACTAACACTGACTGTGTTGTTGGAGGAATTGAGCAATTTTCTTTCCTTCAACCCCTGGTTGAAGGAAAGAATTTTCCATAATGTATGACCTTCCTCACTTTGTAGAAGAAATTATAATTAAAACAACTCAGTGTCCTGATTTTTCATTAATCAGATTTCCTTACTTTGTTATATGCATGGTGCAGCTCCTTTAACTTTCAAAAATATAAATAAAGTTAAATTACAAAAGCAATACTTCCACACAGTAGACAGTGTTGGGCAACAAGGACCTGGACACAATATACAGTATATTTACACTGTTATCAATTCTATTTTCATTTGATCCACCCAACACACTTGGATTGAACGCTCCTTTAAGGTGCTTTCCTTATAGGTGCTTGTTGAAACTATTTTCTCAATCATTATCATTTGCACAGCTCTGTAAACATAGACATATAAAATGATAATGACAAATTTCTTAGTACCATCAATCCACCATACTTGTAATCAAGAAACTAATTTATAAAATGTACTTCAAGAGCATTGGAATTACAGTGACTGCTTGATATGAAAGAAGCAGCTTTTAAAATTTTGTACTAATTGATGTTTAAAAGAAATTTGCATTTGCTTGAGCAACTGTGTCTTTATAGCTGATAAGTTGATAAGTACTTAATAAGTAGCCAAAAAAGCTTTGAAGATGGTGTTCAGTTACAGGTTAAAGCAAACCTGTCACTACTAATGGCAGGTTGAAATAAGCACATATATATAAAATATTCACCTCCAGGTGTCAATTCTTATAACTCGATAGCTGAGATAAACAAGTGATGAAAAATGACCTAAAATCCTCCCACTGTGGGCTCTCCCTGCTAATCTGCATAATGAGTTAGAACCTTTTTACAAACATGCATATGTATTTAAGAGTATGTTACCGTATGCATTATCACTTTTTTGTATATTTTAACTTCAATTTTGTGTGAATTTTGGTGCATTGTAAAGATGTTTTTTTTTGTTTTGTTCATCCATTTTGCAAAATGATAGAGAAATATGTGCCATCAGAAAGTGTGGCCTATAAAGGCCTTAATTACTTTTTTAAAGGATAAGTTCACCTTTGGTAACATGTTAGACCCTTAGGGTCTAACATGTTACATGTTACCAAAGAGCACCTGCCTGCGCCCCTCTGATCCCCCACTGTGACAGCGCAAGGAGGATCTTCTCCATTGCTGTCACATTTTAAAAAGAATGCAGGCATGCAGGGCTTCACAACATGGCCATGTCATTCATTCACAGCAACCTTGTATTAATGAACTACAACTACCATCTTCCAACGTGGCAGACAGTTTGTAGTTCTCAATGAAATATGAGGGCACTGATGAGTGCCCTCATAGTTCCTCCCTGTGTCCACTGCCTCTCCCCTGTGCTTCCGCCCTAGCCCATGTTCTCAACATTCCTCCCTGTGCTCTCCACCCCCTCATGCTCTTTTCCAATCCCCCTCGCCACACCTCTGCCGGGTACCCAGGGATCTGTCAGGGTGGAGAGTGGGGAAGGGGCTGGTTAACATGTCATGGGCTGCTCAGTCCAAAATGCCCAGGTCTATTTTTTGTCCCAGTCTGGGCCTAGTCACCAGTATGGTATTTGTACATTGAAATTATATTCCCTCTGAAGCATCTCTTCTCTGGAGAGAAAAAGTTCAGTGCTCACAACGTTTCTTCATAACCAATATCCTCCAATCCCTTTACCTTCTCTGTACGAGCTCCATTTCCAGTACATCCTTCCTGAGGACTGGTGCCCCTGAACTGTACAGCAGTGAGGCCGAACCAGAGTCTTGTAGAGTTGGAGAATTATCTCTTTATCTCTTGAGTTAATCCCCTTTTTATTTAATGGATGCCAATATTCTGTTTGCTTTTTTAGCAGCAGCTTGACATTGCATGCCATTGCTGATCCTATCATCTACTAGGACTCCCAGGTCCTTTTCCATCCTTGATTCCCTCAGAAGTTCTCCCCCCAGTGATTAGATTGCATTTATATTTTTTCCACCCAAATGCATTATTTTACTTTTTTCCATATTAAACCTCATTAGCCATGTAGTTGCCCACCCCATTAATTTGTTCAGATCTTCTTACAAGGTTTCCACATCCAGTGGAGAAGTTATTGCCCTGCTTAGCTTATTATCATCAGCAAACACAGAGATTGAACTGTTTACCCCATCCTCCAGGTCAATTATGAACAAGTTAAATAGGATTGGTCCCAGCACAGAACCCTGGGGGACTCCATGTTCCACCCCTGACCATTCCGAGTACTCCCCATATATCACCACCCTTTGAACTTGCCCTTGTAGCTAGTTTTCAATATACTCACCCTATGGTCCATGCCAACGGGCCTTACTTTGTACAGTAAACGTTTATGGGGAACTGTGTCAAATGCTTTTGCAAAATCCAGATACACCACCTACAGGCCTTCCTTTATCTAGATGGCAGCTCACCTCCTCATAGATGGATAATAGATTGGTTTGGGAAAACTTTTCTTCATGAATCCATGGTGATTACTTCTAATGATTAGAGATGGTCTTGCGGTTCGCCCGGTGGTCGGTTCGTGGCTCGTTCGCGATTCGCCAAACCGGCGGACTTCTGGCGCTGTTCGCGGCGGACATATTCCTTTACATTGTGAAGAACTTTGACCCATGACACATCCATTATGGGGTACAGGACAGCCAATTGAGACATTTCAGCACATGGACATAACCTCTACTTTATAAATAGACCTGATCTGGCGGCCATTTTACAGTCTGTCTTTTGTCAGTGTAGGGAAAGGACGCTGTGTGGAGCAGGGATAGTCAGTCCAATCACTAGCTATTAATATTAGGTCCACAAAAGTCCTTTTAAGGACTGGTATAGGTGTACAGTATATAGGGTTGTAATACACACATAATATACTTTCTTTCAAATATAGAAAGCATATTATAGTGCACAGCAGTGCTGCTGAGTGCTGACCGATTCTGCAGCTGTTTTTTCTCAGTGTAGGGAGGGACAGTTTGGTGTTTGGAGCAGGGACAGTCTACAATTCATACTAGCTAGCTACTATTAGGTCTACAAAGGTCCTTTTAAGGAATGGTATAGGTGTACAGTATATAGGGTTGTAATACACGCATAATATACTTTCTTTCAAATATAGAAAGCATATTATAGTGCACAGCAGTGCTGCTGAGTGCTGACCGATTCTGCAGCTGTTTTTTCTCAGTGTAGGGAGGGACAGTTTGGTGTTTGGAGCAGGGACAGTCTACAATTCATACTAGCTAGCTACTATTAGGTCTACAAAGGTCCTTTTAAGGACTGGTATAGGTGTACAGTATATAGGGTTGTAATACATGTATAATATACTTTCTTTCAAATATAGAAAGCGTATTATAGTGCATTGCATGCAGTGCTGCTGACCGATTCTGCAGCTGTCGTTTCTCAGTGTAGGGACAGTTTGGTTTTTGGAGCAAGAACAGTCTGCAATTCACTAGCTACTAGGTCCACAAAGGTCCTTTTAATGACTGGTATAGGTGTACAGTATATAGGGTTGTAATACACTTATAATATACTTTCTTTCAAATATAGAAAGCATATTATAGCGCACTGCAGTGCTGCTGACTGATTCTGCAGCTTTCTTTTCTCAGTGTAGGGAGGGACAGTTTGGTGTTTGGAGCAGGGACAGTCTGCAATTCACTAACTACTAGCTAGCTACTATTAGGTCCACGAAGGTCCTTTTAAGGAATGGTATAGGTGTACAGTATATAGGGTTGTAATACACTTATAATATACTTTCTTTCAAATATACAAAGTATATTATAGTGCACTGCATGCAGTGCTGCTGACCGATTCTGCAGCTGTCGTTTCTCAGTGTAGGGACAGTTTCGTTTTTGGAGCAGGGACAGTCTGCAATTCACTAGCTACTAGCTAGCTACTATTAGATCCACAAAGGTCCTTTTAAGGACTGGTATAGGTGTACAGTATATAGGGTTGTAGTACACGTATAATATACTTTCTTTCAAATATAGAAAGTATATTATAGTGCAATGCATGCAGTGCTGCTGACCAATTCTGCAGCTGTCGTTTCTCAGTGTAGGGACAGTTTGGTTTGGTGTCTGCAATTCACTAGCTACTAGGTCCACAAAGGTCCTTTTAAGGACTGGTATAGGTGTACTATTTGGTGTGCAGTATATAGGGGTGTAATACACGTATAAAATACTTTCAAATATAGAAAGCATAGTATAGTGCATTTCCACTATGCAGCATTGTGACTGCTGAGCGGTTCTGCAGCGATACTACAAAGACTGACAAACGCAATTAGAAAAAAGTATTATAACTGGTGTGATAGACCAGTGGCCCCCCAAAACGACAGATTGAAGCGGGGTGTTATATACCTTATTCCACATATACTGCACTTCTCTAGAAACTTTTGTCACAGGGTCATTTAAAAAATGACAGGCAGAGGAAGAGGCAGGCCCTTCTGCAGGGGTGGTAGGGGTAGGGCAGGAGCAACAGGCTTGAGCCAAAGTGGGAAATTGCAGAAGTGCTCTCTATCTCGGTGCTGGTGTCAGTGCTCTCTATCACGGTGCTGGTGTCAGTGCTCTCTATCTCGGTGCTGGTGTCAGTGCTCTCTATCACGGTGCTGGTGTCAATGCTCTCTATCTTGGTGCTGGTGTCAGTGCTCTCTATCACAGTGCTGGTGTCAGTGCTCTCTATCACGGTGCTGGTGTCAGTGCTCTCTATCACGGTGCTGGTGTCAGTGCTCTCTATCTCGGTGCTGGTGTCAGTGCTCTCTATCACGGTGCTGGTGTCAGTGCTCTCTATCACGGTGCTGGTGTCAGTGCTCTCTATCTCGGTGCTGGTGTCAGTGCTCTCTATCACGGTGCTGGTGTCAATGCTCTCTATCTTGGTGCTGGTGTCAGTGCTCTCTATCACGGTGCTGGTGTCAGTGCTCTCTATCACGGTGCTGGTGTCAGTGCTCTCTATCACGGTGCTGGTGTCAGTGCTCTCTATCTCGGTGCTGGTGTCAGTGCTCTCTATCACGGTGCTGGTGTCAGTGCTCTCTATCACGGTGCTGGTGTCAGTGCTCTCTATCTCAGTGCTGGTGTCAGTGCTCTCTATCACTGTGCTGGTGTCAGTGCTCAGTCTCTATCGTGGTGCTGGTTTCAGACAGTGAGGGAGATAGCAGCTGAGAAGCCAATCAGCAGGCAGTGCCAGCACCATGGCTGAGGATCAGCACTGGACTGGCACCTCCGGACCCCCGCAGTGGAGCCCTGCATAGGTGGGGGTAAGGACTGGGCAGAGGGAGGGGCTCAAGCCCAGGTTGGCACACTGGGACACTGGCACAGGACTGTGCTGCCCTGACTGTGGCACCACTGATCATCTCCTGCACCCCTTCATAGCCTGGCCTGACCTTGCCTCTCCTCCATGGCCTTCATGCTCTCCTGAATTGTCAAAATTTCACAGATAAAAAAAGAATGCTTGTCGTTGTCGATCCCAGATTCACTTAATACTTCTGTTATGTCAGTGTCCATGTTATGGGACTATGTGTGCACAGCTAGTAAGTATTTTGTGGCTGAAAATATGACCTGGAGGTTTTTAATGTTCGCCTGCCATTAAAGTGAATGGGGTCCGCCGCGAACCTTGCAGGTTGCGAACTTTTGGGCACGTTCGCGGATCGCGTTCACGAAATGTCCCATCGGAAGTTTTTCCATCACTACTAATGATACAGTTTTCATTACTAAAATATTGTATATAGTGCTTTATCATCCCATCCAAGAGCTTGCATACTATTGATGTTAGGCTACGGTAATTGGTAATGTGATTCCCAGGGATGAATTTTGGCCCTTTTTTAAATATTGATGCTACACTGGCTTTTCTCCAATCAGCTGGTACCATTCCAATCAGTAGTCTATCAGTAAAAATTAGGAACAATGGTCTGGCAATTACTTGACTGAGTTCCCTAAGGACCCTCAGGTGCAAGCCATTTGGTCCCGGTGACTTATTAATGTTAAGTTTTCCAAGTCCATTTCTAATTTTGTCCTCTGTTAGCCATGAGGGTACTTACTGTGATGTGTCATGAGGATAAACACTGCAGTTTTGGTTATTGAAGCCCCCCGATTCCCTCATGAAGACTGAGGAGAAGAATAAATTCAATACCTTTGCCATCACCCCATCCTTTGTAACCAGATTTCCTTCCTCATTCTTTATGGAGCCAGTATGGTGTGTCCTCCCTTTTTTACTGTTTAAATATTTTTTTTTTTTAATTATTTTTGGTTATTTTCAGAAAAGAGAAATTGTTGCATAACAGAGCCATTGGGCATTCCCCGGCTCAAGGTGTACAAAACATAAGGCAAGGTATACAGCACCATAAAGTGTAAGTAAACCCCCCTATCATTTTCAGCCAAGGAAGCTGCCATCTTTGCCTCTGTTTAATATAAAGCTACCATGATGCTGCACATGTGATCAGTCATGACACCAGCCATTGGATGGTTTAACAGTTTGATTGAGAGCACAACCAATGGGAGTGTTACATTTCCGGCATGCCCCGGAAATGAAACAGTTTTATGGATGGGTTTACTTCAGCTTTAACTACTGGCCTAAACTAGTTAGACAAACAAACAAAACAACCCCCTGTAGCTTGCTGCCAAATTATGGCAGGATAAGTATAATGATCAGCAATTTGCAGAAATATGTGATATACGACAGGCATCACCTAGGAAATATATCCATAGCGAGAGGACAGTCCTAGGCATGTATTCAGTCAGAATATACCCCCTAAGGGGGCAGTCAGAGAAACCATCATTATATATTAACATTAGATCGGATCAGTGATCCTACAAGTCCTCCTGTTCCTCTGGTGGTCGTTTCAGACTCTAGCCATGTGTTCCAGACCTTTTTAAACTTTAGGGGACATCCACTACTAGAGTATGTTTCTTTATATAAGGGTACTGCAAGGTTGACTAATGACTTCCATGCATTCAGGGTAAGGGCAGATGTGGGAGCTCTCCACTTAAGTATGACAGGTTTCCTGGCATAGAAGAGAAGTAATCCCAGTAGTGTACGGACTTCCCTGGAAGGGGCAAGAACATCTACTAAGCCAAGCAGGCAGATCTCTAGCTTTTGGGGTATAGGAATTGTGGTCAGGTTAGTGATGAAAGTTGTAATTAGTGACTAGTAATTTTGTATACTAGGGCAAGACCAGATCATGTGTAGGTAATCCGCAGAGTCAGCCCGACAGCACCAACACCGTGACGTGCAGTCCGAGTATATTTTATGTAGCCTGTAGGGAGTGTAATAATATTTATGTAGTATTGAAGTAGTTGAACTAGATCAACCAGTCTCTAGAAGAGAACAGGTGTCCAAAGGGAGAGTCCCAAATATCCTACCAGTCCTCCCCATCCAATTCCGGCAGCTCCGACACCTAGAAGTCACAAAGCCTCTCTAAGCCGTGATGTACAGACGGTTGCAGAGCCCTGTAAATTGTGGATAATGGTTTAGTTAACGTCTCTTGACGGAGAAGCGATTCCATATTTGACTGATAGAGGATTAGGGGAGAGCCCCGAACTGTGCCCTGTAGGCATGACAGAGCTGCAGGAACCCGAAGAAATATCTGTTTTTATACTTAAAGCAGAGGGCCACCTTAAAATAAAAAATTCCATTAATATTCTTTAAAAAATAAAAATAAAACATTTGAAAAAAAACATTTTTTTTACTTACCAGAAACCCCTGTTGCTAGGCACTCTTCCTAATCTGCCTCTTCCTATTCTGCGGCACTGTTTCTTCAGTTCCTCCTCAGCAGCCTGTTGCCTTCTGGGACATGTGTGTGTCCTAGAAAACAACAGGGCCATTCGCAAAGCGCTGCACGACTCGCGCATGTGCAGTAGAAAACGTGCAGTGAAGCCAAAAAGCTCCACTTGCCTGTTTCCCTTAGTTAGGATGGCAGCACCAGCACACGATCGGATTTGATGGACCGGCCTTGGGGGGCCGATATTGCAGGCTCGCTGGACAGGTAAGTGTCCTTATTAAAAGTCAGCAGCTACAGTGTTTGTATTTGCTGACTTGTATTTGCTGAAAAAAAGCGGACCTCCTCTTTAAAGAATTTCTTGGGATTTTTTTTTGCTCTCCTCCGCTATGTGTCTTTGGTGTTCTATCATAGCCACCCTAATTGCACCCTTACATTTCTTGTTGCATTCTTTGTAAAGTCTGAATGCTGATGATGATCCCTCAGCCTTGTATTTTTTTGAAGGCCTTCTCCTTTGCGTCTATATGCATATCCTCCTCGTACAACAATCTCTAGTTCTCCCATCCTGTCCACAGGCTCCTGGCATTGGTGAACATGCCACATAGTTTAGACCGGTCGCATACTGTCCTCTTATTGGGTGTTCCGAGATTGCAAATAGGACTTGTTATACTTACCTCAGGTTTATGTGCTTTAGTCAACCTACCACTAATGCCCTCCAATACTACCCTCTGGAATATGTTCCACGCTGACTATACCTACCTGGACCCTCCCCTCCATCGCCTAGTTTAAAAGTTCAGCTTGTTGGCTACAGTCTTTGCAGGCTGCAGTGGTCAGTGTTGGCAGAGGTGCTCAGGGCCACTTTTAGAAATCATGGGGCCCTGTACAGCCTACCTGGCAGGGCCCCCCTCGATCCCACACTCAACCCCACCTCTGAACCCATGCTGTCAAGGGGAGGAATCAGGGAAAATGGTGGCAGGAGCATGTTATATATTCCACCCTAAAAACAGGTGAAACACGTAACATGTTCCAAAAGGTGAACTTATCCTTTAATAACCATTAATATTCTAAACGTATTACACATGCTATAAAGCAGCACAGATGTCTTATTTTAGAACTTTTTTCACAATTAATTAGATGGGATTAGCTCAGGTGTGTTCGGACCCCAGTCTGAAACCACCTTAGCTATCCTGCCAGGAAGCTGTCACAGCTCCCCATCAATTATAATTGGAGCTGAATGGGACAGATGTCAGTGTTTTTATGGGACTTGTGGTGGCTTTACGGGAGGCCAGATGTAAATGGACTTGGGTCCATTTACATCAGGCTAACTCTGATCTGCCACATTTAGGATGCAGTCAATTTCAATTTCTTGTTTGGACAGGAATGGACATGGAGGTAGGTGTAAACGGACACAAGTCCATTTACATCTGGATTCCCTAGACCTACATGGAGCTTTCAATCAGGTCCGCAGGAAAAACTAACAGGCGGAGCTAATCGGAAAGCTGGGGTGAATGGTTCTTAAAGGGGAGGCGGTAGGGGGGTGGCAACCCCCCCCCCAGTGTAAAGTAGCACCTTACTGTGTGCTTATGGTAATGATATTCATCATCATCATTATAGAGATTACAGTACAGCAGGTTCTCTATGGCTCTCTCTGTGTCACATGGCTGGTGGGTGCTGACTTTGTTAACTTATGTTTGTACTGTGTGTTACCATAGCAAAGTCAGCATTCAATAGCTAACTGACACTGAGAGAGCCATAAAAAATCTGCTGTGCTGTGATCTATGTGATCTATATAATGATGATGATGTCTGAGGACTGCACTTTCCTGAGTTGCTATGTAACTTGTCAGTATGTATTCTGCAGGGGACTGACTGCTTGCCTGTACTCTCGCTGAACTCTGAGCCTCCTCAATGATTGCTCCCTTCCTTGGGCTGCAGTGCTGGGACTCTAAAGAAGGAGAGCTTCTCCACAATAGAATCCATCAGCCAGGGAAGGCACACAGTGGGCGGCCGGAACTATAATCTGTGTCGATACACAGACGAAGAGCAGCATGCAGAGCGGGATTGTTTGCCTGCTCCCGAACATGGCAAAAAAGTCACTCCTCTGCTCTCACCTTCTGGGCCCCCTCGGGTAAACAGAGGGGCTCAGGAGGTGAGAGCAGAGGAGGGACTTTTTTGCCATGTTCGGATGCAGGCACACAATCTCGCACCGCATACTGCTCTTCACCTGTGTAACTATATTCCCTGGCAATCAAGTTGGTGTGGGGCTGTAGGTTATGAAGTCCTATTTTTTTTGTTTAGCTTGCAAATAACTGTAGCGCTAACTGGGCCCCCCTGTGGAGTTCATGAGGCTGGGCCCGCTACAACAGTGCAGGCTGTATTGCCTTTTCAGCAGCCCTGGTGGTGCTACTGCTGATGTTAACAGCAGTTGTAAAGGAATAAGGATGCCCTAGGGATAGGGCAGTCGAGAGATATCTCCTTGTGAGTGGAGGCAGCAGAAATCTGGGTAGGATCGGGGGAACACTTTGGTAAGTTGAGCAAAGACAATGTTCTTGGGGTATATTCCAGGTCTTTTGACAGTCTGTGTTAGGAATTTCAATGTCTGTACATGTGTACAGCGTTATGCAAGAAGCGATATATACCCACATACAGCTATTTATATCTATGAGGCCATTGTATGCAGCACCTGTGGCTCTTGGGCAGGGAAACTCATCTGAACTTTATGCTAAATAGTCCTTAACAGCCGTGTGCAAAAGTCCTTGCTACACTGAGTTCGGAAAAAGATTTGTCAGATCTTGCCATTAAAATGGCAAGTTACTTTGTGGAAAAAAAACACAAGTTTTCTGAATAGGTGCGAATTTTGGCACTCTAAAGAATGTAATTTCTTACTTTTCATTCAGTAAGCAGTGCTGTGAAGAAAATTGCAGTGTTTCATTGCATAAGCACAATGACAAGGAATTTTAAAGAAAATAGCCTGCTCTAAAGTAGCAAGACCTTTTGTAAACACGGGCCTCAATATTTTCTCCCAATAGTACCACTAAGAATGCAAGAGCATTTGATAATACAGGCTTTAAAGAAACAGGTACTTTCCCTTAAGCAGATTCACTTTACTGTGCCTCTATCCAGCCTCACATACTCACCTTTAAAAAGAAGAAAAAAAAAGGCCAGGAAGCAGGAAAGAAATGCCATTGTGCTGGGTAAATCCCAAGAAGCAGAGTAAGTTGCATATTCCTCTATGCTTAGAGGTACTGGACATTTCCTTTACTTTCAATGGGTAACTGTAGTGGTGTAGAAAGAAAGGAAGGTATGTGCTGTTAGCAGGGTTGGTGCTAGACTATTTTGCGCCCTAGGCAAGAACAGCTGCTTGCATCCCCCCCCAAAAATGTAACTGCTAAATTTCTTTTAATTTGCAAAAATAAGTGCCACAAGATGCCAACAGCACCATTTCTAACAGGCAATGATTGTGACAGGCAGTCCATGGCACTGCCTAGCACTTTGCTATTACTAGCTGTCCCAATTTCAACAGACTGTACTAGTCAGTGGTGGCCCGTCCATTAGGGGCGGCCAGGTGCCCCCCCCCCTCCTCCTTTCCACTCCCTATATGCAGTGAATAGATTCATGAATAGCAGTATGTGATTTTTCTGTAAAGGTGAACTTGCCCTTTAATCATTGCTGTTTAGCAGTCACATTACATTTCCCAAGTCTTTCCTGTCCTCAAGGAGAGATCTGAGGGGGAGTTTAAATTGACTGACAATAGCTTTCACTTTGTTCACACTGTAACGATATCTGGAGGAGGCCCTGCCAATTTTAAGCTGTGTCATGCCCCTCTAGCCTGTGTTTATAGTGTGTATCTTCTGGGACTAACAGGGAGGTGAAGCCTCCAACAATCACCATCTTATATCCCACCCCCATAGTGTTTAGTAATACAAGGACATGGAGGAGGAAGGGGAATGTCATTTACCACTGTGTACATGCACACTTGTGTGACTTTATAGTCATAAGGGCTGCACAAATAGGAAAATCTTAGAATCTTAGACAGTAACTGAAACTGGAGCATGCTCAGCAGATGTGACAATCTGAGAAGTCTCCTGTGAAGCCTCCAACAATCACCATCTTATATCCTGCCCCCATAGTGTTTAGTAATACAAGGACATGGAGGAGGAAGGGGAGTGTCATTTACCACTGTGTACACAATCTTAGAATCTTAGAAAGTAACTGAAACTGAAGCATGTTCAGCAGATGTGGCAATCTGAGGACACAGCAGAGACAGACACAGAGGGAGGGACAGTGAACAGCAGGATCGATAGATCTATAGCAGGATCTATTGCAATATATAGAAAAAGAATGCTCTAGTGACCAAGTGAGTATGCACACAATGTAATATAACATGTATTGACAGTTTATAATGATTTGGGTTTAATACCATAGTTAACCAGGTTGAAAAAAAAGTCCATCTAGTGCAACTAATAACACTTTAATCTGAAAAAGAACTGGACAAATCCTGGTACTTTTGTTGCTATAGTCCCTGGAAAAGGTCCCTTGAAGATCAGGATGTCCTGCCAAGGGTTGGGAGACCAGCACAGCATGTGAACCCATATCCTCCTCATTCACAGTACAGAATACAGTAACATGCGAACCTTCGAGTTGCAAACTTTCAAAGATGCGAACCTTTTTTTTTGCACAGTTTTTTTCCATTCACCCCAGTGGGCTGAAAGAAAAAAAAGCTGAGAGTTCACCATACAAACACAAGCAATGTTAGTGCAGCAATCTCCCCAGCTGTGTTATTGTGTTCTGACAGGGGGATTCCCCCCACCAGAACACACTGATCAGTGCTCACAGCCTTTGTCTGCAAGCACTGAACCTTTTTGGACTTACAAGTGATACGTAGGTCCAGTTTGTTCATAAGTAGGGTACTTGCTGTAGAGCAGCTGTGGCGGAATTGGAAGACATTTGGAAGCCAGCAGACATCTGCCATCTGCCTGTCTGCGATTTCAATTTTGGGGATTCTCTCAACGTAACTTCATGCAAACCCCTAAATGCACAGGTACATATATAACCAGGAAAATGATTATGTTTCTATCAGCAGAGGAAACTTTTACATAGGTACAGTTGCGGGAGGAGACTATTGTTAGTATGGAACTGTGCAGCCAGTGTCAAGCCTGTCCTCTATCGAATAATGATGCACACAGGATGTGGGCTGCTAGGATTGTGGGAGGTGTAGTCTCACACAGATTGAACTGCTTTTTTGAACTGAGAAAAAGGTACTACAGATCCCACACTGATCAGAGCTCTGTGCAGAGAGAGAGGTGGTGCCATGTTGTTTTTCCTGGGCTGGGGAGAAGAAATGCGGAGGCCATTTGTAGAGGACTGAATGCATAGTCGGTTGCCAGCAGACTGCTCACCACTGCAGCTGATAGGCATAGAACTACAGTGACAGACAACTTGGGGAATAGGAGAGATTTACGGATGTTGGTGGAGTCTGCTGCCTGCCTAAGCAAGGGGAAGGACACTGTGAACACTGACCAGCTGCGCTTCACACAGTGAACAGAGGGAGATCATCAACTCACACAGGGGAGACTACTGGCCAAAATCACACTACACTTTGTCAAAGAGAGACAAGAAATGCAGTGTCAGCACCTGTATCAATTCTTAACAGTACACCAACCTGAGTGCTCCAACATAAAAGTCTGAGCCCCAACAAGCTGGCCAGAAAAGGAAAGGGGCTTCTAGACATGTGTGATTCGGTACAAATTTGTTAGTATTTGTACATTTGGATCAATCCAAACATCCGAATAGTGAAAGAACTAAAATATGAAAATCATAAAATTCAGAATAAGCAAAATAACAAACACATGAAAATACAAACGGACAAAGTACGAAAGTATGAAACTCTGAAACTGTAAAAGAAAGAAAATGACATCTATAACGAATGATTTACATTTCGTATTTTCAATCCTTTGTCTGTTCATAATTTCGTATGTTCATATTTTCATTCGTGTGTTCATAATTTTGTTTCTTCGTCTGTTCGCAATTTTGTTTGTGCGTGTTCTTGAATCGTTCTTTTGAATGGACAGTGTAAGTATATCTTAATATGTATGTTCGGAATTTTGTGTATTCTTAATTTTATGTTCTCAAATTGTTCTTTCAAATGGGCAGTGTATTAGTGAGTGATGTATCTTACTATATTTAATATCTTTAGCCAATCAGCTTATCCTTTTAGTGTCTGAGTCATACTGCATTCCTGAATCTTTTTAGATTCAATTGTGGAGGAGACTGAGTCAGGTCTCATGACTGAGGGAGTGGACTGGAGTAAGTACAGGACTTATTAGAAAAGCAAGCATAAGATTATTATTTTTTTATTTCCTATGAAAGTACGAATCAACGAAAAAGGCAATCTCACAAAAGTAACAATTACTAAATGACGAGGCTCAGGCTCTCGGCAGATCACTGAGAGGCTGAGACAGATGCCGATCCAGGTTTCTGGGTGGATCACGACCATATGGTCAGGATCTTTTCAGAGCCATGACTGGCTCAGTGAAAATGGGTCAAAGGAGTGCAGAATGAACTGCAATCCTGTGATCCATAGGAGAAGTATAACCAAAAAATCTTTGGCCATACTTCTCCTTTAAGAGCGTTTAACAATATCATTATTGTGCCACACGTATACCCAAATTCATATTCTTCAGGTCACTGTAACTTTTATTCACTGTTGCCATGCATTTTTTTATATGACTTCTTATATTTTTCTCCTCTTTCTGAACCTAAACCTAGCGTTTTGTTTGTTTTTCCTTAACAAACCAAAAAACAGAACTTCAAAAAAGAAATACAGTTCCCGTCTTGTAAAACCGCAATGAATCCATGGAACAGCCTAATCCTACACAAACAAATTCTATCGACACTTCTAACAAAGTAACATAAGGTGCAGGGAGGTCACAGAAAAGGCAAATCAGTTTAGCAGGATTGAACTTTGAAGTGTTAAATCCTAGAATATTTATTTTTTAGAGTAGGGATATAATTAGACACATGCCCTAGAGGTCTCCAGCAAATTTAGGTCAGTATAGATAGAAAGGTTGTTAACTTTCTCTGCACTTTCCCCAAAGTGCCTCAAATCATTGCCTACTGGGTGAAAAGCTAATTAATTTTGTATGTTTCATCTGGACAAAAGCATATGAAAAACTGGACCAAAACGTGTTTTTGACTTCAGTTCAGCAGAAACCAGTCATTACTCATCACACTGTTACTGGACTATTACTAATCTATCAGTGACAAAGAAAAAATACAGCTTGTTTTAGTAAATGATTTGCTCCACAAAGTAATATATTACATACTTTTTTGCTTATATAACTGTGCTGCAAATGGATAGGAATTAGATAATAAAATATTTAATAATAATAATAAAATATTGTGAGGAGTGTACTCACCTTTGTGAGATACTGTGTATATATATATATATGTGTGTATATGTATATACACACACACACACATACACACACACACACACACATTTTATATATATATATATATATATATATATATATATATATATATATATATATATATATATATATACATACATATATCTATATATACATCACGTTCAACTGGTAATGGCAGCAGTAAACCGTGCAGGACATAGGGACAACCAGAGCAGTCTAGGTAGGTTTGTCCTACCCATTTATTCAGCAAAGCAGCAAATAAACACAATTTCAATGCAGGATGGCGTTCTAAAAGCAATCCATAGAGTAAAAAAACAAAACAAAAAAAAACCACCTGCACTTCCAAGCCACTAACTAAGCTCAGTGTCTGACAAACAGGAACCCTAATGAGCTCCCCCAAGTAAACATGCAGCTCTTGTAATTTTTTAGCATTCTGTTAGCAGTAAGCCTTTTCACCCAGCAGCAGACTCTCACAGCAGAGAGAGCCATTAACAACAGTCAGTTCACTCATACCAGGTAAGATTTAGACCTAGGAATGGAGGCTTTTTCCCACTTAAAGTTTTACAGAGCCTCCAGGCCCCAAACAGTACTTATTATGATATGAGAGTTAAAAAAAAATGTTTTCTCCATATAAGTCATAAACCCTGGAATCCCTCAACATGTGTAGATGAGATACCCAGGTGACACATATACCCTGTTCACAACCTTGGCAGCATCAGTCAGTCTGTATGTCTCTTGGTTTAAACAGCACAAATCCTCCTATAAACCCCAATACTACAACAGTAAACCTTTCTGAACTCATAACCCTCCTGTCACACTTTCCCCACAGGTGCTCAGATACTATAGCTGTATTCTGTATTCTTCACCTATAGCAGCCCCCTTTCCCATAAGGCAAGCAGGCCTCCAGGACTTATATGCAATGCTATAGTGCTCGGCCACCATGCCAGGGCAGATGCAAACTGACAGGTACTTTTGGTTGGCAGACAGGCAGAGTCAAGTTCAATCCATAGTGAAAAGGCAGGCAGAGTTCAGAGAGTAATCGATATCCGATCTGAGGTTGTCAACGGGGGAATCCAGTTTAGCAGAGAGGGCAAACAAACAGGGAGCTTGGAGCATGTGTAACAAATGCAATATCACAAGCATGAGACTGCAGACTTGGCTGGCTTTAATCAGGTTTGGTCTCCATCCAGACACTGACTGTCATGGTTATGCAGTGATCTTCCTGTATTTGCTTACCTTCCCTCATGTCTTCAGACTAAGAAGCCAGCCACTTCCACCTGGTGGTTTTTATAACCTCTCCTCTAAGCATGGCTCCACCCCAGGCCCTATCAGGGAGCCCTATATTAACCTGTGCACTGCAGGCCTCAGTGCTGATCAACCATTGTGTATTCTTTGTGTGTTAGCGTCCTGGTTCCTGCCGTGTGCTCTGCTACTGGTGTCCGTTACTGACTTTGGCGTGTCTGACTATCCCTGTTTGCCTGTGATCCTGACCTTTTGGCCTGTACCGACTATTCTTGTCTGCTTGTGGCCCCGACCTTGGCTTTGTCCCTCACCATCCCTATCCTCCTGTTGCCTACTGTGGGTGTGAGCTGGGGAACCCTGGGGGTCGCGACCTGGAGCCAGTTGCAGCCAAGTCCATCCTCCCCACTCGAGGCTCTGGTGAACACCTGCTGGCTCTTAGACTCCGCGCCCCAGGGAATCTTACGCTCTATCCCCAGTGGGATCTGTCCCCCATCTGCAGCAGTCAGCCGTAGGGTCCACAACCTTGCGGTGCACCCCTAAACCCTACGGTGTGCATCTGTCACCTGGGCTCTAGGTGACCTGACACTGACCACATCCATCACCTTGCAGGTGGACAGACAGACAGAGAAAATACATCATAGGCAATACCAGGATGCTGGAACAGGCAGCTATGATGGAGCAGGAGCGCTACAAGCTCCTGACACTGCCCATGAGCATGCTAAAATATTATCTAAAGCCAAAAAAAAAAATGTTTTAGTTTTGGATAGAACAGTGAGGGGTTGGGAGTCCTGTCAGATCTTTTTTGCTGCTTGTGTCTCGGGAGATTGACCTTATCTGTTCTGGTGATCGCTGTAACTGAATGTAAAGGAAAAATCCAAAACTTTGAGCTGTCACTAGAACCGAGGTAAATCATCCAATAAGGACACCTTACTTACTTTGGAGAGCTTTCTTCTCATTTCCTGTTGTGTCTACAGACCAGAAAGAACAGGGATATCCCCTGAATGGGATGGGAAGAGTTTTAACCATTTCTTAGTCTATGCAAAAGAAAAAAATGTCTTTAGATATATTTAACCCTTTGTTCGAACAATTACTTCTTGTGCACTAGGATATTTTCTGTCAAAGACTAACATTTCTGTACTGAAAGATACTAGCACCCAAGTTCTGGCAATGAAATGTACTGCATAGTGCTACATAAGACTTTGCCAATAGAATTGTGTTTTATTAGCCTAAGTCCTATACAATTTTAATATCCAATGGCTGTAAATCATTATTTGTGTACAGTATACATTGTACATGCACAGCATTCCTATAGTCATGTGCTAGAAGTCTGCTATTGCCCATTAAATAATTACTGAAAGAGCATTGCCAGGAAACAAGTTAGATTAGTCAATGAGCTACTAATGCTATACAGCAAATGCTGCAGCTGTGCTAAAGTCAGAAACTACACTCAGTTCAATACATACACTGTTCCACATAGGGTAAGTAGGGGCATCCTTCCTGAAGCCTCTGTTTTGTGACTTATTTTCTCTCTGCTTCCTTGCACAACCAATCCCATTGAAATGTGCACAGCCAATTTGAATCTGATTGGTGACTTTCAGAAACTGCTGGTTTTTGTATGCGAAAGACAGCAGGAAGGATGTTCCATCATCATCGTCAGGTATGTTGCCGGTTCAAAGAATTACAAAAAATAGAGAGAGGTAAGCTGGTGAAATACAAGGATGTCTAATGATCAGACTATCCAGCGGACTTAGTCTGGCGGACAAACCGCCGTAAAGTCCGCCAGACTGTCCGAACGAGTGGACCTGCCCACACACGGGACTTTTCAGTCCCGCCGGACTATCCGCCGTACTTTTGAAATGAACGGACTTGCCCACACACGGAGGAAAGTCCGTTCATTTTGAGCACGGCTCCAGGTAGCCTGGGACTAGCCTTCGGCGCCGAGATTGACACGTTGCTGGCCCGGTCACCTGGTATGGACTTAAAGGGGAAGCCCTACGCCGAAAAGACGTTGTGGGGGTTCTCCCCTAGGTCCATATCAGACCCTTATCTGAGCACGCAGGGGATGGGGACGAGCGAGCCGTACCAGGCCGCGTGCCCTCAACATGGGGGGTGCTTTGGGGAAGGGGGGCCACGCAGTCCCCCACCCCAAAGCACCTTGTCCCCATGTTGGTTGCCGGGGTCTTATCGGAATCCAGAAGCCCCCTTTAATAAGGGGGCCCCCAGATACCGGCCCCCCACCCTATGTGAATGAATATGGGGTACAATGTACCCTACCCATTCACCTGTGAAAAAAATGTAAATAAAACACCACACACAAGGGTTAAAAAAAAAATATTGCACAGCTCCGGGGGTCTTCTTCCGTCTTGGGGGGTCTTCTCGCCGAACTCCTTCGCTATCTTCTGCTAGCTCTATTGGTATATGGGGGCTCCCGGATTCCGATAAGCCCCCCGCCCACAGACCCCGACAACCAGCGGTCAGGGTTGTCAGGAAGAGGCCCTTGTCCTCGTCAACATGGGGACAAGGTGCTTTGGGGTGGGGGGGCGCGTGGCCCCCCTTCCCCAAAGCACCCCCCATGTTGCTCGTCCCCACCCCCTTTCCTGACTGGCCGGGTTGCATGCTCGGATAAGGGTCTGATATGGACCTAGGGGGGACCCCCACGCTGTTTTTTTGGCGTAGGGCTTCCTCTTTAAGTCCATACCAGGTGACGGGGCCAGCGACGTGTCAGACATTGACTTCGTTCGCTAGTCCCGGCTACCTGGAGCCGTGGTCAAAATGAATGGACTTTTCTCAGTGCGGGAAAAGTCCATTCATCTCAAAAGTACGGCGGACTAGCACACACACGACCCAAATTTTGGGTCAAAACTACTTTCTAAGTCCACTGGACTTTTGGGTAAAAAAAGTCAGCCGGAGCCCACACACGAGCGGATTGTTCCGCCGGACTTTTCCGTTGGATAGTTTGATCGTGTGTACGCGGCATAAGGGATCATTCACACCAGGGTAGTCAGTTGCAGTGTGTTTCACACATACAAAATCATGTTTGTGTTATGATATCGTGTTCATTTTAACCAGTTAAAGACCGAGCCTCTTTCTGAGATTTGTTATTTACAAGTTAAAAACTGTTTTTTTTTTGCCAGAAAATTACTTAGAACCCCCAAACATTATACTTTTTTTTATAACAGCCTAGAGAATAAAAGGACAGTTGTTGCAATACTTTCTGTCACACCGTATTTGCGCAGCCGTCTTACAAGTGCACTTTTTAGGGAAAAATTACACTTTTTTAATTAAAAAATTAGACAACAGTAAAGTTAGCCCAATTTTTTTTTATATATTGTGAAAGATAATGTTACGCCGAGTAAATTAATACCCAACATGTCACACTTCAAAATTGCACCCGCTCGTGGAATGGCGACAAACCTTTACCCTTAAAAATCTCCACAGGCAACGTTTAAAAAATTCTACAGGCTGCATGTTTTAAGTTACAGAGGAGGTCTAGGGCTAGAATTATTGCTCTGGCTCTACCAATCATGTACCTCACATGTGTGGTTTGAACACCATTTTCATATGCGAGTGCTGGTCACTTATGCGTTCGCTTCTGCAAGCAAACTCATTGGAATGGGTCGCATTTAAAAAAAAAAGTTGATATATATATATATTTTTTTTTTAATAAATAAAATTATGACTAACAGTGGTTAACCACTTCCCATCCCAGCCCACCGCATCACTTGGGAGCCGGTGTGTGTGCCTGGTGGCCGCGATGTCTGCCTAACACCCATGATTGCTGGTCACAGAGCAAGAACGTGGATCTGTGTGTGTAAACACACAGATCCACGCCCTGTCAGGGGGGAGGAGACAGATCGTATAGGAACACCAATCAGTCACCTCCCCCAGTCAGTCCCATCCCTCCACAGTTAGAATCACTCCCTAGGTAACATATTTAACCCCTTGATCGCCCCTAGTGTTAACCCTTTCCCTGCCAGTGACATTTATACAGTAATCAGTGCATATTTATAGCGCTGATCGCTGTATAATTGTCAATAGTCCCAAAATAGTGTCAAAAGTGTCCGATCTCTCTGCCGCAATGTCACAGTCCTGACAAAAATCGCAGATCAATGCTATTACTAGTAAAAAAAAAAAATAATAATAAAAATGGCATAAATCAATAAGCTATTTTGTAGGCACTATAACTTTTGCGCAAACCAATCAATATATGCTTATTGCAATTTTTTTTACCAAAAATATGTAGAAGAATACATATCGGCCTAAATCGAGGAAGAAATTTGTTTCTCTTTTTTTAAATTGGGGGTATTTATTATAGCAAAAAGTAAAAAATATTGTGTTTTTATCAAAATTATCGCTCTTTTTTTGTTTATAGCACAAAAAAAAAAACTGCAGAGGTGATCAAATACCACCAAATGAAAGCTCTATTTGTGGGGGAAAAAAATTATCAAACTTTCATATGAGTACAGTGTTGCATGACCACGCAATTGTCATTCAAAATATTACAGCATTGAAAGCTGAAAGTTGGCCTGGACAGGAAGGGGGTGAAAATGCCCTGTATTGACATGGTTAAAGAGGAACTGCGGTCTGCTCACATAATTTGTAATAAGAAAAAGAGGAACCCCCTAGGGGTGGGACTTTAAAGGCACTACCACATAAACAAAAAGTAAAAAAAATAGAAAATATTTATTGAGGTAACATGAATAAAATAATACAGATATATAATACATAACCATGGACGTTTTAGAGATGAATTGTTGTCTCCTTCATCAGGGGTTTTCACAATATAATATAACATAATCCTCCCCAGTGCAACGGGGCGGACGTTTCCTTTGGAGCTGCTGGTGGATCTTACTATTGGGAACAAGCTGTCTGGATGCCATCTTCCCATTGTGTGGGTCCACATGCCCTTGGATCATCCTTTATGCTCTCTGTCCATCTGCCTGTGAGTGATGTCACCCTTATATCTAGATTCCCTAACCATTGGGCCTCAGTACATACACCAGTTCTGCTGTCTGTCTGGGTTTCAAGACTTCAGCAGAAATGTTGGGTGTGATTCATGGATACCCCGTGAAAACCCCTGATGAAGGAGACAACAATTAATCTCTGAAACATTGGGTTAGTTGTATCATTTCTCTTGGCATACATTTTGTACAATTTCTTGCATCCATTATTTTATTCATGTTACCTCAATAAATATTTTCTATTTTTTCTACTTTTTGTTTATGTGGTACTGACTTTAAAGTCCCACCCTAGGGGGTTCCTCTTTTTCTATGTTACAAATGGGATGTGGCACACCCCTTTGAGTGGTTCCCATCAGTAACCCTTTTTCATAATTTGTAATTAAAATATCTTTGCCGTTCTGAAGCTTCCCTCCAACCACTTTGCATATTATTTTATATATACTGTGATTCTGTACTAGCCAAATATGCTGCAGAAATTTCCCTCCAATGAGTCAGATTGCAGTCACTTTAACTGTGGGCAGCTGAAGCTGCTGCCTGTTCACTTTCTGGATTTACACAGACACACAGAGGCACACCTCCAGCCCTGCAGCTCTCATTGGCCATCTTATGACTTATCACCCCCTCCCTTCCCGGCAAACTCTCACGAGAGTGAGACAGAGAGCTGTGCATGACGTCATAAGCCTAGGCTAATGACCAGACAAAAAACAGGAAGTGGCCTGTATAAGGTATGTATTGGCAGAAAAAAAAGTTAAAGTTAAAAATTAAAACAAGGACAGAAGATTTAATAAATGGAAAGTTGAAGAAATGACTGAAGGTCCCCTTTAACATTCCACTTGCTTACTGGGCACTTAAACACCCTTCCTGCCCAGACCAATTTTCAGCTTTCGGTGCTCTCACACTTTGAATGACAATTACTCAGTCATGCAACACTGTACCCAAATGAATTTTTTGTCCTTTTTTTCCCACAAATAGAGCTTTCTTTTGGTGGTATTTGATCACCTCTGGGGTTTTTATTTTTTGCGCTATAAATGAAAAAAGACCGAAAATTTTGAAAAAAAAAAAACGCATTTTTCTTCATAAATTTTGGCCACAATTTATACTGCTACATATCTTTGGTAAAAATAACCCAAATTAGTGGATATTATTTGGTCTTTGTGAAAGTTAGAGAGTCTACAAGCTGTGGTGCGAATCATACAAAATTGATCACATCTGATGTACTGGTGGCCTATCTCGCTTCTTGTGACCCGAACAAGTCAGGAAAGTACAAATACCCCCCAAATGACCCCTTTTTGGAAAGTAGACATTCCAAGGTATTTAGTAAGAGGCATAGTGAGCTTTTTGACGTTGTCATTTTTTTCCCACAATTCTTTGCAAAATTAAGATTTTTCGTTTTTTTTTTCTCCACAAAATTGTCATTGTAATAGGTTATTTCTCTCACATGGCATGTGTATACCACAAATGACACCCCCAAAAAAATTCTGCTACTCCTCCTGAGTATTACAATACCACATGTGTGGGACTTTTTCACAGCCTGGCCACATAGAGAGGCCCAACATGCAGGTAGCGCCATCATGTGTTCTAGGAACATAAATTACACATGTAACTTGTTGACTATTTATTACACTTTTGAAGCACCAGGACAATGACATGTGATACTGATGACAGATGGCACTGATACGTGGCAATGATGACACTTATACGTGGCACTGATGACACGTGGCACTGATGACAGATGGCACTAATATGTGGCACTGATGACACGTGGCACTTATACGTGGCACTGATGACACGTGGCACTAATATGTGGCACTGAAGACACGTGGCACTAATACGTGGCACTGATGACAGATGGCACTAATACGTGGCACTAATACGTGCCACCGATGACAGATGGCACTAATACATGGCACCGATGATGCGTGACACTGATGACAGATGGCACTGATAAGTGGCATTGATGGCACGTGACACTGACAACAGATGGCACGTGACACTGACAGGTGGCACTGATGACAAATGGCACTGATACGTGGCACTGATGACAGATGGCACTAATACGTGGCACTGATGACAGATGGCACTATGTGGCACTGATGACATGTGGCACTGATGACAGATGGCACTTATACGTGGCACTGATGACAGATGGCACTGGGGACAAATGGCACTGACAACAGGTGGCACTGGGGGCAGGTGGCACTGGGGGCAGGTAGCACTGGGGTGGATGGCACTGGGGGCAGGTAGCACTGGGGTGGATGGCACTGGGGGCAGGTAGCACTGGGGTGGATGGCACTGGGGCGGATGGCACTGCTGGGGGAGGATGGCACTTTTTTTTTTTACTTTTTTTTTTTTTTTAGAACTCAAGGCAGAACGGCTGCCGCTGCAGCCGTTTATCTCTCCCCTCTCACACTGTCTGTGTGAGGAGGGAGAGCGGCGCTGAGAGATGATCTCATATGTTTACATATGAGATCATCTCCCATTGGACACGCCGATCACGCTGTAAACGGCCGATGTGATTGGCCGTTTACAGCGATCTGTGTTTGCCTGTCCCCGAGGGACACGGCGAACACAGAACTTCCGCAATGCGCACCCGCGGCGGTGCGCATTGCGGAAGTAAACATTAGGATGTCCAGGGACGGCCTCCCGGATGAACGCGCCTGCTCTACGGCCGTCATTCGGCTATAGGGCGGGCGCGAGGTGGTTAAAGTTAAAGCTTTTAAAGTTAAAGTTAAAGCTTTCTTCTTTGGCAAACCAACTTTGAGGACTTGGGGGGCAGTGCCTCTGCACCCCTTATGGACCAGCCACCATTTCTGCAGCATTTTCATTAGTGCAATTCACCGCAGTGTGTTACCACGCAAGGCAGTGTGTTGCAACACTGGTGGGTTGTGAATGTTACCGCAACACACCAATGCATGTTACCTGTGTTACCGCATGTTGCTGTAATATGCAATAGTTATTGCAGTGCAGTGGTGTGAACAGGCGCTAAATGAAAAACAGTACTACTACTACTTAGCAGGTAGGTTGTGCATTACCACAGTAGATAGAAACAGACAAATTAAGCTGAGGAATCTTCTTTCTTTGAGAAGGATACTATCTTTGGAAAAGCAGTAAATGTTATCTGTAACCTTCTGAGAAAAACCATATAGTGTCACAGACTAATTAACATAATGTCAAAAGCTTCATTGTGAAAAATGCTTTGTCAATTTTACATTTTGTGGCAAGAATTAGCTTCAAAAGCCTCATGAACGCCTTTCAAAGAGCTTATTAATTTTCCAAAGCTTTTCTAAGAAATCTGTCTTGTCCACTGAAATAAGAATAATTGAAGACAAGTTTCAACAACCTACTTTTCATAAAACACACGGTCCTACAGAAACAATTAAAAGATAGTGCAAATAAAGCACAGTATGAGCAAACACATTACTGGTTTGAGTAAAACCTTTAGCTGTGTACAGGTTGACAGTAAACGAAAATTACATTAGTGCTCCAGTGCTTGCTAATAGTCTCTTGTTCTATGTATAGCATTCTTAATGAAGAAGAGTCCTTCCCACTGTGTTAAACAGCTACTTGTGAGCAGTAATCACTTCTATCATCCTTATTGCTGAAAGAAATGCAAATAAAAAAGTTTTCGCACCACAACTTTAAATTGATTGAAAGTGGATATTCCATGCCCACATGACTCCACACTCTTGGCAACAAACAGAAAATACATTTTAAATTTCAAGGGATTTCCAGTGTGCTTCCATCACCCTAGAGCTAATTCAAATCCTCTGCAGGCCCCATGTTTCCCTTTTGTTTACAGTGCTTGATATTCTAGAATCTTACTATCCTGATAGAATGGCAAGAATACTTCACCAATGCATTTGATTGGTCAACATGCAAGGTGATGGTTTTGGCAGAAGTGAACTCTAATGCCCTGTACACACGACCTGTTTTCCCGTTGGAATAAACCCTGAAGGTTTTTCCGACAGAATGCTGACGGAATTCTGCTGAAACTGTCTCGCGTACACACGATCACACCAAATTTGCACTGTCAAGAACGCGGTGACATACAACACGTTATGATGGGACAAGAAAAAGGAAGTTCAATAGCCAGTAGCCAATAGCTTCTGTCTCGTACTTGCTTCAGAGCATGTGTCGTTTTTGGTCGGAACAGCATACAGACGAGCAGTTTTCCTGATAGGAATTTGTTCCATCGGAAAAATATAGAACATGTTCTCTTTCTAGGTCCGTCAGAATGGTGGCGGCAGTGCATTGGTCCAAGTTTAATTACAGTGTGTTGGGGAGATCTCTGGAATCCCTTAGTGATGCATGAAGCCATGTGTGATTCACGTCACCGACATAAATCTTAAATATCAGAAAATACCAACATACTGTACATCTTAGTATTGCTATAACGTTAGTATTCTGCCTTCATAATTTCTACAATGTACTTAAATAACACGGATAACAATGCTTTGAGCACATAACCATTTAAACATAATGGATACAAAGAACACTGGAAAATGTCTAATGTGCTAGTTTGAACCTATACATCAACATTTTTGTGAACTGCTCCACTAAACAACTTCCACGTGGATATTATTCACACATGCCCATATGAGGGTACTTAGAATATCAATCTTCCTTTGCCTAGCTGCTATTTAATGCATCATAATACTAGTAAACTTGATGGACGGCCATAGATGATTGAGTGGAGATGTTAAAAGTAAAGGACAAGAGGAGGTAATATCTGTCATTCAAAATATATCTTACAGTCTATAGATCGACATGAAGCCTACTATCTAAACTGCAATTAGGTAAATAATTTACAGGCAAATTTTCAGTGACTGAAAGACTGGCCAATAAATATTTGAATGCATTACTTTGTTTTATATTATTGCTTGTTTACATGCTAACGATCAGTCACTGTGACACAGAAAACATAATCGCTGATTTATGAACCAGAATTACATGAAGAAGCAATATGTTACTGTAATTCTCCCATCAATAAAATATGGCATATAAAAGCTATGAATTCTGCTTTACTCATTTTTCTTTTTTATAAGTTTGAGAATATTTCTTAAATCAGAAGTAAAGTCAGCTGTCTCTCACAAAAAAAAAAAAAAAAAAAAAAAAAACCTCAAAACCCCTTTTTCTTTAATTCAGCAAATAATTGCTAAATGCTCTCAAGACCTATATTTGACCCCTTATGCCTTGTACACACGGTCGGAACTTCCGACAGAAAAGGTCAGATCGGTTTATATTGTCGGAAAATCTGATTGTCTGTGGGCTCTATCTGACTTTTTCCGTCGGAAATTCTGACGGAAAAAATTTGAGAGCAGGATCTCAAATTTTCAGACAAAAAAATCCGATCTGACTTTTTCCGATCGTTTGTAGAGAATTCCGATCAAAGTGCCATGCATGCTCAGATCAAATTACGAGACCAAAGCTATTGGCTACTAGCCTCAATGTAGTCCCGTTGTAACGAACGAACGCCACCACGTTCCAAACAATCGGATTTTCCGACAACTTTGTCCGACCGTGTGTATGCAACACCAGTTTAGGACAAAATCCGTTGGAAAAAATCCAACGGATTTTGTTGTCAGAATGTCTGACCGTGTGTACAAGGCATCAGACCTAAAACTTCTAGAACTGCCATAGGAAAGCATGTACAATGTCAGGTAATAACTTAAAGTCCATCAAGAGACTCTAGTGCTTTTCTTGATACACAGGCATTTTCAATACAATTTGACATGTCTTTAAAGAAATTTAATGTATCCCTTTTTATTATTAAATGCAGCTGAAATGCTAGATTTTTTGTGCACCCTGTTAGGCAAAGCTGGATGGGTAGGAGGGAATAAGCAGGGCTTTTTCATAATTTTTCCAAGCTCCTGCAGATAAATCAACGTGCTGCCAATCTAAAGGACTAATGGCAGAGTTAAGAATGCCTATTCCCTGGTATGACAATCAAACAAACCAACATCTAAGCAGCTACAGCAGCAGCAACAAGGGTGACAACACTGTACTGATTTCACTCTATCAGAGCAGGTGCCTAGCCAGGGTTTTAGCAGCAGGCTAAACATATATTTAAAAAATGTTCTAGGGTGTACTTAGAAAAACAGAAAGCCCATCCTACGTCAAATATGTGATATTAGAATTTGACCATAGTTCTACTTTAACTGTTAGAAGAATAAAAAGTTAAAGAATTTAAGGTTTTAACCAAGCTAAATTCCCAAGGAAAGAATAATAAAGAAAAAATGTTATACTTACCTGCTCTGGTTTTGCACAGAGCAGCCCTGATCCTCTTCTTTTTGGGTCCCCTGTTGGCGCTCCTGGAGTGCAATAAGTTGAAAAACCTTAAGCCTTTATAACCACTTTAAAACAGCTCCCACCCCCCTTCTAACTCATTTTCTAACTACCCTGTAGAAGGAAGATGCTCATACTTACCTATTCTCAGGGTGCTCCCGCTTATACTTACCTATTCACATGATCAGCTCCCAAAGGTGGCTCCAGGGGAGAGGAAAGGGGACTAACACCAGATGACCTATAGTAAGCCAATGGGTGACGTCACCAGGCATTCCAGCCATTGTTGGCGCTCTCTCCTCTCCCCTCAAGCCAGTTGCTAGGGTGATCACATGACCGGACCTGAAAACCCTAAAAATAAATAAGTAGTATCTTCCTTCTACAGGGCAGTTAGTATAGATGCCAGAAGGGAGTGGAAATCCACTTTAATGCAACTCTCTACTGTTAAGCAACCCATACATGGAGCAAATTTTCACAACCTGCAGGACAGAAATTCTATACTAGTTGCTAGCGATAATAGCATGCAAAATCTGCCAGGCTGGTAGTACTCAAGTTGATCGATTGATCAATTTGGTACATTTAGCCTGCCCATACATGGTTTAACCCATCTACAGTACCTTGCAAAAGTATTCACCCCCTTGGCATTTTTCGTGTTTTGTTGCCTCACAACCTGGAATTAACATGGATTCATAGTTTCATAGTTAGTAAGGTTGAATAAAGACACCAGTCCATCCAGTTCAACCTGAGTGAGTGTCTACAATTGCCCCTATCCCTAAACATCGCACACTCACATTGGTCCCTACCCTCAAGGAGCCCACAATCCAAAGTCCCCATTCATATACTAGGGCCAATTTTGGACAGAAGCCAATTAACCTACCTGCATGTCTTTGGATTGTTTGAGGATTTGCATCATTTAATTTACAGAACATGCCCACACCTTTAAAGATGTTTTTTTTTTTATTGTGAAGCAAACAACAAATAGGACAAAATAACAGAAAAAGTCAATGTGCATAACTATTCACCCTCCTAAAGTCAATACTTTGTTGAGCCAGCTTTTGCAGCTATGACAGCTCCAAGTCACTTTGGATAAGTCTTTGTGAGCTTGCCACATCTTACCACTGGGATTTTTACCCATTACTCCTTGCAAAACTGCTCCAGCTCCTTCAAATCGGATGGTTTGCACTTGTGAACAGCAATCTTTAAGTCTGACCACAGATTTTCTATTGGATTGAGGTCTGGGCTTTGACTAGTCCATTCAAGCACATTTAAATGTTTCCCCTTAAAGAGGAAGTAAACCCATCAGGGTTTACTTCCTCTTTCATTCCCTGCAAAGGCAAAGCATAATGGACTACTATGCATCGCATAGTAGCCCATTATGTGTCACTTACCTGACACAGGAGCTAGCGAAGTCGCCGCTGTCCCCTGTAGTCCGCCGCATCCATCTTGCTGGTGGCGTCTCGCAGCTCCGCCACTGTCATTCGGCGAAGCCGCGATGACGTCACTCCCGCGCATGCGCACGGGAGTCGACACGCGCGGCAGCTCCATTCTTGGAAATGCCGCGCTCAGTGAGCCTGCGCACCGCTGTCTACGGCGCATGCGCCGTAGACAGCGGTGCCCGTTTTCGGGAAAATATCTCCTAAACCATATAGGTTTAGGAGATATTGCTTGGACCTACAGGTAAGCCTTAATCTAGGCTTACCTGTAGGTCAAAGTGGTTTGTAAGGGTTTACAACCACTTTAAATCACTCAAGTGTTGCTTTAGCAGTGTGTTTGGGGTCATTGTCCTGCTGGAAGGTGAACCTCCGTCCTAGCCTCAAATCACACACAGAGTGGTACAAGTTTTGCTCAAGAATATCCCTGTATTTAGGACCATCCATCTTTTCCTCAACCCTGACCAGTTTCCCAGTCCCGACTGCTGAAAAACATCCTCACAGCATGATGCTGCCACACCATGTTTCACTGTGGGGATGCTGTTCTTTGGGTGATGTAATGTGTTGGGTTTGCGTCAGACCTGGCGTTTTCTTTGATGGCCAAAAAGATCAATTTTAGTCTCATCAGACCAGAGCACATTACATACATTACATACATTTTGGGAGTTTCCCACATGCCTTTTCGCAAAAACTCAAAACGTGCCCTTTTGTTTTTTGCTGAAAGTAATGGCTTACTTCTGGCCACTGTGCGATAAAGCTGAAGTCTATGGCGCGTACGGCTTATTGTCATCCTATGTACAGATACTTCAGTCTCTGCTGTGGGACTCTGCAGCTCCTCCAGGGTTACCTTAGGTCTCTGTGCTGCCTCTCTGATTAATGCCCTCCTTGCCCGGTCCGTGAGTTTTGGTGTGCAGCCATCTCTTGGCAGGTTTGCTGTTGTGCCATGTTCTTTCCATTTGGTTATGCTAGATTTGATGGTGCTCCTGGGAATCATCAAAGATTTGGATATTTTTTTTATAACCAAACCCTGATTTGTACTTCTCAAAAACATTGTCCCTTACTTTTGGAGCGTTCCTTGGGCCTCGTGGCAGTGTTTGGTTATTGGTGCCTCTGTTATGGCACTGCTGAAAAGCAGTGGCGGCTGTTGTTTTATTTTTTTTTATTTTTTTGGGGGTGTCAAACAACCCCCCCGGTTGGTCATCCAGCCCCGCATTTACCCCATCTAGGTTGCGGGTGGGCAGTGCTCCTACGGGAGGCAGCTTCTATCGTTTCTCCTCTGCTCTGCATCATGGTGGCTTCTATCATGTGTCTCCGCCCAGGCGCCCAACAGGATCGCCTGTCCTTTCAGCTAATCAGGTGATGGGTCTCAGGACCCACTTCCTGATTGACTGGGAGGAGGATCACTGTGGCAATAGCGAATAGTCATTCGCTATTGTCCCACAACTGGGTGGGCTCAGAGTGCAGTGCTCTGCGCCCAGGCCCACCCTTTTTTAAAGCCTATTAGAGCCTCTGGCTCTAATCACGTGCTTCAAAAAAGAAAATACACCCGTCCCATTGGAATCCATGGTCTGGCAACCACCCTGCATGTAGATCAGGGAGCCGGACGCATGGACGGGGGGCTGCGCCCGTGCACCACTAATGGATGGGCCGCCACTGCTGGAAAGGTAGAAGCAAGCCCCATTATAAAGCATGCTGTAAAGATGGACAATCGATTCTAATGCCCCGTACTCACGATCCGAAAATTGTATGAAAAATGCCACATTCAAAACGATCGTACGATAATCAGATCGCGTTAGTACAGAGCTTTCAAGTGCTGATCAGGACAGTTCATCCGACATTATTCTATCGGAACATGCATGGAAAAAAATTTCGTACGATGCCAGATCATACGATTTAGTTTAATCAGTACAGCTGTCGTTCGAAAATGCAATACAAATACATTACAACACATGACATAATTTTCAAATTTTTATTCTGTCGTACGAGAATTTTTGTGACTTTAGTAAACTCATCAGATTCAACGTGAGATTAGCATGCAATAAAAAAAACGGACGATCATTCGTCCGATAATCTCATCGTGTGTATGGGGCATAAGTTCACACTGCTGCATGTAAAACATCGCATGTGATTTGTGGGGGAATCGCGCCACATTCCTGTGCACATCACATGCAATGCCTGAGCATGGTCCACCAAAATGGTGCAGGACCCTTTATTTTCCCCCCACCTAATCCCATCACAGCGGTGATCGCACCCATGCGATTCTGACACCCGCATTGTTTTACGGACGATCATTCGTGCGATAATCGGATCGTGTGTACGGGGCATAAGTCTTGTTAGAACTGAACAGAGCTGTGTCCTGAATTAAGCCAGGCCCCTTTTTAAATGTATCGTATAAATTGCAACAAAAAAAAACCACAAATAGCCAAGCCTATAAAGCTTGTAATGATAATTGTGATAATTTTGCTTGCAGTCCTCAGATAGTACTTTCCATAATGGGCTTAGTCACAGTATATCAGCAGCCAAAAATCTTTGGACATTGCTTAAAAATTTTGCAAACTACCGTACATCAACAAAGAATTCTAAATAACAAAAGTATTTTAAAGGAGAGTACAGTTCTGCACTCCTGTGACCTGTTTTCAGCAGACAGGCTGAAGTCAGCTGTCTGCTGATGTCACAGAGCCAATCCAGGCTCGTGCAAGATCGAGACAATGGAGTCGGGATCTGCCCACATGCCTGGATTATCACCCGGCTCACCCTTTCAACGAGCCACCCCCTCCACAGCCCAGCGCTCCAGTGAGCGAGGGGGGAGAGCAGAGAGCTGCTTACTGGCAGTCAGCAGTTCTCTGCTCGTAGAGCTCTGAGGACCGAGCGATTGGTGGTGCTAGATCATTCAGTTCTCAGTTTTAGGGGTGCTGGGGGCAGATGCAGCATCAGAAAAATGCACGTTTGGGTGTCATTTATTCTTAATGGCACTCCAAATGGGTTTGTGATTTTGCCATATGTCACATTGCAAAACATAGGTAAGAAAAATGCACCTGGTTCAGGGCCAAAATTTGTCTTTGAGCTAATTTAATACAGAAAGTGCTCTGTGAACATTTGGAGAATGGGTAAATACCCAATATATCAGCATTATAACCGACATTAAAGAAGCTGTATTGGTGGCCTTAAATAAATAAATACAAGATTTTTTTCAAACATAGTTGGTAGATATTTTAGGTTTTCTAAATTCACCTAAAAGTAATTATTTTATAAAACTCTTATTATTATTTCCTTAGTGTGCCATATTTACATAAAAATATTCTACGCATACTGTATATTGTGAGTTCTTTGAGGGTTGCCAACCTGCCTGTAAATTTACAGTTTGTACCTGTCCATAAATGCTCAGGAATGGCAACTGATGGCCGTAAAAAATATGGCTGTGGGTTGGATTCGGAAAAAAAGTTGTTACTATATATAACTAAAAGTAACTTTATCTTTCCCAAAAAATAATATAAAATTAATTTAGGTGCAGTGTTGAATGATGGAGTAATTGTCAGTCAAACTATCACTTTACTGAAACCACAGCCTGGGAATGAAGAGGCATTACAGGCTGGTACACCAGTGGTTAATTAACATGTAAAGTGTAAAACCTATTCAGGTTTACCCTCAGTGTCTGGCATAGACTAGGGCTTCTTCAGGGTTACACATAACAGATGGCTTGTTATAAGTACAGTGTAATCCAGCTTCCTATTAGCATGCCATTGGTCTATATTGAGTGCCTTCACTTGCTGAGCCTGGACTCCAGTAAAATTAAAACCTCTCCCTTGCACTGGAGCTATACTCATCAACCCCCCCCCCCCCCCCCCCCCACATACTGTACAGTACAACGCTCCCATGTGGACTGTCCCTTGTTGCCCTCATATCCAATTCAAGGCTAAGGTCCCTGCATCAGTCTTTTTCAAATCCCCTGGACAGAAATGAGCAGCTGTCACTCACAGTGCAGGCACAGCCCCACTGCAAGAGAGGCCTTTTTACTGGAGTTCAGCTTTAACACATATGGCTAGCTTTAGGCTGCAAGCATGTGGGCAAATTAAATGAATCCCATATATGCTGGGTCTGTTTGAGAGGGGCTGGCAGAAAAATCCAGCCAAAAAATGCTTGTTCTGGCTCGTATTTACATATGCGTTTATGTGCATATGGTGTTTAGAGGCACATTTGCTTAAACTCATACTATTGGCTAGAATATTCTCTAGTTTTATACACTAGAATGAAATTACATGTTATACACTAAATACGGGTGTGAGTGTTGTTTTTAAATGTTGCTTTAAAATACAAATCTAAAGCCCCATACACACTATCAGATTTTCTGCTGATTAGTCTTTAGATTTACCAAAACCATGCAGTGCAAGGGCCTACCTGATTACATAAAAAAATTACCTCATATTATATGGTTTTGGTAAAACTGAAGAAAAAAATCAGCAGAAAATCTGATAGTGTGTATGGGGCTTAAGACAGATCAAATTGCATGAAAAGTCACAGCCTATTGCCGCCAATCGCTCTGCTCAAATCGGTGTGACGGCAACTTTATGGTTTGAAAAAGTAGTTGCTGCACTACTTTTGGCTATTCCATCTGTGCACATTTGTGCACAAATGTCTTCTAAGTTGCACTGACATGCGGCTTTGAATTTGTGCAATTTCAAAGCCACAGTCAATGTGAACGGTGGGGGTTAATGCCAAAATGTGCAAGGACGCATTGGAGTTTATTTACTAAAGGCAAACTGCTAGTTAGGGATGAGCTTCGAGTTCGAGTCGAACTCATGTTCTACTCGAACATTGCCTGTTCGCCTGTTCAGCGAACAGTGAACAATTTGGGCTGTTCGCAGCAAATTCGAAAAGCCCTATACAAGTCTATGGGAGAAATCTAAAGTGCTCATTTTAAAGGGTAATATGCAGGTTACTGTCCTAAAAAGTGTTTGGGGACCTGGGTCCTGCCCCAGGGGACATGGATCAATGCAAAAAAAAGTTTTAAAAACGGCCGTTTTTTCAGGAGCAGTGATTTTAATAATGATTAAAGTGAAACAATAAAAGTGTAATATTCCTTTAAATTTCGTAGCTGGGGGGTATCTATAGTATGCCTGTGAAGGGGCGCATGTTTCTGGTGCTTAGAACTGTCGCTGCACAAAGTGTCATTTGTGCAGGAAAAAAAGTATTTTAAAATCACTTGCGGCTAAATTGTCGGGTCTCTGTAATACAGAGAACACTCAATGAGTGTTCTCTGTATTAGCCGACAATTCATTCATTCATTGATTAAAAAAAAAAAAAAAAAAAAAGCGTGGGGGTTCCCCTAAATTCAATCAAAAGGCCCTTCAGGTCTGACATGGATATTAAGGGGAACCCCGTGTCAAATTTAAAAAAAAAATTGACGTGGGGGTCCCCCCAAATATCCATACCAGACCCTTCAGGTCTGATATGGATATTAAGGGGAACCCCGCATCAAATTTTAAAAATTGAAAATTTAAAAAAATGCATTTTTGCTTGCACATGATTGGATGATAGTAATCAGCGGAGCTTCCCCTCAGATCTAGCGCAATGGCACCTGCAGTACACAGACTATTTACCTTTAGTAAATTAATCCCATTGGATAATATACAAACACAATCAGAGGCATAGGAAAAAGCTTCTAAAAGTGGCATTTTTTTCTGCTCGTGTACATGAGGTCTAAGGGCCAGACAACCTGCTCCATGATTCTCTGTTTCAGAAGAGATGACATGGTTCAGTTCCTGGAATTCTGTTTTTGAGATGAGCACTAGGAGGAGTCTGGAGCAGCATTTCCTCCGCTGAATATATCTATTTTAGCCTCCATATGACAGCTTATGTACAAACGTCAGCAAGACTGTTAACATTAACATTTAAACAGAGGGAGGTCCACTTTAAAGTGACACTAAGCTCAGGCATGTAATGACGAAGGGGTCCAGAAATTCTGCATTCTTACACTGTAATGTGATCTTTATGAATTGCAGTCTTTATATATATATATATATATATATATATATATATATATATATATATATATATCTTTTTATTGAATTGCAATAAGAAGAACAAAAACAAACAGTTAAGCATACATTGGTCTTACATGGTGTCAATGTGGTTCTTGTGGGGACCTTATTTTGCTACGTCATACATAAAAAGCAAGTATGGAGCATGAATTGTGATAATATGTACATCAGCCCAGTTCACTGGGTCACTAGATAGTTCACAGTTGTAAATGATAGGATAACATCTGATGTGTTCATGGTGCACATTTGCAACCCATTTGGGAGCTATTTTGCACGGATTCTACTAAGATACTTCCTAAGCAGAGGAGGGGTCTGCCAGCCACTTAGACCAGACTTTGTCATATTTATTGGGGCAACCTCTGTTAACGTATGTGTCTTTATATAGAGGTAAGCTATTGTTGATAAGTTTTTTCCATGGGGGGGGGGGGTTGGTTTGCGCCAACTAAGGGCTATGGCTTTTCAGGCATCAGTAGTAGTAGTCTCACCAGCATGCATCCTACCACCATAGGAATTAGAAGTTCTATCAGGCCTAGCATGCAGATTGCCATTGATGGTTGTAGGGGCACAGAGGTGATTTGCTTGATAAAGTCTAATATCTCCTTCCAGTAACCGATAATTGCTGGGCAAGTCCAGAAGATATGGGTGAAATCACCAGGAATCCCACCACATCTCCAACACCCGGGAGGGGAGTCAGGGTTCATTTTGTGTAGTCTATGAGGGGTGAAATATGCCCGGTGAACTATTTCGCATTGGATCAGGTGGTCTCTCTAAGAGACCAGGGAGTTAAAAGGGAAATCCCATACGTCCACCCTTTCGTCGTTGTCAAAATCAGGGATGTCATGGGACCATTTAGATCTTAGCTTTTCCAAAGTCGGAAGAGAGTATTCCCCTTAAAAAAGGCGGGACTTTTTAGGCATAGACTGTGACACCAATTGATTTGATAAAAATATATAAAAAAATTATTTTATTTCAACATAGAAAGAAAAAACAAAGAATAATATATTAACATACATTTCCGAACAGGAGAAATACAGGGACACATTACTTCCTCCATGTGCATATATTTATAGAAACAGAAAACATTTTCTTCCTACATCTTATTCAAAAGGAACAGACTTCTATGACATTGTATATAGGCGTATTCAAAGCATTCTACAAACAAGGTCAAATTGCGTTAATATTGTGCGTCCAATGTAACCTACGCGTTATGGAGTTATCTTACTCCTTCTTCAGGGATGATCCATTTTAGCACACTTAAATTTACAAAATAGTAGAATCTATAAAAAACATAAGAAATAATTATATATACGTACAATTTAAAAAAAAAAAAAAAACCACAACACACCACTAAAATGCACCACCTATATATACGATCTTCACTCCAAGATGCAGGTCTAGGCTCATAATGAGGGGGGGATGTTTGACCACCTTCTTGGATGGGAACCAGGACCGCAGTGATAGGCGGACTGTAAGGGAGGAGGTGTACAAGTAAAGTAAATGCATGTCAAATTTTCACATGCCTAGATTTTAAATAAATATTGCATGTATTTTACTGCAGCGCCAGTAATGGCAGATAAAGGTTCTATATGTTAACCCTCTTGTATGACTTCCGTAATTACATTTGTACTAAGAGGGAAACACCCCTAAAGAAAGGGGGGAACTTTATCTAAAAAAAGCTATCTCATAGTAATCATTCCTAAAGATAATAATATTGCAAAATCTTTTAAAAATCTTACCCAAAAGCGTTTCATAGAGTAGTTTGCTGTGTCCCGAAGAGAAAACACCTGAGATTTCTATGTTAGAATTGTTAAAATGAGATGCCCAAATGTTGCAACTCTTTTAAATGTTTAAGGGTCCTTTCACACGGGGCGGATCAGTTCTGATCCGCCCCGTGGATATCCGTTTGCTCAGCGGGGATCACTCCGCCGATCCCCGCTGAGCAGGGAGATGACAGGTCTGTCTCTGCACACTGTGCAGGGACGGACCTGTCACAGCGCCGCTCTCCCCTATGGGAGATCGGATGACGACGGACCGCAGTGCCCGTCGTCATCCGATCCGATCCGCAGACGGATGGAAAAATAGCTTTTTCCTCCGTCACACTTTTTCGGATCGGAGCGGGTCGGATGTCAGCGGACATGTCACCGCTGACATCCGACGCTCCATAGAGCTCTATGGAGCACCCGTTCAGGTCCGCCTGAAAAACTGACAGGCGGGCCTGAACGGGACGTTAGTGTGAAAGGGGCCTAAGGCAATCTATTTGGCTTAAAGTCGCCGCAATCTCTCTGTAGTCCAAGGATTTTGGTGCTATGGGAGAAAAAGATTCCCCCCAGAGATAGACGTGTCAGGTCCAGCCTAAAATGGGAAGGGGAAGGACAGTTATATCCGTTAATTCCCCTTCATTTTTCCATAAGGCTGCATACAGACCGACATAAAAAAGTATATATATTTCCTTACCTTAAATTGTATCTCTCAGCAAAGTCACCTCCTCCATGGCCATTGCAGACTGATAACAGACTGCTCCTGGCCCATTAAAGTATCTCACCGCCCCACCTCCTTCCCTCCCCTTCCAGGTGAAGTAAATATTACTCACCTGTGAGTCCTATCACCTAAGCGCGGTCCCCCGGGTGTGCGGCGCATGACGTCGCCCCATGCCCACATCCAAAATGGCGCCGTGGGAGGAGTGACGTCATGCGTCACGCTCCCACCGACACGCATGCGCAGATCGTACCTTAGCCCTGGAGTTGGCCAGACAGTGTTGTTCACTACTACATCCCCCAGGAAGCACAGCGCCAGCAAAAGTGTCAGCAACTGCACATTCATGTAGGATGTGTAAACGCATTTAACCTCACGTTCGTCCGAGATGTCTATAGGGCGAGCGTGGGTGGAAAACCTAGGGAGACAGAGAAACGGGAAGCTGGGGTGATCAGACCCACATCCCATTTCTGTTACAGGTATACCGATGAGCGACAGAAAGGTATGGGGCGCAACAAGAGACAAAGAAACCATGAAGACCCACAAGATCAATCAGTAAAAAGATCACTACTGAGTGGTCGGGCATACCAATATAGTCCAGCTGTGCCTGGGGGACTGGGAACCCCACAGGAAAGAGGCAAGGAGGCGATGTAGATATGTGTAAAAAAGATTTAGGAAGCCACTGCAGAGAGTGGTGAAATAAGTATGTAAATCTGGGTAATATTGTCATTTTAAACAAATTTATACGTCCCATCAATGAAAGTGGCAATGATTCCCATGCCTTCAGCTGTTGCCGAGTCTCCTGAACTACCGGGGACAGGTTTAGGGGTAAGTAGTCGGAAGCCTGCCTGGAGACCACCATCCCCAGGTATTTAAAAGTCTCGACCCATTGAAGGGGAATGTTAGTAGGAGCTGTGGCACGGGCCGCTGGGTCTATGGGGAACAGGAGAGATTTTGTCCAGTTGACCATGAGGCCAGTGACAGAGGAAAAGGAGTTGGGGATCTGTAGGGCTCCCTCGAGTGATGGACCTGCATCACTGAGGAAAAGTAGGAGGTCGTCTGCGTACAGGGCGACCCTCTCCTCCAGCCAGCCAACCCGGAGCCCCCCAACGTGAGGGGAGGTGCGAAGGGCCTCTGCAAGTGGCTCCATTGCAATGCCAAACAGGGCCAGAGAGAGAGGGCAGCCCTGCCGCGTACCCCTGGACAGATGGAAGGATTGTGAAAGGCCTCCTCCCAGCTTAATGGCCGAGGTGGGGTCACGGTAAAGGACCTTAATCCACTCAAAGACCAGGGAAGACCCCATCCGTCGGAGGATCTCCCACAGAAGAGGCCACTCGACTGTGTCAAAGGCGTTTTCAATGTCGAGAAAGGCCACCACCCTGGATCCCTCATTAAGATGCTGCGTGTGTATGTTAGTGAACAGGCATCTCAAATTTACGTCTGTTGTTCTGTTACTGAAACCAGTTTGGTCAGTCTCAATGACAGATGGCAGTAGGGGCTGTAGTCTTGTGGTTAGTAATTTGGTGAGGATCTTGAAATCTGTGTTAAGTAGGGCGATAGGCCTGTAGGAGGCACAGGATGTGGGGTCTTTAGATGCTTTATGAATGAAAATGACGTGGGCATGGCCCATGAAAGCCAGGTGGGCACCATCAGCGAAGCAGTGGGTATAAAGTTAAGCCAATTTGGGGGCCAGTAGGTCCCCATGAGTCTTGTAGAACTCAATGGGGAGTCCATCTGGGCCTGGAGACTTCCCCATGGGGAAGGACCCCATTGCTTTTAGTACCTCCTCTGGGGTAATCGGCCTCACTAGGGATTCTCTTTCCTCATCAGACAACCAGCCAAGTGCCAAGGGGTCCAGCCAGGGCGCGAGCTCCCGCAGCTGGAAGTTCGAGGGTAGTACTGAGGTATAGAGGGAGTAATAGTATTGGCAAAACGCCTCTAGTACATCTGACAGGGAAGAGGCCAATTCTCCCGAAGGGGACACCACACTAGGGATCACCATCAAGGGTTTGTCATGTTGTGCCAACATCACCAGGAGGCGACCATCACGGTTTCCCTGCTCAAAAAAACGCTGTCTGTTCCGGTAAAGGTCCAGTCTATTAACCTCGGTGAGGTGGAGGCGTAGCTCGCATTTTGCTGCATTGAAGGAGCAAAATGTGTATCAGTGGGGTTGGCAGCATAGATGTCTGATTGGGATTGTGCAGCGGTCTGTAGGGCAGTCATGGCAGCAGCTTGCTCCCTTCGGATCCCAGCAATAGAAGAGATGTATTGCCCTATAGTAAAAGCCTTGAAGGCATCCCTGGTCACTGTTGTAGAGGAGGACCCGTATTAAGATCCCAAAATTCTGCCAAGCGTGGTGGAATGGTATTTGCCAGGTCCGCATGGGAGATCCAATGGGTCCCCAAGCACCAAAGGGACGAGGAACGAGAGGACAGAGAGCGAATGCTAAGGAGTAGGGGGCAGTGATCTGAGAGTCTACTGGGCATGTAGGAGGCATCCAATATATCTGTCAGCATAGTCAGGTTGGCAAAGGCGAGATCGATGCGAAAGGAAGTTTTATGTGTATTGGAGAAACAGGAGTATTCTCTGGTCATGGGATGTTTCCAAGTCTGTATGATGGTCGCTGGAGCTCCTTAGGCAGGAGGACATGGTTTTACTTCCAAAAGCAAAGGGTACAGAATAGGGGGTTAGGATGATGGCGAGGTGAAGCAGTGCTGAAAGGTGTAAGAACAGATAAAGGGTAGTGCTTAAAGTCAACAGGGGACAAAAAGGCGGATCATTATAGGAAGATGAGGTACTTAGCTGGTCCCAGCAAGTGTTATGTCCATCACAGTTCCAGTTGGCATTATGACACTAGCGGGTATCCTACCACACCGCAGCGGCCTTGGGGGTGTCAAAGAAATGGGTGTTGTCACCATCAGTGATCCTCAGCCTACTGGGGTATAGAAGGCCAAAATGTATTCCCTTTTCTCTAGGTGCACAGGGTCAGGGCTTGCATAACACAGTCTCTACTGGGATGGTGACACAGGGAGGGTAGCACAGTATCTCTGGGGCACAGTACCTGTGTGTGGAGGATGCGCCAGGCACCGTATGGCAGCAGGCCACGGGCGCCCAGAATCAGCCTGTATGGATCCGTCCAGCCACCTCCCAGGGATCGCCGCCACAGATGCGGATGGATTTGCCGTCTCCCACTCCACTGCTCGCGGCACTTGAGCCCGGGGATGCTGGAGGCTCAGCAGGCCTCAAGATGGTGGTGGGCTGCAGGGCCCGGAGTCAGCCTCAGCGAATCCTCCAACAGTCTTTTGGCTCCCCACACAGCCCAGCCACCCTCTGGGGACAGCTGCCACAGAAATTGATGGATTAGCCGCCCTCTACTTCACCAATCGTGGCACTCAAGCCCGGGAATGTTGGAGGCCCCACAGGCCTCAAGATGGCGGCGGGTTGCTGCTGTGTGGTGCCGGCCGCGGCCCAGTAAAAACTCCAGCGGCCAGCCGAGCTCCGTAATTTCAACTAGGGCTGGTGTGGATGATATTCAGGGGTAGTAGGGGAGAGTTTTGAGGCTCACTAGGTCGTCTGTCTTGCAGGATGGTGGTGGATTGTGGCAGGATTAGCGGAGCTCCACAGCAACACGTCCTGCTCCTTCTACATCCGGACACGCCCCCATGAATTGAAGTCTTTGGATGTTACTTGAAGATCTATGGCATGCTAGCAAGAATGTATGATGATCTGTGATGTTATGGTTCCGAGCTAGCTGTTGTTGCAGCACCCATTTATTATTATTATACATGATTTATATAGCACCAACAGTTTGTGCAGAGCTTTACAACATGGGGACAGACAGTACACTTACATTAAAAATCGATACAGAGGGATGAGAGGGTAGGAGATAATTAGACAGATTGGGGTAGGGCATTCCATAGGATTGGAGAGGCTCTGGAAAGGTCCTGGAGGCGAGCATGGGAGAAGGTGACAAGGGGGCTAGAGAGCAGAAGGTCTTAAGAAGAACGAAGAGAACGAGTAGGTTGGTATTTAGAGACTAGGCTAGTGATGTAGCTGGGATCTAAATTGTGGATGGCTTTCTAAGTAGTTGTTAGTATTTTAAATTGAATTCTTTGGGTGAGTGGAAGCCAGTGGAGGGATTGACAGAGAGGAGTAGCAGAGACTGAATGGTTGGTAAGGCGGATGAGTCTGACAGCAGCATTCATGATGGATTGAAGGGGTGATAGACTATGTAGAGGTAAGCCAATGAGAAGGGAGTTGCAGTAGTCGAGGCGAGAGATGACCAGGGAGTGAATTTAATTCTCAGCCTGTTCTAGAAACATGCGTGATGAAGATATCAATAGTCAGCAACTGCAAGCCAAATATGTTTGTTATGCAGTTGCGGCGTTGGTCCCGCAATGTAAAACTGCTTTTCACCAATAGAGATAAAAAAACAGGCATCAAGAGATGGCAGTATCACCTTCTGAATGCCTGCTAACCTCCTTTGACCACCCTCTGAATAGTGATCTACCATGGATGGCTTTCCAGGAGGGGGGGGGGGTGGGTAGTAAATAGTGCTACTAGTGTGAAAAGAGCCCTACGTTTAGTACACACTGCAAGTTTTTATTTTATTTTCGTTCAACCCAGTAAAACCTGACAACTCAGGTCAGAGTTGCTGTACTAACAATCTGATGTTGACCAATGTCGCCTGACATTCGGCCCATGTGTACGGAGCTTTAGGGTCCTTTCACATGGGTGTAATCAGTTCAGTCACATTTTTTGCTAAGAAAATACGGATGAATACGGTTTCAAGTTACATCAGTATACATTTCAGTTCAGATCTGTTTTTGCATTGTTTTTTTTTTTTCAGTTGTTGCAAAAAACAATTAAAGGTGGCAAAAGGATGAAAAAAAAAATGTTTCTTGCCTAAATACAGACATAAATGGAACAGATCTAAGGCTAGATTCACACCATTGAGAGTGCGAGTAGACTTGTAAATTGCACGCCTTCCCAGGCAGCCGCATCAAAAACGCGAGGCTTTTAAGCAGACAATCCTCAATGGCATCCCATGCACTGGAAAGTGCAGCATGCGGACTCACACGGTGCCAAAGCACCATACGCTTTTCCTGCAACTTCGTTTTTTGAAAAGGTGAAAGGAATTTTTCTATGTGTTTCAGCAGCCTATTCAAATTAATGGGCTTCTGTGCCCGCCCAAACGCAGCTGCAGAGAGATATAACGATGTGAACCTAGGCTAGGCAGACAGCATCCGTTTACATCTGTCTAAACAGAAAAGGACAAAGCCTTCTACCGTTTAAAAAAATGGGCCTCTATTCACCACCTTTATATTAGTATTTGGCCCCTTTCACATGTGCGTATCCGTATTCAGCCATCCGCTTGCTCAGCAGGGATCGCTCCGTTGATCCCCGCTGACCCGGCGGATGACAAGTCCGTTTCTGCACATTGTGCAGGGATGGACCTGTCAGAGAGTCCGCTCTCCTCTATGGGGGTTGGGATGATTACGGATTGCCTGTCCATTTTCATCCGATCCTCTAGATCAGTGATGGCGAACCTTGGCACCCCAGATGTTTTGGAACTACATTTCCCATGATGCTCTTGCTTTCTGCAGTGTAGTTGAGCATCATGGGAAATGTAGTTCCAAAACATCTGGAGTGCCGAAGTTTGCCATCACTGCTCTAGATGGATGGAAAATAGGACATCTATCCGCCTGGACTTTGCGGAGCAGATCGGATGTCAGCGGACATGTCCGGCGCTCCATAGAGATGTATGGAGCGACCGTTCAGATCCACTGAAAAAACTGACAGGCGGTTCTGAACAGTCCGTACGTGTGAAAGAGCCCTTACTATACATATTCTCACACATTCTGCACTACACCTGCTTATAATCTTATACAAATTAATGCTTTATTACACTACTGTGCAAAAATATTAGGCAGGTGTGAAAAATTTTTGTAAAGTAAGAGTGTTTTCAGAAATAGAATTATTAATAGTTTATTTTTATCACTTAACAAAATGGAAAATAATTGAACAGAAGAGAAATCCAAATCAAATTATTATTTGGTGTGACTACCCTTTGCCTTCAAAACAGCATCAATTCTTCTAGGTACACTTGCACACAGTTTTTGAAGGAGCTCAGCAGGTAGGTTATTCCAAACATCTTGGAGAATTAACCACAGATCTTCTGTGGATGTAGGCTGCCTCAAATCCTTCTGTCTCTTCATTTAATCCCAGACAGACTTGATGATGTTGAGATCAGGGCTCTGTGGCAGCCAAACCATCACTTTCAGGAGACACCTTGTTCTTCTTTACACTGAAGATAGTTCTTAATGACATTGGCTGTATGTTTGGGATCATTGTCCTGCTGCAGAATAAATTTGGGACCAATCACATGCCTCCCTGATAGTATGGCATGATGGCTATGTGCCTATATTTCTCAGCATTGAGGACACATTGATCCTGACCAAATGCAGCTCTGAACTTGCAAGGAACTTACACCATGCTTCACTGTTGCCTGCAGACACTTATTATTGCGCTGCTCCTCGGGCCTTAGCGAACAAAAATCCTTCTGCTGCAGCAAAATATTTCACATTTTCACTCATCAGTTCACAACCCCTGCTGACATTTTTCTTCTGCACCCCAGGTTCTATGTTTTCATGCATAGGACATGGAAAAATGCATAAGTGGGGTACACACTGTGAGAAAATCGGAAGAAAAGTTCCGTACAAAGCACGATTGTTCGATTTTCATATAGCGTATACACAACTTTCAACATCTGATTCAGACATTCAAACAAAAATTTCTACAGGGACAACGTCAAAATTTTTCTCGTATGCAGAGCTAATTATTTTTGCCTAATGTGTACTGTTTAGTATGGCAAAAATCGGATAGGAAAGACTGCTCATGATCAGAAACAATAAACAACAAAAAAAAAGCCTTTGTCATTCCAGAATTTTCATTCAATTAGTACCATCTTCGTTTTCAACACGCTGTGAAACATCAAGGAAAACCAGGCGCCCGTCCATCCGATTTTCTTATAGTGTGTACTGGGTTTAAGAGACTCAACTATGCACGAAAGCATTCTTAACCACTTCAGCTCCGGACCAATAAATACCTTAAGGACCAGAGGTCTTTTTGCAATTTCGCACTGCGCTGCTTTAACTGGTAATTGCGCGGTCATGCAATATTGCACCCAAACGAAATTTGCGTCCTTTTCTTCCCACAAATAGAGCTTTCTTTTGATGGTATTTGATTGCCTCTGCGATTTTTTTTTTTTGCGATATAAATGGAAAAAGAGCGAACATTTTGAAAAAAAAAGATATTTTCTTCTTTTTGTTATAAGAAAAATCGAATAAACTAAATTTTAGTCATACATTTTGTTTGCGCAAAAGTTATAGCGTCTACAAACTAGAGTACATTTTCTGGAATTTACACAGCTTTTAATTTATGACTGCCGATCTCATTTCTTGAGGTGCTAAAATGGCAGGGCAGTACAAATCCCCCCCAAATGACCCCATTTTGGAAAGTAGACACCCCAAGGAAATTGCTGATGGGTATGTTGAGCCCATTGAATATTTATTTTTTTTGTCCTAAGGGATTGAATAATGACAAAAAAAAAAAAAAAAATTTTTTTTTACAAAACGTTGTCACTAAATGATATATTGCTCACACATGCCATGGTTATATGTGGAATTGCACCCCAAAATATATTCCGCTACTTCTCCCGAGTATGGGGATACCACATGTGTGGGACTTTTTGGGAGTCTAGTCGCGCACGGCACCCCGAAAACCAATCACCACCTTCAGGATTTCTAATGCCCCGTACACACGAGCGGACTTTTCGACATCCAAACTCCGACGGACTGAGTCCGGCGGACTATCCGATCGTGTGTGGGCTGCAACGGACTTTAGCGAAGCTAAAGTCTGACGGACTTTAGAAATGAAGCATGCTTTAAATTTTCCCGACGGAACTCCGCCGGACCCGGTCCCCTTTGAAAAATCCGCTCGTGTGTGTGCTACTCCGACGGACTAAAACCGACGCTAGGGCAGCTATTGGCTACTGTCTAGGAACTTCCTACGTCGAATCCAGTCATACGTCATCACGTTCGACTCCGTCGGAGTTTGGTGTGATGGTGTGTGGTCAAGTCCGTTCGGTCGAAAAGTCCGCCAGAACTCCGTCGGAACTCCGGCGGAACTCCTTTGGAGGTCTGTCAGACTTAATCCCTCTCGTGTGTACGGGGCATAAGGGTGCAAATTTTTGATTTAACTCCTCACTACCTATCACAGTTTCGAAGGCCATAAAATGCCAAAATAGCACAAAACCCCCCAAAATGACCCCATTTTGGAAAGTAGACACCCCAAGCTATTTACTGAGAGGCATGTTGAGTCCATGGAATATTTTATATTTTGCCACAAGTTGCGGGAATATTACAAACTTTTTTTTTTTTGCACCAAGTTGTCACTAAATGATATATTGCTCACACATGCTATGGGCATATGTGAAATGACACCCCAAAATACATTCTGCTGCTTCTCCTGAGTACGGGGATACCACATGTGTGGGACTTTTTGGGAGTCTAGTCGCGCACGGCACCCCGAAAACCAATCACCACCTTCAGGATTTCTAAGGGTGCAAATTTTTGATTTAACTCCTCACTACCTATCACAGTTTCGAAGTCCATAAAATGCCAAAATAGCACAAAACCCCCCCAAATGACCCCATTTTGGAAAGTAGACACCCCAAGCTATTTACTGAGAGGCATGTTGAGTCCATGGAATATTTTATATTTTGCCAAAAGTTGCGGGAATATTACAAACTTTTTTTTTTTTTGCACAAAGTTGTCACTAAATGATATATTGCTCACACATGCTATGGGCAGAAGTCAAATTACACCCCAAAATAAATTCTGCTGCTTCTCCCGAGTACGGGGATACCACATGTGGGGGACTTTTTGGGAGCCTAGCCACGTACGGGACCCCGAAAACCAAGCACTGCCTTCCGGATTTGAATATAAAATGCTACCAAAAAACCTGTTAGCGATGGCAGGGATCAGGCCTGACTCTGCGATCGCTGCAGTTATGTGTTTAGTGTTTTGTAAGTGACAGTGATCGATCGATACTGCACTTGGGTGGGCTGGGCAGAGGGGCAAAACGCAGGTGCCAGCAGGTATTTGGGCTGATCCCGCTAACAATGCGTTTTTTTGGAACCCTAAACTGCTGGGGACGCTAGTATAGATCTGATCAGATCAGATATTGATCTGTTCAGATTCTATACCACTACGGGAGGTGTATGCTTTGTGTGTGGGTGTTAGCGGTACTGGCACTAACCTAGCGCTGCCTGGGGCGACGCAGACCCTGACCCTAAAACCTAATTGATATCACCCGCCGGGTGATCAGGGGGTTAAACCTTTATTGGGTAATAAATGGTGGGTGCCCTGATGCTATAAAAAACAAACTAACCAGAGTCACCCGTAACACTTATACGGTGATCAGTGGTGAAAGGGTTAACTAGGAGCAATCAGGGGGTTCAAATTTTTATTAGGTAGTATATGGGGGTCCCTGGCGCTATATAAAAACCTGACGGGGAACCTAAATAACTAACTGGCTAACCAGCGTCACCAGTGACACTTATACTGTGATCGCTGGTGAAAGGGGGTGAAAGGGTTAACTAGCAGCAATCAGGGGGTTAAAACCATTATTGGGTAGTATATCGGGGTACCTAGCGCTATAAAAACCTGGCGGTGAACCTAAAAAAATAACTAGCTACCTAGCGACACTAGCGACACTGATGCAGCGTTCAGAAAAATTATCGCTTAGTGACACTGGCAAAAGGGGGTGAAAGGGTTAACTAGCAGAAATCAGGGGGTTAAAACCATTATTGGGTAGTATATCGGGGTACCTAGCGCTATAAAAACCTGGCGGTGAACCTAAAAAAATAACTAGCTACCTAGCGACTGTAGCGACACTAATGCAGCGATCAGAAAAACGATCGCTTAGTGACACTGGCAAAAGGGGGTGAAAGGGTTAACTAGCGGCAATCAGGGGGTTAAAACCATTATTGGGTAGTATATCGGGGTACCTAGCGATATAAAAACCTGGCGGTGAACCTAAAAAAATAACTAGCTACCTAGCGACACATGCAGCGATCAGAAAAATGATCGCTTAGTGACACTGGCAAAAGGGGGTGAAAGGGTTAACTCTAGGGGCAATCAGGGGGTTAAATCTTTATTGGGGGGTGATAGGGGGCTACCCTGGACCTAACACTAACTGTCCTGACAGTTTTTACTGTCACAACTGACACTGAATGCATTGATCAGTAAAGAAATGATCAATGCAATCAGTGACACTGTGACTGGGGGGGGAGGGGGGGCGGGGGGGGATTGGGGGGCGATCGGGGGGGGGGGTTTGTGTGCCTGTGTGTACCTACATGTCAGTGTAGTGTTGGTGCACACTTACTTTCTGTCTTCTCCTCGTAGTCCGGTCAAAAAGACCGCCCCGAGGAGAATGACATCACTTCCTCCTTCCTGTGTAAACAATACACAGGGGAGGAAGCTTCTCATTGGCCAGGAGCGATCCAGAGGGGGTGGCCGAAAACCAACGGCCATCCCCTCATCACGGAGCGCTCCTGGACCGAATCGGACCGCCGTAACCAGCGGGAGGGGGTCCGATCGGACCCCCCACCCGCTGGAAGGCAATCACGTAGATGTACGTGATTGTGCCTGCCTGTGCCATTGTGCTGACGTACATTGGCAATACGGCGGTCCTCAAGTGGTTAATTTACAGCATATTTTAACACCTGCCTAAAACTTTTGCACAGTACCGTATGCACATAGCATCTATGTTTCTTTGCTCCTAATATTGCTGAAGTGAAATTTTGATTTCCTGTGTACCACTTCTGTATAGCTTGTGACACTCTTGCTGTACATTACGCAACTTAATTTAAATAAAGAATGCAAAAAATAAAACATTTACCTGAATGGACAAAGAGGTAGATGGATGATCATCCATCCGTTTACACCCGCAAGCCTATAGGAATGGATTACAGTCTGTTTTTCAACTGAAATTTGGACAAAAGGAATGCCTAAGTGAAAGGGCCCTACAGCTTCAATTTAGACATGCAGTTGTGGGGTAGGCATGTGGGGTTGAGCCATGTTTTTGCTGCCTGCCCCCACTTGTCAACCGCATAACACCGTTATACAGTGGCAAAGTGGCTCTACTGTGCCAGATCATGTACCTAGTGCGTGTGCCAGCACTGAACGGTGGGGGGATTAGTCACAGCACAAGCCGATCAGTGGGTGCCGGCTGTGAACGTGTACAGAACTAACGATTTTCACTTAATGTGCACTATTTTCGTATGTTTTTTTGCATGAGAAAAATCGGATTAGAAAAACTGCGCATGATCAAAAAATGATAAACAAAAAAAAGGCCTTTGTCATTCGAGAATGTTCATACAATTAGTACCATTCTCGCTTTTAACATGCTGCGAAACACCCGAGGAAAACCGGACTATCGTTCGTCCGATCCAGCACTTCCAGATAGGGAGCACGCACATGCGCAGCTTGTGCTGTGATTAGTATAACTGCGGCGGTTGGTCGGGAAGCAGTTAAAAAAAGTACATTTATTTGCATTTTTATGAGTGAAATGAGTATTTGATCCCCTATCAATCAGCAAGATTTCTGGCTTCCAGGTGTCTTCTATACAGGTAATGAGCTGAGATTAGGAGCACTCTCTTAAGACCCCTTTCACACTGGAGGCGTTTTTAAGTCACTTTAGCGCTACATAGCGCCTGAAAAATGCCTCATCTGCAATCCCAGTGTGAAAGCCCATGTACTGGGGTGCTGTGCTGGCAGGACGTCAAAAAAAGTCCTGCAAGCAGCTTCTTAGAGGCGCTTTAGGATCGGTGTATACACCACTCCTAAGGAGCCCCTGCCCACTGAAATCAATGGGCAGCGTCTCAGCAGCGGCGTTTAGCCCTTTATTCGGCTGCTAGCGGGGGTTAAAAGCACCCCACTAGCTCCCCTAAAATGACGGTAAAGTGACTCTAAAACCAGCAGCGCTTTACTGCGATGCCCCCGCACTGTCAGTTTGAAAGGGCTACACATCCAGGCAAATAGGGTAGTGCCACAAACTGGATTGCGGCACGTTTGTCAACAAAAATGGGATTAAAATAGTTGATAAGGAGGTCTTGCATTGCTTACCCACCACATACCAGTAGCCTCTGAAATGCAAAAGTGGATGTGGCCCTGCACAATACACAATGCACAATATTAGCATCATGGGAAATTACGTAAAAAGAAAAGTGTTTTAAACCAGTGCAAAAATTATATATATAAACACAAACAGTTTAGCATAAAAAATAAACAGTGGCTTCAAATAAATGTATGAATAATTCATATTAGTGCGAATAGCATTAAAAATACTTTGGTAATTCCAAATAAAAGTGAGAAGGGCTATCTGTTATTGTGTCCTTAGTATAGTGCTCCAAAAAACGTGTCAAAATATTTCCTTGGTATAGTACTGCTGTGAAACACTTTCTGGTGTTGCAAAAATAATTCCACAAAAGACCATGAGGCCGTCCTGATGCCGTTGGTGTGACGAAACATGTAGGGCGGAGCTACAGCATCATTGTAAGTGCAATATTACTTAAAAAATTGTGGTTTACGGAGTTATGCTATGGAGCCTGTTTTTTGATATTTCCATACATGTATGTGACTGCGGGGGCAGTGGAAATAAGGAAAAGGAGAGACAACTTTCTGTGGGTCCTGGATATCTATATACAGCCAGGTGGTGCTGTGAATGATGGCTACCCTCACAAGGGGAGAGATTTCTGGTGAATGGGGCAATAGGGCTTAATGTACATGGGATGTTTTACAACCTCTCCTGAACAATTTAACTTTACAGATAGTAACAGACCTTTAAAAAACATCCATTTTGCTGTGTTTGCATCTAGAAGCATTTTTTTTTTTTAAATAGTCAAAAATGTCTGTAAATGAAATGTGGCTAAATGCATTAACAAGCCTTTGGCTTTTCAAATGCCTCTGAATATCCATCCTGAATCCATTTTTTTGTGTTAAAAAAAATGCTTCTAAACTGAAAAATATTCCCAACTGCTCCTAAATGTCCGTTTACCAGCAGCAATGTACATGAGGCCTAAGGCCCCTTTCACATGGCAAGCCCGCTTGGATCCACCTGACCCTTTTTCAGACAGATCTAATTGGGCCATCCATCGACTCCTATGGGGAGATGGATGTCAGCAGAGATGTGTCCGCTGATGCCCGTCTGCGATCCGATCTGCTAAAATCAGACATATAGGGCGATACTTTTGCCATTCATCTTGGCGGATTGGATGAAATCTGATGAAAAAGGACACGCTGTTTTCATCCGCTCTCTCCATAGAAACCAGCGGCGCTGACAGGCCCCTCCCCCCTCAGTGAGCAGAAAAAAACCTGTCATGCGCTGGCTCCGTAGAGTCAACGAAGCGATCTCCTGCTTAGCTGGCGAACTCCACCTTGTGTGAATGAGGCCTAAGCCGGGGGGGGGGGGGGGGGGGTATGTGTGGAGATGCTGGGCACACAGCATAGTCTTCTGAGGAATTATTTTTGCAACACCAAAATAAAGTGTTTCACAGCAGCATAATGACTGCTTTCACACTGAAAACGCCAGCCGCTAAAATGTTTTTCAGCCACTAGTGGGGTGCTTTCAGCCCCAAAAAAAGGGTTAAAAACTCTCGTTTTGCTGCACTCTGCGGATAATTCATTCCATTGGGCAGGGCATTTCAGGAGCTCCAAATACAGCGATCCCAACACACCCTAAAGATGCTGCTTGCTGGACTTTTCGGAACGTCCCTCAAGCGCACGACCTGAGTGTGGAATGAAAGGAAGTTTTTTTTTCGCTTAGCAGAGGCTATTTCTAGTGCTAAAGCGCCTGAAAACCGTGTGAACTGGGTCTTTATACTAAAGAAACATTTTTGCGCATCTTTTGGAGCACTATATTAAGGACACAATAATTTATAGCACTTGTTGCTTTTATTTGGAATCACCAAAGGACTTATATTTGTAGCACTGGTCACTTTTAATATTATTTGCATGAATTTATGAATTATTAATACATTTATCAGAAGGCACTGTTTTTTTATTATGCTAAAATGGTTTGCATTTATATATGTAATATTTGCATTAATATAAAACACTTTTCTTTTTACACAATTTGCCATTAGGTTGATATTGTTATAAGCAGCACTTTTGTAACACCCCATTCATTTCTGACCCTACCTCAGTAGTCACAGTGGAGGCAGCAGCTACACACACACTGATTCCCGTCCATAGCCTGGAATCACCCAATTACCAGCCTCTGAAATGTGATCCCAATGTAGATCAAAGGGAGATTAATGGCCCGTACACATGATCCGAATATCGTATGAAAACGGTCGTCCAAGGAAGGATCGTAGGATTTTCAGATTGTGTGTACACTACTTTCGACAGCCGATCACAACTGTTCGTCCGATATTATTATATTACATGCACTGAAATTTTCCTCATATGATTCCAGATCGTACGATTTTCATTTTTCATTTAATCAGTATAGTTGTCATCCGAAAATATAATACAAATACATTACAACACTTACGATTTTTTTTTTTATATCGTACGAGAATTTTCGTGACTTTATTTAGCTATTCAATTTCTACTTGCGATTATTAACTGAAAATGGCCGTACGATATTCGGATCGTGTGTATGGGGAATTAGACTCACATCTAAATCTATCCTCAGCCTAATGCCCTGTACACACGATCAGAAAATTGTATGGAAAATACCGCTTTCTAAGCAATTGTACGATAATCGGATCGTTCGTACAGAGCTTCCGAGAGCCGATCAGGACAGTTCATCCGATATTATTCTAGCGGACATGCACGGAAAAAAAATTTGTACAATGCTAGATCGTACGATTTTTGTTTAATCAGCACAGCTATCGTTCTAAAATGCAATACAAATGCATTACAACACATGACATCACTTTCGAATTTTTTTTCCTGTCGTGCGGGAATTTTTGTGACTTTAGTAAACTCATCAGATTCGATTTGAGAATAGCGTGTATGGGGCATAAGTTCACACTGCTGCGTGTAAACAGCGCATGTGATTTGTAGGGGAATTGCACCACATTCCTGTGCACATCACATGCAATGCCTAAGCATGGCCCACCAAAATGGTGCAGGACCCTTTATTTTCCACCCACCTAATCCCATCACAGCGGTGATCGCACCCATGCGATTCTGACACCCGCATTGTTTTGGGGTGTCGTTAATCTAACACTTACACCCACAGTAGATCACATGTGCGATTGCTAATCGTGTGTATTTACTGCATGACATGAGTGAGATCCGGGGCTCGGAGTTAGCAGAACTATGTGATCGGTGAATACAAGATATATGAAGTCCAGATCGCATGTCCGGCCTATACACGTCCTGGTAGTCCCCGCTGGCCGGTGCTCAGTCAGCCCTCACACACACAGCCGTCCCCGGTACTCTCCCCGCTCTCTCTCTCGCACACACACAATGTTTATTTTTTCCTCCGCCTGAAGTGTGGAAGCCGTCTCCTCCTATCAGCGTCCAGCGCCTGACACCCCAAACCACGCCCCCCCGTTAACCTCTTGGTGACCACGTGAGTGGTCGGTCTGGCCGCCCGTGTAATGTCCCCTAATAAAGTGTACAGTGACACGGCGCCCCCTGTGTGTGTGTGTTGTATGGCGGCCTGACCTCACTTGGTCTCTGAGGTGCAGGACCAGCGGTGCCCGGTGTGTGTGTGTGTGACTGGAATAGCCGGGCTCCGGTGTGTCCGGTGACGTCACGCGGGTCCCGTGAGGGAGGTGAAGGCCGAAGCCGGGGCCTCGGGTCGGAGAGAGGCGGGAGTGATGTGAGGCGTCCCCCGGGCGGCGCTGTGTGTTGAGCCGTGTGGTAGAAGTGGGAGGGTGGGTGTGGAGAAGTCCGCTCCGTGTTTTGCTCCCTCCCTCCTCTTTCCTTTCCCCCTCCTTCGCCCGCCGCTCTGCTCCTGAACTCCAGCCCCCTCTCTATCAGCCTCTCACTCCGTCTCAATATGTCTCAAGATGGCGGCCAATGCGGGATCGATGTTTCAATATTGGAAGCGCTTTGATTTACAGCAGCTGCAGGTCAGCTCCGTTTTCTCTCCTCCTCTCCCCCGCCACCCTCTCCCGCTCCCTCCCCGCCTCCCGCCCGTCCGCTCCGCTCCCCTCTCCGCCGCCCGGGACCCCGGCAAAAGCGCCCGCTTCTCCCCCGGCCGCTCTCATTGATAACGTTTTATCAGAAATTGATCCTCTTTGTTCAATTCATCGATCAGCCAAGATGGCGCCGGCTCTGTGCTAGTGGTGGCGCCGCTCTTCTCCCTCTCCGCTCTCCTCCCCCGGTGTGTGTGCCCCGGCCCCGGTGTGTGCCGCCCGCTCGTCCCGTTCCTCGCCGCCGCCGTACACCTCTCCTCCAAGTTTATTTTATTATCGGGACTTTTTTCTTTTTTTTTTTTTTTTCGGCTTCTTTTATTGAACTTGTCTCCTCCGCTGCTCGGGCTGTGATGGCGAGGAGTGGGCGGAGGGGGCGCTGTGGTGCCAGGCTCCGCTCCTCATTCCTCCCTCCTCTCCCATACACATACATAGAGCACAGCGCTCTGCACTCCGTCACCGCACACCGCTCTACTCTCTGCCCGGACACCGCACTCTCCCTCCGCCGAGCTCTATCGTACTCCCCCCGACACCCTCCGACGGCTTGGGGAATGAAAACTTAGACAGCACCGCCGGCTAGTCCGACATCCCCGGGACTGTTTATGGGGGGGCGGGGGGCTTACCCTGTTTAATGTTTACATTGTCTGTTTATTATACTTATGTGTGAGGACAGTGCTGAGGTTTAGGGGTTCAGGACTGGTGGGGGGCAGTTGGCTTGTTTATATTTGAGGAAGGAGGGTGACAGTACTGGGGGGGGGGGGTTCAGTTATTGACTCTTGTGTGCCTGGGGTGAGGGTGACAGTAGTGGGGTTCAGGACGTTTTTTGGGGAGCTATCTACTTCCTATTGGTGGCATTGGCAGTACTGAGGTTTAGGGGTTCAAGACTTGTGGGCTGGGGGGCAGTTGACTTGTTTATATTGGAGGAGGGGGTGACAGTACAGGGGAGAAGGGGGAAGTTATTAACGCATGTATGAGGAGGGTGATAGTACTGGAGTATAGGGGTGTTTTTTTTAATTGGGGTTCAGGACACATTTATTTTGGAGAGGGGGGGCAGCAACTTGTTCTTGTGTGCATTGAATGAGGAGGGTGACAGTGCTGAGGCTTTGGACCCCCCTTTTTTTTATCTTTCTATTATTGGTGGGTTATTGACTCAATAACCCACCAATAATAGATACAAAATATTGACATAGTTTATATTGGGTGGGTGACAGTACTGGGATTAAGGCTATTTTATTTTTGGAGTGGAGGGTGGCAGCTAGTTACTTTTTATTGGAAGAGAAGTTGATAGCACTGGGGTTTAGGACTATTTTTTTGGGGGGGGGGTCGTTTTTACGGTGACACTATTCACATTTAGTTTTTTTTGGGGGGGGGGGGGCTTTAATTTTCCTTCTATGTTGGAGGAGGGGATAACTTCTGGGGATTAGGATTTTTTTTGGCGGGAAATTACTGATGTTTGTTTTTGGGGTGACAGTCCTGGGTTTTAGTATTTTTTTTTGGGGTGGGCTGTTGCAGCTTATTGACTTTAGACTTTTTATATTTTGGCGGGGGGGAGAGAGACTTCTGGAGTTTTTTTTGTGGACAGTTATTGACTTCTTTAGTTTTTGTTTACATTGGAAAAGGGGGGCATTACTGGGGTTCAGGATTTTGTTTTGGGGGGGGGGCTATTGAGTTTTTGTTTGTGTTGGAGGAGGTTGACAGTACTGGGGTTGAGGACATGAATCGCATTGCTGGTAAATAAACCTTAGTAAAGGCTGTCTGTTGACTTCAATGCTTTTGAGATTGTAAGCTCCCAGAGCAGGGTCGTCCTAACCCTCTTGGGTTGTATTGTGATTGTACTGTTTTTTTTTTTATAAAGTGCTGTGCAAGCTGTCTGTGCTACATAAATCCTGTATAACAATAATAATGTGTTGGTGTACTGGTTTTAAGAAGGGGGGGAGGGGGAGTTCAATGCTGGCATTGTCCATGTTCTATGATCTGGTTTTGTTTGTCTACCAGCTTGTTTACTAGTCTGCAGTTGAGGGATTGATAGTTTAGGGAGAGGAGATAATTTGGGTGAGAGAATTTCATGAAATTTTCCCTCTTAAATACTTAATTTGTGTATGATCAGTTCAATGTTTGTTTTTAGCCTTCTTTTGCTTCTCTGGTTTGCACTTGACATGTTGTGCCTCATGGGCTTCCTTTTCAGGTTGAATGGGAACTTCAAAAGAGGATTGCTTGCCAAATAACACCTTGGGATATTTTGCTTTCTTGATTCTGTTGCTTTTATTAACTGGATTCTTGACATGATTAAAACGTGAATTTTTTATTTTTTTTTCCCCTTTTTAGTGAAGGCACAGTATAATTACATGTGACTGTATATTTGTGTAGTTGATTGAATACTGTTTCCCAGCCTGTTGGATCAGACCATATGGAGGTTTTAGCTGCTTTCCTGTGCTGTAAATGAGTTCATTGCAGATATAAATTGTCGCTCCTTCCTGTGTTTTCCACTGATTTTATCTGGAGTTAAATTCTTCTTAGATGATTTGTTTTCTTCACAATTTCCCTTGTGTTTTTTTTTTTTCCTGAACTTGATTATTAAACAGAATCCTTTATGAAGATGCTTGTTGGTCTTTGATGTTTTTTTTTTTTTTTTTTCTCAGCTATTCATTTTATATAGATTATAATTTAATGCTTCTATACTCTTGCTTGTGATTTTGTGTATTGGTATACAGAGCCCATATGGTAGTATAGCGGTTAAAATGGAGGGCGGGCGTATGTTAAATATGAAGGGGGTGACCCAGTTTAGCGTGCTGATGAAACACTGAATCATCCCCTAATGTAACCAGTGCCTAATTCAGACAGCCAAGAATCTTACTCTGATAGCCATAGATAAGCTAATTAATTAGCTCTTTTTGGGAACTGCCGAGTTAAAATATTTAATGGCTTGTATTCTCGATTCATCTAAATACTATTCCTGAAATAACTAAAACAGTTCTTTTGAGGACCTTGAGATCTGTTTATCAGATGAAAATGCATTTTACATAAAATTAATTAAGTCACGGGAATATATATATATTTATTTTGAGAGGAGTACTCTGCATAGATTTGCATGTAATTATAAAGCTTCAAAAGTGCCTATCTCTGTCACTTTCATGTTTCTGTAAGTGTATGGATGTGGTGCTAGCAATTTTAGCAGAGCTTGAAAGTTCCACATTTTTTTTTTTTCCTCTTTTTCTTCCATGAGCTTGTCTTCCACAAGCAGCTTGCTTAATGTGAATAGTACAGCGTCTGTCAGTGTCTGTATGAAAGGCTCAAGTTAAGATCAATAGACATTCTCATTAACTTACAGGGGGCAGTAAAAATATTCTTGATTGCCTCTATAGATTTTTGTGCATCTAAAGCCTCTCATATTGAGCCAAATGCACTGGCTTTTTGAAGCACCAGCAGCTTGCTCATGATAGGGTTGAATGTCTATACATTGAAACATTGATTTTTTTAAATAAAATGTTGGGAAAGTGCAGGTTTTTTTTTTTTTTTTTTTTTTTTTTTTTTTTTTTTTTTAAATGAATGATTTCTAACTACTGTTAAAAAAAACTAAAAGGTAGATTTTTTTTTTTTTTTATATTCTTAGGTTCTTCAGTTTTTAATAATGCGTGGCACCCTTTTCTTTTCAGTAGGGGGTAGTTTAGGGTTTAAAGAAATTAAAATAAAGCACAATACCTTCTTTTGACCTGACATTTTTTTTTCCCTAGAACACCATGCCATCAATAAAACCTGCATTGTTAAACCTGCAGACTTCTAATACAATGTATGCAGATTGGCTAAAAAAAAAAGTATATTTAATGCCAAAATGTTTTCCGACGTTCAGAAATCATGTTTAAAAATAGTAGGAAGTAATAAAACGGCAGGCTTTTTATTATTAATGTTTTTCTGTTGACTAAACCTGAAAACATCCCGCAATTCTGAAATTTGTGGAAAGCAGCAAGGGACGCCTCCAGTATTTTATTTTTTGTGCACTGAACAAAGATCATTGTTATGTCTTTTGTTAAATTGGAACTCATTAATCATCGTCTGAACATAGAAGGTGAAAGGTCCCTTGGTTCATATGATCAGATCAGTCTGCACGGTTAATGGGAAAAGTTTAAAAGGGGGGGAAAAATGGCAATCAGAACACCACTTCGAAGGCTCAAAATTTCAGAATGTTTGGCCATCAATTTCCAACCATAAACAGTGTATTAAACACAAACCAGAATACTAGTCACACATGCAAAAAAAAAAAGCTTTTTTTTTTTTAAAAACTTTTAGTTTAGAATATTGTAACAGCTTTGTGATTTCCTGTCTGAGTACAGTTTGCAGGGATTTTACAGGAAAAGCGCTTTGAGGATCAAGGTCTTTCTATACTTTGTAGCACTAGAATACATGGTTGTGTAAAAAAAGGTTCTGACGATTATTTTGATTAAATTAGTAGAAATGTCTTTGTAAAAAAGCACTTCTCAAACTGTATGGCAGCCAATCTCTTATGAAATCTTTATGTAACATGTATTGCCTGTCTATACACAGTATTGTAGATATTTTTGTTAGTTTTGTGTTATTTGTAGGTACTAGTTGGCCAAAAGGTTAAAATTTAGAGCCATTGAAGTATCACTGCTGCTTACAAAATCAGTAAACCGGAAAAATGCAAACTAGTTCATGATGTACTAAACTGCATCCTGATACAATGAGCATTACATATGCACATTGACTAATATATAGCAGAAATTAAAAGTAAAATAAAAACAGTATTCAGCACACCCACATGGAGACAAAATTGGTGTTTGTAGGAAGTTTTTAAATATTGCTTGTTCTAGGAGTACATTGTATTAGAAAATATACTAAGCAGGTATTTGGGGTGTGTACAGCCAAATGAACTTCCAAGTCAAGCTAGAGCCTTGTATTTATTTATGAAAACATGACACTAGAGCAGCGCGGAAAACCTTAGAACTTGCGGTGCAAAGAGCCTGTTTCCAGAATGCATTCAGTGTAACTTGTGGCATTTCTAAAAATGTTCCAAGTGAAAGTCTAGTTTTCCTGCATTGCTATACCATATTGTATTTGCAATAGAACACACATTCCTCTAGAAAAGCTTGCTAAACTGCAAGATTTAGGCTGCTATCACACTGCATATGTGCTTTTTGCAGCGTTTCAGGTGTTTTATGCACCTGTGAAAAAAGGACACAAGACTCAAAGCACACCATAAATTCAAGCACAGGTGCGTTTTTGCTGCATTTTGGGCACATTTTGCACCTGTGAAAATAAGGATGTGACTCAAACTCAATGTCGTGACTTTTTGCCCTGCTCTTTTTTTCAATAATTTTAGTGGGGAGGTGAGTTTTTTGGTCTTCTTCCTTTTATATTTTTTTTATTTTTTTTTTCCCCCTGCACCAAAAATGCAGCAAGCAGGACTTGGAAAAACACAACGGACCTGCAACTGACCAGTGTGAAGAGTTATATAGTATTTAATGGCAATGTTTTTTTTTTCTTAAGCAAAAAAGGATGAAAAACTGATTAGTGTGAAAACGGCTTAAAACTGCACTACAATGGGAATTTGTGGGCTAAGTTACATTGTAACTGGAAACTGCGATTTAACCAAGCTTTTATCGTGTATATACTTTTTATTTTTTTGTGGTCCATGGTTCAGTTTTTTTTTTTTTTTTTTATTTTTTTTTTTTTTTTTTTTATAGCGACTGAGTGAGTTTGTGTTGAAAATTATTTTTATTGGTGCTTTTCAAGAAAAACGGTAAAACAGTAAACATCATGAGATGTATGCAAAGAACAGTAACAGAAATACATTTACGGGAGGCCAGCCAATGACTATCGTCAAGTTTTAGGCATGTCTTGCTGAGGCCCTTGCATAGCAAGCTGTAGGCATTAATCCACTTTTTCGAACCCCAGGTAGTCATAAGGAGATCCATGGTGTCATGTTTAGAGAGGGAAATAATTTAGGCTACTTTTTGTCCTATAAGGCACTCTGCATTAAAACTTGATTGGTTCCTCCTATTTGACTTATGATCAACTAGCCTTCACCTGTTTCCTTCTAACAAATTATTTATTTTTTTTTTTTTTTTTCGTGGACTTGTAGCAGGATAATGTTTATGTGCCTTGCTTAAGATGAATGTCAATACAGTACTTTCTAGTGTATTTATGCACATGCGTGCTGTGGTGGGTGGGCACTAAACTGCTCAAAGGCTTCCTTGTCAGTTTAGTGGAGAACAGAGAGGCATTAATTTTATACATGTATACCATAGAGAAATACACTATATTGTAGGAACAGTGCAGTCAGATATTTCCAAGTAAATGCCCCACTGTTGATGCTTACACCTCAAAAAAATCATTAGTTAAATTGTGCAGGGATAAGATGTCATAAAACATTTTGCACTATTGAGAAATGTATCATTGATTAGAAGCAACTGTGGACTTTTGCAAACGTTTAAGTCAGTGATCAGCCTAGGAAGTCCTAGGCTCCCCCTCAGCTCTTAAATGCTGTATGACATGAGAGACCTGTAAGGACTCCCTTCACTGCCAGGTGCTGCTGTACCTGTGGTGTAATGAGTAGTTTTTGAAGAGGGAGTTTGCTGTGGGTGACTTTAGCTTAGGGGCATGGTACTGAAAGGGGGGGTATTTTCACTTGTGGGGGTGAGAGATGTAAGGTTGGGTTCACACGTAAGCGGTACATGTGCTGCTTTGGTGTAGTTGCGGCACGATTTTGTCCCCATAGACTTCAGCAGAATTATACCAAAAATGTGTGCAAAATGCATGTACATGTGTTTTTAGAGCGTTTTTTTTTTTTTTTTTTTTTTTTTTATTCCTATTAAAGATTTTTAGGCATTTGGACTATTTAAACATTTCCCTTGTGTATCGCCTTAGTACTGTGTAGAGCTTTTGGTCTCTAAGCTGGGGCTGGATGTGGGCCTTCGCTTGCCTCTATCCAGCCCTTGGGGCGCCATTCCTCCCTCTGACATCAGTGGTGGGGCATTATTGCTCCCACTAAAACCAATTAAGAGACATCTGTTGCTGGGACATTTTATTTTTTAATCCCATGTAGTTTGGCACCTCTAAACTCTGAAGGACAGTAAACTTACCCTTTGTTTAGAAAGTTTGCAGTCCCCTGGTGTAGTGTAAGCCTTATTAAATAAGCAATACACTAAAAATGGCTTGGAATTTTTTTTTTTGTAGTATTCTGTTCTCTTCCTTATCCAACACAGTCCACCTACATCTACCGTCAAAGCTTCATTAAATGCTCAAGCATGTTGTGAAGCATTCTGCTTGGGAGGACAGTACCCACAGTGTCTGAATAAGATGCTGTAGCACCTTTTTATATGTCTATAGTTTCCATGTCCTCTGAAAGGGCAACATATTGCAACCGTTATTGGCAGTAGTTCCGCAGATGCATCCTTATGTATGCCTGTGTTTACAACCTGCATTTTTGGGGGGCGGGGGGGGGGGAGAGGGTGCGGTAGTGTTTGGCCCAAGAGCATGTTCTAGACAGGAGTTCAGCAGGTACGGTGTATAATGTACCAAGTTGCTCGATCAACTTGGGTACAACCAGCATGCCAGGTTTTACCTGTGATTATCACTAGTGGCTGTTATGGCCCCTAGCAATAATCACTGCCTTCTCCCGGTGGGGTGGGAGAAGACAATGGCCCGGCAGAAGGGTTTCCTGCATAAATACTGTCTGCTGTTGGGGGAATTGCAGGAAAGAAATTTGCTCAATCTGTGGTTGCTGGAAAGAAATTTGCTCGGTGTATGGGCGGCCTAAGTACGGTGTGCCCTTTACAGGCCTCAGCAGGGAGAATGCAAGGCTGTGTGTATTCAAGCTCTGCACTAACATTAATTATAAGGAGGGAGGGGGAGACCAGTGGAGTAAAATTTGGCTCAAGAGTGCCTATGGCTGAATATTACGTTTTCATTTCATTTACCTACATAATTGCACTGTTATGTTTGAGACCGGCATATTTTGTTAAATATAGTTTACATTGAAATTTACAACTGGTATTTGGCTATTCTCTCCATGTATTGGAATTTCCTCAGGAAGCTTTCAAGAACTATTGTAATCTTAAAGGTTTCAACCTTCCTGATGTTTAGCAAAGTCATGATAGCTGGAGTATAAGATGAGAGGAATTCCGCTGTTTTATATGCCATCTACACTTTTTCAGCTCTATTGTACTTCTTGTCTAGAATGTACAAATAGCTTTTCAATTTTACTTTTAGTGCTGTCATTCTGATTGTAAGATACAAATACACATATAGAAAATAGACCAGCATTCCTAGAAAATGAACATAACCTCCCTAACCCAAGGGGAATAACTTAAGGTTTCTGCACTTGACTTTAACAGTAATTTGATATTTAACAATTATTTGCCATATTTAAAGTATAATTGAAGAAAGAACTTTTTTTTTTTGTTTTGGATAGAGGGGAGAGGGATTAAAACATCTGTCAGTTTTTTTTTTTTTTTGCTGTCTGTGCCGTTCGGGAGATTCACCCTGTTTACTGTTATCAAAAGTAAAAAAAAAATCCCAAATTTTGGATTGTCTCAGAACCGTAATAGAGGCAAAATCTTCCAATAGTGACACTAGTTCTGGTCACCTGGGAGGCAGCAATGGATTCCCTTAATTTGCAGAGATTTTCTCTCAGTTTTTTTGTTTGGCTTTTATCTATGGGGAACAGGAAGTGATGGTAAATCTCACCAATGGGGCACAAATGGCAAAAAAAAACTGACGGGGTTATAGCCCTTCCTTACGCTATCCAAAAGGAAGCAAAATCTAGCCTGTAGTAGTTCTTTAACTAGAGAATACACTGGATCTAGCCTGGAAAGTGTTTAGTGCTAAAAGAGAAGCTTGTCCATAAGATGCAAAATTTAAGTCTTACAGCAGAGTTACACCCATATAAAGGTCAGCAGCTACAAAAAAATTTACCTGCTGAATTTTAATAAACGCACAATCACCTGTCCCATGATCCAGCCACCCGAAGCCTCGCTTCTCTCCCCTTCCTCTCTGTGGCGCCACCATTGCAAGTGTTGGCGCCCAGCTGTGGCTTCACAGCCGGGCACCCACTGCGTGTTATATATTGGCCAGGCAATCTTCTGGAACCTGTGACATGTCCCAGAAGATTGGAGGGGGGGGGGGGGCGTGGGGGACTTCTGCTCGGCTGTGCCAGGAGAAAAAGTGGGAGCTGGGTACCTATGAAACCTAGGTACCCCCCCCCCCCCCCCCAAAAAAAAAAAAAAAAAGACATGCCAAATATCCCATGTCAGGGAGTCACAAGTTCTTAAAGTGGAAGTTCCACTTTTGGGTGGAACTCCACTTTAATATGTTTATTTTGTATTCTCATCTGATGCAGGATTGAAAAGTGATATGTTACTAGCCATCTGGAGCTTTCTATGTCACACAGTACTGTGCTCTGTGATGCCAACATGCCTGAACAGTGTATGAATATTAGGTTGAAGTGACCCTGCCTGCACAGAGTCCCTTGGAAAGCATCATATATCTGCTTGAAAATAAAAAAAAGTCTCTGCACTTGTCTTTCTGGTGGCCTGTTTGTTGAAAGCGCTTTACTTCTTTGCCCATCTGCTGGATTTATTTGACCAATTGTTTGGTTCAAATACGATTTTCCACCACTGCACGCTGCGGTTCCACCTGATGGCTTGTGCATCTTGTAGCCTCATCTGAGTCGCTGAGAGAATCGCAAGGCTGCAGCGGGGGAGCAGGTACTTGTACACCTGGAAGTGTGGAATACATGCAGTGGCTGGCAAAGAGATGGCATTTTAACAAACGGGGGTGTAGGTATAGTGATTCTTTTAGCAGGGTAAGTAATATAGAAGTGACCCTGTGCTGATAGGGTCACGTTAATAGAAGCCTGTACTAAAGAAAATACATTGGCTGCTGCTTATTGCTTATCAAATAACTGTGTGATTTGCTGCAATGCTCACCTTGTGGCTTCAGTCACTTAGGGCACTTTCACACTGGTCGGGGGGACGGGGGACGGGGTGTTGGCAGTAAAGCGCCACTACTTTGCCAATTTACCGCAACTGGCCAAAAAAAAGCATCAAAATGCAAATCGCACTGCAGAAACGGATCAAACGCAAACTACATAGGTGTGAACTGAGCCTAAAGCTTTAGGCATATCATGTGGTGTTCTCATTGTAATCCATCTCTGTGGATTCCCAAACCACACAGTAAGTGCTTTGCTACAGGGTAGTAACCATACAGTGTGAACAAGAATCATTCTTATGCAACTGTTTTGTAATAAATAACAGCTGATCTAATTTGTTACTTGGGACACTGGGGTACTAAAATTGAAGAGTGCAAAATCCAGTGCAGTTGTGCATGGTAGCCAATCGGCTTCTAACTTCAGCTTGTTCAATTAACCTTTGACAAAAATCCTGGAAGCTGATTGGTTTCTATGCACAGCTGCACCAGATTTTGCACTCTGCAGTTTTAGTAAATCAACCACACTGTCCCACACAAGAGCCATGAAGTGTCCTGTGTAACAAGTACTATTGGCTGTTATTTTCTTACAACAGCCAACTGTTATCTGTAGGAGAATTATAGTGATTTTCAGTAATATGATAGAATTCCCCCCATGTAACATCATATTCACTAGGCATAAAGTGACAATGCCCTTAAAGAGGAGCTGAATTCTTGAAGCTGTAACTAAAAAATAAAATTAGGGGCAAAGGTATATTCAGTTTTGCCTGTGGTCTCATGCAGCTGATCTCGTCCTCATTACTGACTTATGCCTTGTTCTGAACTCTGTGAAGGCAACCATCTTGGTAGAGGCAGAACCTCCCCAAAGTTGAACAGTGAGCCACAAATTAGCGGCCTGGCCAAAATGTATTCCAAATCTCCTGAGACTAGCAATTGAATACATTGACTAAAGCCCGGTACATGCGTACCAAATGTTGGCTGGCTCAGCAGAAGCTGTCTAAATTTTGGTTCATGAGTACGACTGTCTGGTCAACAGAAGCTGGTCTAGCCGCTGGCTTTTACCGCATGCTCATCATGCATGAACGCCAACATTCGATCAGTCCTTGTGGCCAATGTATTCTGGTGGAAGGGGGATCCCTGCATCACATATTGATGTGAGTATATTTTTTTTATTTTTTTCCCAAACTACTAGTTGGAAAAAAAAAAGTGTAGACCCAGTCTTCCATTTATAAGACTATAGGCACCCTCGTGTACCAGGAACTCCATGGATATATTTTAGGAGGAGTTTAAGACAAAGGGACATTTTTTCCTGGATAGTGCTTAGGCACACAAACATTTCTAAATTTCCTTGTACCAAAGCAAAGCATCACATTTTGAGTTTGGTTCTACATTTGTACAGCTGGTCAAAAATTGTTTACCTTTCCTAGTTTGCACCAACAGTCAGGTGTTTGTGGAATATGCTCATTCTTTCAGTGAAGAACGGGGACTCTAAATGATCTGATTTTCCAATATGTTGACACATCTGGATGCAATATGAAGCTGTCCAATGACCAGTAGAGCTTGTTAATATACTGCCTTATTGACGCAAGCAGTGCTGGAGCTAGTCACTTTGCTTGCAGAGGTCAGGCTGTACTCGGTCAGCCTTTAGAATTCTATAAATAATAGCAAACAATAGCATTCAATCTCTGACAAAGCTGGCATCATTTCGTATATGGTCAGCACTGGTTAAATACATGTCTTTTTATGGTGAGTGCAGCATAAACCTGTATAAGTTGTGGTCCACTGCAGGGCTTCAATGCTTACAGAGTTTTAGGGTATCACTATTACATAATATATTCCCGTTCTTATCTATGTGTTGTGTTTTTTTTTTTTTTTTGGTAAATGTTCCTGCTTGGGAAGGGACCTTTTTTTAACTTTTGGCCCAGTTTAGCAATGGAGCTGCTAACACTGCAGTGTTGGTGCTGCAATTTCTTTTGCAATTGGCTTCCAAGATTTTGAAAACTACCATGGCTTTCAGCATAAAGACCTGAGAGAAGTCTTTACCAAACACATTTACTGGGAGATTTTTGAGTCTTTCCTAAAACTACTGAGCATTTTCCAATTGAACGAGATTCAAGGCCAGAAAAAAAATCACCTGCATCTGCTTACAAATTGTTAAAATTCATTTTACTTAGTGATTGTTAGAGAATCCACAATCATTTGATTCATTTTACACAACAGTATGATGTTGTGGCTATGTAAGAAAACCCTGCTAACATTTTGTAGCCCCATGGGACTGTCTAGGTTTCAGTATAAAATTGAAGAGACAGAATTACTTGCAGCAATATAAGTTTAATTGTAAAACTTCTTGTTCTTTTTTTATAAAAAAAAAAAAAAAAAAGTTACATTTTTCAGTTAGCTTTTTAGAAAAAAAATAAACTTTTTTGTAATCTTTGTTTTTCATTAAAACAATATACATGAAAGAAATTTTGACAAAGGAATGGATGGACATACTATACAATAAGCACTTCCTCCCCTTCTCCATTTTACCTTAACCCCTTTTTAAAATCTGACAGTGGGGTAATTTCTTATTTACTAGGTCTTGAAGTTCTTTCCAAATTTGTTATCTTATGTAAAAATTAACACGCAAAGCTGCGGTTTCAGTGTTGTGGAGGAAAAAAAAATCAAATTTTGGGTAACTATTTCCAGTATATTGCAAAGATGGCAAACGTTAATCGGATCCTTTATAAAGGTGTGTTCTGTAGTTGGGTTTTACCAACCTTGCTGAACGAAGGCAAATTTAGCTTCTCTTTACAGTGGTCACTTGTTCAATTACAATGTTGTCACAAGTAAAAATGCTTTTCTGGCATTCCTTTTTCTAAGGGCCGGTTCACACTGCGGGCGATGCGAGGCGACACCGACTTGCCTCGCCGCGACCTCAGCGGCGATTTGCAAATGACTTCTGTATAGAAGTCAATGCAAGTCGCCCCGAGGTCGAACAGAAGTAGTACAGGAACCTTTTTTCTGAGTCGGAGCGACTCGAGTCGCTCCTCTCAGAACGGTTCCATTGTACAGAACGGGGGCGACTTGTCAGATCGCGGCGAGGCAAGTCGTGTCGCCTCGCATCGCCCGCAGTGTGAACCGGCCCTAAGTGTGTACTATTTCACTGTAGTAGAAACATTTAGTACAATAAACCTGCTGGGGAGTATGGTTGGTTGCAATCCAACTCAGTGGATACTACCACTAGACACAAAAAAGAATGGGAGTTAGTCCTCAAAACCACTTTGACAGATGGCCAATGGTTCAGTGCATGTATCTTGTCCCACAAGTAATCTAACAGTAGCAGCATTCAGGAAACCTCATACAAACTTCTGACTATCTGGGATATCACTCCTGCCAAGTTGCATGCATGGTACCCAGACATGCTTGACACATACTATCACTGCGGCAGTGATACAGGCACTATGCTGCACATATGGCAGGACTGCCGGCTGCTTTAACACACTTTTTAGAATGCTTTATGTTCACAGATTTATTGCTTGCCGAGACCAAGCTAAAACTTACATCAGAATGCTTCTTACCTTGTATATTAGTACAAATTTATATGGATGTGCCCAAATCTATCATTGCCAAATACTGGAAAACCACACAAGCTCCTTCAGTGGTGGAATGGCTGCATTCAGTGGATTCAATAAATACAACGGAATAAATAACAGCTATTGCTCCAGAAATACCATAAGAATTCCATAAATTGTGGAGGCCCTTTTATATTTAGGCTACTTTCACACTGAAAGTGCCGTCGCTTTACCTGGTTAGAAGCACCCGTCTTGTGGAGCTGCTGAAGTACTTTGCAGGCGCTTCAGCAGCGCTGCCCATTCATTTCAATGGGCAGGGCATTTTGGGAGCGCGTGTACATGTTCCCAAACTGTCCCAAAGATGCTGCTTGCAGGACTTCTTAGAACGTTCCACAAGTGCACTGCCCCAGTTGGAAGTGGTTTTCAGTCGTGCGTTAGAAGCTATTTCTGGCGCTAAAACTCCTGAAAACCGATTTGGTGTGAAATCAGCCTTAAATATTCAGACTCTTAGGACTGACTACAGAATGGTTAAATGCCCCTGGTCAAAGAATATCTGTGTTAATTTTAGGGATGCACCGAATGGGTTTTTTGGTGCCGAAACCGATACCGAAAAATACACTAGGCCGAAAACCGATACCGAAACAGCACTGATACCGAAAATGACTGTTTTTAAAAAATATTTTTATACAGGAGGTGGTCAGACTGGGGACATGGTTTGGGAGGTGGTCAGAGACTGGGGACGTGGTACGGGACGTGGTCAGACTGGTGGCATTGGTACGGGAGGTGGTCAGAGACTGGTGGCATTGGTACGGGAGGTGGTCAGAGACTGGCGACATGATAAAAGAGATAAGTGTGTTGTCCCCTGTGCAGCCAGTGTGTTATCCCCATGCAGCGAAGAGAGAGGAGAGCCGCCTCCGCCGTCTGGTTCAATAGAGTGCCGGGAACATCACAGCTTTAATTTCAATAGCTATGTGTTCCCCCGTCGCATACAGCCCCTCCCCCCTTGTCCGGGGAACTGTGATAGACAGTTCACCCATCCAATCTGGGGGGGGTGAGACTTGCTGGGGGGGGTCCCTTCGATCTGACCTCAAGATCTGTGGATACTGCTGGAGATTGCTGTTTTGGGGTGTTTATATATATATATAATATAAATTAGCCGGGGGGGGGGGGGGAGGTCCATCTACACAAGTGTGGTGGATAGAAATCCCCTCCTGAGACATTGCATTCTGATAGTGGGGACTCTCTGCTCTTGGAATACACTGATCAGCTGCTGCTTACTGAGAAATATTTTCCAACATTCCTGTTTACCAGAAGTCGACCAGGCGCAGCCACACTTGGATCAAAAGTTTGCTGGTCCCTTCTGAACTTTGATCCGTGTATGGGCAGCTTTACATGACCAAGGGGCGGGAGTTTTTTTTGCAAGGAAGATTTTTTTTATTTTATTTTTCTTCGGAAAACTGCTAGCTGGAGTTTGAAACGGGTTGTTTTTAATTACTTTGCAACCTAGAAAAATTAGAGCTCCATGAAAATTGCATATTAATTTCTAGTAGATGTATCTCCTATTGCTTTGCTTATCTTTTGCTATTTATCATATAGTGTAAAATTACGGGTGCTCAACCTGTGGCCCCCTCCAGCTGTTGCAGATCTACAAGTCCAATGAGGCATTGCAAGGTTGCCCATTACAGGCATGATGGGAATTGTAGTTCCTCAACAGGTGGGGGGGGCACAGGTTGATCGCTCATGGTGTAAAATATTAGGTCATGCGGAAGGAAAATGATTCAGAACAGTCAATAGTGGATTGACTCAAACTTCATATTTTGGAATGTTCAAGCCAGAGCCTTGACCTCATTGGCATCTGGAGTTGGCCAGTGTGCAGGCTTAAGGAATGTAATGCAGAAAGTTGCAGATTCTGAATAGTGATATTACAGTATGGCCCTATAACAGTGATGGCGAACCTTGGCACCCCAGATGTTTTGGAACTACATTTCCCATGATGCTCCACTACACTGCAGAGTGCATGAGCATCATGGGAAATGTAGTTCCAAAACATCTGGAGTGCCAAGGTTCGCCATCACTGCCCTATAGTGTGGTAGGTGTGCTTGGAAATTCTAAATATATAAGACATAACATTGTACCAATATATATTTTACTTGTTTGGTTGGAGCTTTACATAGAAACCCTTGATATGGTTCAAGCAGACATGCACACAGTTGGCATACTGCGAGTTAACATGACAGTATGTAGGTGAAGATGGTTGTAAAGGTTCAGCCCTGTCCTCGGGGTTTGAAAATATGAGCTATACACATTTGTCATCTAGGACACTTCTACATGTGAAACAATGGGTGGATCTGTCTAGAATAGCACTGTTCCAGATTGGAAGACATCCTAGACCTGTGAAAAGTGAAAGGCCCTTTGGAATCAGATTTTTTTTTTTTTTTTTTTTTGGAATTGTTGCCAAAGAAATGGACTCCATTGTGAGAAGTGGTCACCTGATCTGTATTTGATCGTAGTTTCCTAACAAGATCAAGGCAGATGTTCAGCCTTTAGTCTCCTGGGAATTTCTGATCTCATGAAATTTCCATCACTTCCAAATATTACGCTTGGCATGAACACCTTCATTCTGAAAATGTGAGGAGGGAGAAAGAAGTAAGCCTTGATCACGTGAAACTCTCTGAAAGAAATCCCTTCATATAGTGTCAACACTGCAAGCTTTTATGTGTACGGTTTACATGTGTGTGCATGTGTACTGTATGTCATTTTTTTACAAAATTAGTTGAAATGTCTAGGATTCTCTGCTTATGCATAATGTTTATATAAATCTACATAAATTAAAATTGTTTTGCTTCTCACTAAAACAGGTAGAGTTGGGAATAAGTGTTTAGTATACAAGCATACATTTCTGAACAGTTACTTGGAATAGAAGTAAACCGGTGTTTTGAGCACACTGAAATGTTAGCCGTTTAGGCCTCAAACCAGAACATTGAGTGGAAAACCCGCGTTCTGTGCGCGTTTCCTGCTCCACGTTTGCATGCACTACATCTGGTGCAGTTTTGCATGTTAGCCCTTTATTATTATACCATGATTTATATAGTGTCAAGAAATGGGTGGAAATCGCATTGCACCCACATAGTGTTCCTGTGCGATTCATGATGCGAACTGGCCCTTTTGCACAAAACTTCTTCTTTTTTTTTTTTTTTTACTTTACTTTTCCTCCCTTGGATGTTTGCTTTTTCCTGCCCGGAGAAAAAAAAAGCTTCAAAAACAGACCTAAGGCTAGGTTTCAACTATTGGCTGGAAAGTCGTGTGATGGATATGACCGGTACTCCTTAGAAATCATGGGGTATGACTTGTCATGCGACTTTGAAGTCCCAAGTCGCATGACTAGTCTCACTAGTGGAAACTGAGCCTAAGGCTGGGTTCACACTGCTGCGGGGGGAGATCCGGATGTGATTCACACCGCACTGCAGTGCAAATCACATCCGATCTCCGTAGCGATGCGAGTTCAGCCATACAGATAGTATGGCTGAATTCGCATCGCTCCCGCAGCAAACTCGCACGGGACCCTTTTTTTGGTCCGCAGCAGAATCGGATCGCATGGGGGTTCACACCATGCGATCCGATTCCTGTGCGAGTCGGCAGATCGCACTGCGATATGCGGACTGGTCTGGGGGTGTCATTAACATATCATTGACACTCCCAGCCGTCCGCATAGGGGAGTGTGATCTGCCGCCGGGAGGTATGCGATGCGGGAAAACGCCGCGGATTCGCGGCATTCCCGCATCGCTATAGTGTGAACCCGGCCTAAAGCCACATTTGCAAGCATGTTTAGGTGCATTTAGACATGCCAAGCATTTGAGCATTCATTTATTCCATTGGCCAGAATATTTATTGTGGCAGTTGGACATTTAAATGAACGCACGCTCAAGTGCTAAGGCTCGGTTCACACAGGGGCGACTTGTCCAGGCGACTTCGCCGCCTGACAAGTCGCTCCCCGTTCTGTACTACGGAACCGTTCTAATAGGAGCGACTCAAGTCGCTCCGACTTAGAAAAAAGGTTCCTGTACTACTTTTGCGGCGACTTCGGGCGACTTGCATTGACTTCTATACAGAAGTCGTTTTGCAAGTCGCCGCTGAGGTCGCGGCGCTGCAAGTCATGCCGCGTACTGTGTGAACCGAGCCTAACAGTGTCCAGTGTTTACACATGTTTAGGCGTTTTTGTTTTTTTTTCTGTCTAAAATTTCCTCTCCTGTGTTTTTTTTTATTTTTTATTTTTTTTAATCCTCTTCCTCCAGCTTCCAAACACTTGTCCTCCTAATAAGTTTGTAAACACAGAGGTGTTTTTTTTTTTTTTTTATATAAAGATGCTGAAAAAAAAAAGTTGAACACCTGTAAAAGTGGTGTTTTTACATCCTGTGTGCACAAGGCCCTAAAACGATTGTAAGTCCTTACATACTGTATACCCAGTAAAGTGACTGACCTCTGGTGATGCATAGAGAATAAATAAATCCACCTATATAAGTTGTACCTGTTTATCTGGAGTTTTTTCTTCTCTACATCTGTTCAAAGTCCAGAATTTATAAACCTTCTCTGAGCTGTCGGAAAAGAGGACAGAACTGAAATTACACTTCGCATGGCTCAGTAAGGGGAGCTCTGAGAACTGATTGGAGGGAAGGGACACATCACCCTTCCACAGAATAGAGATCAGGCTGTCAATCAGTTGGAGTTCCCTCCTCTGCCCCAATTTTTCCTCTTGGTGCAGGAAAACTTGTCAGAAGTGATATGTGCTGATACCAGAAGAGCAAAGCAGAGAGAAATTACACTTAGTGCTGTTAACTGAGACAAATACACACTATAGAGGGCTATGCTTTGTTCATATTTTATGTCTGAGGTTTACAACCACTTTTTAGGCCTCATTCACTTTGGACATTTTTACAGCAGCTGTTTTTGGCTGTAGACATTTTTTTTTTCTACAGTCATTAAACTCTCTATCATGTTATCCTATGTATCCATGCACACATAGCCTGGCTGTTAGCAGCAGTTTTGGGCAGTGGTGTTTTTTGAGCAGTAAAGAAACCCCAAAACTAGTGGGTTCTTCAGCTTTTATAAATGCTCTAATGCTGATAAACGCTCAAAAACGTCGCCCACCAGTGTTTTTTTTTTTTTTTTTAAGTTTTCTTAAAAAAACAAAAAAAGACAAAAGCATAAAAAAAAGCATAATGAGCTAGTATGCATAGCATACTAACTCATTATGTATTACCTCAGATTGAAGCTCCCGAAGCCGTCCTCGTCTCCCCCTCCGGCCATCGCCATGTCATCCCAGAGTTACTTCCGGGTATCGCGGCTCCAGCGCTGTGATTGGCCGGAGCCTCGATGACGTCACTCCCATGCATGTGTGCAGGAGACGCTGGTAACAGCACGCAGACTGATGCAGCGGCACATAGGTGCCATTGCGTCAGTTTGCTCTAGTACGCATGTGCCAATGTCATCGGCACATGCAGGAGACGGGGGACATCTCCTAAACTGTGCAGGTTTAGGAGTTATCCTGGTTAGCTACAGGTAAGCCTTAATACAGGCTTGCATGTAGCATAAAGTTTAAAAATAGGGTTTACAACCGCTTTAAACTTTGATAAACTCCCCTAGATGGTTTTGAAAAAATGTAGCTTAGGTGAGTTTATAATGCTGATTTTCTCCTGTTAGGATAAACTGCGTTTACAAGAAACCAGTGTGCATGAGGCCAAAGCGTATCTCCAAATTTTAACCAAAAAATGGCTTCACCGGAAGAAGGTCAACGTTTGGGAATGGCCCAGAACTGAATCGAATTGGAAGTGACCTGAAAAGGACTCCGGACAGGAGGTTCCCTCACAATCTGATGGATTTGGAGCACTTTTGCAAGGAAGACAAAGATTTCCAAGGCAAGATGTGCCATGCTGATAGACTCCTACCCCAAAAGATTGAATACCGTCATAGAATCAATAGGTGCAAATATATGAACATCATATTTGTTTTTATTTCCACCCCTTTTAAAAAAATTTGATTTATTTTTTACCTGGAAAAAAATCATAACTGATTCATCTTGGTCTTATTAGTATTTTTTTTTTTAAACTGCATTTTTACCTGGGTGTGTAGACCCTTTTTTTTTTTGCTATATTTCTTTGCAATATTTCTTTGCACTTCTCAAGCAGCTAAAATACTTTCAACCCAACAAAAGTGAACATATAATAGTCATTGTTAAGATTTAACCCCATGGTGTCAACTGTACGCATATATGCGACCTCTCAGCAGGTGGGCCTTAAGGCAGAGCGGCCACATGTATGCAAACCTGTGTAAACATCTTACCGTGCTGAGCATGGTAGCTGGGGGGGGGGGGGCTCTGTACGCTCCCGATCATGTGACAGCCAAACAAAGCTCCAATATGACCCAAATGCCTGCCTCCCGGCTTTTAGAACTCCTAACTCCTGTGAGGCGGTTAGCGGGCAGACATTAATAAAATTCAAGTTTGAGACAAATGTCCCTTTTTTAGCGTGAGGCTACATGCACACGGGTGGTTGTGCCCACCTGTTAAATGCCAGTGTTTTTAGGAGGCAGAGGTGTATCATCCATCCCTGTTGCCAGCAGCCTATCGAAATCTGGGCTGAAATACATTGCTGGATGCTGTACCGAGCAATTCACCTGTTTAGCCTAGGCCAGTGATGGCGAACCTTGACGCTCCAGATGTTTTGGAACTACATTTCCCATGATGCTCATGCACTCTGCAGTGTAGTGGAGCATCATGGGAAATGTAGTTCCAAAACATCTGGGGTGCCAAGGTTCGCCATCACTGGCCTAGGCCCTAGGTTCACGCTATTGTGGGTCCTGCGGGCTGTATTTGCACAGGTATGGCAGCTCATTTATTTGAATAGCCTGCTGTACCTGCAAGAAAAAAAAAAACTATTTTTTTAAAAAAAAGGTGGCCACATGGAAACGCATGGTGCTTTGGCATTGTGCAGTTTTGCACACCCAAAAATGTACCACCTCAGGTGAGTTGGAGTGCCAGTAATAAGTAATGGCACCCCCAGCACATCTGCTAAAGAGTAGTGTGGTTTCCTTGCCTACACAGATTTAAAGCTAGGCTTAGGGCTAGTCACATCCTATTTCAAAGCCCAAAAATGGCAGAATCTGACACACAGGGACAAACCCTTGTGTGAATGAGTCCAAAAGGGATTCTAAAAAAAAAAATACTATGGTATGTGTGTAAATTTTATATTTATTTTCTTGTAAAAGTATTTTTCCTTCACAGAATGTATTAGGTACATTACTATCCCCTCTCCATGAGTCACCCTACACGTTAAAATCTAACCATACAATTTGACAAATCAACTTTAGATCTACCAAAACTAAGCCCTTGTACACACGGTCGGAGAATCCGTCGGAATGTGTCCTATCGGACCGCGTTGTCGGATAATCCGACTGTGTGTGGTATGCATCGGAATATCCGTTGGACCCAATTTTCCAACTTGTTAGAAATATTTCCCGACCAACTGGGCCGATCGGACATACTCCGATCATGTGTAGAGAATTTTGATCGGACCAAGTGCCACGCATGCTCAGATCAAATTCCTACATCAAAGCTATTGGCCTGAACGTAGTCCCATTGTAACGAAATTACGTCATCACGTTCTGAAAGATCGGATTTTTCGACAACTTTGTCCTACTGTGTGTATGCAACAGTTTCGGACAAGATCTGACGGATTTGGTTGTCGAAATCTCCGACCGTGTGTACAGGGGCTTAGGATTACGAGGACCTACCTAACTATCCAATCAATTTTTATCCAATCTGCAGGCCCTTGCATTACAAAGTTGTTGGTAAATCTGATAGCACACGTTAAAATAAAGGAGATGCATAATCTTAAAGAAATACATCGCCGTTTTGACCTTGCCTTCTGGGCACTTTTGCCCACTTCCTGCCCAGGCCAATTTTCAGCTTTCGGCACTGTCACAGTTTAAATAACAATTGCGCGGTCACTCAATTCTGTACTCAAATTACATTTTTATATTTTTTCCCCCCACAAATAGAGCTTGCTTTTGGTGGTATTTAATCGCCTGAAAATGTTGAGAGGAAAAATAAGCTTTTCTTAGCTTCTGTCAGAAAATTTTGTAAATAAGTAATTTTGTCTCCTTTGCTGATGAAGCTGCACTGATGGACACTGATAGGTGGCACTAATATGCAGCACAGATGGGCACTGATAAGTGGCATTGATGGGGGGGGGACAGAAAGGCAGCACTGACTGGCAACACTGATGGACACAGTTGGGTCTGCACTGATAATCAGGGCACTGATGATCTTTACAGGTCTCCCCTGTGAGGAAATGCCGCTAATTGGCTCTCCTCTCCTTACATGTCAGTGTGAGGAAAGGAAAGCCGATAACCATCATTTCCTTGTTTACATGTAATCGGTTGTGATTGGACACAGATGTTTACATGGGTAAAGAGCCTAGTCATCAGCTCTTTACCGAGATAGCGGTTGCGCCATGTCCTAGGGAGGGACACAGTATGCCACCATTTGCTGTGCTGTGAGGTGTGACTGGGGCAATGTCATATGATGTCATCCCAGAACGAGCGAGTCACCCCGCTGCCATCATTAGTATATATGGTGGGTGGGAGGTGGTTAAAAAGGGCTTAGAAACGATATTCTCTGGTAAATGGCTGTGCAGATGTGACAATAAAACCTTTTGTAGGACTTTTTAGAACCTAGTATGGACATTGTTCTGTTTAGCAGCTATGGGCAACTTCTCCAGATACAAGTGATTTTTTTGCTGTGGCGCCGGTTCTCATATGGTGGTGCATAATCTTAAAACTCTGGTCAGCCGAAAAATAGGACCTTATGTAAATCCCAACCCTTATAATAAAACCATTATATACCCATTATAATAAAAAGACAGAATCCTCCGTTACATACATCTATGAGTAAAGGAGTTCACACAGAACAGACAAGGTCTGGTGGTCCAGGTTCACAGTAGTGTTGCTGTATAATCATGCGTCTTTCTGTGCATCTTTGTGCAGATTTTTGTAGGAAGAAAAGACTGGTTGGTCGTTTAAACACATGTATATGCGGTTTGAAGTCTATAGGGCTAAAAATGCGGTATGCTGCACCAAAAGAAGCACCTTTTCAAAACTCGCACTAAAGAGAATGACTTTCAGTGTGCATTTTAGCACATTGGCAGCTGCAGGGGAAATTGAACTAGTGGTATCGGGGTCTTAGTGTTACCAGCTGCTAATGCCCTAAGCCATACACGTTAAGAATTTTCTCTTTCAACTCTGCAGGGACTCAACTGAAGAAATAAATCGATTCCTTCATCCTAAACAGCATGGATGGAGGAGTTTCCCCTGCTGGCTTCGCTCCGGCTATCGGAGAACTTGGTGACTACATCTAAAATGCAGAATACAGTCACTGTTCAACCGAGACTTTTCCACCTGGCTTCCTTCGATTGTTATATTGAAGTTTGTCAAGCTGGGTGTTTTTTTTTTTTTTTTTTACCTTTTTACATTTTTATTAAGTTTTAAGTTGACAAATTCCATTATTGTTGACATATTTTTATAACTTGTAACATTGTTTAGAGCCCATTCACAAAGGGGCAACTTTTGGATCCGTCTTGTAGTGGTCCGAAATGATAAAATCAATGTAAGTGAATAACTGTAAGCAGAGATGGATCATCAAAATCTTGGAGCTAACATTGAAGGAGGCAGAAGAAGTTCTAGAATACATGTTTTGCTATTCAGGGCTCATGCACGCAGGACTTTTTTTTTTACAGCTGCTGGGGTGTCTTTTTTTATTTTAACTGCCTGTAAACGCCCCTCCATGTTAGCCTATGGGGGTTATATCCACTTTGCTCTGCAAGTGCACTTAAAAGTGCAGTCGCTCTAAATCTAAGGGGTAGATATGAAATGAGGGGAAGCTCTGCTGATTTTATCATCCAATCATGTGCAAGCTAAAATGCTGTTTTTTATTTTCCTTGCATGTCCCCCTTGGATCTACAGCGACTTTACTTCCAAGTGCTCTTGCAGTGCAAAGTGGATTTGCTTCTTAGTAAATAACCCCTCTATTTGTCCATGCACAAATAAACTTTCAGAGGCCGTTGGAGGCATAAATTCTTAGGGACAGTAGAAAAAAAAAACACCTGTGCGTCCACTTTTGAGCTGTAAAAATGAAAAATGGCAAAAAACGCTGCTAAATGCTGTAACAAGCGTTTAGCAGCGTTTGGCGTTTTTACATTATAGGGATTGTTTTTACTGAACAAATGCCAAAAAAATGCAGAAAAACGCCCATAAACACTATTAAAAAAAGTGGCTAACGGCGTGTTTTTAACGCTGCTTTTCGCCGACAGCAGTGCTCTCCTACTACCCATGAAGCTTAAGTGGGGGGGGGGGGGGAGTTGGGAGGCAGTAAAAACACCGTTTAGCTACTTTTTTCTGCATCCCGGCTGCAGGTGTAAACCAGACCTTACAGTTCTGGCCTCAGCTAACAAATTCCAGGTGTACGTCAATGCAAATTGTGTATTTGTAGTTATACAGAGGTCTCACTTAGGTTGTGCTTGTTATCACAACATATTGAGAAATATCTGTGATCAGTCATTCCCTTTCGCAGTACTTTCTGCATTGCAGGAACGCAAGCGCTGATATCGCCACTTGTCATTCTTCCACTTTTCTAATATAGGGTGACAATGTTCCCTGTATCCTTGCTATTAACCCTGTCTTGTCACATGCTTTCCCAATAGAGACTGCAAGTGGCTGTTTAAGGTTCCGGTCACATTAGTGTGACCCTGGAGTGCAATTTTCATGCGACTTTACACTATCTGGCATAAAAGTCACATCAAAGTAGTGCAGGAACTTTTTTACAATTGCTGCAACTTTTAAAAGGGTTGTAAACCCTCGTGTTTTTCTTTAACTTTGATGCATCCTATGCATTAAGGTGAAAAAACTTCTGACACTGACCGCCCTCCCCCACCTGGTTTACTCACCTGAATCCGTTCGTTCCCACGGTGGAGACAAGCTCACCTTCTCAGCCCGGTGTACTGGGCTCTTAATTGGATAGATTGATAGCATCGCAGCCATTGGCTCCCGCTGCTGTCAATCAAATCCAATGACGCGGGCGCTGCACTTTCAAGTGCACTTGCAATGCTGGACTCGGGAGCATGCCCACAGGGTAACCTCCAGGGAGAACGCTTCTCCTAGAGGGTTTACCAAAGTGAGAAGGAGCTGTGAGCACCGCTGGGGGAACCCCAGAAGAAGATGATGATCGGGGCCACACTGTGCAAAATAAACTTCACAGTGGAGGTAAGTATCATATGTTTCTTATTTTAAAAAAAAACAAAGGTTTACATTTTGCATGGATTGGAACGGGTGCCATTGAAATCAGTGGGCTGTGACTTGTCGTACAACTTTGTCCAAAGTCACACAACAAATCGCACTAGTGTGAACATAGCCTAAATGCACAATGTGTGGGACAGTCCACTGTTGTCAGAAAATCTACCCTGAGAAATAGTCATTATTAAAGTAACAAATTGTCCCAGAAAACTACCTAATAATATTAGTCTTAGTGGCACTTTGTTTAAAGTAGAAAGTTGTGATTTTTTTATTTTTTACCTTCACAAATAAAAATTCAGCATGTGAACTAAATTCTTTGTCTGCATCCTGCTGAAAACGATCATAATAAATTGAATAGGTTTGACAGATTTCTATTGTATTAGGCTTGAAAACCTACACCAAGGTGTAGATGGAATTGCTGAAACATGCTGCCCTTTGCTGTAGGATTGGATTTCACATTAGCAGAGGTCATTGTATTGATATAATAGGACTGCTTTCCCCTCAGTGTGTTTTCTGATCTATAAACAGACATTTGGGTGAAGCCATGATTTACAATTTATCACCACCGGGATACTTTTTCCTTTTGAGCTGCGAAAGTCTAACCAGTTTTCTGTTGTTATATGTAGTTTGTCACGGTATCGTGCAAAGAATCTCGTCGTACATCTGTACATGTTTGCGGGACACCGGATTGGCTCCTTGTTACCCTCTCTAGACTCTGCTGTATATGGACTGCAAGAGGCTAATATCAAGTCAAACTGGTGTACTTAAACTGCTTGCATTTTCTCTTTTAAATCTGACAGGAGTTTTACTTTAAAGGTGAAATATGTGAAAAAACACCCCTATGACTGTGGAATTGCTGTGAGTGACCACTGAAGGCTCAGTTCCCAGTCCACTTAGCGGAGAGTGGTGACTGTCGGTCACCGCTCTCTGCTCTGTCCCTCCAATGCTCACTGGAGTGCCAGGCAAAGGGAAGGGCACACTGAGATGCTGAGCCAGTTGCTGGTCAGGCATCTGGGTGGATCCCAATATTGTCGGGATCCTTCCAGAGCCTGGAGCAGCACTTTGTGGGTCACTGGAGAGCAAAAGTAAGTGAACTCCTGTAAAACAGAAGAAAAGCAAGACCAAAAAAGCTTTAGCCAAAACACTTGTTTTTCCTGTTAAAGAGGAAGTAAACCCTGATGAATTTACTTCCTCTTTCATTCCCTGCAAAGGTAAAGCATAATGGACTACTATGCATCGCATAGTAGTCCATTATGTGTCACTTACCTGACACAGGAGCCAGCGAAGTCACCGCTGTCCCCTGTAGTCCGGCGCATTCATCTTCTCAGTGCGTCTCGCTGCTCCGCTGCTGTCATTTGGCGAAGCCGCGATGACGTCACTCCCACGCATGCGCACGAGAGCTGCCACTCGTGGCATATCGCCATTGACAGCGGCGTGCTCGCTCAGTGCGCCTGCGCCCTAGACAGCGGTGCCTGTCTTTCGGCAAATATCTCCAAAACCGTGTAGGTTTAAGAGATATTTCTTGGACCTACAGGTAAGCCTTAATCTAGGCTTACCTGTAGGTGAAAGTTGGTTGTAAGGGTTTACAACCACTTTAATTGGAATGTTGCCTTTAGTCAAAAAAATAAATAAATAAATAAATAAATAAAAATATATATATATATATATATATATATATATATATATATATATATATATATATATATATATATATATATATATATATATATATATATATATATAATATATTCTCTATTTCATCCCCAGTGTTAGAAGTAACATTCTAACTAATACTTGTAAGACACTTTTTACAGGCAGTCAGCATACATTTTCCTAGTGTTCAGCGCAGAAAGGAACATGGAGATCTTTTCAGACCCCCCTTAAATTCAGGGAGAGAGAAAATCTTTAAACCTGTCAAATGAGACTGTTGGCTATTACAAGCGCCTGGGAGCAGTTGATGACCGGAGAGAGCACTGCATGATGCCATTTATTAATGTGTTCTAGCCAAACACTACTATGGCTTTTTCACTAGATACTGGTGTATACTGGGCCATTGATTAACATAGAGACTTGCTGTGCTATTAAGTCACGCTCTTATCAGTTTAAAACACACCCTCGGTATCCTGTATCCCCCATCTACCACCACCTCTATAGCGTATATAAGCTGGTGGTAGATGCGGATATATGGCAGTGAGGGTATGTTTTAAATTGATGATTCCATTATGATTTTTATGAGATACAGTAAAAACTTGGTTTGAGAGTGTTTTGGAAGAAAAGCAAAAATTATAATTACAAAATATTTGATAAAAATGTTACATTTTAAATAAATTGTTTGGGTGCTTCCAAATCGTATGTGGTGTTTTTTTTTTTTTTTTTTTTTTTCTCTTGAAATTCAGTAATTGCATTCCAAATGATGTGAACTGGTGTCCATATTGGAAGAAATTTATGTTCCAGTGATGACTCTTAATATTCAACTTTTGTTTATTTTAATATCCCAAACTAGTCAGGACAGATAGAGAGAGAGGGTACGTCTCCCTAGCTGGGACACAAACCGGGGACAAAAAAAAACGGATGGTTTTTAACTCTTTTTCTACTTTGTCCAAAACTACAAAAGAATTTTAGCATTTACACACACTCATGCATTGAGTTCTGTCATAATCCATACAAAAATTCTGAACAAATCTATAAAAAAAAAAATTATATCTATAAAAATAATATATATATATATATATATATATATATATATATATATATATATATATATATATATATATATATATATATATATATATATATATATATAAAAAAAATTACGTGTAAGATCGGGCACAGCTGTAAGAATCCTATTTGGCCTGATATGCATGAATGGTCCTAAGCCTAGATGGACTTTCACTTTAATACTAATATTCAATACTGGTCAATGAAACCTTGTATAACTTTAGTTACTTCTACTACAAGGATCAGCTTCTCTATCAGTTTAGACAATGAGTTCCAACAATGATAACCATCTGTTGGATGACATGACACTGTTCCCAATATATACATGTGCCACTGACAAAAACGTACAAAGATTTTTCAGGTAGGTTGATTATTTTCTGCCATCTGCCCAATTTTTCCCACTTGTAGAGATAATCTGGAAATTTTAACTTGGCACCTATAGAACAAATGTGATGGAATTGAGCAGATCAGGTGCAATTCAAGTTGAACTTTTTCATCTAATGCAGTTGGCTTCTTGTGGGTGAAGTGACTTGCATGTTCTTAAAAGTTACAGGAAAATTTTATTCAATTTAAATATCAGCAATTAGTTTTAATTTATTGACTTTAGGTGCTCCACTTCAAGCTGCTGCCCCAGTACAAATAACCGAATTGGGTTGCTGAAATATCTGTCATCCGGTGCTGGCTCCATGTGGGCAGCGACTGTTGCCTTAAAACGGCTAATTTGCATGTTTGTTGTCAAAAAGTCAGATCGTGTTTATGGGCCTTTAGCAGCAAGTCCAGTGAGTCCGCCCCAAGAAGAGTAATGTCAATGAAGTGGGAGAGCAGATATCACTCAGGGAGAGCTTGCATTGGCTGATGGGTATGCCTTTCAATGCTGTATATGGGATCTATAAATTGAAATAGTAACTTGGAGCAGTGGGCCTAAATTCAAGTCTAGTCTACTTTACATAGTGTGGGCCATGCACTGATTCAAAAGATACTTCTAAATGAGAAAGCTAGGATCCTTTTACATGGTCAGTGTCAGTTTTTTAGGTGGACCTGATCGAAAGAGCCATGCATTCCTATGAACTGGCGGACTTGTGTCTGTTTAAACCCGCTTACCTCTGGGTCTGGTCAGGCCTGCTAAACGAAGGAGGACTGTGTTCTCTTCCATTTGGGTGGACCAAGTCGGAGGCAGCCAAGGGTAAATGGAAAGCAGAGTTCATTTATTCTTGTCCTCCCATAGAGCAGAGCAGGGTCTGTCTGAGTGAACACGGACCAGTCATCTGCCCTGATCAGCACGGGATCAGTTCACATATCCTTTGCTGATCTGAAAGGAAAGAGTCCTTGTGAATCCATATTTAAAGGGGTTGTAAACCCTTATTTTTTTTTTTTTTCACTGCGTCAGCCCTGGAAGATTTTACCCCCTTCCTGACCAAAGCACTTTTTGCGATTCGGCACTGCATCACTTTAACTGATAATTGCACGGTTGTGCGACGTTGTCCCTAAACAAAATTGACGTCCTTTTTTTCCCACAAATATAGCTTTCTTTTAGTGGTATTTGATCACGTCTGCGGTTTTTATTTTTTGTGCTATAAAGAAAAAAAGAGCAACAATTTTTTGAAAAAAAAAACCCAACATATTTTTACTTTTTGCTACAATAAATATGCCCCAAAATATAAAAAAAACATTTTTTTTCCACAATTTAGGCCGATACTTATTCTACATATTTTTGGTAAAGAAAAATCGCAATAAGCGTATATTGATTGGTTTGCGCAAAAGGAGGTAAGCCACTGCTCTGTGCAATATGCTTGCACAGAGCAGATAAGTATAACTTTTATTTTAGTTTAAAAAAAATTTGGACATTACAGAATACTTTATTAATCCAAAAGGGAAATTGTTATTTGTCATTATGTACATAATCTGTGCATAACTGGTCACACCAACTGAACAGAACAAGCATACTTTTTTTGATAGGTCTAGTAACATCAACCATTTGTCTTGTCACTAAATGTTTATTATGCAGCATTAGATGAACATAGCCCTACCCTACCGGTCTTTTATATGCCTTTTAGTCGAATGGTTTATATTTTATCTGTGGTAAAATATCTTGCTAGGTATGCTGCATGAAGTTGGAAGGCTTATAGTCGGCACGTTAGAGAGATAATTATATTTGCAAGTGTGATCGCTGCTAGCAGAAGGATAGGGCTAAGCTGTTTATGGCCATTTAGACTATTGACTGTAAATGCTACATCATAAACAGCCTGCTTAGTGCAGAGTTGTGGGGTATTGATTTCTTCAGTTGTGCCTGCGAGCAGAGTGGTTTTACTTCGGGACCACACTGTGACATTCCTGTAGAGACCTGACATGGGATCTCCAGAAAAAATACATTTGCTTGGCAACACTGCAAAACCTGTTCACCGTGTGCCATACGGTGGATTTTCTATTGAAAAGAAGAAAAAAGACTGAAACAAACTGCTTCCATTCCTTTTTTCCATTTGCCTGCGTGCCCTTTATAATCTGCATTCTCCACTTCCACACTTCATTTCCCAATGAGATGAGGCATATTCCAGATTTGGAGCCATACTACACAAGCTATTGCCTGCCATTGTGATCTAACTCATTATGTGTATGTTGGAAAGCTCAGACCTGACTTTAAAGTGTACATATTGCTAATATTACACTTAGAATAGAGCAGAGAAGGGTTGCAACCCCGCCAGTTGATTTTTTTTTTTTTTTTTTGTCGGTATACCATTGGGAAAATTTATTTTAACGTTCTGTTGTATCTATGGGACAGGAAGGTAAAAGCAATCTCCTAAAATGAGGGGCATTCCTCTGAGATGGTTATCCCTGTACTAGATCCCTCAATGGATGATTTTCCCTTGCCTTACATTCTGGGTTCAATTCTAAGATTTTGGATTTTTGCTCCCTTTTTCTCTGACAACGGTCACCAGTACAAAGAGAGGGGTGAGACGCCTCAATTCACAGACAACAATAAAAACTTGACAGAAGGTTCTCGCGCTATCCAAAAAAAAAAAAAGTTTTTGCCTAGTGATACACTTTAAATATTCTGTATCCTGATCTGTTACAGCCAGTTGTGTATATAGAACCAACACTATTGCATGGCAATTCAGACAAAATTGTGTCCTATGCTGGTAATTTCTGAGTTGATTCTAAGTACCCTCTATACAAGAGCTGGGCAAATACAGGGTCTAGGTAGCCAATTCTTTTTTAAATTACAGTTGGCATTTAACCTTTTTTTTGAGGCTCCATTCACTTTTGTGCGATTTTTCATGTGACCTTGGACACAGTCTTATGACAAGTCACAGTCCATTGATTGCAATAGAACCTGTTCAAATGTATGCAACTTAAAGTTGCATTGACTTTGAAAAGGTTCCCTCATTACTTTTGATGCAACTTTGAGGCAACGTGCGAGCCAGAGAGCAAAAAAAGACACACTCCCTTTGGAGTTGCACTAGAGTGAACTGAGCCTTATGCTGCGTACACACGGCCAGACTTTTCGGCAGACTAGGCCAGACGGACTTTCGGCGGAGTTCCGATGGACTTTCTGAACGAACGGGGACTTGGCCACACACGATCACACCAAAGTCCGACAGATTTGAACGTGATGACGTACGACCGGACTAGAATAAGGAAGTTCATAGCCAGTAGCTGCCCTAGCATCAGTTTTCGTCCGTCGGACTAGCATACAGACGAACGCATTTTTCGACTTGAGTCCATCGGAAAGATTTGAAACCTGTTTTATTTCTAGATCTCTCTGACTTTTGCAGGAAAAAAAAGTCCGCTGGAGCCCATACACGATCGTAATATCCAACGGATTCATTCCGTCGAACGTAGTCCGTCAAAGTCCAGTCATGTGTACGTGGCATTAGACTTTTTTTTTTTTTTTTTCCATCTGTTGCCAATGGAGGTTTCTCCTGAATTTGTCCACCTCACCTGTATCCTGATCAGAACAAAACTATTGCCTGCCATCCTATGTCAGTAGGTTCAGAGTAAATACCATGTACCCGGTTCAGCACATTCTCCTATAAGGTGCAACACCTCTAGAAACATATTACCGTATTTTTCGGACTATAAGGCGCACCGGATTATAAGGCGCACTAGCAACGACCGGCTGATAAAATGGATATTTCCATATATAAGGCGCATCGGACTATAAGGCGCACCGGATTATAAGGCGCACTAGCAACGACCGGCTGATAAAATGGATATTTCCATATATATAAGGCGCATCGGACTATAAGGCGCACGGTCGATTTTGTGAGAAAATTTCGGCTTTTACGTGCGCCTTATAGTCCGAAGGTTTACGTGAAGAGACCGGGTGGCTTTTTCCACGAATCTCCATCCCTATTGATCTGTGACTCCATGCGCGCCCATCTGACAGATACTGTTAACAAAGAACTCCAGCGATGTCAACAGGTCATATATAAGGCGCACCGGATTATAAGGCGCACGGTCGTTTTTGGGAGAAAATTTAGGCTTTTACGTGCGCCTTATAGTCCGAAAAATACGGTATTACTATTCTTATTATTCATAAAGTACCAACACTTTAATACTGTACAATAAGCGGAAAGCTCTGTAGTTATTAAAGGGGTGTCATATGGTTCATAACCTGAAGGAAAAGGGGGAAAAAAAAGACCCTTTTTGCAGGTTGGTTATCTAGGGCAGTATTTCACAACCTGTGGCTCCCTAATTGTTGTGGAACTTCAATTTACAGAA